>NC_133527.1:104136128-104760383 GCF_048544455.1 Silene latifolia | reverse complement strand
CCGCCTAATCAAACCCTAAACCCTTTCCCGTCCCGTTTTAGGATAGCCGGACGCCCAAAAAAAGGGTTCACTCGTCCCCTCTAGGTTGTCTTTTTGTCTTGCCGCCTTCGAATGAGAAGCAAGGGAAAGGGTTTAGGGTTTTATTAGGGGGATCCGCGGTAGCGGTCCCCCTAATCAAATCCTAAACCCTTTCCCGTCCCGTTTTAGGATACCCGGACCCCCCAAAAAAGGGTTCACTCGTCTCCTCTAGGTTGTCTTTTTGTCTTGCCGCCTTCGAATGAGAAGCAAGGGAAAGGGTTTATGGTTTGATTAGGGGGATCCGCGATAGCGGTCCGCCTAATCAAACCTAAAAACCCTTTCCCGTCCCGTTATAGGATACCCGGTCCCCCCAAAAAGGGTTCACTCGGCCCCTCTAGGGTGTCTTTTTGTCTTGCCGCCTTCGAATGAGAAGCAAGGGAAAGGGTTAAGGGTTTGATTAGGGGGAGCCGCGGTAGCGGTCCGCCTAATCAAACCCTAAACCCTTTCCCGTCCCGTTTTAGGATACCCGTTCCCCCCCAAAAAGGGTTCACTCGGCCCCTCTAGGGTGTCTTTTTGTCTTGCCGCCTTCGAATGAGAAGCAAGGGAAAGGGTTTAGGGATTGATTAGGGGGATTCGCGGTAGCGGTCTGCCTAATCAAACTCAAAAACCCTTTCCCGTCCCGTTTTAGGATACCCGGTCCCCCTAAAAAGGGTTCACTCGGCCCCTCTAGGGTTTCTTTTTGTCTTGCCGCCTTCAAATGAGAAGCATGGGAAAGGGTTTTGGGTTTCATTAGGGGGATCCGCAGTAGCGGTCCGCCTAATCAAACCCTAAACCCTTTCCCGTCCCGTTTTAGGATACCCGGTCCCCCCAAAAAGGGTTCACTCGGCCCCTCTAGGGTGTCTTTTTGTCTTGCCGCCTTCAAATGAGAAGCATGGGAAAGGGTTTTGGGTTTCATTAGGGGGATCCGCAGTAGCGGTCCGCCTAATCAAACCCTAAACCCTTTCCCGTCCCGTTTTAGGATACCCGGTCCCCCCAAAAAGGGTTCACTCGGCCCCTCTAGGGTGTCTTTTTGTCTTGCCGCCTTCGAATGAGAAGCAAGGGAAAGGGTTTAGGGTTTGATTAGGGAGATCCGCAATAGCAGTCCGCCTAATCAAACCCTAAACCCTTTCCCGTCCCGTTTTAGGATAGCCGGACGCCCCAAAAAAGGGTTCACTCGTCCCCTCTAGGTTGTCTTTTTGTCTTGCCGCCTTCGAATGAGAAGCAAGGGAAAGGGTTTAGGGTTTTATTAGGGGGATCCGCGGTAGCGGTCCACCTAATCAAATCCTAAACCCTTTCCCGTCCCGTTTTAGGATACCCGGACCCCCCAAAAAAGGGGTCACTCGTCTCCTCTAGGTTGTTTTTTTGTCTTGCCGTCTTCGAATGAGAAGCAAGGGAAAGGGTTTATGGTTTGATTAGGGGGATCCGCGATAGCGGTCCGCCTAATCAAACCTAAAAACCCTTTCCCGTCCCGTTTTAGGATATCCGGTCCCCCCAAAAAGGGTTCACTCGGCCCCTCTAGGGTGTCTTTTTTTCTTGCCGCCTTCGAATGAGAAGCAAGGGAAAGGGTTTAGGGATTGATTAGGGGGATCCGCGGTAGCGGTCCGCCTAATCAAACCCTAAACCCTTTCCTCTCCCGTTTTAAGATACCCGGTCCCCCCAAAAAGGGTTCACTCGGCCCCTCTTGGGTGTCTTTTGTCTTGCCGCCTTCGAATGAGAAGCAAGGGAAAGGGTTTAGGGTTTGATTAGGGGGATCCGCGGTAGCGGTCCGCCTAATCAAACCCTAAACCCTTTCCCGTCCCGTTTTAGGATAGCCGGTCCCCCCAAAAAGGGTTCACTCGGCCCCTCTAGGGTGTCTTTTTGTCTTGCCGCCTTTGAATGAGAAGCAACGGAAAGGTTTTAGGGTTTGATTTGGGGGATCCGCGGTAGCGATCCTCATAATCAAACCCTAAACCCTTTCCCGTCCCGTTTTAGGATACCCGGTCCCCCCAAAAAGGGTTCACTCGGCTCCTCTAGGGTGTCTTTTTGTCTTGCCGCCTTCGAATGAGAAGCAAGGGAAAGGGTTTAGGGTTTTATTAGGGGGATCCGCGGTAGCGGTCCACCTAATCAAATCCTAAACCCTTTCCCGTCCCGTTTTAGGATACCCGGACCCCCCAAAAAAGGGTTCACTCGTCTCCTCTAGGTTGTCTTTTTGTCTTGCCGCCTTCGAATGAGAAGCAAGGGAAAGGGTTTATGGTTTGATTAGGGGGATCCGCGATAGCGGTCCGCCTAATCAAACCTAAAAACCCTTTCCCGTCCCGTTTTAGGATACCCGGTCCCCCCAAAAAGGGTTCACTCGGCCCCTCTAGGGTGTCTTTTTGTCTTGCCGCCTTCGAATGAGAAGCAAGGGAAAGGGTTAAGGGTTTGTTTAGGGGTAGCCGCGGTAGCGGTCCGCCTAATCAAACCCTAAACCCTTTCCCGTCCCGTTTTAGGATACCCGTTCCCCCCCAAAAAGGGTTCACTCGGCCCCTCTAGGGTGTCTTTTTGTCTTGCCGCCTTCGAATGAGAAGCAAGGGAAAGGGTTTAGGGTTTGATTAGGGGATTCGCGCGGTAGCGGTCTGCCTAGTCAAACTCAAAAACCCTTTCCCGTCCCGTTTTAGGATACCCGGTCCCCCTAAAAAGGGTTCACTCGGCCCCTCTAGAGTTTCTTTTTGTCTTGCCGCCTTCAAATGAGAAGCATGGGAAAGGGTTTTGGGTTTCATTAGGGGGATCCGCAGATGGTCCGCCTAATCAAACCCTAAACCCTTTCCCGTCCCGTTTTAGGATACCCGGTCCCCCAAAAAGGGTTCACTCGGCCCCTCTAGGGTGTCTTTTTGTCTTGCCGCCTTCAAATGAGAAGCATGGGAAAGGGTTTTGGGTTTCATTAGGGGATCCGCATGGCGGTCCACCTAATCAAACCCTAAACCCTTTCCCGTCCCGTTTTAGGATACCCGTTCCCCCCAAAAAGGGTTCACTCGGCCCCTCTAGGGTGTCTTTTTGTCTTGCCGCCTTCGAATGAGAAGCAAGGGAAAGGGTTTAGGGTTTGATTAGGGAGATCCGCAGTAGCAGTCCGCCTAATCAAACCCTAAACCCTTTCCCGTCCCGTTTTAGGATAGCCGGACGCCCCAAAAAAGGGTTCACTCGTCCCCTCTAGGTTGTCTTTTTGTCTTGCCGCCTTCGAATGAGAAGCAAGGGAAAGGGTTTAGGGTTTTATTAGGGGGATCCGCGGTAGCGGTCCACCTAATCAAATCCTAAACCCTTTCCCGTCCCGTTTTAGGATACCCGGTCCCCCCAAAAAGGGTTCACTCGGCCCCTCTAAGGTTTCTTTTTGTCTTGCCGCCTTCAAATGAGAAGTATGGGAAAGGGTTTAGGGTTTCATTAGGGAGATCCGCAGTAGCAGTCCGCCTAATCAAACCCTAAACCCTTTCCCGTCCCGTTTTAGGATAGTCGGACGCCCCAAAAAAGGGTTCACTCGTCCCCTCTAGGTTGTCTTTTTGTCTTGCCGCCTTCGAATGAGAAGCAAGGGAAAGGGTTTATGGTTTGATTAGGGGGATCCGCGATAGCGGTCCGCCTAATCAAACCTAAAAACCCTTTCCCGTCCCGTTATAGGATACCCGGTCCCCCCAAAAAGGGTTCACTCGGCCCCTCTAGGGTGTCTTTTTGTCTTGCCGCCTTCGAATGAGAAGCAAGGGAAAGGGTTAAGGGTTTGATTAGGGGGAGCCGCGGTAGCGGTCCGCCTAATCAAACCCTAAACCCTTTCCCGTCCCGTTTTAGGATACCCGTTCCCCCCCAAAAAGGGTTCACTCGGCCCCTCTAGGGTGTCTTTTTGTCTTGCCGCCTTCGAATGAGAAGCAAGGGAAAGGGTTTAGGGATTTATTAGGGGGATTCGCGGTAGCGGTCTGCCTAATCAAACTCAAAAACCCTTTCCCGTCCCGTTTTAGGATACCCGGTCCCCCTAAAAAGGGTTCACTCGGCCCCTCTAGGGTTTCTTTTTGTCTTGCCGCCTTCAAATGAGAAGCATGGGAAAGGGTTTTGGGTTTCATTAGGGGGATCCGCGATGGCGGTCCGCCTAATCAAACCCTAAACCCTTTCCCGTCCCGTTTTAGGATACCCGGTCCCCCAAAAAGGGTTCACTCGGCCCCTCTAGGGTGTCTTTTTGTCTTGCCGCCTTCAAATGAGAAGCATGGGAAAGGGTTTTGGGTTTCATTAGGGGATCCGCAGAGCGGTCCGCCTAATCAAACCCTAAACCCTTTCCCGTCCCGTTTTAGGATACCCGGTCCCCCCAAAAAGGGTTCACTCGGCCCCTCTAGGGTGTCTTTTTGTCTTGCCGCCTTCGAATGAGAAGCAAGGGAAAGGGTTTAGGGTTTGATTAGGGAGATCCGCAATAGCGATCCGCCTAATCAAACCCTAAACCCTTTCCCGTCCCGTTTTAGGATAGCCGGACGCCCCAAAAAAGGGTTCATTCGTCCCCTCTAGGTTGTCTTTTTGTCTTGCCGCCTTCGAATGAGAAGCAAGGGAAAGGGTTTAGGGTTTTATTAGGGGGATCCGCGGTAGCGGTCTACCTAATCAAATCCCAAACCCTTTCCCGTCCCGTTTTAGGATACCCGGACCCCCCAAAAAAGGGGTCACTCGTCTCCTCTAGGTTGTCTTTTTGTCTTGCCGTCTTCGAATGAGAAGCAAGGGAAAGGGTTTATGGTTTGATTAGGGGGATCCGCGATAGCGGTCCGCCTAATCAAACCTAAAAACCCTTTCCCGTCCCGTTTTAGGATATCCGGTCCCCCCAAAAAGGGTTCACTCGGCCCCTCTAGGGTGTCTTTTTGTCTTGCCGCCTTCGAATGAGAAGCAAGGGAAAGGGTTAAGGGTTTGATTAGGGGGAGCCGCGGTAGCGGTCCGCCTAATCAAACCCTAAACCCTTTCCCGTCCCATTTTAGGATACCCGTTCCCCCCCAAAAAGGGTTCACTCGGCCCCTCTAGGGTGTCTTTTTGTCTTGCCGCCTTCGAATGATAAGCAAGGGAAAGGGTTTAGGGTTTGATTAGGGGGATTCGCGGTAGCGGTCTGCCTAATCAAACTCAAAAACCCTTTCCCGTCCCGTTTTAGGATACCCGGTCCCCCTAAAAAGGGTTCACTCGGCCCCTCTAGGGTTTCTTTTTGTCTTGCCGCCTTCAAATGAGAAGCATGGGAAAGGGTTTTGGGTTTCATTAGGGGGATCCGCAGTAGCGGTCCGCCTAATCAAACCCTAAACCCTTTCCCGTCCCGTTTTAGGATACCCGGTCCCCCCAAAAAGGGTTCACTCGGCCCCTCTAGGGTGTCTTTTTGTCTTGCCGCCTTTGAATGAGAAGCAAGGGAAAGGTTTTAGGGTTTGATTTGGGGGATCCGCAGTAGCGGTCCGCCTAATCAAACCCTAAACCCTTTCCCGTCCCGTTTTAGGATACCCGGTCCCCCCAAAAAGGGTTCACGCGGCCCCTCTAGGGTGTCTTTTTGTCTTGCCGCCTTCAAATGAGAAGCATGGGAAAGGGTTTTGGGTTTCATTAGGGGGATCCGCAGTAGCGGTCCGCCTAATCAAACCCTAAACCCTTTCCCGTCCCGTTTTAGGATACCCGGTCCCCCCAAAAAGGGTTCACTCGGCCCCTCTAGGGTGTCTTTTTGTCTTGCCGCCTTCGAATGAGAAGCAAGGGAAAGGGTTTAGGGTTTGATTAGGGAGATCCGCAATAGCAGTCCGCCTAATCAAACCCTAAACCCTTTCCCGTCCCGTTTTAGGATAGCCGGACGCCCCAAAAAAGGGTTCATTCGTCCCCTCTAGGTTGTCTTTTTGTCTTGCCGCCTTCGAATGAGAAGCAAGGGAAAGGGTTTAGGGTTTTATTAGGGGGATCCGCGGTAGCGGTCTACCTAATCAAATCCCAAACCCTTTCCCGTCCCGTTTTAGGATACCCGGACCCCCCAAAAAAGGGGTCACTCGTCTCCTCTAGGTTGTCTTTTTGTCTTGCCGTCTTCGAATGAGAAGCAAGGGAAAGGATTTATGGTTTGATTAGGGGGATCCGCGATAGCGGTCCGCCTAATCAAACCTAAAAACCCTTTCCCGTCCCGTTTTAGGATATCCGGTCCCCCCAAAAAGGGTTCACTCGGCCCCTCTAGGGTGTCTTTTTGTCTTGCCGCCTTCGAATGAGAAGCAAGGGAAAGGGTTAAGGGTTTGATTAGGGGGAGCCGCGGTAGCGGTCCGCCTAATCAAACCCTAAACCCTTTCCCGTCCCATTTTAGGATACCCGTTCCCCCCCAAAAAGGGTTCACTCGGCCCCTCTAGGGTGTCTTTTTGTCTTGCCGCCTTCGAATGATAAGCAAGGGAAAGGGTTTAGGGTTTGATTAGGGGGATTCGCGGTAGCGGTCTGCCTAATCAAACTCAAAAACCCTTTCCCGTCCCGTTTTAGGATACCCGGTCCCCCTAAAAAGGGTTCACTCGGCCCCTCTAGGGTTTCTTTTTGTCTTGCCGCCTTCAAATGAGAAGCATGGGAAAGGGTTTTGGGTTTCATTAGGGGGATCCGCAGTAGCGGTCCGCCTAATCAAACCCTAAACCCTTTCCCGTCCCGTTTTAGGATACCCGGTCCCCCCAAAAAGGGTTCACTCGGCCCCTCTAGGGTGTCTTTTTGTCTTGCCGCCTTTGAATGAGAAGCAAGGGAAAGGTTTTAGGGTTTGATTTGGGGGATCCGCGGTAGCGATCCTCATAATCAAACCCTAAACCCTTTCCCGTCCCGTTTTAGGATACCCGGTCCCCCCAAAAAGGGTTCACTCGGCTCCTCTAGGGTGTCTTTTTGTCTTGCCGCCTTCGAATGAGAAGCAAGGGAAAGGGTTTAGGGTTTTATTAGGGGGATCCGCGGTAGCGGTCCACCTAATCAAATCCTAAACCCTTTCCCGTCCCGTTTTAGGATACCCGGACCCCCCAAAAAAGGGTTCACTCGTCTCCTCTAGGTTGTCTTTTTGTCTTGCCGCCTTCGAATGAGAAGCAAGGGAAAGGGTTTATGGTTTGATTAGGGGGATCCGCGATAGCGGTCCGCCTAATCAAACCTAAAAACCCTTTCCCGTCCCGTTTTAGGATACCCGGTCCCCCCAAAAAGGGTTCACTCGGCCCCTCTAGGGTGTCTTTTTGTCTTGCCGCCTTCGAATGAGAAGCAAGGGAAAGGGTTTAGGGTTTGATTAGGGGGAGCCGCGGTAGCGGTCCGCCTAATCAAACCCTAAACCCTTTCCCGTCCCGTTTTAGGATACCCGTTCCCCCCCAAAAAGGGTTCACTCGGCCCCTCTAGGGTGTCTTTTTGTCTTGCCGCCTTCGAATGAGAAGCAAGGGAAAGGGTTTAGGGTTTGATTAGGGGGATTCGCGGTAGCGGTCTGCCTAGTCAAACTCAAAAACCCTTTCCCGTCCCGTTTTAGGATACCCGGTCCCCCTAAAAAGGGTTCACTCGGCCCCTCTAGGGTTTCTTTTTGTCTTGCCGCCTTCAAATGAGAAGCATGGGAAAGGGTTTTGGGTTTCATTAGGGATCCGCATGAGCGGTCCGCCTAATCAAACCCTAAACCCTTTCCCGTCCCGTTTTAGGATACCCGGTCCCCCCAAAAAGGGTTCACTCGGCCCCTCTAGGGTGTCTTTTTGTCTTGCCGCCTTCAAATGAGAAGCATGGGAAAGGGTTTTGGGTTTCATTAGGGGGATCCGCAGTAGCGGTCCACCTAATCAAACCCTAAACCCTTTCCCGTCCCGTTTTAGGATACCCGTTCCCCCCAAAAAGGGTTCACTCGGCCCCTCTAGGGTGTCTTTTTGTCTTGCCGCCTTCGAATGAGAAGCAAGGGAAAGGGTTTAGGGTTTGATTAGGGAGATCCGCAGTAGCAGTCCGCCTAATCAAACCCTAAACCCTTTCCCGTCCCGTTTTAGGATAGCCGGACGCCCCAAAAAAGGGTTCACTCGTCCCCTCTAGGTTGTCTTTTTGTCTTGCCGCCTTCGAATGAGAAGCAAGGGAAAGGGTTTAGGGTTTTATTAGGGGGATCCGCGGTAGCGGTCCGCCTAATCAAACCCTAAACCCTTTCCCGTCCCGTTTTAGGATACCCGGTCCCCCCAAAAAGGGTTCACTCGGCCCCTCTAAGGTTTCTTTTTGTCTTGCCGCCTTCAAATGAGAAGTATGGGAAAGGGTTTAGGGTTTTATTAGGGGGATCCGCGGTAGCGGTCTACCTAATCAAATCCTAAACCCTTTCCCGTCCCGTTTTAGGATACCCGGACCCCCCAAAAAAGGGGTCACTCGTCTCCTCTAGGTTGTCTTTTTGTCTTGCCGTCTTCGAATGAGAAGCAAGGGAAAGGGTTTATGGTTTGATTAGGGGGATCCGCGATAGCGGTCCGCCTAATCAAACCTAAAAACCCTTTCCCGTCCCGTTTTAGGATATCCGGTCCCCCCAAAAAGGGTTCACTCGGCCCCTCTAGGGTGTCTTTTTGTCTTGCCGCCTTCGAATGAGAAGCAAGGGAAAGGGTTAAGGGTTTGATTAGGGGGAGCCGCGGTAGCGGTCCGCCTAGTCAAACCCTAAACCCTTTCCCGTCCCATTTTAGGATACCCGTTCCCCCCCAAAAAGGGTTCACTCGGCCCCTCTAGGGTGTCTTTTTGTCTTGCCGCCTTCGAATGATAAGCAAGGGAAAGGGTTTAGGGTTTGATTAGGGGGATTCGCGGTAGCGGTCTGCCTAATCAAACTCAAAAACCCTTTCCCGTCCCGTTTTAGGATACCCGGTCCCCCTAAAAAGGGTTCACTCGGCCCCTCTAGGGTTTCTTTTTGTCTTGCCGCCTTCAAATGAGAAGCATGGGAAAGGGTTTTGGGTTTCATTAGGGGGATCCGCAGTAGCGGTCCGCCTAATCAAACCCTAAACCCTTTCCCGTCCCGTTTTAGGATACCCGGTCCCCCCAAAAAGGGTTCACTCGGCCCCTCTAGGGTGTCTTTTTGTCTTGCCGCCTTTGAATGAGAAGCAAGGGAAAGGTTTTAGGGTTTGATTTGGGGGATCCGCGGTAGCGATCCTCATAATCAAACCCTAAACCCTTTCCCGTCCCGTTTTAGGATACCCGGTCCCCCAAAAAGGGTTCACTCGGCTCCTCTAGGGTGTCTTTTTGTCTTGCCGCCTTCGAATGAGAAGCAAGGGAAAGGGTTTAGGGTTTTATTAGGGGTATCCGCGGTAGCGGTCCGCCTAATCAAACCCTAAACCCTTTCCCGTCCCGTTTTAGGATACCGGACCCCAAAAAAGGGTTCACTCGTCTCCTCTAGGTTGTCTTTTTGTCTTGCCGCCTTCGAATGAGAAGCAAGGGAAAGGGTTTATGGTTTGATTAGGGGGATCCGCGATAGCGGTCCGCCTAATAAAACCTAAAAACCCTTTCCCGTCCCGTTTTAGGATACCCGGTCCCCCAAAAGGGTTCACTCGGCCCCTCTAGGGTGTCTTTTTGTCTTGCCGCCTTCGAATGAGAAGCAAGGGAAAGGGTTAAGGGTTTGATTAGGGGGAGCCGCGGTAGCGGTCCGCCTAATCAAACCCTAAACCCTTTCCCGTCCCGTTTTAGGATACCCGTTCCCCCAAAAAGGGTTCACTCGGCCCCTCTAGGGTGTCTTTTTGTCTTGCCGCCTTCGAATGAGAAGCAAGGGAAAGGGTTTAGGGTTTGATTAGGGGATTCGCGGTAGCGGTCCCGCCTAGTCAAACTCAAAAACCCTTTCCCGTCCCGTTTTAGGATACCCGGTCCCCCTAAAAAGGGTTCACTCGGCCCCTCTAGGGTTTCTTTTTGTCTTGCCGCCTTCAAATGAGAAGCATGGGAAAGGGTTTTGGGTTTCATTAGGGGGATCCGCAGTAGCGGTCCGCCTAATCAAACCCTAAACCCTTTCCCGTCCCGTTTTAGGATACCCGGTCCCCCCAAAAAGGGTTCACTCGGCCCCTCTAGGGTGTCTTTTTGTCTTGCCGCCTTCAAATGAGAAGCATGGGAAAGGGTTTTGGGTTTCATTAGGGGGATCCGCAGTAGCGGTCCACCTAATCAAACCCTAAACCCTTTCCCGTCCCGTTTTAGGATACCCGTTCCCCCCAAAAAGGATTCACTCGGCCCCTCTAGGGTGTCTTTTTGTCTTGTCGCCTTCGAATGAGAAGCAAGGGAAAGGGTTTAGGGTTTGATTAGGGAGATCCGCGAGAGTGATCCGCCTAATCAAACCCTAAACCCTTTCCCGTCCCGTTTTAGGATAGCCGGACGCCCCAAAAAAGGGTTCACTCGTCCCCTCTAGGTTGTCTTTTTGTCTTGCCACCTTCGAATGAGAAGCAAGGGAAAGGGTTTAGGGTTTTATTAGGGGGATCCGCGGTAGCGGTCCACCTAATCAAATCCTAAACCCTTTCCCGTCCCGTTTTAGGATACCCGGTCCCCCCAAAAAGGGTTCACTCGGCCCCTCTAAGGTTTCTTTTTGTCTTGCCGCCTTCAAATGAGAAGTATGGGAAAGGGTTTAGGGTTTCATTAGGGAGATCCGCAGTAGCAGTCCGCCTAATCAAACCCTAAACCCTTTCCCGTCCCGTTTTAGGATAGCCGGACGCCCCAAAAAAGGGTTCACTCGTCCCCTCTAGGTTGTCTTTTTGTCTTGCCGCCTTCGAATGAGAAGCAAGGGAAAGGGTTTAGGGTTTTATTAGGGGGATCCGCGGTAGCGGTCCCCATAATCAAATCCTAAACCCTTTCCCGTCCCGTTTTAGGATACCCGGACCCCCCAAAAAAGGGTTCACTCGTCTCCTCTAGGTTGTCTTTTTGTCTTGCCGCCTTCGAATGAGAAGCAAGGGAAAGGGTTTATGGTTTGATTAGGGGGATCCGCGATAGCGGTCCGCCTAATCAAACCTAAAAACCCTTTCCCGTCCCGTTATAGGATACCCGGTCCCCCCAAAAAGGGTTCACTCGGCCCCTCTAGGGTGTCTTTTTGTCTTGCCGCCTTCGAATGAGAAGCAAGGGAAAGGGTTAAGGGTTTGATTAGGGGGAGCCGCGGTAGCGGTCCGCCTAATCAAACCCTAAACCCTTTCCCGTCCCGTTTTAGGATACCCGTTCCCCCCAAAAAGGGTTCACTCGGCCCCTCTAGGGTGTCTTTTTGTCTTGCCGCCTTCGAATGAGAAGCAAGGGAAAGGGTTTAGGGATTGATTATGGGGATTCGCGGTAGCGGTCTGCCTAATCAAACTCAAAAACCCTTTCCCGTCCCGTTTTAGGATACCCGGTCCCCCTAAAAAGGGTTCACTCGGCCCCTCTAGGGTTTCTTTTTGTCTTGCCGCCTTCAAATGAGAAGCATGGGAAAGGGTTTTGGGTTTCATTAGGGGATCCGCAGAGCGGTCCGCCTAATCAAACCCTAAACCCTTTCCCGTCCCGTTTTAGGATACCCGGTCCCCCCCAAAAAGGGTTCACTCGGCCCCTCTAGGGTGTCTTTTTGTCTTGCCGCCTTCAAATGAGAAGCATGGGAAAGGGTTTTGGGTTTCATTAGGGGGATCCGCAGTAGCGGTCCGCCTAATCAAACCCTAAACCCTTTCCCGTCCCGTTTTAGGATACCCGGTCCCCCCAAAAAGGGTTCACTCGGCCCCTCTAGGGTGTCTTTTTGTCTTGCCGCCTTCGAATGAGAAGCAAGGGAAAGGGTTTAGGGTTTGATTAGGGAGATCCGCAATAGCAGTCCGCCTAATCAAACCCTAAACCCTTTCCCGTCCCGTTTTAGGATAGCCGGACGCCCCAAAAAAGGGTTCATTCGTCCCCTCTAGGTTGTCTTTTTGTCTTGCCGCCTTCGAATGAGAAGCAAGGGAAAGGGTTTAGGGTTTTATTAGGGGGATCCGCGGTAGCGGTCTACCTAATCAAATCCTAAACCCTTTTCCGTCCCGTTTTAGGATACCCGGACCCCCCAAAAAAGGGGTCACTCGTCTCCTCTAGGTTGTCTTTTTGTCTTGCCGTCTTCGAATGAGAAGCAAGGGAAAGGGTTTATGGTTTGATTAGGGGGATCCGCGATAGCGGTCCGCCTAATCAAACCTAAAAACCCTTTCCCGTCCCGTTTTAGGATATCCGGTCCCCCCAAAAAGGGTTCACTCGGCCCCTCTAGGGTGTCTTTTTGTCTTGCCGCCTTCGAATGAGAAGCAAGGGAAAGGGTTAAGGGTTTGATTAGGGGGAGCCGCGGTAGCGGTCCGCCTAATCAAACCCTAAACCCTTTCCCGTCCCATTTTAGGATACCCGTTCCCCCCCAAAAAGGGTTCACTCGGCCCCTCTAGGGTGTCTTTTTGTCTTGCCGCCTTCGAATGATAAGCAAGGGAAAGGGTTTAGGGTTTGATTAGGGGGATTCGCGGTAGCGGTCTGCCTAATCAAACTCAAAAACCCTTTCCCGTCCCGTTTTAGGATACCCGGTCCCCCCAAAAAGGGTTCACTCGGCCCCTCTAGGGTTTCTTTTTGTCTTGCCGCCTTCAAATGAGAAGCATGGGAAAGGGTTTTGGGTTTCATTAGGGGGATCCGCAGTAGCGGTCCGCCTAATCAAACCCTAAACCCTTTCCCGTCCCGTTTTAGGATACCCGGTCCCCCCAAAAAGGGTTCACTCGGCCCCTCTAGGGTGTCTTTTTGTCTTGCCGCCTTCGAATGAGAAGCAAGGGAAAGGGTTTAGGGTTTGATTAGGGAGATCCGCAGAGAGCAGATCCGCCTAATCAAACCCAAAACCCTTTCCCGTCCCGTTTTAGGATACCCGGTCCCCCCAAAAAGGGTTCACTCGGCCCCTCTAGGGTTTCTTTTTGTCTTGCCGCCTTCAAATGAGAAGTATGGGAAAGGGTTTAGGGTTTCATTAGGGGGATCCGCAGTAGCGGTCCGCCTAATCAAACCCTAAACCCTTTCCCGTCCCGTTTTAGGATAACTGGTCCCCCCAAAAAGGGTTCACTCGGCCCCTCTAGGGTGTCTTTTTGTCTTGCCGCCTTCGAATGAGAAGCAAGGGAAAGGGTTTAGGGCTTGATTAGGGGGATCCGCGGTAGCGGTCCGCCTAATCAAACCCTAAACCCTTTCCTCTCCCGTTTTAGGATACCCGGTCCCCCCAAAAAGGGTTCACTCGGCCCCTCTTGGGTGTCTTTTGTCTTGCCGCCTTCGAATGAGAAGCAAGGGAAAGGGTTTAGGGTTTGATTAGGGGGATCCGCGGTAGCGGTCCGCCTAATCAAACCCTAAACCCTTTCCCGTCCCGTTTTTAGGATACCCGGTCCCCACCCAAAAAGGGTTCACTCCGCCCCTCTAGGGTGTCTTTTTGTCTTGCCGCCTTTGAATGAGAAGCAAGGGAAAGGTTTTAGGGTTTGATTTGGGGGATCCGCGGTAGCGATCCGCCTAATCAAACCCTAAACCCTTTCCCGTCCCGTTTTAGGATACCCGGTCCCCCCAAAAAGAGTTCACTCGGCTCCTCTAGTGTGTCTTTTTGTCTTGCCGCCTTCAAATGAGAAGCAAGGGAAAGGGTTTAGGGTTTTATTAGGGGGATCCGCGGTAGCGGTCCACCTAATTGTGGGTTAATATCCGTATAAGACCCTCTAAATTTAGGACTATAACGTAAATTTAGCATTCGATTATCGTCATAAAACATAAATACAATAGAGAAACGATAAGAAACAAGAATAACCTCGGGTCCTTTATAGTGCGGCGTAAAGAACAGAAATCAACAGAGATTTCCTCCTAATTGTTGCACCCAAGACTTGTCCGAGATATGCCCTTGTGCTAGATGATGTTCTCCGATTGCCTTGCAATATTGGGAGAACTGATGTGAGTTTTCTTGAGATGTGAGATCTCGGTTTCCACAGAGAAGAATGCTCTTCGAAACCCTAATTATTTTTCACTAATGATGATTAGGTTAGAAGGGAGGAGAAGCTCTCCCTTTTGTTCTCCTAATCTCGGCCAAACCGAGTCCATGGGGAGGTAATGGGCTTTTCCATTTCCTCTTCATTTTAACTCGTAGTCCGTACCCAAATGACTAAATGTATATGACGCGGTTTTTATAAATCGTCATCGGTTATCGGCTATTAAAACATCAACTAATAACACGGGTTAGATGAAGTATTAATACATGTCCGACAAAGACGATATTGTATAATTATATTCAATATACATTAATTAAATATAAATCGTTTATATTTAATTTTACGAATTAACTGGTTAATTCGCCTTAGCCCATGATATTTAATCCGTATTAAATATAATATCTCAACATCACATATTTGACTAATTACTAGTCAAATGACTCGACTAACCGGTTAGTCAAAATTGGCATCTACATGATCGTATTTTCATACCGTCACGTCTCTCAAACGTATCCTATAGGTGTGACTTTTAGGGACCAGTTGATCACCGCCATCCGTATGACAATAACGTCAAACTTATCTAGCAAGCCAACCGTTATTGATAAACGTGGATCAACTGATAATAATACCAAAGTATGCCCTTTGATCCTTTTAGAGGTTTATAAGTCCTTGCACTAATTGTTAAGGACACCAACCCCAACAAGCTCCCACTTGTCCGTACAAGTGTATGTGCAATGACGTTATCCGCACTAACTGGAGGACACAAGCTCCAACAAACTCCCACTTGTCCGTACAAGTGTATGTGCGATAACCGATCCTCATATTCATTTAAAATTTCTCCCACTCAATGTAAAACAATTTGCAGATCCGGATCCACAAAGGTCGTATTTTACAATCGATCTGTATCAAGAGTGGTTTCCCCGACTAGAGAGTAACTTAACTGATAAAACGAATCCGTATCCGAGCATGGCCATGCATTTCGATTCTGACTCCTCGAGTGGCCCCGAGAAATATCGAGTACCGATAAAGGCTGAATATTTCCTTCAACTCGACTCCTTCCGATCTAAGCACAGCATGAAATGACCCAGAAAAAATCTACTTGGCCCCCTGTTACGGATGACCGTGAGATAGAAACCAAAGTCACCCAAAATATGTCGTAGTCTCAAGAGACAGTCGATAGTCAAAAGAATCGACTCTTAGGATCACCATGGAGGTCCTATCCACGACCGGGCATCGAATGTTATAAAACATTTAGGACTCCACGTCGATGTCACAATAGTGTCCTACGAAATATCCGTATAAATCGCCTCTGTGATTGGTCAGTCAACCGGTTGACTTATGGCTCGTTGAACCCACCATCAACCAACGTCACAAAATAATTGCCAGAGTTATCAGCTCATGTGGGCAATTAAGGACTAAAAAGATATGATGTTTGTTTAGTTCACTTTGTGGTGTTCAAAATTGTCGTACAATTCCACATGAAAAACAAAATATATATATAAAATGTCAAATCGATGATGTCGTATAGAGTACAAAGGAGAATGAATCTAATCCATAAAAGAGTACTACAACTCAGGAACACGTTTGATTCCCATGGAATTTACGTGCCCTTCATGCTTATCTTGTCATAATGCTTTAGTGAGAGGATCTGCTATGTTATCATCAGTAGCAATCTTTTCTATCACTACTTTCTTTTGCTCCACGTAATCCCGGATTAGATGAGCTTTCCGTTGTACATGTCTAGACTTGTTACTAGACTTTGGCTCCTTAGCTTGGAAGATGGCACCACTATTGTCGCAATAGATGGTGATCGGGTCATTCGAACTAGGCACTATAGAGAGCCCATGTAAGAATTGACGCATCCATATCGCTTCCTTTGTAGCTTCAGATGCGGCATAGTACTCGAACTCAGTCGTAGAATCTGCTGTAACAGTTTGTTTCGAACTCTTCCGGTGATCTGCAAGCGCCATTAAGAGTAAAAACGAATCAGATCGAGATTTCGAGTCATCTCGATCCGTTTGGAAGCTAGCATCTGCAGAATCGGTTGCGCATGACTTTTGTTCGCCTCCATAAGTCAATGCCCAATCTTTAGTCCTCCGGAGGTACTTAAGAATGTTCTTGACAACCAACCAATGTGGTTCACCTGGTTCTTTGTTGGAATCGACTTGTGATACTCAATGCATATGCCACGTCTGGACGTGTGCATATCATGGCATACATGATTGATCCTATAGCCGAAGCATAAGGAATCCGTGTCATGCGCTCTTTCTCTTCCGGTGTCTCTGGTGCCTGAGACTTGCTCAAATGCACCCCTGGAGCCATAGGAAGGAACCCTTTCTTGGAGTTAGTCATGCTGAATCTCTCTAGGACTTTGTCTATGTAAGACTCGATCGAGAGATAACATCCGTCGTGATCTATCTCGATAGATACGGATGCCTAGAATTCTTTGTGCCTCTCCCGGATCTTTCATCTGGAAATGGTTTTTCAACCATACTTTCACCGAAGTTAAGAGAGGTATGTCATTCCCAATCAGGAGTATGTCGTCAACATACAATATTAGGAAGACAATCTTGCTCCCACTCGACTTGATATATAGACATGGTTCCTCGACCGATCGAGTAAATCCATTTTCTTTAATCACTTGGTCGAAGCGATGATTCCAACTCCGAGATGCTTGCTTAAGTCCATAAATGGAACGCTTAAGCTTGCATACTTTCTTAGGATGTTGTGGATCGATGAAACCTTCGGGTTGTACCATGTACAACTCTTCCTCCAAAAAGCCGTTTAAGAAGGCGGTTTTCACGTCCATTTGCCAAATTTCATAGTCATGAAAAGCGGCGATCGCTAAGATAATCCGAATGGAACGCAGCATGACTACGGGTGCGAAAATTTCATCGTAGTGCAAACCTGGCACTTGGGTGAAACCTTTAGCAACTAGTCGTGCTTTATAGATATCTTGTTGACCTTCCATGGAATGCTTTATCTTGTAAAGCCATTTGCATTGAAGGGGACGAACCTTAGCGGGTAAGTCAACAAGATCCCACACGTTGTTCTCATACATGGAGTCCATCTCGGATTGCATGGCCTCAAGCCATAGCTTCGAGTCGAATCTGGTCATGGCACCTTTATAGGTTGCGGGTTCACTACTCGTTAAGAGTAGAACGTCGTCTATATCATGTTCCTCGACCATACCAATGTATCTGTCTGGAGGAATAGAGACTCTTCCCGACCTCCTAGGTTCCTTAGGAATATTCACGCAGCGGGATTGAAGGAACAGTTCCTCCAATGGTTGCTCGGTGTTTGGTTCGGGAATCTCCGATGTGTCGAAGGTTCTATCACTCTTTGCATTTTCGAGAAATTCCTTCTCTAAGAATGTCGCACTAGCCGCAACAAAAACGCGTTGTTCGGTTGGCGAATAAAAGTAATGACCAAGTGTTCCTCTAGGATAACCTATAAAGTATGTCTTGACCGATCGCGGGCCGAGCTTATCCTCGTGTCTCCACTTGACATAAGCCTCGCAGCCCCAAACCCGTATAAAGGACAAGTTAGGGACCGTTCCCTTCCATAGTTCATATGGAGTCTTGTCAATGACTTTAGACGGACTTGTTAAGTATTAGAGCGGCTGACATAAGAGCATAACCCCATAAAGAATCAGGTAATATCGTGTGACTCATCATGGATCGAACCATATCAAGTAGTGTTCGATTTCTCCGTTCAGACACACCATTCGCCGAGGTGTTCCAGGTGGAGTTAACTGTAAGGCAATCCCACAGTCTTTTAGGTGTTGATCAAACTCGTGAGAAAGATACTCGCCACCACGATCCGAACGCAGTGTTTTAATCTTCCTACCTAATAGGTTCTGTACCCTATTCTGGTATTCCTTGAATTTCTCAAAGGATTCACTTTTGTGCTTCATTAAGTAGACATAGCCATATCTACTTAAGTCATCCGTGAAAGTGATGAAATACCTATAGCCTTCTCGTGCGGTGATTGACATAGGTCCACATACATCCGTGTGTATGAGTCCTAATAGGTCAGCAGCGCGCATTCCAACACCTTTGAAGGAAATACGAGTCATCTTACCGATGAGACATGATTCACACGTGCCAAATGATTGAAAATCAAAGGCCGAGATAGCTCCATGTTTAATGAGTTGTTTTACGCGTTTCTCATTTATGTGTCCCATACGGCAGTGCCATAGATACGTTTGATCTTTGTCACCAACCTTTAACTTTTTTATTCATTACGTGTAATATTTCGGTGGTCTGATCTAAAACATAAATTCCATTCATGGAGACTGCCTTGCCATAAATCATATTGTGTAAAGAGGAAATGCAAGTATTATTCTCAATTACATATGAAAAACCAAGTTTGTCAAGTGCAGAAACTGAAATAATGTTTTTCGAAAGACTGGGTACATAATAGCAATCATATAATGATAAATCAAATCCGCTAGGAAGCTGGATCACATATGTTCCCCTCGAGACGGCAGCCACTCTTGCTCCATTCCCGACACGCAGGTCAACCTCACCCTTTACGAGAGGCTTGAGATTTCGGAGGCCCTGTACATGATTACACAGATGAGAACCACAACCAGTATCAAGTACCCAAGTTCCGTAACTTGCGTGGTTAATCTCAATCATATGAATAAAAGTAGAAGGAGAAGACCTACCAACAGGTTTAACGCGACCTGCTTTTATGTCCTCATGATAAACAGGACATGTACGCCTCCAATGCCCAGTCTTGTGGCAATGATGGCATTCCATGTTTTCGGTCTTGCTCTTTGTCGCGCCTGATGAGTTACTTGCCTCACCAGGCCCACTCTTACCTGATCCCGACTTCTTAAACTTCGGTTTGCCTACTGCTAGGCCTGGCTGAACTTTGCCCTTACCCTTGCCCTTGTTTGACACAACGAGAACATCCTGTTTCATGCTCCCACTGAACTTCATGTCCTTCTCGGTCTGTACGAGGAGGGAGTGCAGTTCATGGGGAGTTTTCTTCAAATCATTCATATAGTAATTCGCTCTAAATTGCGAATAACCATCGTGGAGTGAGTGAAGTATGTGGTCAATAACAATGTTCTCGCTGATCTTACAATCAAAGGTCTCCAACTTCTCGACATTCTCAATCATCCGAGAATGTGTGGGCTAACTGGTTGGCCCTTTCGGAGTCTCGCATCAAAGAAGCGAGTGGTAAGCTCATAGGTCACGATTCTCGGTGCTTTTGAGAATTCCCTAGTGAGTGTAGTGAAAATCTTGTTTGCACTTTGAGCTATGAAGCGTTTCTGCAAATTGGATTCCATTGCAAAAATAAGTACGTTCTTTACCGCACCCGCTTCCATGGCGAAATCGTTGTACTTGTCGATTTCGTTAATTTCAGCCGTGGGGCCTGGGTTTGGTGGGATGGGCTCAATCAGATATTTGAGCTTCCCATCAGCAATGGCAACATTCCGTAATGCCGCCTCCCGATCCGTGAAGTTTGATCCATCATTCTTGATCGAGTAGATCGATTCATCCGATCCATGAAGATCCGCCAGGACTCACGGTCCAATGTGACACTTGGCATTGGGTCGTCCTCACGGCCAGCCATTATGTTATTAGCAGTTTAAATGTTCGTGTTCTACACTGAAAAAGGAAGAAAAACAAAACGAAATAAGCAACTCATCGAGGTGATTTAAGTCTATTTAAAATTCATTTTAAACATGTAGACTCTCGCACTTGCATAATTGATCTCCCTCAAGAATGATACAAGTGATCCCAAGACTCAATTTCGTAAATTGATGAGCCAACTGTTTAGCTAATTCTTAGGAAGAACTCTTGGTCGATAGATTTCCGTAAATCCTATCTATAGTCCACCACAGTCACAGGATCGTACGGGTGACCATAGTGTTGAGATAAAATAGGTCAATCGGTTCCAACTTACCCGACGTAGAAGGGGTCATATTATGCCTACCGACGAAGAAGGGACTCATTGGAGTTTGACCTATAAAGACCGTTCTCAATTTTTGTTTATACGAGGAAGATCCCATCAACTAAATTATAATTCATATTAAGTGAACGAATAACTAGCGTCTGCGTGAATGAATTAATTTGGGTGATGGCTTATAAAAATCGTGTGACATACGAATGTCAAAGAAAACTAACTCGTGACCTCTAAATGTGTCAGTTTTCATGCATTTATTAGGTGGTTTGGTTTTTAGGCGGAATATGATGCATACTATCGTTACGGAAAAATAAATAATTGAATGCAATACGTAAATAAAATTTCCTAGTGTGGCCTATCCTAATAAAAAGAACAAAATACAACTTTGGAATCCACCGTTGGACCCAAGATGCTTGTCTTGATGTTCCATCTTGATCCATGTAGCGGGAGTGAGCATCTGGTCTCCGTCTTTGGTCTTCGCAAAAATTACAATTAAAATTACAAAATATAAACCTAATTACATTCTAATTAAAAACTGTAATTACAAGTGAAAAATCCAAAACGGAGATACGAGATCTCAAAATACAACCAAGACCGTGTTCCATCATTACGGTAACACGTTCTACTAAGGCCACACTAAGTTACAACCGTTTGCAAAATAAATAAATACGTAATAAAAGGCATTCAAGGCATTCAACAAAACGATAAATAAATGCATCAACTAAAAACAAATTCATTCGTGACATAATTCCGTAATTATGTTAAATTTATCCAAACCACCTTTTAATGATTAAAATTCATGTGATAAAACTGCTTCTATCAATTTAATTTTAATCAAATACAGTCCGTTACTTTAAATACGCTTTAAAATAACTCAATGGTACGTGGTGAACCGTTTCACAATCATAGCGAGTGTACAATATCCGTATAATGTACATTTTGTAGCCAAAAGAAAATTTAAAGCAAAAAGAATAAATTTTCAAAGCTGTCAAAACATAAATCCCTCGATCCAGGGACACAGGTGCTCGATCGAGGAACGAAAGGGCTCGATTGACTGAACTGCAAGTCGATCGAGAGGTGTGCTAATCAGGAAGTACTCGATCGACAAAACTGGTAGTCGATCGAGGACTTATATCAGCAATACTGCTCGATCGAGTACGAGGACTTCTCGATCGAGCAATGGGGTTTTAAAAACAGGTCGATCGAGTACAGCAAGGACTCGATCGAGTAAAAACATGTCAGAAAAACCATTCGATCGACTAAAAATATGCTCGATCGAGGGAAAAAGTTTCTGAAAACATAAAACCCTCGTGAAAACAGTTTGACAAAACAAAATCAATTGCAATTTTGATCAAAAACGCATCAAAAACAATTTAACAATTGACAAAACTTGACATGATGCTGTAATCTCCGTATAAAACAACAACATGCATAAAAACAAATCGAAAACAAGATGATAAAACCGTGAAAACATGTCACGGTTTCAACAAGAACAAAAACCGAATCAGCCGTGTATACATGGCACGGAATTCGAGACAAAACAATCGTTTCAAAATCGGTTTTATGAAAAACACATGGAAAAATTTACGTGGCCTCGCTCTGATACCACTTGTGGGTTAATATCCGTATAAGACCCTCTAAATTTAGGACTATAACGTAAATTTAGCATGCGATTATCGTCATAAAACATAAATACAATAGAGAAACGATAAGAAACAAGAATAACCTCGAGTCCTTTATAGTGCGGCGTAAAGAACAGAAATCAACAGAGATTTCCTCCTAATTGTTGCACCCAAGACTTGTCCGAGATATGCCCTTGTGCTAGATGATGTTCTCCGATTGCCTTGCAATATTGGGAGAACTGATGTGAGTTTTCTTGAGATGTGAGATCTCGGTTTCCACAGAGAAGAATGCTCTTCGAAACCCTAATTATTTTTCACTAATGATGATTAGGTTAGAAGGGAGGAGAAGCTCTCCCTTTTGTTCTCCTAATCTCGGCCAAACCGAGTCCATGGGGAGGTAATGGGCTTTTCCATTTCCTCTTCATTTTAACTCGTAGTCCGTACCCAAATGACTAAATGTATATGACGCGGTTTTTATAAATCCTCATCGGTTATCGGCTATTAAAACATCAACTAATAACACGGGTTAGTTGAAGTATTAATACATGTCCGACAAAGACGATATTGTATAATTATATTCAATATACATTAATTAAATATAAATCGTTTATATTTAATTTTACGAATTAACTGGTTAATTCGCCTTAGCCCATGATATTTAATCCGTATTAAATATAATATCTCAACATCACATATTTGACTAATTACTAGTCAAATGACTCAGACTAACTGGTTAGTCAAAATTGGCATCTACATGACTGTATTTTCATACTGTCACGTCTCTCAAACGTATCCTATAGGTGTGACTTTTAGGGACCAGTTGATCACCGCCATCTGTATGACAATAACGTCAAACTTATCTAGCAAGCCAACCGTTATTGATAAACGTGGATCAACTGATAATAATACCAAAGTATGCCCTTTGATCCTTTTAGAGGTTTATAAGTCCTTGCACTAACTGTTAAGGACACCAACCCCAACACTAATCAAATCCTAAACCCTTTCCCGTCCCGTTTTAGGATACCCGGACCCCCCAAAAAAGGGTTCACTCGTCTCCTCTAGGTTGTCTTTTTGTCTTGCCGCCTTCGAATGAGAAGCAAGGGAAAGGGTTTATGGTTTGATTAGGGGGATCCGCGATAGCGGTCCGCCTAATCAAACCTAAAAACCCTTTCCCGTCCCGTTTTAGGATACCCGGTCCCCCCAAAAAGGGTTCACTCGGCCCCTCTAGGGTGTCTTTTTGTCTTGCCGCCTTCGAATGAGAAGCAAGGGAAAGGGTTAAGGGTTTGATTAGGGGGAATCGCGGTAGCGGTCCGCCTAATCAAACCCTAAACCCTTTCCCGTCCCGTTTTAGGATACCCGTTCCGCCCCAAAAAGGGTTCACTCGGCCCCTCTAGGGTGTGTTTTTGTCTTGCCGCCTTCGAATGAGAAGCAAGGGAAAGGGTTTAGGGCTTGATTAGGGGGATTCGCGGTAGCGGTCCGCCTAATCAAACTCAAAAACCCTTTCCCGTCCCGTTTTAGGATACCCGGTCCCCCTAAAAAGGGTTCACTCGGCCCCTCTAGGGTTTCTTTTTGTCTTGCCGCCTTCAAATGAGAAGCATGGGAAAGGGCTTAGGGTTTCATTAGGGGGATCCGCAGTAGCGGTCCGCCTAATCAAACCCTAAACCCTTTCCTCTCCCGTTTTAGGATCCCCGGTCCCCCCAAAAAGGGTTCACCCGGCCCCTCTTGGGTGTCTTTTGTCTTGCCGCCTTCGAATGAGAAGCAAGGGAAAGGGTTTAGGGTTTGATTAGGGGGATCCGCGGTAGCGGTCCGCCTAATCAAACCCTAAACCCTTTCCCGTCCCGTTTTAGGATAGCCGGTCCCCCCAAAAAGGGTTCACTCGGCCCCTCTAGGGTGTCTTTTTGTCTTGCCGCCTTTGAATGAGAAGCAAGGGAAAGGTTTTAGGGTTTGATTTGGGGGATCCGCGGTAGCGATCCGCCTAATCAAACCCTAAACCCTTTCCCGTCCCGTTTTAGGATACCCGGTCCCCCCAAAAAGAGTTCACTCGGCTCCTCTAGGGTGTCTTTTTGTCTTGCCGCCTTCGAATGAGAAGCAAGGGAAAGGGTTTAGGGTTTTATTAGGGGGATCCGCGGTAGCGGTCCACCTAATCAAATCCTAAACCCTTTCCCGTCCCGTTTTAGGATACCCGGACCCCCAAAAAAGGGTTCACTCGTCTCCTCTAGGTTGTCTTTTTGTCTTGCCGCCTTCGAATGAGAAGCAAGGGAAAGGGTTTATGGTTTGATTAGGGGGATCCGCGATAGCGGTCCGCCTAATCAAACCTAAAACCCTTTCCCGTCCCGTTTTAGGATACCCGGTCCCCCCAAAAAGGGTTCACTCGGCCCCTCTAGGGTGTCTTTTTGTCTTGCCGCCTTCGAATGAGAAGCAAGGGAAAGGGTTAAGGGTTTTATTAGGGGGAATCGCGGTAGCGGTCCGCCTAATCAAACCCTAAACCCTTTCCCGTCCCGTTTTAGGATACCCGTTCCGCCCCAAAAAGGGTTCACTCGGCCCCTCTAGGGTGTGTTTTTGTCTTGCCGCCTTCGAATGAGAAGCAAGGGAAAGGGTTTAGGGTTTGATTAGGGGGATTCGCGGTAGCGGTCCGCCTAATCAAACTCAAAAACCCTTTCCCGTCCCGTTTTAGGATACCCGGTCCCCCTAAAAAGGGTTCACTCGGCCCCTCTAGGGTTTCTTTTTGTCTTGCCGCCTTCAAATGAGAAGCATGGGAAAGGGTTTAGGGTTTCATTAGGGGGATCCGCAGTAGCGGTCCGCCTAATCAAACCCTAAACCCTTTCCCGTCCCGTTTTAGGATACCCGGTCCCCCCAAAAAGGGTTCACTCGGCCCCTCTAGGGTGTCTTTTTGTCTTGCCGCCTTCGAATGAGAAGCAAGGGAAAGGGTTTAGGGTTTGATTAGGGAGATCCGCGATGAGTGATCCGCCTAATCAAACCCTAAACCCTTTCCCGTCCCGTTTTAGGATAGCCGGACCTCCCAAAAAAGGGTTCACTCGTCCCCTCTAGGATGTCTTTTTGTCTTGCCGCCTTCGAATGAGAAGCAAGGGAAAGGGTTTAGGGTTTGATTAGGGGGATCCGCGGTAGCAGTCCGCCTAATCAAACCCAAAAACCCTTTCCTGTCCCGTTTTAGGATACCCGGTCCCCCAAAAAAGGGTTCACTCGGTCCCTCTAAGGTTTCTTTTTGTCTTGCCGCCTTCAAATGAGAAGTATGGGAAAGGGTTTAGGGTTTCATTAGGGAGATCCGCAGTAGCGGTCCGCCTAATCAAACCCTAAACCCTTTCCCGTCCCGCTTTAGGATACCCGGTCCACCCCAAAAAGGGTTCACTCGGCCCCTCTAGGGTGTCTTTTTGTCTTCTTTGCCTTCGAATGAGAAGGAAGGGAAAGGGTTTAGGGCTTGATTAGGGGGATCCGCGGTAGCGGTCCGCCTAATCAAACCCTAAACTCTTTCCTGTCCCGTTTTAGGATACCCGGTCCCCCCAAAAAGGGTTCACTCGGCCCCTCTTGGGTGTCTTTTGTCTTGCCGCCTTCGAATGAGAAGCAAGGGAAAGGGTTTAGGGTTTGATTAGGGGGATCCGCGGTAGCGGTCCGCCTAATCAAACCCTAAACCCTTTCCCGTCCCGTTTTAGGATAGCCGGTCCCCCCAAAAAGGGTTCACTCGGCCCCCCTAGGGTGTCTTTTTGTCTTGCCGCCTTCGAATGAGAAGCAAGGGAAAGGGTTTAGGGTTTGATTAGGGAGATCCGCAGTAGCAGTCCGCCTAATCAAACCCTAAACCCTTTCCCGTCCCGTTTTAGGATACCCGGACCCCCCAAAAAAGGGTTCACTCGTCTCCTCTAGGTTGTCTTTTTGTCTTGCCGCCTTCGAATGAGAAGCAAGGGAAAGGGTTTATGGTTTGATTAGGGGGATCCGCGATAGCGGTCCGCCTAATCAAACCTAAAAACCCTTTCCCGTCCCGTTTTAGGATACCCGGTCCCCCCAAAAAGGGTTCACTCGGCCCCTCTAGGGTGTCTTTTTGTCTTGCCGCCTTCGAATGAGAAGCATGGGAAAGGGTTTAGGGTTTCATTAGGGGGATCCCGATGGCGGTCCGCCTAATCAAAGCCTAAACCCTTTCCCGTCCCGTTTTAGGATACCCGGTCCCCCCAAAAAGGGTTCACTCGGCCCCTCTAGGGTGTCTTTTTGTCTTGCCGCCTTCGAATGAGAAGCAAGGGAAAGGGTTTAGGGTTTGATTAGGGAGATCCGCAGTAGCAGTCCGCTTAATCAAACCCTAAACCCTTTCCCGTCCCGTTTTAGGATACCCGGACCCCCAAAAAAAGCTTCACTCGTCTCCTCTAGGTTGTCTTTTTGTCTTGCCGCCTTCGAATGAGAAGCAAGGGAAAGGGTTTATGGTTTGATTAGGGGGATCCGCGATAGCGGTCCGCCTAATCAAACCTAAAAACCCTTTCCCGTCCCGTTTTAGGATACCCGGTCCCCCCAAAAAGGGTTCACTCGGCCCCTCTAGGGTGTCTTTTTGTCTTGCCGCCTTCGAATGAGAAGCAAGGGAAAGGGTTAAGGGTTTGATTAGGGGGAATCGCGGTAGCGGTCCGCCTAATCAAACCCTAAACCCTTTCCCGTCCCGTTTTAGGATACCCGTTCCGCCCCAAAAAGGGTTCACTCGGCCCCTCTAGGGTGTGTTTTTGTCTTGCCGCCTTCGAATGAGAAGCAAGGGAAAGGGTTTAGGGTTTGATTAGGGGATCCGCGGTAGCGGTCCGCCTAATCAAACTCAAAACCCTTTCCCGTCCCGTTTTAGGATACCCGGTCCCCCTAAAAAGGGTTCACTCGGCCCCTCTAGGGTTTCTTTTTGTCTTGCCGCCTTCAAATGAGAAGCATGGGAAAGGGTTTAGGGTTTCATTAGGGGGATCCGCAGTAGCGGTCCGCCTAATCAAACCCTAAACCCTTTCCCGTCCCGTTTTAGGATACCCGGTCCCCCAAAAAGGGTTCACTCGGCCCCTCTAGGGTGTCTTTTTGTCTTGCCGCCTTCGAATGAGAAGCAAGGGAAAGGGTTTAGGGTTTGATTAGGGGGATCCGCGGTAGAGGTCCGCCTAATCAAACCCTAAACCCTTTCCCGTCCCGTTTTAGGATAATAGGACCTCCCAAAAAGGGTTCACTCGTCCCCTCTAGGATGTCTTTTTGTCTTGCCGCCTTCGAATGAGAAGCAAGGGAAAGGGTTTAGGGTTTGATTAGGGGGATCCGCGGTAGCAGTCCGCCTAATCAAACCCAAAAACCCTTTCCCGTCCCGTTTTAGGATACCCGGTCCCCCAAAAAGGGTTCACTCGGTCCCTCTAAGGTTTCTTTTTGTCTTGCCGCCTTCAAATGAGAAGTATGGGAAAGGGTTTAGGGTTTCATTAGGGAGATCCGCAGTAGCGGTCCGCCTAATCAAACCCTAAACCCTTTCCCGTCCCGTTTTAGGATACCCGGTCCACCCCAAAAAGGGTTCACTCGGCCCCTCTAGGGTGTCTTTTTGTCTTGCTGCCTTCGAATGAGAAGGAAGGGAAAGGGTTTAGGGCTTGATTAGGGGGATCCGCGGTAGCGGTCCGCCTAATCAAACCCTAAACTCTTTTCCGTCCCGTTTTAGGATACCCGGTCCCCCCAAAAAGGGTTCACTCGGCCCCTCTTGGGTGTCTTTTGTCTTGCCGCCTTCGAATGAGAAGCAAGGGAAAGGGTTTAGGGTTTGATTAGGGGGATCCGCGGTAGCGGTCCGCCTAATCAAACCCTAAACCCTTTCCCGTCCCGTTTTAGGATAGCCGGTCCCCCCAAAAAGGGTTCACTCGGCCCCCCTAGGGTGTCTTTTTGTCTTGCCGCCTTCGAATGAGAAGCAAGGGAAAGGGTTTAGGGTTTGATTAGGGAGATCCGCAGTAGCAGTCCGCCTAATCAAACCCTAAACCCTTTCCCGTCCCGTTTTAGGATACCCGGACCCCCCAAAAAGGGTTCACTCGTCTCCTCTAGGTTGTCTTTTTGTCTTGCCGCCTTCGAATGAGAAGCAAGGGAAAGGGTTTATGGTTTGATTAGGGGGATCCGCGATAGCGGTCCGCCTAATCAAACCTAAAAACCCTTTCCCGTCCCGTTTTAGGATACCCGGTCCCCCCAAAAAGGGTTCACTCGGCCCCTCTAGGGTGTCTTTTTGTCTTGCCGCCTTCGAATGAGAAGCATGGGAAAGGGTTTAGGGTTTCATTAGGGGGATCCGCAGTAGCGGTCCGCCTAATCAAAGCCTAAACCCTTTCCCGTCCCGTTTTAGGATACCCGGTCCCCCCAAAAAGGGTTCACTCGGCCCCTCTAGGGTGTCTTTTTGTCTTGCCGCCTTCGAATGAGAAGCAAGGGAAAGGGTTTAGGGTTTGATTAGGGAGATCCGCAGAGCGATCCGCCTAATCAAACCCTAAACCCTTTCCCCGTCCCGTTTTAGGATAGGACCCCAAAAAAAGGGTTCACTCGTCTCCTCTAGGTTGTCTTTTTGTCTTGCCGCCTTCGAATGAGAAGCAAGGGAAAGGGTTTATGGTTTGATTAGGGGGATCCGCGATAGCGGTCCGCCTAATCAAACCTAAAAACCCTTTCCCGTCCCGTTTTAGGATACCCGGTCCCCCCAAAAAGGGTTCACTCGGCCCCTCTAGGGTGTCTTTTTGTCTTGCCGCCTTCGAATGAGAAGCAAGGGAAAGGGTTAAGGGTTTGATTAGGGGGAATCGCGGTAGCGGTCCGCCTAATCAAACCCTAAACCCTTTCCCGTCCCGTTTTAGGATACCCGTTCCGCCCCAAAAAGGGTTCACTCGGCCCCTCTAGGGTGTGTTTTTGTCTTGCCGCCTTCGAATGAGAAGCAAGGGAAAGGGTTTAGGGCTTGATTAGGGGGATTCGCGGTAGCGGTCCGCCTAATCAAACTCAAAAACCCTTTCCCGTCCCGTTTTAGGATACCCGGTCCCCCTAAAAAGGGTTCACTCGGCCCCTCTAGGGTGTCTTTTTGTCTTGCCGCCTTCGAATGAGAAGCAAGGGAAAGGGTTTAGGGTTTGATTAGGGAGATCCGCAGTAGCAGTCCGCCTAATCAAACCCTAAACCCTTTCCCGTCCCGTTTTAGGATAGCCGGACCTCCCAAAAAAGGGTTCACTCGTCCCCTCTAGGATGTCTTTTTGTCTTGCCGCCTTCGAATGAGAAGCAAGGGAAAGGGTTTAGGGTTTGATTAGGGGGATCCGCGGTAGCAGTCCGCCTAATCAAACCCAAAAACCCTTTCCTGTCCCGTTTTAGGATACCCGGTCCCCCCAAAAAGGGTTCACTCGGTCCCTCTAAGGTTTCTTTTTGTCTTGCCGCCTTCAAATGAGAAGTATGGGAAAGGGTTTAGGGTTTCATTAGGGAGATCCGCAGTAGCGGTCCGCCTAATCAAACCCTAAACCCTTTCCCGTCCCGTTTTAGGATACCCGGTCCACCCCAAAAAGGGTTCACTCGGCCCCTCTAGGGTGTCTTTTTGTCTTGCTGCCTTCGAATGAGAAGGAAGGGAAAGGGTTTAGGGCTTGATTAGGGGGATCCGCGGTAGCGGTCCGCCTAATCAAACCCTAAACTCTTTCCTGTCCCGTTTTAGGATACCCGGTCCCCCCAAAAAGGGTTCACTCGGCCCCTCTTGGGTGTCTTTTGTCTTGCCGCCTTCGAATGAGAAGCAAGGGAAAGGGTTTAGGGTTTGATTAGGGGGATCCGCGGTAGCGGTCCGCCTAATCAAACCCTAAACCCTTTCCCGTCCCGTTTTAGGATAGCCGGTCCCCCCAAAAAGGGTTCACTCGGCCCCCCTAGGGTGTCTTTTTGTCTTGCCGCCTTCGAATGAGAAGCAAGGAAAGGGTTTAGGGCTTGATTAGGGAGATCCGCAGAGCAGATCCGCCTAATCAAACCCTAAACCCTTTTCCCGTCCCGTTTTAGGATACCCGGTCCCCCAAAAAGGGTTCACTCGTCTCCTCTAGGTTGTCTTTTTGTCTTGCCGCCTTCGAATGAGAAGCAAGGGAAAGGGTTTATGGTTTGATTAGGGGGATCCGCGATAGCGGTCCGCCTAATCAAACCTAAAAACCCTTTCCCGTCCCGATTTAGGATACCCGGTCCCCCCAAAAAGGGTTCACTCGGCCCCTCTAGGGTGTCTTTTTGTCTTGCCGCCTTCGAATGAGAAGCATGGGAAAGGGTTTAGGGTTTCATTAGGGGGATCCGCAGTAGCGGTCCGCCTAATCAAAGCCTAAACCCTTTCCCGTCCCGTTTTAGGATACCCGGTCCCCCCAAAAAGGGTTCACTCGGCCCCTCTAGGGTGTCTTTTTGTCTTGCCGCCTTCGAATGAGAAGCAAGGGAAAGGGTTTAGGGTTTGATTAGGGAGATCCGCAGTAGCAGTCCGCCTAATCAAACCCTAAACCCTTTCCCGTCCCGTTTTAGGATACCCGGACCCCCAAAAAAAGGGTTCACTCGTCTCCTCTAGGTTGTCTTTTTGTCTTGCCGCCTTCGAATGAGAAGCAAGGGAAAGGGTTTATGGTTTGATTAGGGGGATCCGCGATAGCGGTCCGCCTAATCAAACCTAAAAACCCTTTCCCGTCCCGTTTTAGGATACCCGGTCCCCCCAAAAAGGGTTCACTCGGCCCCTCTAGGGTGTCTTTTTGTCTTGCCGCCTTCGAATGAGAAGCAAGGGAAAGGGTTAAGGGTTTGATTAGGGGGATCCGCGGTAGCGGTCCGCCTAATCAAACCCTAAACCCTTTCCCGTCCCGTTTTAGGATACCCGTTCCGCCCCAAAAAGGGTTCACTCGGCCCCTCTAGGGTGTGTTTTTGTCTTGCCGCCTTCGAATGAGAAGCAAGGGAAAGGGTTTAGGGCTTGATTAGGGGGATTCGCGGTAGCGGTCCGCCTAATCAAACTCAAAAACCCTTTCCCGTCCTGTTTTAGGATACCCGGTCCCCCTAAAAAGGGTTCACTCGGCCCCTCTAGGGTTTCTTTTTGTCTTGCCGCCTTCAAATGAGAAGCATGGGAAAGGGTTTAGGGTTTCATTAGGGGGATCCGCAGTAGCGGTCCGCCTAATCAAACCCTAAACCCTTTCCTCTCCCGTTTTAGGATACCCGGTCCCCCCAAAAAGGGTTCACTCGGCCCCTCTTGGGTGTATTTTGTCTTGCCGCCTTCGAATGAGAAGCAAGGGAAAGGGTTTAGGGTTTGATTAGGGGGATCCGCGGTAGCGGTCCGCCTAATCAAACCCTAAACCCTTTCCCGTCCCGTTTTAGGATAGCCGGTCCCCCCAAAAAGGGTTCACTCGGCCCCTCTAGGGTGTCTTTTTGTCTTGCCGCCTTTGAATGAGAAGCAAGGGAAAGGTTTTAGGGTTTGATTTGGGGGATCCGCGGTAGCGATCCGCCTAATCAAACCCTAAACCCTTTCCCGTCCCGTTTTAGGATACCCGGTCCCCCCAAAAAGAGTTCACTCGGCTCCTCTAGGGTGTCTTTTTGTCTTGCCGCCTTCGAATGAGAAGCAAGGGAAAGGGTTTAGGGTTTTATTAGGGGGATCCGCGGTAGCGGTCCACCTAATCAAATCCTAAACCCTTTCCCGTCCCGTTTTAGGATACCCGGACCCCCCAAAAAAGGGTTCACTCGTCTCCTCTAGGTTGTCTTTTTGTCTTGCCGCCTTCGAATGAGAAGCAAGGGAAAGGGTTTATGGTTTGATTAGGGGGATCCGCGATAGCGGTCCGCCTAATCAAACCTAAAAACCCTTTCCCGTCCCGTTTTAGGATACCCGGTCCCCCCAAAAAGGGTTCACTCGGCCCCTCTAGGGTGTCTTTTTGTCTTGCCGCCTTCGAATGAGAAGCAAGGGAAAGGGTTAAGGGTTTTATTAGGGGGAATCGCGGTAGCGGTCCGCCTAATCAAACCCTAAACCCTTTCCCGTCCCGTTTTAGGATACCCGTTCCGCCCCAAAAAGGGTTCACTCGGCCCCTCTAGGGTGTGTTTTTGTCTTGCCGCCTTCGAATGAGAAGCAAGGGAAAGGGTTTAGGGTTTGATTAGGGGATCCGCGGTAGCGGTCCGCCTAATCAAACTCAAAACCCTTTCCCGTCCCGTTTTAGGATACCCGGTCCCCCTAAAAAGGGTTCACTCGGCCCCTCTAGGGTTTCTTTTTGTCTTGCCGCCTTCAAATGAGAAGCATGGGAAAGGGTTTAGGGTTTCATTAGGGGGATCCGCAGTAGCGGTCCACCTAATCAAACCCTAAACCCTTTCCCGTCCCGTTTTAGGATACCCGGTCCCCCCAAAAAGGGTTCACTCGGCCCCTCTAGGGTGTCTTTTTGTCTTGCCGCCTTCGAATGAGAAGCAAGGGAAAGGGTTTAGGGTTTGATTAGGGAGATCCGCAGTAGCAGTCCGCCTAATCAAACCCTAAACCCTTTCCCGTCCCGTTTTAGGATAGCCGGACCTCCCAAAAAAGGGTTCACTCGTCCCCTCTAGGATGTCTTTTTGTCTTGCCGCCTTCGAATGAGAAGCAAGGGAAAGGGTTTAGGGTTTGATTAGGGGGATCCGCGGTAGCAGTCCGCCTAATCAAACCCAAAACCCTTTCTGTCCCGTTTTAGGATACCCGGTCCCCCAAAAAGGGTTCACTCGGTCCCTCTAAGGTTTCTTTTTGTCTTGCCGCCTTCAAATGAAAAGTATGGGAAAGGGTTTAGGGTTTCATTAGGGAGATCCGCAGTAGCGGTCCGCCTAATCAAACCCTAAACCCTTTCCCGTCCCGTTTTAGGATACCCGGTCCACCCCAAAAAGGGTTCACTCGGCCCCTCTAGGGTGTCTTTTTGTCCTGCTGCCTTCGAATGAGAAGGAAGGGAAAGGGTTTAGGGCTTGATTAGGGGGATCCGCGGTAGCGGTCCGCCTAATCAAACCCTAAACTCTTTCCTGTCCCGTTTTAGGATACCCGGTCCCCCCAAAAAGGGTTCACTCGGCCCCTCTTGGGTGTCTTTTGTCTTGCCGCCTTCGAATGAGAAGCAAGGGAAAGGGTTTAGGGTTTGATTAGGGGGATCCGCGGTAGCGGTCCGCCTAATCAAACCCTAAACCCTTTCCCGTCCCGTTTTAGGATAGCCGGTCCCCCCAAAAAGGGTTCACTCGGCCCCTCTAGGGTGTCTTTTTGTCTTGCCGCCTTCCAATGAGAAGCAAGGGAAAGGGTTTAGGGTTTGATTAGGGGGAGCCGCGGTAGCGGTCCGCCTAATCAAACCCTAAACCCTTTCCCTTCCCGTTTTAGGATACCCGTTCCCCCCCAAAAAGGGTTCACTCGGCCCTTCTAGGGTGTCTTTTTGTCTTGCCGCCTTCGAATGAGAAGCAATTGAAAGGGTTTAGGGTTTGATTAGGGAGATTCACGGTAGCGGTCCGCCTAATCAAACCCAAAAACCCTTTCCCGTCCCGTTTTAGGATACCCGGTCCCCCTAAAAAGAGTTCACTCGGCCCCTCCAGGGTTTCTTTTTGTCTTGCCTCCTTCAAATGAGAAGCATGGGAAAGGGTTTAGGGTTTCATTAGGAGGATCCGCAGTAGCGGTCCGCCTAATCAAACCCTAAACCCTTTCCCGTCCCGTTTTAGGATACCCGGTCCCCCCAAAAAGGGTTCACTCGGCCCCTCTAGGGTGTCTTTTTGTCTTGCCGCCTTCGAATGAGAAGCAAGGGAAAGGGTTTAGAGTTTGATTAGGGAGATCCGCAGTAGCAGTCCGCCTAATCAAACCCTAAACCCTTTCCCGTCCCGTTTTAGGATAGCCGGACCTCCCAAAAAAGGGTTCACTCGTCCCCTCTAGGATGTCTTTTTGTCTTGCCGCCTTCGAATGAGAAGCAAGGGAAAGGGTTTAGGGTTTGATTAGGGGGATCCGCGGTAGCAGTCCGCCTAATCAAACCCAAAAACCCTTTCCCGTCCCGTTTTAGGATACCCGGTCCCCCCAAAAAGGGTTCACTCGGCCCCTCTAAGGTTTCTTTTTGTCTTGCCGCCTTCAAATGAGAAGTATGGGAAAGGGTTTAGGGTTTCATTAGGGAGATCCGCAGTAGCGGTCCGCCTAATCAAACCCTAAACCCTTTCCCGTCCCGTTTTAGGATAGCCGGTCCCCCCAAAAAGGGTTCACTCGGCCCCCCTAGGGTGTCTTTTTGTCTTGCCGCCTTCGAATGAGAAGCAAGGGAAAGGGTTTAGGGTTTGATTAGGGGGAGCCGCGGTAGCGGTCCGCCTAATCAAACCCTAAACCCTTTCCCGTCCCGTTTTAGGATACCCGTTCCCCCCCAAAAAGGGTTCACTCGGCCCTTCTAGGGTGTCTTTTTGTCTTGCCGCCTTCGAATGAGAAGCAATTGAAAGGGTTTAGGGTTTGATTAGGGAGATTCACGGTAGCGGTCCGCCTAATCAAACCCAAAAACCCTTTCCCGTCCCGTTTTAGGATACCCGGTCCCCCTAAAAAGAGTTCACTCGGCCACTCCAGGGTTTCTTTTTGTCTTGCCTCCTTCAAATGAGAAGCATGGGAAAGGGTTTAGGGTTTCATTAGGAGGATCCGCAGTAGCGGTCCGCCTAATCAAACCCTAAACCCTTTCCCGTCCCGATTTAGGATACCCGGTCCCCCCAAAAAGGGTTCACTCGGCCCCTCTAGGGTGTCTTTTTGTCTTGCCGCCTTCGAATGAGAAGCAAGGGAAAGGGTTTAGAGTTTGATTAGGGAGATCCGCAGTAGCAGTCCGCCTAATCAAACCCTAAACCCTTTCCCGTCCCGTTTTAGGATAGCCGGACCTCCCAAAAAAGGGTTCACTCGTCCCCTCTAGGATGTCTTTTTGTCTTGCCGCCTTCGAATGAGAAGCAAGGGAAAGGGTTTAGGGTTTGATTAGGGGGATCCGCGGTAGCAGTCCGCCTAATCAAACCCAAAAACCCTTTCCCGTCCCGTTTTAGGATACCCGGTCCCCCCAAAAAGGGTTCACTCGGCCCCTCTAAGGTTTCTTTTTGTCTTGCCGCCTTCAAATGAGAAGTATGGGAAAGGGTTTAGGGTTTCATTAGGGAGATCCGCAGTAGCGGTCCGCCTAATCAAACCCTAAACCCTTTCCCGTCCCGTTTTAGGATACCGGTCCCCCAAAAAAGGGTTCACTCGGCCCCTCTAGGGTGTCTTTTTGTCTTGCCGCCTTCGAATGAGAAGGAAGGGAAAGGGTTTAGGGCTTGATTAGGGGGATCCGCGGTAGCGGTCCGCCTAATCAAACCCTAAACTCTTTCCTGTCCCGTTTTAGGATACCCGGTCCCCCCAAAAAGGGTTCACTCGGCCCCTCTTGGGTGTCTTTTGTCTTGCCGCCTTCGAATGAGAAGCAAGGGAAAGGGTTTAGGGTTTGATTAGGGGGATCCGCGGTAGCGGTCCGCCTAATCAAACCCTAAACCCTTTCCCGTCCCGTTTTAGGATAGCCGGTCCCCCCAAAAAGGGTTCACTCGGCCCCCCTAGGGTGTCTTTTTGTCTTGCCGCCTTCGAATGAGAAGCAAGGGAAAGGGTTTAGGGTTTGATTAGGGGGATCCGCGGTAGCGGTCCGCCTAATCAAACCCTAAACCCTTTCCCGTCCCGTTTTAGGATACCCGTTCCCCCCAAAAAGGGTTCACTCGGCCCTTCTAGGGTGTCTTTTTGTCTTGCCGCCTTCGAATGAGAAGCAATTGAAAGGGTTTAGGGTTTGATTAGGGAGATTCACGGTAGCGGTCCGCCTAATCAAACCCAAAAACCCTTTCCCGTCCCGTTTTAGGATACCCGGTCCCCCTAAAAAGAGTTCACTCGGCCCCTCCAGGGTTTCTTTTTGTCTTGCCGCCTTCAAATGAGAAGCATGGGAAAGGGTTTAGGGTTTCATTAGGAGGATCCGCAGTAGCGGTCCGCCTAATCAAACCCTAAACCCTTTCCCGTCCCGTTTTAGGATACCCGGTCCCCCCAAAAAGGGTTCACTCGGCCCCTCTAGGGTGTCTTTTTGTCTTGCCGCCTTCGAATGAGAAGCAAGGGAAAGGGTTTAGAGTTTGATTAGGGAGATCCGCAGTAGCATTCCGCCTAATCAAACCCTAAACCCTTTCCCGTCCCGTTTTATGATAGCCGGACCCCCCAAAAAAGGGTTCACTCGTCCCCTCTAGGGTGTCTTTTTGTCTTGCCGCCTTCGAATGAGAAGCAAGGGAAAGGGTTTAGGGTTTGATTAGGGGGATCCGCGGTAGCAGTCCACCTAATCAAACCCAAAAACCCTTTCCCGTCCCGTTTTAGGATACCCGTTCCCCCCAAAAAGGGTTCACTCGGCCCCTCTAGTGTTTCTTTTTGTCTTGCCGCCTTCAAATGAGAAGTATGGGAAAGGGTTTAGGGTTTCATCAGGGGGATCCGAAGTAGCGGTCAGCCTAATCAAACCCTAAACCCTTTCCCGTCCCGTTTTAGGATACCCGGTCCCCCCAAAAAGGGTTCACTCGGCCCCTCTAGGGTGTCTTTTTGTCTTGCCGCCTTCGAATGAGAAGCAAGGGAAATGGTTTAGGGTTTGATTAGGGGGATCCGCAGTAGCGGTCCGCCTAATCAAACCCTAAACCCTTTCCCGTCCCGTTTTAGGATACCCGGACCCCCCAAAAAAGGGTTCACTCGTCCCCTCTAGGGTGTCTTTTTGTCTTGCCGCCTTCGAATGAGAAGCAAGGCAAAGAGTTTGTTGTTTGATTAGGGGGATCCGCGGTAGCGGTCCGCCTAATCAAACCCTAAACCCTTTCCCGTCCCGTTTTAGGATACCCGTTCCGCCCCAAAAAGGGTTCACTCGGCCCCTCTAGGGTGTGTTTTTGTCTTGCCGCCTTCGAATAAGAAGCAAGGGAAAGGGTTTAGGGTTTGATTAGGGGGATTTGCGGTAGCGGTCCGCCTAATCAAACTCAAAAACCCTTTCCAGTCCCGTTTTAGGATACCCGGTCCCCCTAAAAAGGGTTCACTCGGCCCCTCTAGGGTTTGTTTTTGTCTTGCCGCCTTCAAATGAGAAGCATGGGAAAGGGTTTAGGGTTTCATTAGGGGGATCCGCAGTAGCGGTCCGCCTAATCAAACCCTAAACCCTTTCCCGTCCCGTTTTAGGATACCCGGTCCCCCCAAAAAGGGTTCACTCGGCCCCTCTAGGGTGTCTTTTTGTCTTGCCGCCTTCGAATGAGAAGCATGGGAAAGGGTTTAGGGTTTGATTAGGGAGATCCGCAGTAGCAGTCCTCCTAATCAAACCCTAAACCCTTTCCCGTCCCGTTTTAGGATAGCCGGACCTCCCAAAAAAGGGTTCACTTGTCCCCTCTAGGATGTCTTTTTGTCTTGCCGCCTTCGAATGAGAAGCAAGGGAAAGGGTTTAGGGTTTGATTAAATCCGCGATAGCGATCCGCCTAATCAAACCCTAAACCCTTTCCCGTCCCGTTTTAGGATACCCGTTCCGCCCCAAAAAGGGTTCACTCGGCCCCTCTAGGGTGTGTTTTTGTCTTGCCGCCTTCGAATAAGAAGCAAGGGAAAGGGTTTAGGGTTTGATTAGGGGATCTGCGGTAGCGGTCCGCCTAATCAAACCCTAAACCCTTTCCAGTCCCGTTTTAGGATACCCGGTCCCCCTAAAAAGGGTTCACTCGGCCCCTCTAGGGTTTCTTTTTGTCTTGCCGCCTTCAAATGAGAAGCATGGGAAAGGGTTTAGGGTTTGATTAGGGAGATCCGCAGTAGCAGTCCTCCTAATCAAACCCTAAACCCTTTCCCGTCCCGTTTTAGGATAGCCGGACCTCCCAAAAAAGGGTTCACTTGTCCCCTCTAGGATGTCTTTTTGTCTTGCCGCCTTCGAATGAGAAGCAAGGGAAAGGGTTTAGGGTTTGATTAGGGGGATCCGCGGTAGCAGTCCGCCTAATCAAACCCAAAAACCCTTTCCCGTCCCGTTTTAGGATACCCGGCCCCCCCAAAAAGGGTTCACTCGGCCCCTCTAAGGTTTCTTTTTGTCTTGCCGCCTTCAAATGAGAAGTATGGGAAAGGGTTTAGGGTTTCATTAGGGAGATCCGCAGTAGCGGTCCGCCTAATCAAACCCTAAACCCTTTCCCGTCCCGTTTTAGGATACCCGGTCCACCCCAAAAAGGGTTCACTCGGCCCCTCTTGGGTGTCTTTTTGTCTTGCCGCCTTCGAGTGAGAAGGAAGGGAAAGGGTTTAGGGCTTGATTAGGGGGATCCGCGGTAGCGGTCCGCCTAATCAAACCCTAAACTCTTTCCTGTCCCGTTTTAGGATACCCGGTCCCCCCAAAAAGTGTTCCCTCGGCCCCTCTTAGGTGTCTTTTGTCTTGCCGCCTTCGAATGAGAAGCAAGGGAAAGGGTTTAGGGTTTGATTAGGGGGATCCGCGGTAGCAGTCCGCCTAATCAAACCCAAAAACCCTTTCCCGTCCCGTTTTAGGATACCCGGCCCCCCCAAAAAGGGTTCACTCGGCCCCTCTAAGGTTTCTTTTTGTCTTGCCGCCTTCAAATGAGAAGTATGGGAAAGGGTTTAGGGTTTCATTACGGAGATCCGCAGTAGCGGTCCGCCTAATCAAACACTAAACCCTTTCCCGTCCCGTTTTAGGATACCCGGTCCACCCCAAAAAGGGTTCACTCGGCCCCTCTTGGGTGTCTTTTTGTCTTGCCGCCTTCGAATGAGAAGGAAGGGAAAGGGTTTAGGGCTTGATTAGGGGGATCCGCGGTAGCAGTCTGCCTAATCAAACCCTAAACCCTTTCCCGTCCCGTTTTAGGATACCCGTTCCGCCCTAAAAAGGGTTCACTCGGCCCCTCTAGGGTGTGTTTTTGTCTTGCCGCCTTCGAATAAGAAGCAAGGGAAAGGGTTTAGGGTTTGATTAGGGGGATTTGCGGTAGCGGTCCGCCTAATCAAACTCAAAAACCCTTTCCAGTCCCGTTTTAGGATACCCGGTCCCCCTAAAAAGGGTTCACTCGGCCCCTCTAGGGTTTCTTTTTGTCTTGCCGCCTTCAAATGAGAAGCATGGGAAAGGGTTTAGGGTTTCATTAGGGGGATCCGCAGTAGCGGTCCGCCTAATCAAACCCTAAACCCTTTCCCGTCCCGTTTTAGGATACCCGGTCCCCCCAAAAAGGGTTCACTCGGCCCCTCTAGGGTGTCTTTTTGTCTTGCCGCCTTCGAATGAGAAGCATGGGAAAGGGTTTAGCGTTTGATTAGGGAGATCCGCAGTAGCAGTCCTCCTAATCAAACCCTAAACCCTTTCCCGTCCCGTTTTAGGATAGCCGGACCTCCCAAAAAAGGGTTCACTTGTCCCCTCTAGGATGTCTTTTTGTCTTGCCGCCTTCGAATGAGAAGCAAGGGAAAGGGTTTAGGGTTTGATTAGGGGGATCCGCGGTAGCAGTCCGCCTAATCAAACCCTAAACCCGTTCCCGTCCCGCTTTAGGATACCCGTTCCGCCCCAAAAAGGGTTCACTCGGCCCCTCTAGGGTGTGTTTTTGTCTTGCCGCCTTCGAATAAGAAGCAAGGGAAAGGGTTTAGGGTTTGATTAGGGGGATTTGCGGTAGCGGTCAGCCTAATCAAACTCAAAAACCCTTTCCAGTCCCGTTTTAGGATACCCGGTCCCCCTAAAAAGGGTTCACTCGGCCCCTCTAGGGTTTCATTTTGTCTTGCCGCCTTCAAATGAGAAGCATGGGAAAGGGTTTAGGGTTTGATTAGGGAGATCCGCAGTAGCAGTCCTCCTAATCAAACCCTAAACCCTTTCCCGTCCCGTTTTAGGATAGCCGGACCTCCCAAAAAAGGGTTCACTTGTCCCCTCTAGGATGTCTTTTTGTCTTGCCGCCTTCGAATGAGAAGCAAGGGAAAGGGTTTAGGGTTTGATTAGGGGGATCCGCGGTAGCAGTCCGCCTAATCAAACCCAAAAACCCTTTCCCGTCCCGTTTTAGGATACCCGGCCCCCCCAAAAAGGGTTCACTCGGCCCCTCTAAGGTTTCTTTTTGTCTTGCCGCCTTCAAATGAGAAGTATGGGAAAGGGTTTAGGGTTTCATTAGGGAGATCCGCAGTAGCGGTCCGCCTAATCAAACCCTAAACCCTTTCCCGTCCCGTTTTAGGATACCCGGTCCACCCCAAAAGGGTTCACTCGGCCCCTCTTGGGTGTCTTTTTGTCTTGCCGCCTTCGAATGAGAAGGAAGGGAAAGGGTTTAGGGCTTGATTAGGGGGATCCGCGGTAGCGGTCCGCCTAATCAAACCCTAAACTCTTTCTGTCCGTTTTAGGATACCCGGTCCCCCAAAAAGTGTTCCCTCGGCCCCTCTTAGGTGTCTTTTGTCTTGCCGCCTTCGAATGAGAAGCAAGGGAAAGGGTTTAGGGTTTGATTAGGGGGATCCGCGGTAGCGGTCCGCCTAATCAAACCCTAAACCCTTTCCCGTCCCGTTTTAGGATAGCCGGTCCCCCCAAAAAGGGTTCACTCGGCCCCTCTAGGGTGTCTTTTTGTCTTGCCGCCTTCGAATGAGAAGCGAGGGAAAGGGTTTAGGGTTTGATTAGGGAGCGCGGTAGCGGTCCGCCTAATCAAACCCTAAACCCTTTCCCTTCCCGTTTTAGGATACCCGTTCCCCCCCAAAAAGGGTTCACTCGGCCCTTCTAGGGTGTCTTTTTGTCTTGCCGCCTTCGAATGAGAAGCAATTGAAAGGGTTTAGGGTTTGATTAGGGAGATTCACGGTAGCGGTCCGCCTAATCAAACCCAAAAACCCTTTCCCGTCCCGTTTTAGGATACCCGGTCCCTCTAAAAAGAGTTCACTCGGCCCCTCCAGGGTTTCTTTTTGTCTTGCCGCCTTCAAATGAGAAGCATGGGAAAGGGTTTAGGGTTTCATTAGGGGGATCCGCAGTAGCGGTCCGCCTAATCAAACCCTAAACCCTTTCCCGTCCCGTTTTAGATACCCGGTCCCCCAAAAAGGGTTCACTCGGCCCCTCTAGGGTGTCTTTTTGTCTTGCCGCCTTCGAATGAGAAGCAAGGGAAAGGGTTTAGAGTTTGATTAGGGAGATCCGCAGTAGCAGTCCGCCTAATCAAACCCTAAACCCTTTCCCGTCCCGTTTTATGATAGCCGGACCCCCCAAAAAAGGGTTCACTCGTCCCCTCTAGGTTGTCTTTTTGTCTTGCCGCCTTCGAATGAGAAGCAAGGGAAAGGGTTTAGGGTTTGATTAGGGGGATCCGCGGTAGCAGTCCACCTAATCAAACCCAAAAACACTTTCCCGTCCCGTTTTAGGATACCCGTTCCCCCCAAAAAGGGTTCACTCGGCCCCTCTAGGGTTTCTTTTTGTCTTGCCGCCTTCAAATGAGAAGCATGGGAAAGGGTTTAGGGTTTCATTAGGGGGATCCGCAGTAGCGGTCCGCCTAATCAAACCCTAAACCCTTTCCCGTCCCGTTTTAGGATACCCGGTCCCCCCAAAAAGGGTTCACTCGGCCCTCTAGGGTGTCTTTTTGTCTTGCCGCCTTCGAATGAGAAGCAAGGGAAAGGGTTCAGGGTTTGATTAGGGGGATCCGCAGTAGAGGTCCGCCTAATCAAACCCTAAACCCTTTCCCGTCCCGTTTTAGGATACCCGGACCCCCCAAAAAAGGGTTCACTCGTCCCCTCTAGGGTGTCTTTTTGTCTTGCCGCCTTCGAATGAGAAGCAAGGGGAAAGGGTTTAGGGTTTGATTAGGGGGATCCGCGGTAGCGATCCGCCTAATCAAACCCAAAAACCCTTTCCCGTCCCGTTTTAGGATACCCGGTCCCCCCAAAAAGGGTTCACTCGGCCCCTCTAAGGTTTCTTTTTGTCTTGCCGCCTTCAAATGAGAAGTATGGGAAAGGGTTTAGGGTTTCATTAGGGAGATCCGCAGTAGCGGTCCGCCTAATCAAACCCTAAACCCTTTCCCGTCCCGTTTTAGGATACCCGGTCCACCCCAAAAAGGGTTCACTCGGCCCCTCTAGGGTGTCTTTTTGTCTTGCCGCCTTCGAATGAGAAGGAAGGGAAAGGGTTTAGGGCTTGATTAGGGGGATCCGCGGTAGCGGTCCGCCTAATCAAACCCTAAACTCTTTCCTGTCCCGTTTTAGGATACCCGGTCCCCCCAAAAAGTGTTCACTCGGCCCCTCTTAGGTGTCTTTTGTCTTGCCGCCTTCGAATGAGAAGCAAGGGAAAGGGTTTAGGGTTTGATTAGGGGGATCCGCGGTAGCGGTCCGCCTAATCAAACCCTAAACCCTTTCCCGTCCCGTTTTAGGATAGCCGGTCCCCCCAAAAAGGGTTCACTCGGCCCCTCTAGGGTGTCTTTTTGTCTTGCCGCCTTCGAATGAGAAGCAAGGGAAAGGGTTTAGGGTTTGATTAGGGGGAGCCGCGGTAGCGGTCCGCCTAATCAAACCCTAAACCCTTTCCCTTCCCGTTTTAGGATACCCGTTCCCCCCCAAAAAGGGTTCACTCGGCCCTTCTAGGGTGTCTTTTTGTCTTGCCGCCTTCGAATGAGAAGCAATTGAAAGGGTTTAGGGTTTGATTAGGGAGATTCACGGTAGCGGTCCGCCTAATCAAACCCAAAAACCCTTTCCCGTCCCGTTTTAGGATACCCGGTCCCTCTAAAAAGAGTTCACTCGGCCCCTCCAGGGTTTCTTTTTGTCTTGCCGCCTTCAAATGAGAAGCATGGGAAAGGGTTTAGGGTTTCATTAGGGGGATCCGCAGTAGCGGTCCGCCTAATCAAACCCTAAACCCTTTCCCGTCCCGTTTTAGGATACCCAGTCCCCCCAAAAAGGGTTCACTCGGCCCCTCTAGGGTGTCTTTTTGTCTTGCCGCCTTCGAATGAGAAGCAAGGGAAAGGGTTTAGAGTTTGATTAGGGAGATCCGCAGATGCTTGATCCGCCTAATCAAACCCTAAACCCTTTCCCGTCCCGTTTTATGATAGCCGGACCCCCCAAAAAAGGGTTCACTCGTCCCCTCTAGGGTGTCTTTTTGTCTTGCCGCCTTCGAATGAGAAGCAAGGGAAAGGGTTTAGGTTTGATTAGGGGGATCCGCGGTAGCAGTCCACCTAATCAAACCCAAAAACCCTTTCCCGTCCCGTTTTAGGATACCCGTTCCCCCCAAAAAGGGTTCACTCGGCCCCTCTAGTGTTTCTTTTTGTCTTGCCGCCTTCAAATGAGAAGTATGGGAAAGGGTTTAGGGTTTCATCGGGGGATCCGCGATGAGCGGTCAGCCTAATCAAACCCTAAACCCTTTCCCGTCCCGTTTTAGGATACCCGGTCCCCCAAAAAGGGTTCACTCGGCCCCTCTAGGGTGTCTTTTTGTCTTGCCGCCTTCGAATGAGAAGCAAGGGAAATGGTTTAGGGTTTGATTAGGGGATCCGCGATGAGCGGTCCGCCTAATCAAACCCTAAACCCTTTCCCGTCCCGTTTTAGGAAACCCAGGACCCCCAAAAAAGGGTTCACTCGTCCCCTCCAGGGTGTCTTTTTGTCTTGCCGCCTTCGAATGAGAAGCAAGGCAAAGAGTTTATTGTTTGATTAGGGGACCCGCGGTAGCGGTCCGCCTAATCAAACCCTAAACCCTTTCCCGTCCCGTTTTAGGATACCCGGTCCCCCTAAAAAGGGTTCACTCGGCCCCTCTAGGGTTTCTTTTTGTCTTGCCGCCTTCAAATGAGAAGCATGGGAAAGGGTTTAGGGTTTCATTAGGGGATCCGCAGTAGCGGTCCGCCTAATCAAACCCTAAACCCTTTCCCGTCCCGTTTTAGGATACCCGGTCCCCCAAAAAGGGTTCACTCGGCCCCTCTAGGGTTTCTTTTTGTCTTGCCGCCTTCAAATGAGAAGTATGGGAAAGGGTTTAGGGTTTCATTAGGGGATCCGCAGAGCTGTCCGCCTAATCAAACCCTAAACCCTTTCCCGTCCCGTTTTAGGATACCCGGTCCCCCAAAAAGGGTTCACTCGGCCCCTCTAGGGTTTCTTTTTGTCTTGCCGCCTTCAAATGAGAAGTATGGGAAAGGGTTTAGGGTTTCATCGGGGGATCCCATAGCGGTCCGCCTAATCAAACCCTAAACCCTTTCCCGTCCCGTTTTAGGATACCCGGTCCCCCAAAAAGGGTTCACTCGGCCCCTCTAGGGTGTCTTTTTGTCTTGCCGCCTTCGAATGAGAAGCAAGGAAATGGGTTTAGGGTTTGATTAGGGGGATCCGCGGGAGCGGTCCGCCTAATCAAACCCTAAACCCTTTCCCGTCCCGTTTTAGGATACCCGGACCCCCCAAAAAAGGGTTCACTCGTCCCCTCTAGGGTGTCTTTTTTTCTTGCCGCCTTCGAATGAGAAGCAAGGCAAAGAGTTTATTGTTTGATTAGGGGGATCCGCGGTAGCGGTCCGCCTAATCAAACCCTAAACCCTTTCCCGTCCCGTTTTAGGATACCCGGTCCCCCTAAATAGGGTTCACTCGGCCCCTCTAGGGTTTCTTTTTGTCTTGCCGCCTTCAAATGAGAAGCATGGGAAAGGGTTTAGGGTTTCATTAGGGGGACCCCGATGAGCGGTCCGCCTAATCAAACCCTAAACCCTTTCCCGTCCCGTTTTAGGATACCCGGTCCCCCCAAAAAGGGTTCACTCGGCCCCTCTAGGGTGTCTTTTTGTCTTGCCGCCTTCGAATGAGAAGCAAGGGAAAGAGTTTAGGGTTTGATTAGGGAGATCCGCAGTAGCAGTCCGCCTAATCAAACCCTAAACCCTTTCCCGTCCCGTTTTAGGATAGCCGGACCTCCCAAAAAAGGGTTCACTCGTCCCCTCTAGGATGTCTTTTTGTCTTGCCTCCTTCGAATGAGAAGCAAGGGAAAGGGTTTAGGGTTTGATTAGGGGGATTCGCGGTAGCAGTCCGCCTAATCAAACCCAAAAACCCTTTCCCGTCCCGTTTTAGGATACCCGGTACCCCCAAAAAGGGTTCACTCGGCCCCTCTAAGGTTTCTTTTTGTCTTGCCGCCTTCAAATGAGAAGTATGGGAAAGGGTTTAGGGTTTCATTAGGGGGATCCGCAGTAGCGGTCCGCCTAATCAAACCCTAAACCCTTTCCCGTCCCGTTTTAGGATACCCGGTCCCCCCAAAAAGGGTTCACTCGGCCCCTCTAGGGTGTCTTTTTGTCTTGCCGCCTTCGAATGAGAAGCAAGGAAATGGGTTTAGGGTTTGATTAGGGGATCCGTGAGCGGTCCGCCTAATCAAACCCTAAACCCTTTCCCGTCCCGTTTTAGGATACCCGGACCCCCCAAAAAAGGGTTCACTCGTCCCCTCTAGGGTGTCTTTTTTTCTTGCCGCCTTCGAATGAGAAGCAAGGCAAAGAGTTTATTGTTTGATTAGGGGGATCCGCGGTAGCGGTCCGCCTAATCAAACCCTAAACCCTTTCCCGTCCCGTTTTAGGATACCCGGTCCCCCTAAATAGGGTTCACTCGGCCCCTCTAGGGTTTCTTTTTGTCTTGCCGCCTTCAAATGAGAAGCATGGGAAAGGGTTTAGGGTTTCATTAGGGGGACCCCGAGCGGTCCGCCTAATCAAACCCTAAACCCTTTCCCGTCCCGTTTTAGGATACCCGGTCCCCCCAAAAAGGGTTCACTCGGCCCCTCTAGGGTGTCTTTTTGTCTTGCCGCCTTCGAATGAGAAGCAAGGGAAAGAGTTTAGGGTTTGATTAGGGAGATCCGCGATGTGATCCGCCTAATCAAACCCTAAACCCTTTCCCGTCCCGTTTTAGGATATAGCAGGACCTCCCAAAAAAGGGTTCACTCGTCCCCTCTAGGATGTCTTTTTGTCTTGCCTCCTTCGAATGAGAAGCAAGGGAAAGGGTTTAGGGTTTGATTAGGGGGATTCGCGGTAGCAGTCCGCCTAATCAAACCCAAAAACCCTTTCCCGTCCCGTTTTAGGATACCCGGTACCCCCAAAAAGGGTTCACTCGGCCCCTCTAAGGTTTCTTTTTGTCTTGCCGCCTTCAAATGAGAAGTATGGGAAAGGGTTTAGGGTTTCATTAGGGGGATCCGCAGTAGCGGTCCGCCTAATCAAACCCTAAACCCTTTCCCGTCCCGTTTTAGGATACCCGGTCCCCCCAAAAAGGGTTCACTCGGCCCCTCTAGGGTGTCTTTTTGTCTTGCCGCCTTCGAATGAGAAGCAAGGGAAATGGTTTAGGGTTTGATTAGGGGATCCGCAGAGCGGTCCGCCTAATCAAACCCTAAACCCTTTCCCGTCCCGTTTAGGATACCCGGCCCCCCAAAAAAGGGTTCACTCGGCCCCTCTAGGGTGTCTTTTTCTCTTGCCGCCTTCGAATGAGAAGCAAGGCAAAGAGTTTATTGTTTGATTAGGGGACCCGCGGTAGCGGTCCGCCTAATCAAACCCTAAACCCTTTCCCGTCCCGTTTTAGGATACCCGGTCCCCCTAAATAGGGTTCACTCGGCCCCTCTAGGGTTTCTTTTTGTCTTGCCGCCTTCAAATGAGAAGCATGGGAAAGGGTTTAGGGTTTCATTAGGGGACCCGCATGGCGGTCCGCCTAATCAAACCCTAAACCCTTTCCCGTCCCGTTTTAGGATACCCCCCCCCCCAAAAAAGGGTTCACTCGGCCCCTCTAGGGTGTCTTTTTGTCTTGCCGCCTTCGAATGAGAAGCAAGGGAAAGAGTTTAGGGTTTGATTAGGGAGATCCGCAGTAGCAGTCCGCCTAATCAAACCCTAAACCCTTTCCCGTCCCGTTTTAGGATAGCCGGACCTCCCAAAAAAGGGTTCACTCGTCCCCTCTAGGATGTCTTTTTGTCTTGCCTCCTTCGAATGAGAAGCAAGGGAAAGGGTTTAGGGTTTGATTAGGGGGATTCGCGGTAGCAGTCCGCCTAATCAAACCCAAAAACCCTTTCCCGTCCCGTTTTAGGATACCCGGTCCCCCCAAAAAGGGTTCACTCGGCCCCTCTAAGGTTTCTTTTTGTCTTGCCGCCTTCAAATGAGAAGTATGGGAAAGGGTTTAGGGTTTCATTAGGGAGATCCGCAGTAGCGGTCCGCCTAATCAAACCCTAAACCCTTTCCCGTCCCGTTTTACGATACCCGGTCCACCCCAAAAAGGGTTCACTCGGCCCCTCTATGGTGTCTTTTTGTCTTGCGGCCTTCGAATGAGAAGCAAGGGAAAGGTTTTAGGGTTTGATTTGGGGGATCCACGGTAGCGGTCCGCCTAATCAAACCCTAAACCCTTTCCCGTTCCGTTTTAGGATACCCGGTCCCCCCAAAAAGGGTTCACTCGGCTCCTCTAGGGTGTCTTTTTGTCTTGCCGCCTTCGAATGAGAAGCAAGGGAAATGGTTAAGGGATTGATTAGGGGGGGCCGCGTTAGCGGTCCGCCTTATCAAACCCTAAACCCTTTCCCGTCCCATTTTAGGATACCCGTTCCCCCCCAAAAAGGGTTCACTCGGCCCCTCTAGGGTGTCTTTTTGTCTTGCCGCCTTCGAATGAGAAGCAAGGGAAAGGGTTTAGGGTTTGATTAGGGGGATTTGCGGTAGCGGTCCGCCTAATCAAACCCAAAACCCTTTCTGTCCCGTTTTAGGATACCGGTCCCCACCGAAAAGGGTTCACTCGGCCCCTCTAGGGTGCTTTTTGTCTTGCCGCCTTCAAATGAGAAGAAAGGGAAAGGGTTTAGGGTTTTATTAGGGGGATCCACAGTAGCGAACCGCCTAATCAAACCCTAAACCCTTTCCCGTCCCGTTTTAGGATATAGGACCCCCAAAAAAGGGTTCACTCGTCCCCTCTAGGGTGTCTTTTTGTCTTGCCGCCTTCGAATGAGAAGCAAGGGAAACGGTTTAGGGTTTGATTAGGGGGATCTGCGGTAGCGGTCCGCCTAATCAAACCCTAAACCCTTTCACGTCCCGTTTTAGGATACCCGGTCCCCCCAAAAAGGGTTCACTCGGCCCCTCTAGGGTTTCTTTTTGTCTTGCCGCCTTCAAATGAGAAGTATGGGAAAGGGTTTAGGGTTTCATTAGGGGGATCCGCAGTAGCTGTCCGCCTAATCAAACCCTAAACCCTTTCCCGTCCCGTTTTAGGATACCCGGTCCCCCTAAAAAGGGTTCACTCGGCCCCTCTAGGGTTTCTTTTTGTCTTGCCGCCTTCAAATGAGAAGCATGGGAAAGGGTTTAGGGTTTCATTAGGGGGATCCGCAGTAGCGGTCCGCCTAATCAAACCCTAAACCCTTTCCCGTCCCGTTTTAGGATACCCGGTCCCCCCAAAAAGGGTTCACTCGGCCCCTCTAGGGTTTCTTTTTGTCTTGCCGCCTTCAAATGAGAAGTATGGGAAAGGGTTTAGGGTTTCATTAGGGGGATCCGCATGAGCTGTCCGCCTAATCAAACCCTAAACCCTTTCCCGTCCCGTTTTAGGATACCCGGTCCCCCCAAAAGGGTTCACTCGGCCCCTCTAGGGTTTCTTTTTGTCTTGCCGCCTTCAAATGAGAAGTATGGGAAAGGGTTTAGGGTTTCATCGGGGGATCCGCATGAGCGGTCCGCCTAATCAAACCCTAAACCCTTTCCCGTCTCGTTTTAGGATACCCGGTCCCCCCAAAAAGGGTTCACTCGGCCCCTCTAGGGTGTCTTTTTGTCTTGCCGCCTTCGAATGAGAAGCAAGGGAAATGGTTTAGGGTTTGATTAGGGGGATCCGCAGTAGCGGTCCGCCTAATCAAACCCTAAACCCTTTCCCGTCCCGTTTTAGGATACCCGGACCCCCCAAAAAAGGGTTCACTCGTCCCCTCTAGGGTGTCTTTTTTTCTTGCCGCCTTCGAATGAGAAGCAAGGCAAAGAGTTTATTGTTTGATTAGGGGGATCCGCGGTAGCGGTCCGCCTAATCAAACCCTAAACCCTTTCCCGTCCCGTTTTAGGATACCCGGTCCCCCTAAAAAGGGTTCACTCGGCCCCTCTAGGGTTTCTTTTTGTCTTGCCGCCTTCAAATGAGAAGCATGGGAAAGGGTTTAGGGTTTCATTAGGGGGATCCGCAGTAGCGGTCCGGCTAATCAAACCCTAAACCCTTTCCCGTCCCGTTTTAGGATACCCGGTCCCCCCAAAAAGGGTTCACTCGGCCCCTCTAGGGTGTCTTTTTGTCTTGCCGCCTTCGAATGAGAAGCATGGGAAAGGGTTTAGGGTTTCATTAGGAGGATCCGCAGTAGCGGTCCGCCTAATCAAACCCTAAACCCTTTCCCGTCCCGTTTTAGGATACCCGGTCCCCCCAAAAAGGGTTCACTCGGCCCCTCTACGGTTTCTTTTTGTCTTGCCGCCTTTAAATGAGAAGCATGGGAAAGGGTTTAGGGTTTCATTAGGGGGATCCGCAGTAGCGGTCCGCCTAATCAAACCCTAAACCCTTCCCGACCCGTTTTAGGATACCCGGTCCCCCCAAAAAGGGTTCACTCGGCCCCTCTAGGGTGTCTTTTTGTCTTGCCGCCTTCGAATGAGAATCAAGGGAAAGGGTTTAGGGTTTGATTAGGAGGATCCGCGGTAGCGGTCCGCCTAATCAAACCCTAAACCCTTACCCGTCCCGTTTTAGGATACCCGGTCCCCCCAAAAAGGGTTCACTCGGCCCCTCTACGGTTTCTTTTTGTCTTGCCGCCTTTAAATGAGAAGCATGGGAAAGGGTTTAGGGTTTCATTAGGGGGATCCGCGATGAGCGGTCCGCCTAATCAAACCCTAAACCCTTCCCGTCCCGTTTTAGGATAACCGGTCCCCCTAAAAAGGGTTCACTCGGCCCCTCTATGGTGTCTTTTTGTCTTGCCGCCTTCGAATGAGAAGCAAGGGAAAGGGTTTAGGGTTTGATTAGGGGGATCCGCGGTAGCAGTCCGCCTAATCAAACCCAAAAACCCTTTCCCGTCCCGTTTTAGGATACCCGGTCCCCCCAAAAAGGGTTCACTCGGCCCCTCTAAGGTTTCTTTTTGTCTTGCCGCCTTCAAATGAGAAGTATGGGAAAGGGTTTAGGGTTTCATTAGGGAGATCCGCAGTAGCGGTCCGCCTAATCAAACCCTAAACCCTTTCCCGTCCCGTTTTAGGATACCCGGTCCACCCCAAAACGGGTTCACTCGGCCCCTCTAGGGTGTCTTTTTGTCTTGCCGCCTTCGAATAAGAAGGAAGGGAAAGGGTTTAGGGCTTGATTAGGGGGATCCGCGGTAGCGGTCCGCCTAATCAAACCCTAAACTCTTTCCTGTCCCGTTTTAGGATACCCGGTCCCCCCAAAAAGGGTTCACTCGGCCCCTCTTGGGTGTCTTTTGTCTTGCCGCCTTCGAATGAGAAGCAAGGGAAAGGGTTTAGGGTTTCATTAGGGGGATCCGCGGTAGCGGTCCGCCTAATCAAACCCTAAACCCTTTCCCGTCCCGTTTTAGGATACCCGGTCCCCCCAAAAAGGGTTCACTCGGCCCCTCTAGGGTTTCTTTTTGTCTTGCCGCCTTCAAATGAGAAGTATGGGAAAGGGTTTAGGGTTTCATTAGGGGGATCCGCAGTAGCTGTCCGCCTAATCAAACCCTAAACCCTTTCCCGTCCCGTTTTAGGATACCCGGTCCCCCCAAAAAGGGTTCACTCGGCCCCTCTAGGGTTTCTTTTTGTCTTGCCGCCTTCAAATGAGAAGTATGGGAAAGGGTTTAGGGTTTGATTAGGAGGATCCGCGGTAGCGGTCCGCCTAGTCGAACCTTAAACCCTTTCCCGTCCTGTTTTAGGATAACCGGTCCCCCTAAAAAGGGTTCACTCGGCCCCTCTATGGTGTCTTTTTGTCTTGCGGCCTTCGAATGAGAAGCAAGGGAAAGGTTTTAGGGTTTGATTTGGGGGATCCACGGTAGCGGTCCGCCTAATCAAACCCTAAACCCTTTCCCGTCCCGTTTTAGGATACCCGGTCCCCCCAAAAAGGGTTCACTCGGCTCCTCTAGGGTGTCTTTTTGTCTTGCCGCCTTCGAATGAGAAGCAAGGGAAATGGTTAAGGGATTGATTAGGGGGAGCCGCGGTAGCGGTCCGCCTTATCAAACCCTAAACCCTTTCCCGTCCCATTTTAGGATACCCGTTCCCCCCCAAAAAGGGTTCACTCGGCCCCTCTAGGGTGTCTTTTTGTCTTGCCGCCTTCGAATGAGAAGCAAGGGAAAGGGTTTAGGGTTTGATTAGGGGGTTTTGCGGTAGCGGTCCGCCTAATCAAACCCAAAAACCCTTTCCTGTCCCGTTTTAGGATACCCGGTCCCACCGAAAAGGGTTCACTCGGCCCCTCTAGGGTGTCTTTTTGTCTTGCCGCCTTCAAATGAGAAGAAAGGGAAAGGGTTTAGGGTTTTATTAGGGGGATCCACAGTAGCGAACCGCCTAATCAAACCCTAAACCCTTTCCCGTCCCGTTTTAGGATACCCGGACCCCCCAAAAAAGGGTTCACTCGTCCCCTCTAGGGTGTCTTTTTGTCTTGCCGCCTTCGAATGAGAAGCAAGGGAAACGGTTTAGGGTTTGATTAGGGGGATCTGCGGTAGCGGTCCGCCTAATCAAACCCTAAACCCTTTCCCGTCCCGTTTTAGGATACCCGGTTTCAAAAAGGGTTCACTCGGCCCCTCTAGGGTTTCTTTTTGTCTTGCCGCCTTCAAATGAGAAGTATGGGAAAGGGTTTAGGGTTTCATTAGGGGAACCGCAGAGCTGTCCGCCTAATCAAACCCTAAACCCTTTCCCGTCCCGTTTTAGGATACCCGGTCCCCCTAAAAAGGGTTCACTCGGCCCCTCTAGGGTTTCTTTTTGTCTTGCCGCCTTCAAATGAGAAGCATGGGAAAGGGTTTAGGGTTTCATTAGGGGGATCCGCAGTAGCGGTCCGCCTAATCAAACCCTAAACCCTTTCCCGTCCCGTTTTAGGATACCCGGTCCCCCAAAAAGGGTTCACTCGGCCCCTCTAGGGTTTCTTTTTGTCTTGCCGCCTTCAAATGAGAAGTATGGGAAAGGGTTTAGGGTTTCATTAGGGGGATCCGCAGAGTGTCCGCCTAATCAAACCCTAAACCCTTTCCCGTCCCGTTTTAGGATACCCGGTCCCCCTAAAAAGGGTTCACTCGGCCCCTCTAGGGTTTCTTTTTGTCTTGCCGCCTTCAAATGAGAAGCATGGGAAAGGGTTTAGGGTTTCATTAGGGGATCCGCGATGAGCGGTCCGGCTAATCAAACCCTAAACCCTTTCCCGTCCCGTTTTAGGATACCCGGTCCCCCCAAAAAGGGTTCACTCGGCCCCTCTAGGGTGTCTTTTTGTCTTGCCGCCTTCGAATGAGAAGCATGGGAAAGGGTTTAGGGTTTCATTAGGAGGATCCGCAGTAGCGGTCCGCCTAATCAAACCCTAAACCCTTTCCCGTCCCGTTTTAGGATACCCGGTCCCCCCAAAAAGGGTTCACTCGGCCCCTCTACGGTTTCTTTTTGTCTTGCCGCCTTTAAATGAGAAGCATGGGAAAGGGTTTAGGGTTTCATTAGGGGATCCGCATGAGCGGTCCGCCTAATCAAACCCTAAACCCTTCCCGTCCCGTTTTAGGATACCCGGTCCCCCCAAAAAGGGTTCACTCGGCCCCTCTAGGGTGTCTTTTTGTCTTGCCTCCTTCGAATGAGAATCAAGGGAAAGGGTTTAGGGTTTGATTAGGAGGATCCGCGGTAGCGGTCCGCCTAATCAAACCCTAAACCCTTTCCCGTCCCGTTTTAGGATACCCGGTCCCCCCAAAAAGGGTTCACTCGGCCCCTCTACGGTTTCTTTTTGTCTTGCCGCCTTTAAATGAGAAGCATGGGAAAGGGTTTAGGGTTTCATTAGGGGGATCCGCAGTAGCGGTCCGCCTAATCAAACCCTAAACCCTTCCCGTCCCGTTTTAGGATAACCGGTCCCCCTAAAAAGGGTTCACTCGGCCCCTCTATGGTGTCTTTTTGTCTTGCCGCCTTCGAATGAGAAGCAAGGGAAAGGTTTTAGGGTTTGATTTGGGGGATCCACGGTAGCGGTCCGCCTAATCAAACCCTAAACCCTTTCCCGTCCCGTTTTAGGATACCCGGTCCCCCCAAAAAGGGTTCACTCGGCTCCTCTAGGGTGTCTTTTTGTCTTGCCGCCTTCGAATGAGAAGCAAGGGAAATGGTTAAGGGATTGATTAGGGGGAGCCGCGGTAGCGGTCCGCCTTATCAAACCCTAAACCCTTTCCCGTCCCATTTTAGGATACCCGTTCCCCCCAAAAAGGGTTCACTCGGCCCCTCTAGGGTGTCTTTTTGTCTTGCCGCCTTCGAATGAGAAGCAAGGGAAAGGGTTTAGGGTTTGATTAGGGGGATTTGCGGTAGCGGTCCGCCTAATCAAACCCAAAAACCCTTTCCTGTCCCGTTTTAGGATACCCGGTCCCACCGAAAAGGGTTCACTCGGCCCCTCTAGGGTGTCTTTTTGTCTTGCCGCCTTCAAATGAGAAGAAAGGGAAAGGGTTTAGGGTTTTATTAGGGGGATCCACAGTAGCGAACCGCCTAATCAAACCCTAAACCCTTTCCCGTCCCGTTTTAGGATACCCGGACCCCCCAAAAAAGGGTTCACTCGTCCCCTCTAAGGTGTCTTTTTGTCTTGCCGCCTTCGAATGAGAAGCAAGGGAAACGGTTTAGGGTTTGATTAGGGGGATCTGCGGCAGCGGTCCGCCTAATCAAACCCTAAACCCTTTCCCGTCCCGTTTTAGGATACCCGGTCCCCCCAAAAAGGGTTCACTCGGCCCCTCTAGGGTTTCTTTTTGTCTTGCCGCCTTCAAATGAGAAGCATGGGAAAGGGTTTAGGGTTTCATTAGGGGGATCCGCAGTAGCGGTCCGCCTAATCAAACCCTAAACCCTTCCCGTCCCGTTTTAGGATACCCGGTCCCCCAAAAAAGGGTTCACTCGGCCCCTCTAGGGTGTCTTTTTGTCTTGCCGCCTTCGAATGAGAATTAAGAGAAAGGGTTTAGGGTTTGATTAGGAGGATCCGCGGTAGCGGTCCGCCTAGTCGAACCTTAAACCCTTTCCCGTCCTGTTTTAGGATAACCGGTCCCCCTAAAAAGGGTTCACTCGGCCCCTCTAGGGTGTCTTTTGTCTTGTCGCCTTCGAATGAGAAGCAAGGGAAACGGTTTAGGGTTTGATTAGGGGGATCCGCGGTAGCGGTCCGCCTAATCAAACCCAAAAACCCTTTCCCGTCCCGTTTTAGGATACCCGGTCCCCCCAAAAAGGATTCACTCGGCCCCTCTAGGGTGTCTTTTTTTCTTGCCACCTTCAAATGAGAAGCATGGGAAAGGGTTTAGGGTTTCATTAGGAGTGTCCGCAGTAGCGGTCCGCCTAATCAAATCCTAAACCCTTTCCCGTCCCGTTTTAGGATACCCGTTCCGCCCCAAAAAGGGTTCACTCGGCCCTTCTAGGGTGTCTTTTTGTCTTGCCGCCTTCGAATGAGAAGCAATTGAAAGGGTTTAGGGTTTGATTAGGGAGATTCACGGTAGCGGTCCGCCTAATCAAACCCAAAAACCCTTTCCCGTCCCGTTTTAGGATACCCGGTCCCCCTAAAAACAGTTCACTCGACCCCTCCAGGGTTTCTTTTTGTCTTGCCGCCTTCAAATGAGAAGCATGGGAACGGGTTTAGGGTTTCATTAGGGGGATCCGCAGTAGCGGTCCGCCTAATCAAACCCTAAACCCTTTCCCGTCCCGTTTTAGGATACCCGGTCCCCCCAAAAAGGGTTCACTCGGCCCCTCTAGGGTGTCTTTTTGTCTTGCCGCCTTCGAATGAGAAGCAAGGGAAAGGGTTTAGAGTTTGATTAGGGAGATCCGCAGTAGCAGTCCGCCTAATCAAACCCTAAACCCTTTCCCGTCCCGTTTTAGGATACCCGGACCCCCCAAAAAAGGGTTCACTCGTCCCCTCTAGGGTGTCTTTTTGTCTTGCCGCCTTCGAATGAGAACAAGGGAAAGGGTTTAGGGTTTGATTAGGGGGATCCGCGGTAGCAGTCCACCTAATCAAACCCAAAAACCCTTTCCCGTCCCGTTTTAGGATACCCGTTCCCCCCAAAAAGGGTTCACTCGGCCCCTCTAGTGTTTCTTTTTGTCTTGCCGCCTTCAAATGAGAAGTATGGGAAAGGGTTTAGGGTTTCATCAGGGGGATCCGCAGTAGCGGTCAGCCTAATCAAACCCTAAACCCTTTCCCGTCCCGTTTTAGGATACCCGGTCCCCCCAAAAAGGGTTCACTCGGCCCCTCTAGGGTGTCTTTTTGTCTTGCCGCCTTCGAATGAGAAGCAAGGAAATGGGTTTAGGGTTTGATTAGGGGATCCGCAGTGAGCGGTCCGCCTAATCAAACCCTAAACCCTTTCCCGTCCCGTTTTAGGATACCCGGACCCCCCAAAAAAGGGTTCACTCGTCCCCTCTAGGGTGTCTTTTTGTCTTGCCGCCTTCGAATGAGAAGCAAGGCAAAGAGTTTATTGTTTGATTAGGGGGATCCGCGGTAGCGGTCCGCCTAATCAAACCCTAAACCCTTTCCCGTCCCGTTTTAGGATACCCGGTCCCCCTAAAAAGGGTTCACTCGGCCCCTCTAGGGTTTCTTTTTGTCTTGCCGCCTTCAAATGAGAAGCATGGGAAAGGGTTTAGGGTTTCATTAGGGGGATCCGTAGTAGCGGTCCGCCTAATCAAACCCTAAACCCTTTCCCGTCCCGTTTTAGGATACCCGGTCCCCCCAAAAAGGGTTCACTCGGCCCCTCTAGGGTTTCTTTTTGTCTTGCCGCCTTCAAATGAGAAGTATGGGAAAGGGTTTAGGGTTTCATTAGGGGGATCCGCAGTAGCTGTCCGCCTAATCAAACCCTAAACCCTTTCCCGTCCCGTTTTAGGATACCCGGTCCCCCCAAAAAGGGTTCACTCGGCCCCTCTAGGGTGTCTTTTTGTCTTGCCGCCTTCGAATGAGAAGCAAGGAAATGGGTTTAGGGTTTGATTAGGGGATCCGCAGAGCGGTCCGCCTAATCAAACCCTAAACCCTTTCCCGTCCCGTTTTAGGATACCCGGACCCCCCAAAAAAGGGTTCACTCGTCCCCTCTAGGGTGTCTTTTTGTCTTGCCGCCTTCGAATGAGAAGCAAGGCAAAGAGTTTATTGTTTGATTAGGGGGATCCGCGGTAGCGGTCCGCCTAATCAAACCCTAAACCCTTTCCCGTCCCGTTTTAGGATACCCGGTCCCCCTAAAAAGGGTTCACTCGGCCCCTCTAGGGTTTCTTTTTGTCTTGCCGCCTTCAAATGAGAAGCATGGGAAAGGGTTTAGGGTTTCATTAGGGGGATCCGCAGTAGCGGTCCGCCTAATCAAACCCTAAACCCTTTCCCGTCCCGTTTTTGGATACCCGGTCCCCACAAAAAGGGTTCACTCGGCCCCTCTAGGGTGTCTTTTTGTCTTGCCGCCTTCGAATGAGAAGCAGGGGAAATGGTTTAGGGTTTGATTAGGGGGATCCGCAGTGAGCGGTCCGCCTAATCAAACCCTAAACCCTTTCCCGTTTTAGGATACCCGGACCCCCCAAAAAAGGGTTCACTCGTCCCCTCTAGGGTGTCTTTTTTTCTTGCCGCCTTCGAATGAGAAGCAAGGCAAAGAGTTTATTGTTTGATTAGGGGGATCCGCGGTAGCGGTCCGCCTAATCAAACCCTAAACCCTTTCCCGTCCCGTTTTAGGATACCCGGTCCCCCTAAAAAGGGTTCACTCGGCTCCTCTAGGGTTTCTTTTTGTCTTGCCGCCTTCAAATGAGAAGTATGGGAAAGGGTTTAGGGTTTCATCAGGGGGATCCGCAGTAGCGGTCAGCCTAATCAAACCCTAAACCCTTTCCCGTCCCGTTTTAGGATACCCGGTCCCCCCAAAAAGGGTTCACTCGGCCCCTCTAGGGTGTCTTTTTGTCTTGCCGCCTTCGAATGAGAAGCAAGGAAATGGGTTTAGGGTTTGATTAGGGGATCCGCAGAGCGGTCCGCCTAATCAAACCCTAAACCCTTTCCCGTCCCGTTTTAGGATACCCGGACCCCCCAAAAAAGGGTTCACTCGTCCCCTCTAGGGTGTCTTTTTCTCTTGCCGCCTTCGAATGAGAAGCAAGGCAAAGAGTTTATTGTTTGATTAGGGGGATCCGCGGTAGCGGTCCGCCTAATCAAACCCTAAACCCTTTCCCGTCCCGTTTTAGGATACCCGGTCCCCTAAAAAGGGTTCACTCGGCCCCTCTAGGGTTTCTTTTTGTCTTGCCGCCTTCAAATGAGAAGCATGGGAAAGGGTTTAGGGTTTCATTAGGGGATCCGCAGTAGCGGTCCGCCTAATCAAACCCTAAACCCTTTCCCGTCCCGTTTTAGGATACCCGGTCCCCCAAAAAGGGTTCACTCGGCCCCTCTAGGGTTTCTTTTTGTCTTGCCGCCTTCAAATGAGAAGTATGGGAAAGGGTTTAGGGTTTCATTAGGGGGATCCGCATGAGCTGTCCGCCTAATCAAACCCTAAACCCTTTCCCGTCCCGTTTTAGGATACCCGGTCCCCCAAAAAGGGTTCACTCGGCCCCTCTAGGGTGTCTTTTTGTCTTGCCGCCTTCGAATGAGAAGCAAGGAAATGGGTTTAGGGTTTGATTAGGGGATCCGCATGAGCGGTCCGCCTAATCAAACCCTAAACCCTTTCCCGTCCCGTTTTAGGATACCCGGACCCCCCAAAAAAGGGTTCACTCGTCCCCTCTAGGGTGTCTTTTTTTCTTGCCGCCTTCGAATGAGAAGCAAGGCAAAGAGTTTATTGTTTGATTAGGGGGATCCGCGGTAGCGGTCCGCCTAATCAAACCCTAAACCCTTTCCCGTCCCGTTTTAGGATACCCGGTCCCCCTAAAAAGGGTTCACTCGGCCCCTCTAGGGTTTCTTTTTGTCTTGCCGCCTTCAAATGAGAAGCATGGGAAAGGGTTTAGGGTTTCATTAGGGGGATCCGCAGTAGCGGTCCGCCTAATCAAACCCTAAACCCTTTCCCGTCCCGTTTTTGGATACCCGGTCCCCACAAAAAGGGTTCACTCGGCCCCTCTAGGGTGTCTTTTTGTCTTGCCGCCTTCGAATGAGAAGCAAGGGAAATGGTTTAGGGTTTGATTAGGGGGATCCGCAGTAGCGGTCCGCCTAATCAAACCCTAAACCCTTTCCCGTCCCGTTTTAGGATACCCGGACCCCCCAAAAAAGGGTTCACTCGTCCCCTCTAGGGTGTCTTTTTGTCTTGCCGCCTTCGAATGAGAAGCAAGGCAAAGAGTTTATTGTTTGATTAGGGGACCCGCGGTAGCGGTCCGCCTAATCAAACCCTAAACCCTTTCCCGTCCCGTTTTAGGATACCCGGTCCCCCTAAAAAGGGTTCACTCGGCCCCTCTAGGGTTTCTTTTTGTCTTGCCGCCTTCAAATGAGAAGCATGGGAAAGGGTTTAGGGTTTCATTAGGGGGATCCGCAGTAGCGGTCCGCCTAATCAAACCCTAAACCCTTCCCGTCCCGTTTTAGGATACCCGGTCCCCCCAAAAAGGGTTCACTCGGCCCCTCTAGGGTGTCTTTTTGTCTTGCCGCCTTCGAATGAGAATCAAGGGAAAGGGTTTAGGGTTTGATTAGGAGGATCCGCGGTAGCGGTCCGCCTAGTCGAACCTTATACCCTTTCCCGTCCTGTTTTAGGATACCCGGTCCCCCAAAAAGGGTTCACTCGGCCCCTCTAGGGTGTCTTTTTGTCTTGCCGCCTTCAAATGAGAAGAAAGGGAAAGGGTTTAGGGTTTTATTAGGGGGATCCACAGTAGCGAACCGCCTAATCAAACCCTAAACCCTTTCCCGTCCCGTTTTAGGATACCCGGACCCCCCAAAAAAGGGTTCACTCGTCCCCTCTAGGGTGTCTTTTTGTCTTGCCGCCTTCGAATGAGAAGCAAGGGAAGGGTTTAGGGTTTGATTAGGGGGATCCGCGGTAGCGGTCCGCCTAATCAAACCCAAAACCCTTTCCCGTCCCGTTTTAGGATACCCGGTCCCCCCAAAAAGGGTTCACTCGGCCCCTCTAGGGTGTCTTTTTTCTTGCCGCCTTCGAATGAGAAGCAAGGGAAAGGGTTTAGGGTTTCATTAGGAGTGTCCGCAGTAGCGGTCCGCCTAATCAAATCCTATACCCTTTCCCGTCCCGTTTTAGGATACCCGGACCCCCCAAAAAAGGGTTCACTCGTCCCCTCTAGGGTGTCTTTTTGTCTTGCCTCCTTCTAATTAGAAGCAAGGGAAAGGGTTTAGGGTTTGATTAGGGGGATCCGCGGTAGCGGTCCGCCTAATCAAATCCAAAACCCTTTCCCGTCCCGTTTTAGGATACCCGGTCCCCCCAAAAAGGGTTCACTCGGCCCCTCTAGGGTTTCTTTTTGTCTTGCCGCCTTCAAATGAGAAGTATGGGAAAGGGTTTAGGGTTTCATTAGGGGGATCCGCAGTAGCTGTCCGCCTAATCAAACCCTAAACCCTTTCCCGTCCCGTTTTAGGATACCCGGTCCCCCCAAAAAGGGTTCACTCGGCCCCTCTAGGGTTTCTTTTTGTCTTGCCGCCTTAACATGAGAAGTATGGGGAAGGGTTTAGGGTTTCATCAGGGGGATCCGCAGTAGCGGTCCGCCTAATCAAACCCTAAACCCTTTCCCGTCCCGTTTTAGGATACCCGGTCCCCCCAAAAAGGGTTCACTCGGCCCCTCTAGGGTGTCTTTTTGTCTTGCCGCCTTCGAATGAGAAGCAAGGGAAATGGTTTAAGGTTTGATTAGGGGGATCCGCAGTATCGGTCTGCCTAATCAAACCCTAAACCCTTTCCCGTCCCGTTTTAGGATACCCGGACCCCCCAAAAAAGGGTTCACTCGTCCCCTCTAGGGTGTCTTTTTTTCTTGCCGCCTTCGAATGAGAAGCAAGGCAAAGAGTTTATTGTTTGATTAGGGGGATCCGCGGTAGCGGTCCGCCTAATCAAACCCTAAACCCTTTCTCGTCCCGTTTTAGGATACCCGGTCCCCCTAAAAAGGGTTCACTCGGCCCCTCTAGGGTTTCTTTTTGTCTTGCCGCCTTCAAATGAGAAGCATGGGAAAGGGTTTAGGGTTTCATTAGGGGGATCCGCGGTAGCGGTCCGCCTAATCAAACCCTAAACCCTTTCCCGTCCCGTTTTAGGATACCCGGTCCCCCCAAAAAGGGTTCACTCGGCCCCTCTAGGGTGTCTTTTTGTCTTGCCGCCTTCGAATGAGAAGCAAGGGAAATGGTTTAGGGTTTGATTAGGGGGATCCGCAGTAGCGGTCCGCCTAATCAAACCCTAAACCCTTTCCCGTCCCGTTTTAGGATACCCGGACCCCCCAAAAAAGGGTTCACTCGTCCCCTCTAGGGTGTCTTTTTTTCTTGCCGCCTTCAAATGAGAAGCAAGGCAAAGAGTTTATTGTTTGATTAGGGGGATCCGCGGTAGCGGTCCGCCTAATCAAACCCTAAACCCTTTCCCGTCCCGTTTTAGGATACCCGGTCCCCCTAAAAAGGGTTCACTCGGCCCCTCTAGGGTTTCTTTTTGTCTTGCCGCCTTCAAATGAGAAGCATGGGAAAGGGTTTAGGGTTTCATTAGGGGGATCCGCAGTAGCGGTCCGCCTAATCAAACCCTAAACCCTTCCCGTCCCGTTTTAGGATACCCGGTCCCCCCAAAAAGGGTTCACTCGGCCCCTCTAGGGTGTCTTTTTGTCTTGCCGCCTTCGAATGAGAATCAAGGGAAAGGGTTTAGGGTTTGATTAGGAGGATCCGCGGTAGCGGTCCGCCTAGTCGAACCTTATACCCTTTCCCGTCCTGTTTTAGGATACCCGGTCCCCCCAAAAAGGGTTCACTCGGCCCCTCTAGGGTGTCTTTTTGTCTTGCCGCCTTCAAATGAGAAGAAAGGGAAAGGGTTTAGGGTTTTATTAGGGGGATCCACAGTAGCGAACCGCCTAATCAAACCCTAAACCCTTTCCCGTCCCGTTTTAGGATACCCGGACCCCCCAAAAAAGGGTTCACTCGTCCCCTCTAGGGTGTCTTTTTGTCTTGCCGCCTTCGAATGAGAAGCAAGGGAAACGGTTTAGGGTTTGATTAGGGGGATCCGCGGTAGCGGTCCGCCTAATCAAACCCAAAAACCCTTTCCCGTCCCGTTTTAGGATACCCGGTCCCCCCAAAAAGGGTTCACTCGGCCCCTCTAGGGTGTCTTTTTTTCTTGCCACCTTCGAATGAGAAGCATGGGAAAGGGTTTAGGGTTTCATTAGGAGTGTCCGCAGTAGCGGTCCGCCTAATCAAATCCTATACCCTTTCCCGTCCCGTTTTAGGATACCCGGACCCCCCAAAAAAGGGTTCACTCGTCCCCTCTAGGGTGTCTTTTTGTCTTGCCTCCTTCTAATTAGAAGCAAGGGAAAGGGTTTAGGGTTTGATTAGGGGGATCCGCGGTAGCGGTCCGCCTAATCAAACCCAAAACCCTTTCCCGTCCCGTTTTAGGATACCCGGTCCCCCCAAAAAGGGTTCACTCGGCCCCTCTAGGGTTTCTTTTTGTCTTGCCGCCTTCAAATGAGAAGTATGGGAAAGGGTTTAGGGTTTCATTAGGGGATCCATGATAGCTGTCCGCCTAATCAAACCCTAAACCCTTTCCCGTCCCGTTTTAGGATACCCGGTCCCCCAAAAAGGGTTCACTCGGCCCCTCTAGGGTGTATTTTTGTCTTGCCGCCTTAACATGAGAAGTATGGGAAAGGGTTTAGGGTTTCATCGGGGGATCCGCATGAGCGGTCCGCCTAATCAAACCCTAAACCCTTTCCCGTCCCGTTTTAGGATACCCGGTCCCCCAAAAAGGGTTCACTCGGCCCCTCTAGGGTGTCTTTTTGTCTTGCCGCCTTCGAATGAGAAGCAAGGGAAATGGTTTAAGGTTTGATTAGGGGATCCGCAGATGTCGGTCTGCCTAATCAAACCCTAAACCCTTTCCGTCCCGTTTTAGGATACCCGGACCCCCAAAAAAGGGTTCACTCGTCCCCTCTAGGGTGTCTTTTTTTCTTGCCGCCTTCGAATGAGAAGCAAGGCAAAGAGTTTATTGTTTGATTAGGGGGATCCGCGGTAGCGGTCCGCCTAATCAAACCCTAAACCCTTTCTCGTCCCGTTTTAGGATACCCGGTCCCCCTAAAAAGGGTTCACTCGGCCCCTCTAGGGTTTCTTTTTGTCTTGCCGCCTTCAAATGAGAAGCATGGGAAAGGGTTTAGGGTTTCATTATGGGGATCCGCAGTAGCGGTCCGCCTAATCAAACCCTAAACCCTTTCCCGTCCCGTTTTAGGATACCCGGTCCCCCCAAAAAGGGTTCACTCGGCCCCTCTAGGGTGTCTTTTTGTCTTGCCGCCTTCGAATGAGAAGCAAGGGAAATGGTTTAGGGTTGGGATCCGCAGTAGCGGTCCGCCTAATCAAACCCTAAACCCTTTCCCGTCCCGTTTTAGGATACCCGGACCCCCCAAAAAAGGGTTCACTCGTCCCCTCTAGGGTGTCTTTTTTTCTTGCCGCCTTCAAATGAGAAGCAAGGCAAAGAGTTTATTGTTTGATTAGGGGGATCCGCGGTAGCGGTCCGCCTAATCAAACCCTAAACCCTTTCCCGTCCCGTTTTAGGATACCCGGTCCCCCTAAAAAGGGTTCACTCGGCCCCTCTAGGGTTTCTTTTTGTCTTGCCGCCTTCAAATGAGAAGCTTGGGAAAGGGTTTAGGGTTTCATTAGGGGGATCCGCAGTAGCGGTCCGCCTAATCAAACCCTAAACCCTTTCCCGTCCCGTTTTAGGATACCCGGTCCCCCCAAAAAGGGTTCACTCGGCCCCTCTAGGGTGTCTTTTTGTCTTGCCGCCTTCGAATGAGAAGCATGGGAAAGGGTTTAGGGTTTCATTAGGGGGATCCGCAGTAGCGGTCCGCCTAATCAAACCCTAAACCCTTTCCCGTCCCGTTTTAGGATACCCGGTCCCCCAAAAAGGGTTCACTCGGCCCCTCTAGGGTTTCTTTTTGTCTTGCCGCCTTCAAATGAGAAGCATGGGAAAGGGTTTAGGGTTTCATTAGGGGATCCGCAGATGGGTCCGCCTAATCAAACCCTAAACCCTTCCCGTCCCGTTTTAGGATACCCGTCCCCCAAAAAGGGTTCACTCGGCCCCTCTAGGGTGTCTTTTTGTCTTGCCGCCTTCGAATGAGAATCAAGGGAAAGGGTTTAGGGTTTGATTAGGAGGATCCGCGGTAGCGGTCCGCCTAGTCGAACCTTAAACCCTTTCCCGTCCTGTTTTAGGATACCCGGTCCCCCTAAAAAGGGTTCACTCGGCCCCTCTAGGGTGTCTTTTTGTCTTGCCGCCTTCAAATGAGAAGAAAGGGAAAGGGTTTAGGGTTTTATTAGGGGGATCCACAGTAGCGAACCGCCTAATCAAACCCTAAACCCTTTCCCGTCCCGTTTTAGGATACCCGGACCCCCCAAAAAAGGGTTCACTCGTCCCCTCTAGGGTGTCTTTTTGTCTTGCCGCCTTCGAATGAGAAGCAAGGGAAGGGTTTAGGGTTTGATTAGGGGGATCCGCGGTAGCGGTCCGCCTAATCAAACCCAAAAACCCTTTCCCGTCCCGTTTTAGGATACCCGGTCCCCCCAAAAAGGGTTCACTCGGCCCCTCTAGGGTGTCTTTTTTTCTTGCCACCTTCGAATGAGAAGCATGGGAAAGGGTTTAGGGTTTCATTAGGAGTGTCCGCAGTAGCGGTCCGCCTAATCAAATCCTAAACCCTTTCCCGTCCCGTTTTAGGATACCCGGACCCCCCAAAAAAGGGTTCACTCGTCCCCTCTAGGGTGTCTTTTTGTCTTGCCTCCTTCTAATTAGAAGCAAGGGAAAGGGTTTAGGGTTTGATTAGGGGGATCCGCGGTAGCGGTCCGCCTAATCAAACCCAAAACCCTTTCCCGTCCCGTTTTAGGATACCCGGTCTCTCCAAAAAGGGTTCACTCGGCCCCTCTAGGGTGTCTTTTTGTATTGCCGCTTTCGAATGAGAAGCAAGGGAAAGGGTTTAGGGTTTCATTAGGGGGATCCGCGGTAGCGGTCTGCCTAATCAAACCCTAAATTCTTTCCCGTCCCGTTTTAGGATACCCGGTCCCCCCAAAAAGAGTTCACTCGGCCTCTCTAGGGTGTCTTTTTGTCTTGCCGCCTTCGAATGAGAAGCAAGGGAAAGGGTTTGGGGTTTGATTAGGGGGATCGGCGGTAGCGGTCCACCTAATCAAACCCTAAACCCTTTCCGGTCCCGTTTTAGGATTCCCGGTCCCCGCAAAAAGGGTTCACTCGGCCCCTCTAGGGTGTCTTTTTGTCTTGCCCCTTTCAAATGAGAAGCAAGGATCTGCTTAATCCAACTCTAAACTCTTTCCCGTCCCGGTTTAGGATTACCCCCCCCCCCCCCCTACAAAAAAAAAGGGTTTACTTGGTCCGTCAGGTGTCTTTTTTTTTTTTTTGTTTTTTTTTTATATGTTGACGAGGGGGTTGAATCCCCCCCGGATCCATGCATTCTCGCACCAACACATGGACCATGTAAGCCACCCCTTTCGGGGACTGCAGTGGCCAAGCTTCAAGGTAACTAACTAACTATTTTAGGGTACTAAATGTATTTATCATTTCCCTTAATTTTTTAACAGTTACATTACAATAGTAACTAACTACCTACAAGAAAAAAGAAACGGAGTAAAAAAATAAAATTAGTAACCAGTTTTTAGCTCAGTTGTTTTACATTACCAGTATAGACGTTGTCATAGGAGAATTGTTCAATAGCAGTATAATTTTGAAGTTACGCCCAATTTCCTCCGTTATACTAAGGTATTTTCTTTTCAATTTCGTTTCTTCTCTATCATAACTCTAATATAATGTTTAATTTGGATCACTTAATTGTTCAATAGCAGTATAATTTTGATGTTTTGATTTCAGATATTTATACTGCTTTACTGTTAAAAATTAATTCGGATTAATGTGCATGAATTATTTTTTCTACCTTTAGAAACACATTCGCATTGTTCTTCGCCAATTTTATATCTCTGAAGTATTCTTTTAACATTTACTTTCTAGTTTCTGTTAATTTCGAATTTTTAATTGAAGGAAATAATATATATTATTCATACAGCTTTAAATTAATGTGCGTATTTTTTTAATATAAAAATTTTTCTGAATCATCTAAAAGTACATTATCTTTGTGACTAATGTACATTACCTAAAATTAGGTAACTGGTGATTATTTCTACTTGTCAATTTTGTATTTTCAATTGAACGTAATAATATAATACATTCAGTTTAAAATAATGTGCCGTTTGTTTTTAATATAGGAACTGTTCTGAAATATGTAAAGAACATTATATTTGTTATTAATGTACATTTCGTAAAATTAGGTAACTGCTGATTATCTCTACTTGTGAATTTTTGGGTTTTTAATTGAAGGTAATAATATAATGTACATTCAGCTTAAATTAATGTACCGTTTGTTATTAATATTGAAATTGTTCTGAATCATCTAAAAGAACATTATATTTGTGATTAATGTACATTTCCTAAAATTAGATAACTGCTGATTATCTCTACTTGTTTTGTAATTTCATTTTATTATTACAGACTATGGAGCAGGAAGATAAAAAATCTGAAAAGCGGAGAAAAGTTACTTTTATTTTTCCACCAACTGAAAGTTCCACTGATGGTAAAAATGAGTGTGTTCCATTTACAAGAAAGCGTAAATCAGCTACTATTAACAGTAAATCTAAGTCTATACAATCTTTCGCAAAGAAGATAAATGAAGAAAGTGACGATGATCTTGCAGTTAAGAAACAAATTGTTTCTGTTAATAAACAAATTGTTACTGCAAAGAAAGAAAGTCCTCAAAAGGGTAAAGTAAGTAATAAGATGGTATTGGGTTCCAAGTGTAAGCAAAAGTTTGATTTCTCTTCAATTAAAAGTGCATATAAGAGAATGTCTCCTACAGGAGTAGTTGAGGTAGTTGAACGTTTGTCATACGAACAGTGGTGCGCGGTAGAAGAGATTGGATTTAGTGGGCTGTTTTGGTTAAGAGTTCGTTCCATTCCTTTAAAGCTTGGGTACTGGTTAATTAAGCAGTATAACCCATACCAAAACTGTATCGATCTTCTTGATGGTGAGAAGGTTTACTTGAAGGTTTCTGATGTAAGATCAACATTTGGATTTCCAATAAGCCCTAAAACAGTTGATTTATCCAAAACTCATAATGAATCAGAAGAGTTTCGAGAGTTTTATGGCAAATGGAAACAACAATTTGGTATAAAAGATGGACAAGTTCCACTCAAAACGCTTGAGAATTGGTTGATAAATCATGATCATGGTGGTGATGAATTCAAGGTTAACTTTGTTGTGTTTGCTGTTTCTTTGCTAATGAGAAACACCCAAAAGCCTTTGGTTAATCATCATGTTTTGAAATCGTTGATGAATGTTGTTGAAATCAAATATTACAATTGGTGTTCCTTTTTTGTTAAAAAGTTTGAAAGAAAGCAAGATTGAGTGGGTGGAAAAGGAGACTCACTTCGGCCGGCCACTGTTATTTTTGGAGGTAAAAAGTCCCAAAAAATATATTTGAAGTTCATAAATTAATTTAACATTGCAAGGTACGTTTTCATTCTCTTGTAATTAATTTTTTTTTTTTTGCAGCTCATCTATGTTGATCGTGTTGTTCATGTGGAACGAAAAGTTGAAAGAGATTATTATACGTTGATAGGTTGGACTAGTAGTTTGTTATCATCGAGAGAGAAGGATGAGATGAAAAGCAGTATGTTTGGAAATGGTAAGTTGGAAGCACCAATGGAGGAGGTGGTTGACAATACAGGTGTCGACTCTGTCTATCAAACAAAGGACTACACGGAGGAGTATATTCTTGATCTTGCTAAATGTATAACTAGTTTAGCTCAGAACATATCATCTTTTAAGGCTAAGTTAGAAAAAGGAGCATCAATAATTAAGGAGAACAAGACTGCTCATAAGCTTTGTGATCATGCATTTAGTTTACTCAATTTGTCAAATGAGCACAGCTCCGCTGATAGTGAAAGTTCTGTTGGTATTAATGTTGCTGATATTCCAGATGTTGTTCCTGCTGCTGAGAATGATGTTAGTAATCACCCTTTGGTTGTTGAAGCTTTGAATAATGCAAACATAACTTTAAAAAATAGTATTCAGGTTGAAAGCATGTCATTGAAGAGGCCGATTTTTTATACATACAAAAAGGTAAATATGTTGATCATATTTTTTGTTATATTATGTTAACTTGGTGCTTAAGTGTATTGTTCTTTAATTTGATACATTTCAACTACTCCAGAAGCCTTGTGCATTGAGAAAAGAAGGTGAATTAGTTTACAATGTGAATGAACATAACAAGGTTGAAAATGGGAATGAAGACAATCAGAAAGAGGTGTCAGAAGGGGAGTGTGACAAGAAAAAAGAGGTGTCAGAAGGGGAGTGTGAAAATGGGAATGAAGACAACAAGAAAGATAATGACAAGAATGTACGAAATGATTCGAACCATCTTTATGTTGATAGTGACGTGGACAATGAGGAAGAAGCCAATACGGATAATCTTATAAATACCCTTGTATGTAGCATGTTATCTGAATATTATAGTGAAGAACCCAAGGCAACCAATCCCAATCCAAGCTTAGATATTAGTACTGAACTTGATTTACTAAGAGGAGACACTGACCCATGTACAGAGCCATCTAAGTTTCAGCACTGTATTGCTGACTACGTCTACTACACCAAGGGAAAAGGCACTGTTCTTGCTAGGTATATTTTATTCTACTCATTATGTTTCTTTTATTTAATCATTCTTTACGTTTCGTTTGGGTATTATGTGCATTATTAATAAAGATAATGTACATATGTGTAATTAACTGACTTGTTTTGTGTAACATCTGAACATGTGAGAAGCTCTTTGAGTTTAAGAATGTCGTGGGTACCCGATATCTTTTTGCATCTCTAAAACCACCTCGGTATATAGCAGATGCTGTGGTTGATTGTTTGTCAGCTTACTTGAATTTCAATGAACTTGAAAGAAAATATTTAGCACCACCTCGATTTTTTGCTTCAACCCTCGTATTTGTATGTAAAATTTTATTTCATTCTATATTACAATAATTTTATGTTATACAAGTGTATATTAATAGAAGAATATTATGTTATGTGTGTGCAGCAAGCATTTCAAGGGCAAAGGAAAGAATTCAAATTTGAAAGACAATTGGAAGTATTCAAGAGGCATTTTAGAAATGAGTTAAATCATGCTGGGATTATTGATGTGATAAAAATTGATATGGGTAGCTCAAACAATATATATAGTCAATACAAAGTGTTTTCTGCTGCTAATTTACTCTCGTAACAAATTTCTGTTGTATGTTCTAATCTTTTCTTATATTAAACAGTTTTTTTTCCCCAATAATATCCGACAAGCATTTTTACCTGTTCGTATTCAATATGGAGAAGAACAAGTTTGTCATTCTTGATAATCAACAGCATGATGAAACCCCAAAAACTCGTTATGGAAACAAACTTTGGAATATGTTAATTGTTCAGTTGCCTTTCATTGGTTATTTTTTCTTTTACAATGTCATATTTTTTGCACAATCTCTCTAGACAGTTTGATCTGAATTTTCCATGCAGCGTAATGCTTTGGCAGAATATTTCAATGACATTGGTGATTTGAAGGAAAGAGTAAGAGCAATGGAGCCTGTTGTATTGAAAATGTCTTGAAGAAACCATCAAAATGTTGTTGACTGCGGTATTTACACAATGAAACATATGGAAACGTACAAGGGGTGTCAGTATTGGACTTGTGGGTTGACAAAAAACAACGTAAGTTTCTAAACAATTTATATCCAATAATTGTAAATGTACTTTTGGTTTAATTAAATGATCTTTCTTAAAGTATTAAAAGCACATTCTTGTTTATAAGTTACCTATCCTCAAGATATTTCAACTTTTGTAGATGGATGGACTTCGAATATTGAGAATCAAATATCTTTGCACTTTGGTTTCATCCAAGTGCAACATTGTTTGTGATGACGTTTTAACAAAGGTGAAGCAGTATCAAGAGATGCACTTCCCAAAGAAACTGGATTCGTCTGATGAAGAATTCTACGAGGGTGATGAGACTGTTGGGGATGAAAAGATAGAAGAGGAGGTAGGTGGAAAGAAAGAGAAGAGTAACGATGATATTGGTGTCCCTGACAACAATGAGACTGTTAGGGTTAAGAAGAGAACAATGGAGGTAGGTTGTACAGAAGGGAATATTATAACAGATGGCTATGATGCTTGTGAGAATAATGAGAGCATGACAGATGTGAGTAATACAAACGACAAGAGTATAAATGAGCATAATCTGCTTGACAGTGGTGACACTACCAAGGCCGAAGTCATCAACAATGAAAATGTTCATGAACATGAAAGAAGTCAACCAGAGTGTCTGAGCATCCTTGCAAATCGTAATTTACTAAGCACAGATACATGCATTATTACTCCTCTTACTGAGTTTCAGAATTGCATTGCTGATTATGTGTCGTATAGTAGAGGAAAACATACCGATTTAGCCAGGTATAAATATATATCTCTACTAATGTACAATATTTAAATTTAAAATGTTCTGTATCCTGTTTTGAGTTAACACTGGTAGTCCTGAACCAGGGAACTTCTTGTGCATGTGGGTGAAATTTCTCTTCGGCGTATTGAAATGGCAACGCTACGACAATCTAAATATTTAACGAGTGATGTGATCGATGTTAGGCAAAACTTTTGAATGCCAAGGAATCTAGAAGAAACTCTTCCGAGCCTTATCGATTTTTTTTTCACCACAGCTGTGTGTGTAAGTGAAATATTTATATAAACTTATTTCAACAAGTAAATTTTGTAATATTTTTTCCCTTGATTAACATCAAAAACTTTACTTGTCTTGCATACAGATGATGCTTCATGGAGAACGGGACACTGTTGAAAATTTTATCGTGATTAAGGATATAATGAAAGAAGAGTTTACCCAATTCTCGTTTAACCCAGATAGAATTGATTTGGTTAGCATTGACAATATACACTCTTTCTGCATGTTATATTTAATTTGCTTGTTGCCTAATTAAATCTTTTAAAATCTACAGTTCTTCTTCCCAGTTATATATAAAAGGCATTACCATTTACTAGTCATTGACAGCAACAATTATAAGTTTATCATCATTGATAATGTGCATCATGACGGAAAACCAGAAGAATTTTTCCACGATAGACCACTGTCTTTTGTAAGATTCTATGATCTCTTTTGCTTATTAACGCTACATACTGTTCTTATTCATTATTGTGAATGTACAATGACTTTACATAGAGTGTACCTTCCCCAAAACTTTTGTGTCTGTCTTAATTTTCTTATTTTTGTGATATTGTACCTCATAATTATTAGTGTCCTAATGTTTTCTTGCCCCCCTTCTCCGCCAGCGTAATGTTCTAGCAGAATACTTGAAAGACATCGGTGTTTCAAAGGTAAAAGTTGATCGCATTAAAAAACTACAGCCTATTCTTGCAAAGATGAAGTGGAAAAACAACACTAACAAGACTGAGTGTGGTGTTTACGTTATGAGACATATGGAGACATTTAAGGGTAATCTAAATTGGACATGTGGGCTTAAAAAAGGCGATGTGAGTTTCAGAAGTAATACAATTACTTTTAATACATAATTCAGTACACATTTGTACATGTTCTAACCCCTTGTTTTCTTTATTTTGCTAGGATGCTCCCCTACTGATTCTACGGAAGAAATACATTTCATATATGATTTCAACAGAAGGCAATGTATGTTTTGATGCTGTACTAAAGAAGGCAATGGATTTCCGTTCAAACCCACTGCCATGGGAAGAATATGACGATGAAGATGAGGAAGATGCTGAATTGAAGCTGTAAAAACTTTTTTAGTTTCGTTTCTGACATGTGTGTGAGTAATGTAACATATATTGAGGAAGCTGCGAGTCGTACAACCTGAAATTTGAAAAAATTTTAATTCAAGAGAGTGTTATATTCCGGAAACAAATTTCAATAAAGTTTATTATGTTCTTGCAGAACAACAATAATGTTTATTGTGCAAAACTCCTTAAAATTATTGTACTCTGGGAAAACAATTCCAATCAAGTTGATGATGTCCCTGCAGAACAACAATAATGAACCTTTAATACAAATGTAATATACTTTGGCTATAAGAGTAATGTACTTTGGCTATAAGAGTAATGTACATACAAGTCTTTAAGAATGTTCCTTGCAGAACAACAATAATGATCCTTTAATACAAATGTAATATACTTTGGCTATAAGAGTAATGTACTTTGGCTATAAAAGTAATGTACATACAAGCCTTTAAGAATGTTCCTTGCAGAACAACAATAATGATCCTTTAATACAAATGTAATATACTTTGGCTATAAGAGTAATGTACTTTGGCTATAAGAGTAATGTACATACAAGCCTTTAAGAATATTCCTTGCAGAACAACAATAATGATCCTTTAATACAAATGTAATATACTTTCCCTATAAGAGTAATGTACTTTGGCAGTAAAATCGAATTGTGCATATAAGCCTTTAAGAATGTTCTCGTAGTGTATATTATGGATGTCTATCCTTGAATCAAAAATTTGCACCTTCCACTTTGTTATCAGATTCATCTTCTTCATCGTCGTCCTCCACATCATCAGATTCATCTCCTTCATCGTCGTCATCTTCATGGTAGTATTTGGTGAATATGCAACAAAATGTAAATTAAATATCAGATTTTATAAGGAGAAAATGGCCAAAATGAACAACTAAATTGATAATAGATTTAATGTTAACCAAATATACATTGCTGAAATTCTCATCTGTGCCTTCAGAACAACCATAATGTTCATTGCACAAAGAGCTTATGTGCCTCCATATAATATTGATAATTTTGGAAGGTAAACACTATGCGCTATGCTTGTATAATTTAATAATTATTTAACATTAATGTAATATGCTTTAACAAGAAACCAAATTATACATACTTGTCAGATGGTTTCTTTCTTGCAAGTCCTAGAGTTGTGTCCTTGGCGGCCATATGTTTTGCAGTACCTCTTCTCTTTTCCTCTCTTCTTTAGGGCTTTTAACATTTGTGATTCAATTCTCTTGCCCTTGGTCCTACCCTTGTTTTTATATTTTTTAGGAACATGAATCACCAACTTCTGAGGTATTTTGCAGCCCACGTACTTTTCTATTTCTTTCATCTTGTCTTTCTTCTTTGCTGGTACACTTCTGTTACTAATCATATCCAATCTAATATCTCTCAGTTTTTCAATCAAAAGCTTCATGTCGTTATCATCACACTCAGCTACGCTGACACAAGAATAAACCTCTTGCCACAGCTCAGTACTCAAACTTTTCCGGTCAGAAAACTTTTTAGAGACATCTATCAGTTTGCCATCTTTATCAAAGACAGGCTTACTTATTGCAGCTTTTGTCCATCTTTGCATTATGTCTGTTCGGTATTTTTCGAAAATCTTGGTTGTGTAGAATCCAAAGGCGGTGCTCGCACAACAAGCCCATTCTCTCGAAACATAGAACAGAACAAGTAATCTCCATGTTATCCGGTGAATATGCTACGTTCCATGACTTATTTGGCATCTGCAAGTCTGTTAGAATATATATTTTTGTCTCATCAATCTTCTCCACATCTTTAAAACGGAATCGACAAAGCGCAACCAATTCTGTTTGGAAGTCTTTGAAAATATTGTGCGAGTACATTTCAGAAGCATGGACTTCAAGGTTTGACTTTGTTTTCCGTGGGATTTCAGAGTGTTTGTTGTCACTGTTCAATTTGGACTGCTTGTGTCTTTGTGCTTCCAAGGCACTCTCATAGCACACCCAAAACTCAACAAGGGTCAAATGAGGTGTGAGGAACCTGTCAATGAAGTTGTTTTCACTCTCAGACCTAGAAGTAACCCTCATCGAGCCAGACATTAAAACATCTTTAAAATAGGCAGGGATCCACTGTTCCCTCAGATCGTACAAATCTGAAAACCACTCGTGTTCTACAAGTTGATAATCAGTCAATATCTTCCCCCATTGTTCTTCGAATTCATCAGGCTCAAGTTGGTTGTTCCAAACACACCTATTGAGCCTGGTCTTAAAATCCTCATCTTGAAACAGTTGATAACTGACTTTTTCTCTTAGTTTCTTCATTTTGTGCCACATGCACAGTCTGTGTGTTGACTCCTTAAACACTTCCGGGACTACCGACTTCATTGATTTGTCCTGATCAGTAATTATAATTCTCGGTTGGCACCCGCCCATTGCTTCCAAAAATGTCTTGAACGGCCATGTATAACACGCAATACTTTCATCACCTATCAACCCAGCTCCAAACGTTATGCACCTTTTGTGGTGATCAACTCCTGTGAAAGGCACAAACACCATTCGTACTTGTTTGTTCCATATGTAGCATCTGCTGATAAAACCTCACCGAACAGCATGTAGTTCTTTATGCAGATCGGATCTGCCCAAAACACTCCAGCCAGGCACTTGTTTTCATCTACTATAAAATCAAAGTAAAATGAACTGCATGTCTCTTTTCTCCCAATAAGATTTTCAACAAACATTTGTGCATCAAAATTACCAATGTAGGTTTTTATGTCCCTGACAAAGTTTTTGAAATCAACCTCAGTAGCCCCAATGTTGTCATAACCTCCACACAGCTCCTTCCAACCTCTATAGGCTTTCACACCACCTAGTTTTAGCACCTTTACCTTTGTGACAACTTGCTTCTGTACCTCTGTCATTTTTCGGTTTCCTTTCAAGAATATTGTAGATTCAGGCGAAGCAAGTGGATGGTTATGCGCTTCATTGAATCTGGTAACAATATAAGTTCCATTTTCTTGGTATTTAAACTGCACTAATGCACGACAGTCAATTCTTGTAATCGGCCTCACACGGCTTATGTCTGTCACATCAGATTCTGCATCATTCTCAGCAGTATCAGTATCAGTATCAGTCCTCTTCCTTTTCCTACTTTCCTTTACACCTTGCCTATTGCAGACAACATTCCTTAATGCAAAACTGTTTGGTAACTCATTGCCTTTAATCCTTTTTCTTGTTGCAAGTCTTGGCGTAAAGCCACAGATTGTACAATATTCTTTGTAGAATAACTCTACTGATTCTAGCGTTTCGAATACTTGTCCTACTTTAGGTTTCTTTTCCTCTGGACAGAATGGAATGTACTGGAGTGCATTTAATGTTTCAATTCTTGTCCTTGGTGTTTTAAAGCTGTTATTTGTAGAAGAAGACGTAGTTGCATCACTTGTACTCATTGTCTGCTTCAACAGTAGTTAAGTAAGTAAGTATATTGAATATTATTGCATCAATAACGCAGTAATCCAATTCTAATATGCTCTACAAAGATTGGCAATTTATTTCGTACAAATAAAGGTTCATATATAATGTATTCCTGCGAATGTCCATTATCATGCCTTTAAAGGAACATTTATTTTACTGCTAATGTTCATAGGAAATATTGTTGTCCATTTTGATATAGCATATATATAATGTATTGAATGCTAATGACATTAAACAAAGAAATAGTCATAATATTATTTCATTAATATTAAAAAAATATTTACAAAAGCCATTTCAGACTTTCAAAATGGTAAAGCCTACTAAGGCTTATACTGAAAAAAAAACACAAGATAATACCTAATAAAAATAAACACAAGATAACATAACATATTTCTAAACTAATCTAACAGTCGGAGTCATAATAACCCTCATCCCCAGACTATTCCTCAATTTCATATTTTTCTTCTCTTTGCTTTAAAAATTGTCGTTCTTGTCTTTTGTGATGTCTAATTATTTCTGCACGACTACACATAGCCGTGCAGATGCAGAATCTGTCAAGGAGCCGATTATTCTTTGTGATAGAGATTACACCATTTTCATTTCCGTGAACCGTGCCTCGGTAATAATCCCTCTCCATTACCTTTTGCCTTCTCCCTATAAGAAACCACTTTGACCAGCCCTTGCACACCATGGCCATGTTTCTCTTTTCTTCCCTCCCAAGTCGATTAAAAAAAATCTGGAGGAATGCCTCATTAGTAAGGAAAGGATGTAAAGGACCACTGTGAGATGGTACATCCATCTCCACAGGAATGTCATCTCCATCAAACCAATTTGAAGAAAACTGGCTTACTTTCCATTCCCGATAATGGTCAATGAAATTTTGTTTGTAAGCAGCATTAGTGTAGGGAACTATTGTGCATTTGGAGTAAGTCATTGTCTTTTTTTTTTAATAAAATTAACTAATTTTCTGAAGAAATTAAAAGTTTTGCTTATTGGAAAAGGTAGGATGGAAAACTGGTTGTGTACTCTTGGGTTTATATAGTGGATTAATTGATTATAAGAGATTAAATTCTGTGAACAGTTGTGTCTTTTCAACTGACACAAACATAATCATGGTAATTAATAAATTGGGTGAAATTATCTATGTTACTTTAATCTATTGCATAAAACAACATATGCACATTATGAAAATACGTAATGGACATTTGAATTAAACTGAATTCACATTTTTTTCCAAATAATGTTCCATGTTCTTTTTTAAATATAATATAATGTACATTTTCCAAACAGTGCTTAATGATATTTTAGTTGTACCTAATTATCAGAAAATGTAAATTACGAATATAGATAGTTGACAATTTATTTTATGGAACATGTTTTTTTATAATTAATATAATGTACATTTAGAAGTAATATTCAAATTAATGTGAATAATTGCGTCTTTTCACCACATAAGCAAGTTACAAACCGTCATTTGACTTATTGTGACTTATTGTGAACAGTTGCAAGACCACTTGCAAAAGGTAATAATTACTTGCACATCCTTATTATATATAATGCACATTTCACTAAGACTGATTAGACATTTCCTTATGAAACGTGTACAGCACAACACAACACATTATTTCTACATGCAAAATTACTTTTCAGTTACTTCAAATTGCACACTTTTCCTTTCTCATTATTTTTAGTACATTTTTTCTCACAACAAAGTACATTTGCATTTATCATCCTCCTAAAATCAAACAAACAAACTATAAACCCTAATTTAACACTTTTCATTATAAAATTAATTTTTTTGTGGTTCTGTACATTAAATCTAGTTAACTAAATTTAATCAAATCCGAAATTAAGTTGAATTTGATTAAATTTAACTTTAACATCATCATAAAATCAATTCAACAACGATTCAGAAAGGAATTAAATAACATTGAATGAACATACCTCAATATTGACTGTCGAAAACAATAATTCCAGATGAATGACGAAATCAATTCCTATTTTCCTTAGAAAGTTTTGATCTTGAAATAACTGAATAGCTGATGAATGCAAAAGTTTGACAAATTGACTCTGATTTGCGCTTCGAACACAACAATTGATGATGAATAACCGATTTTAGATCACTAAATTTGATATGGAAAGACAAAAATTTACAAATTAAGGAAGGATTAATGATGAAATCGATTGATTTTGTTTCGTGTGGTTTGATTTTGTTACGTAGGCTTGATATTGCTGACATGTACAGTCTTATTTTTTGTTTTCCGTGAAATTCTAAGAGAAGCGCGCCTCTAATCTCAGCCGTCAGATAATTTGATGGACGGTTGAGAGCTGTTCTCACGGTTCTCACGATAAGCCCCGTTCTCACCGGAACTCTACCCTTATTATTATTATTATTATTATTATTATTATTATTATTATTATTATTATTATTATTATTATTATTATTATTAGTCCTACTACTACTACTACTACTACTACTACTACTACTATTATTTCTTCTTCTTCTTCTTATTATTATTATTATTATTATTATTATTATTATTATTATTATTATTATTATTATTATTGTACTACTACTATTATTACTTACTATTAATATTACTATTATAATACTAATACTAATACTGTTACTATTACTATTATTACTTACTATTGCTACTACTATTACTATTACTATTACTATTACTATTACTATTACTATTACTATTACTATTACTATTACTATTACTATATATTACTATTACTATTACTATTACTATTACTATTACTATTACTATTACTATTACTATTACTATTACTATTACTATTACTATTACTATTACTATTACTATTACTATTACCATTACCATTACTATTACTATTACTATTATTATTGTTATTCTTGTTGTTATTATTGTTATTGTTATTCTTATTATTGTTATTGTTATTATTATTATTATTATTATTATTATTATTATTATTATTATTATTATTATTATTATTATTATTATTATTATTATTATTATTATTATTATTATTATTATTATTTTTATTATTATTATTATTATTGTTATTATTGTTATTATTGTTATTATTGTTATTATTGTTGTTATTATTATTGTTATTATTATTATTATTATTATTATTATTATTATTATTATTATTATTATTATTATTATTATTATTATTATTATTATTATTATTATTATTACTGTTATTATTATTATTATTATTATTATTATTATTATTATGTCATTATTATGATTTTTATTTTTATTATTATTGTTGTTGTTGTTGTTGTTGTTGTTGTTGTTGTTGTTGTTGTTGTTGTTGTTGTCGTCGTCTAGTTTTCAACATAGTATAAAATGGGAGTCTTTTCTTTGCTTCTAATTGTCCCCTGGATTTTAGGGCTTGAAAAATGTTTTATTTAAGTAGGGATCCATGTTCTTCATACATTACTCTCTTTCCAAATTTCAATTAATTAATTACTCTCATTTGTTCCTAAATTAGTAGTTATCCAACTAACCAAAGCTAAAATTACAAACAGACGTAGTTGATACAGAAAGACGGTTTTTCTTGTAAAGCGAGAGATAAAAGTCATCAAACCGGATCATGTATTCATGTGAGTCTCCTTTCTTTTTAGTCCCATTAGCTACTGCAATCGTCTCTTTGTACCTGCAATAATTTGTTAAACGGTTGATTGAAATCGAAGATCGAGTCTTCAACCTAGCAATATCCCGCTCTATACGATGTTGGCCACGAGAATCAAATGCTTTAAAGCTATAGATCTTCCTCTTTCTCAATTTCTCTCTTACCGCAGCAAAATTAAACTGTACCATTGAAACCTTGCTAACATGCTGGTCGGACACTATGTCTTTCGGTTACTTGTCGTTAGGAGCACCTAGACCAAAACATAACTTATAACTTCACAAACAACTCTACAATTAGTAAAGAGGTAAGTAAAGGTCGTATCCCAAGGGACGGGAATTGAGATGAGATTTCTATTGCAACTAGTGGTGTCTTAAGGGGTGTCACAAATGGGGTTTGATGTAGAAGGTCACTAAACTAAATAGAATTGAAAGTAAACAAGCAAGATGAATTAAAAGGGTTGTAAACAATTGATAAAAGGCACTAGGGTGTCATGGGGTCATAGGGATTCATGGGAATTGATCATACAAACATATTCTCAAATTATAAGCAAGCAATTATTGTTGTGATGGATCGAGTTGGTTTATATCTTACAATCCTAGGAAAGTTTGGGTCCCAGAGCCGAATCGATTAGATTGTACAACACCTACAAGTCGACTTAATATTCCCTACTCAACTATATGCATGGTCTAATGGGACTCGAGTTGGTTTATGTCTTACAAGTCCCATTGAAAAGATAGGTGTTCGGTAAAAAATGCAAGGATTCATAGTCTCGCATTTCATCAAACATAACATGTGCATAAGTTGAGATCACAACAAGCAAGCAAATAAACTATGAAAACATATTAATTTAAGCATGAATCATCCCCCATGTTGGTTTCCCCTAACTACCCATTAACCCTAGCTAAGGAAACTACTCACTCATTATCATGTTGAACATGTTAGCAAGGTTGTCAATCATACCAACAAAGTGAAACATGATGAATAAATGAAGCTAATTAATAATAATTAAAAAGGGATTAAGAGAATTATACCTACTAATGATTCCAATAATAAAGCAAAGACTAAAAGAAGTACTTGATGCTTGATTGGAAGGTTGTCAATCTCCCAATAATAACCCAAATAGTCTTAAATTACCCAAAATAAAGGATGAACAAGAGAGAGATTAAGGAAATTAAACTTGGATTAAAACTTGATTAATTGTTGATTACAAGATTAAAGAGAGATTTGATTGATATTAACTACACTAAAGATTGCTAAGAAGAACCTGCTCTTCTAATTAGACTAATGGGGTATTTATAGTGGGGATTAGGTGTGTGAATTAGGGTTAACTAAGGGCTTAAATGACGATTAAGTCCCTTGTTGAGGAAAAGCTGGTCTTTTTGGAAAGACTCCGGTCTCTAGGGAGACTCCGGCCTCTAGAAAAAGATGTGCATCCTTCCTTGAAGCTCGAAGAAGACGAAATGGGTCTGCCTGGGAATCCGGGCGTCTTTAGCACGGGACGACGGATTTGGTGGTTTCTGCCCGGGCGTCTTGGGGTGAAGACGGGCGTCTTCTGGTGCTTTTGCCCGGGCATCTTGGTGTGAAGACGCATGGATTGTGGAGTGGTGGACGGGCGTCTTCTGGAGAAGACGCACGGATTGCCGGGCAGTGTCGTTTCTTCTTCTTTTCTTCCTTTTTCTTCATAAAATCCTTGGGGATTTCCTCAGGGATGCAAGGATCTTTTCTCATCATTGCCCATCTACTATAGTATGTACAAAGGCCTTCTAATCTTGTCTCTCCTTGATGTTTGGTCATTGAATTTAATCAATTTAGCCTCATTTTGCCATGAAAATGCAAGGTTTGCACTCCTTTCCTACCAAAGGATCAAAACCTCAAAGAATATGCAAAACAAAGAACTAAAGACAATAAATGACCCAAATATGCACTAAAAATCATGGGAACAAGGCTAATTCGGGGACTAAATATGCTCTAATTATGGTCACATCAAATATCCCCAAACCAAACCGTTGCTCGTCCCGAGTAAAGAGGTGACAAGGACTAGGACCATTATTTAAACTAACCTAATAACATAGCCGATATGAGACTATTAGCGGGTCTCACTCCGCCCTTCAACTCACAACAAGACAACCATGAGGTAGGATGCCTTCTTGCAAGGCAAGGAGGGTCTTGCCAAAATGGCGACACATCCAAACATTAAGCACACAAAATCAAATAATGGATGCATCTACAAAAGAATAGCCACTTTCCTCATCTAAGTGGCGGAAATTATCTACAAGGGAAGCAATTCAAGGGTACACACTCCTTCATAGATGCAATTTATTCAAACTACTAAGCCTAGAAGGATACCAATAAATCACCTCCAAGTTGTGTCAAGCTAGGGTACCTTTGTCCTCAATCGTTAAATGCTTTTGTCAAGAGTAGACTCCCTATAGTGTTAGAAACACTGGAGGATCGCGGAATTCCCCCTCTTGCCTAGACAAGAAGAAGGGTAGTCCCCTCTCTACCATGCACAAAAATGGATACGATGGATAAAGGGATTGATAGTATTTGAGTTTCACTTTGGGAGTTTGCTTTTGTTTTTGTTTTTCCCCCTAATTTCTTGTGGCATATAACATTTGAGAACACTTTCTTGCCATTTCTTTTTTATTTTTGACATTTCAATACTTGACAACTTTTCAACTTTTTGAACATTTTCAAAGTCACCGCATATGTAGTGAGGGTGGCTTATATTTGAAGCTTTAGATGTTCTATTTTTGCTCCTCTTTTCATTTGATGCATTTTTGCAAACTTTCTTTCACTTTTCATTTCATTGAACTCAAATTGATTTCTTTTTGTGCCCATTCCATTTTGTTGACAAAAATGTGGTAGAACATGGATGATGGATGCATGGTTTCAAGGGTCACCTTGGAATAAATGGTAGCCAAGGAGTTATCACACCACAAGGTACTCTTGACTAGGTCTTAATCCATGGGTCAAAGGATAATAGCATGATACATCCTAGGGTGTTTTACAAGTATTCTAACAAGCAAAGTCTTAAGAAGAAAAAGAATCTACTAGGGCCTATATACACTTGTCAAGCTTCCCAAGTAGACGGTTTCGCAAAATTTTTCTAACATGCAAACTACATGCCATGATGCAACTAACATATATACATCCTAATGCAAATGATTCTACCAAGTAATATGCCATACAAACTTAATGCAAGTCCTAAGTTCACATTGTTGTACCACATCAATCAAAATAAAGCCACAAAGTCATTAACATAAAGAGGAAAAAAGAGATTGGAAAGATCATACCATGCGGTCTTCAATATCCTCATGTCTCGGATGTGGCGTAGTCAATCGATGTGAACAAGGATAAAACAAACACAATATATACAACAATATATACATGACTACACTACAAAGTAAATGAACTTGTACTCTTGGGAAGATTATTTTCTTGAAGAGCTTGGTGACCGTTTTTGCATCATCATTTGGAGTGGCAATTGCCTCCACCCACTTTGAGACGTAGTCTACGGCCACAAGGATGTACTTATTCCCATTGGATGTCACAAAGAGACCTTGGTAGTCGATCCCCCAAACATCGAAGATATCCACCTCTAGAATATTCCTTTGTGGCATTTCGTTCCTCCAAGAGATATTCCCCGTTCTTTGACAAGCGTCACAATGAATGATGAATTCCCTCGTGTCTTGAAACATTGTAGGCCAATAGAAGCCCGATTGAAGAATTTTTGCAATGGTCCTCCTTGCTCCATGGTGCCCACCGTAGAGTGATGAGTGACACCCTTCCAAGATTCCTTAGACTTCCCATTGACGGATGCATCTCCGGTACAGCCCATCACTACACTCCTTGTAGAGGTTTGGGTCATCCCAAAAGTACCTCTTTACTTCGAATAGGAACCTTTTTCTTTGGTTGTGGTTCAAATTTGGAGAGAGTACTTTTCCAACAATATAGTTGGCATAATCGGCAAACCATGGGGTGATGTGCCTTTCAAGTTGTGTTTGAATGGCCATCAAAATATCGTCGGGAAATGAGTCATTGATCGGGGTTTCTCCTTGTTCTTCATGAAACCGGATCCTTGACAAGTGATCCGCCACTACATTTTCGGCTCCTTTCTTGTCTCTTATTTCCAAGTCAAATTCTTGAAGAAGTAAAATCCATCTCAACAACCTTGGTTTTGCCTCCTTCTTTATCAAGAGATGTCGGAGAGCACGGTGATCCGAAAAGACAATCACCTTGGATCTAAGTAAGTAGGAACGGAACTTGTCCAAGGCATAGACAATGGCAAGAAGCTCCTTCTCGGTGGTATCATAATTCACTTGGGAGGGATCAAGAGTCTTGCTTATATAGTAGATGGCATGAAGAGCTCTTCCTACCCGTTGGCCAAGAACCGCTCCAACGGCGTAGTTACTAGCATCACACATAATCTCGAACGGTAGCTCCCAATTTGGAGGTTGAATGATCAGTGCCGAGATTAGTGCTTCCTTGATTCTATTAAAGGCTTCAACACACTCATCAGTGAAATAGAATTGGGCATCTTTAAGCAAGAGTTGAGTGAGGGTTTCGCTATTTTTGAAAAATCTTTTATGAAACGGCGATAAAAACACGCGTGACCGAGAAAACTTCTCACCCCTCTAACATTCACGGGAGGTGGGAGTTTCTCTATCACCTCAACTTTAGCTTTATCGACCTCGATGCCCTTTTCCGAGATTAAATGACCCAAAACAATTCCTTCATTGACCATCAAGTGACACTTTTCCCAATTTAAAACAAGACTAACATCTTCACATTTTTGCAACACAAGAGAAAGATTATGCAAACATGAGTCAAAGTCCTTTCCATAAACACTAAAGTCGTCCATAAAAACTTCCATTATGGTCTCTAGGTAATCGGAGAAGACACTCATCATGCATCTTTGGAAAGTGGCGGGGGCATTACATAAACCAAAAGGCATCCTCCTATATGCAAAAGAACCATAAGGGCATGTGAAGGTGGTCTTATGTTGGTCATCCGGGTGTATAGGGATTTGGAAGAATCCCGAATACCTGTCAAGGTAACAAAAGAATTTGTTGGAGGCTAACCTTTCAAGCATTTGGTAAATGAATGGTAGGGAGAAATGATCCTTTCTTGATGCGGAATTCAATTTTCGATAGTCAATGTAATACTCCGTATTTATATGTCTTGGGGGTACTCAATCGAGTAGCCCTTACTCTGTCGAGTATGGGCAAGTTGCGGAATAAAATAGTTTCTGACCTGTTGGGTACTCGATCGAGTAGCTGGGGCACTCGATCGAGTAGGGGGGTACTCGATCGAGTGCCTTGGGTACTCGATCGAGTGTCCGGTTTTACGGGGGAGTTTTCTCGGGTTTTGTTAATTACGCGATTAAGGTATTTAAACATATTCGTCATTGTTTTAAATCACTTTTTACAAAACCTAAAACCTGTTTAAGAGAGAAAGCAACTAGTTCTTCTTCCTAATCGCGTTCTTGACAATTCCCGGAGTTCAGACGGTCAGTTCGTATCGTAGTTCGTGTCGTTGGATTCCTTGTGTCGAGGGTAAGCTTTTAATATAATTTCTATAATGTTTTGTTAAGATTGATGAAACCCTAATTTAGGAATTGGGGGTTTTTATGAGTAGTATTTGAATGGTAGCATCTATGTGTTGTATGATAGGAGGAGAATTCGTAGAGGAGCCGTTTTGATACAGCTGTAGATACCGTCTGCGTGTTGTGCTTTCCAGGTAGGATTTCCTACTCAGTATTAGTCCCATAATGGGATATTGGTGATGTGCTGTAGTTAGTTGTTTGATATGATGGTTGTGATTGTGATTGTGATTGTGGTTGTGTTTGTTGATGGTTCTCGAGATGCGTTCTCGGCTGAGTGGGGTCACTTGCGGGAGTGATCTCACGCCCTAGTTTTGCCCTTCGTGGAACCCGCCACGAAAGGGGATGTGCACATTAATGGACAGGGTTATCGCTCGTACGATGAGCGGGGCTTAGGTGGGAACGGCTGCGGTCCCCCCTTTGGCAGGTATCGGGTCCAATGTGGACGGTCGTATTGAGATGATGGGAGTTGGTGGTGTGTGTATGTGTGTGTGATTCAATTGTATGTTTGTCTTATTATTGTTATTTATATTGATTGTGTGATTAGTACCGACCCGGTGTTGTTTTGTAAAACCTGCGGTGATCCATTCGGGGATGGTGAGCAGATATTGAACAGTATAGAGATGAGTACGGGATATTTGGGATGGCCACGACATGACGATAGAGTCTTCCGCCGTAGTTTAGCATTTATTTACATTTCGGTTGAGAAACAGATAGTTTGGAATAATGTATTGTACTTTGGTTTGGTTTTGAGGATTGTATTTATCATTAAACTATTTATAATAAATATTGTTTCCGTTTTGTCTATTTGATTATCATACCTCGGGCAACCGAGATGGTGATGTCTTCATACCCGAGTGGTCCTGGTAAGGCACTCGGAGTATGGGGGTGTTACAAATGGTATCAGAGCGACGATCCTGAAACCCGTAACCAATGAACTTAATGAACATAGGGAGTCAATTAAAATGAACCCGGGGTAAAAGTTGTAGGAGCTAGTGCAAAGGCTTGGGAGACGTCCTAAAGTCGCGGGGTCGCCCTACAACTTTGAACCGGTCACATGGGGAAAGTGTTTGTCGAGCCATCTGTATGTTTGATTAACGTGTGCAACAAAGTGATGAAGTGTGTTGATTGTTTGGTGTTGAAATAGGAAGTTGAGCAAGTGAAAGGAAATGATATGTGGAACATGTTAATGAGATGATAACATGTTGAATGATTTACAATGTGGCTTTAATAGCATGATGAATTGATCTTGTTGATAGTAGAATAGATGCGTAGCATATTTATTCTGATAGCATGTGATTTTATAAGGTTAGCATGTAGCATATGACGTAACATGCGGGTAGCTTTTACGTATTGGTGATACTCGATCGAGTGGGGCTGACTCGATCGGGTGGGTTTTCAGCGATTTTGAGTCCAGAATCGCGTTTTGGGGCACTCGATCGAGCAACTAGGGGTACTCGATCGAGTAGAAATCACTCGATCGAGTAGCCTAGATACTCGATCGAGTGGGTTAGAGATCAGAAGGTCTGTTTGGTTCTAGAGTTTGGGTACTCGATCGAGTACATGGGGGCACTCGATCGAGTAGCCCGTTACTCGATCGAGTGGGTTTGGATACTCGATCGAGTAGGTTCTGGGCAGCGTGTTTTCGTGTTTTGAAGTTTAGTACGTATGTTCATATCTACCCTTTCTTATATATGTATATTTTCAAGATGCCGCCAAAGAGAAATGCTTTGTACGCGAGGCGAGCTTATGACCATGGATGACATCGTAAAGATGTTAGAACACCAAGATGCTCTCACTGAGACCCTAAAGAAAGTGAATGAGGACAAGAATAAGGATAAGGAGAAGGAGGTTGACCATGCTAAAGTCAGCCTCTATATTGCGAGGTTTAACCCGAAGGAGTACAAGGGAGTTGAGGAGCCTAACCTTCTTGATAGTTGGTTGAGGGAGATGGAGAACATACTAGATTTAGTTCGCTGTCCCGATGAGATGAGAGTGGATCAGCCTGCATTCTATCCGAGGGAGGCGGTGGCAAGTGGTGGGATTCGGTGAAAGTGAGTGCCAAGGAGATATATACCAACCAAGGGTTACCTGCTATACCTTGGGAGGAGTTTCGTAGGGATGTGAGGAAGGAGTTCGTACCAGAACATGTGAGGAGCAAGTTGAGGGAGGAGTTCGACAAGTTTAAGATGACTCTTTGAGATGTCGTGGCTGAGTACTACAGGCAGTTCAATGAGAAATCTAGATATGCTGAGGATATGGGTTTGAGTGAGGAGAATCTGGCTTTGAGTTTTGAGAGAGGGCTAACCACGAAAATTATGGATAAGTTACCCGTGGGAGTCCTTACTGATGTAAAGGAAGCGTATGAGAGAGGGTGGGAGAGCCGAGAGACTAGTGGAGATGGCTCGGGAGAGGTCGGTGAGAGAAGAGGAAGTCTGAGAGCGAGGGTGGTGGCCAATCTAATTTCAAGAAAGGCAACCACAATCAGTCTAAAGGATTTTCTTCTGGGTCTGGGTTTAGTGCTGGGACTTCCTTTGGGCGAGGCCGAGGGAGTGTGAGTAATAGTTGGGGAGTGACCTGCTTTGCTTGTGGTGGAGTAGGCCACAAGAGACATGAGTGCACGAGTGCACCGGGATCTGTTCAGAGACCTGCACAGAGCTTTGCAAGCAACGGACCCGGTGGATCATGGCCAAACCGGGAGGTCGAGCTACCGAGTGGAGGCAACCGCAACGGCGGTAATTCTTATCAGAGGACACCGATGAACAACAACAACAACAATCAAGGGTCGGGTGCTAAGCCGACCGCATCAGCCAGTACTGTTCAGGGAGGTGGGCAGAAGACCAGTGGCAAGTTGTTCATGATGGACAAGAAGGCAGCTGAGGAGGATGCGCACGTTATCACCGGTACATTCCTTGTTAATGGTATTCCTACGTTTGTTTTGTTTGATTCGGAGGCTTCTCGGTCGTTTGTGTCTTCGAGTCATGTAAAACAGTTGGGTTTGAGAGTATATGAGTCTGTTAGGGAGCAAGTTCTCATACCTTCGGGTGAGTCTGTATCGTGTGGGAGGTTGTTTAGAAATGTATCTTTGATAGTTGGGCAAGTTGACTTCCCTGTAGACTTGCTAGAGTTTCCTTTTAATGGTTTTGAGATGATAGTTGGGATGGATTGGTTAGGAAAGTATAAAGCCAAGATAGACTGTCATCAAAAGAAGGTGTCCTTAAGGGGTCCAAAGGGTGTAAGTGTGTCTTATCGTGGGTTTCTAGTCAAACCCAAAGTTAAGTTGATTGCAGTTGTTACTTTGAAGCCGTATCTGAGGAAGGGATGTCCTTTGATCTTGTGCCATGTGAGAGATGACCGGATAGAGAGTCCGGCGAGTTGATGAGATACGGTGGTGGGAGAATTTGCAGATGTTTTTCCGAGAGGAGATTCCGGGGTTGCCACCAGAAGAGGGAGATAGATTTCACCGTTGAGTTGAAGCCAGGGACGGGGCCAATCTCTAAGGCACCGTACCGTATGGGTCCTAAGGAGATGGAGGAGCTTAGGAAGCAGTTGGATGATTTGATAGAGAAGGGATACATTAGACCAAGTGTATCGCCTTGGGGAGCACCGATTGTTTCGTGAAGAAGAAAGATGGGAGCTTGAGGCTGTGCATAGATTACAGGGAGCTGAACCGAGTGACGATAAAGAACAAGTATCCTTTGCCAAGGATAGATGACCTGTTTGATCAGTTGAGTGGTGCAACAGTCTTTTCTAAGATTGATTTGAGGTCGGGGTACCATCAGGTGAAGATTAGAGATGTGGACATACCGAAGACAGCTTTCACGTCGAGGTATGGCCATTATGAGTATGTGGTGATGCCATTGGGTTGTCTAATGCGCCGGCAGTGTTTATGGATTTGATGAATAGGATCTTCAGACAGTTCTTGGACCAGTTCGTGGTGGTGTTTATCGATGATATCTTAGTCTACTCTAAGACTAAGGAGGAGCATGAGGAGCATCTAAGGATCGTGTTGCAGACTTTGAGAGATCATGAGTTGTATGCTAAGCTGTCCAAGTGGGAGTTCTGGTTAGAGAAAGTTGCTTTTCCGGGGCATGTAATCTCTAAAGATGGGGTAGTCATTTGTGGATCCGGCGAAGTTTGAGGTGTGACAAAGTGGGAAGCACCAAAGAATGTTCTTTGAGGTGAGGAGTTTCTTGGGTTTATTTGGATACTACTGAAGGTTCGTGAAAGATTTCTCCAAGATAGCTAGACCGATGACGACGTTGATGAGGAAAGAGAACAGGTTTCGTTGGGATGAGAGTTGTGAGACGGCGTTCCAAACATTAAAGGAGCGTTTGACCACGGCTCTGTCTTACCATTACTGAAGGGAGCGAGAATTTTGAGGTTTATACCGATGCTTCGAAGAATGGGCTAGGATGTGTGTTGATGCAGAATGGTAAAGTGATTGCCTATGCTTCTAGGCGATTGAAGCCTTATGAGGAGAATTACCCTACTCATGATCCGGAGTTGGGTGCAGTGGTGTTTGCTCTCAAGATTTGGAGACATTACCTTTATGGAGCAATCTTTAAGGTATTTTTCTGATCACAAGAGTCTCAAGTACATTTTCACGCAGAAGGAGTTGAACATGAGACGGAGGAGGTGGATGGAGTTGATTGGCGATTATGACATGGACATTATCTACCATGAAGGGAAAGCCAATGTTGTAGCGATGCTTTGAGTAGGAAGAGTGTACATTCTTTGTGTAAAGCTCTATCTTTGATGAGGCTGAGAGATGAGGTAGCGAGGTTCGGGATACATATGATGCAAAAAGGAGATGCCATGGGTGATATGACAAGACGACTTGAGTTTTATGATGATATTCGGGATAAGCGGGCTTTGGATCCTAAGATAGTGGAGTGGAGAGCTGGAGTAGAGAAAGGGACAGTGTCCGGTTTTTTATTCATACGAGATGGTAGTTTGAGGTTTGATGGTAGGTGGTGTGTTCCTAATGATGAGGAGTTGAAAAAGACTATCATGACAGAGGCACATTGCACACCATATTCAGTGCATCCGGGTGGAGACAAGCTTTACAAAGATTTGAAGAAAACGTTTTGGTGGCCTGGGATGAAGAAAGAGACAGCTGAGTTTGTGTCCCGTTGTTTGACATGCCAGAGAGTTAAAGGGGAACAGAGAAGACCACAAGGTAAGGTTCAGTCTTTGGAGGTGCCTGAGTGGAAGTGGGAATCCATTTCCATGGATTTCATTGTGGGTTTGCCTAAGAGTCAACAAGGTAACAATATGATTTGGGTGATAGTGGATCGTCTGACCAAGTCAGCTCACTTTGTTCCAATGAAAGATACATGGACTAAGGCACAACTGGCTATGGCCTATCGAATGAACGTCTTTGAAGTTACATGGAGTCCCTAAGGACATAGTGTCCGACAGAGATGCGAGATTTATATCGAGGTTTTGGAAGGAGTTGCGGGAATCGTTAGGGACAAATCGAAGATGAGTACGACTTTTCATCGTGCGACAGACGGGCAGACTGAGAGAACAATCAAGACTCTTGAGGATAGGTTGCGAGCTTGTGTGATGGATTTTGGTGGTAGCTGGGAGCAGAGGTTGGACTTGATAGAATTTTCTTACAATAACAGCTATCACACTAGTATTGGTATGGCACCGTTTGAGGCTTTGTATGAGAGGAGATGCAGGAGTCCAATCTGTTGGGACGATAGTGCTGAGGCAGTGGTCTTAGGACCAGAGATGGTGCATGAAATGGTGGAACAGATTAAGATGATCAGGGAAAGGATGAGAGCAGCTCAGGATCGACAAAAGAGTTATGCAGATCTACATCGTCGGGACATAGAGTTTCAGGTTGGGGACAAGGTTCTTTTGAAAGTGTCTCCTATGCGTGGGGTTATGAGGTTTGGGAAGAAAGGCAAGCTAAGCCAGAAGTTTATAGGGCCTTATGAGATCTTAGAGCGAGTTGGGGAAGTTGCTTATCGTCCGGCTTTACCAGCTGCATTAGAGAGAGTGCATAATGTGTTTCATGTATCGCAGCTGCGGAAGTATGTGAGCGACCCTTCACATGTGTTAGAGGCCGAGAACTTAGAGCTTGATGAGTCTTCATCATATCTTGAGGTACCTAAACAGATCCTAGACCGAAAGGTTAGAAAGACTAGGGGTGGTGAGACAGTTTTGCTCAAGATCCTTTGGTCTAACCACGAGACCGAGGAAGCTACATGGGAGGCAGAGGATATCATGAAAGAGCGTTACCCCTTCCTTTTTGATCAGGTATGTATGGTTACGGGGACGTAACCTTGTTTCTTTTAGGGGGGTAGGAGATGATCGCGAGCAGTTTCTAAGAGTTTTATACACCTTTTTATATGTTGCGTCGGTAGGTTGTCGGGATGAGTTGGGTAAGTAGCGTGTTTTATATTGAGTTTTGTTTTGGTTGTTGAGTCGGGAATGTTTTGGAGAACCTTTGTTTTTGTAGTGGTTTGAACCGGGGGACGAAGTTCCTTTTAAGGAGGGAAGACTGTAATACTCCGTATTTATATGTCTTGGGGGTACTCTATCGAGTAGCCCTTACTCTGTCGAGTATGGGCAAGTTGCGGAATAAAATAGTTTCTAACCTGTTGGGTACTCGATCGAGTAGCTGGGGCACTCGATCGAGTAGGGGGGTACTCGATCGAGTGCCTTGGGTACTCGATCGAGTGTCCGGTTTTACGGGGGAGTTTTCTCGGGTTTTGTTAATTACGCGATTAAGGTATTTAAACATATTCGTCATTGTTTTAAATCACTTTTTACAAAACCTAAAACCTGTTTAAGAGAGAAAGCAACTAGTTCTTCTTCCTAATCGCGTTCTTGACGATTCCCGGAGTTCAGACGGTCAGTTCGTATCGTAGTTCGTGTCGTTGGATTCTTTGTGTCGAGGGTAAGATTTTAATATAATTTCTATAATGTTTTGTTAAGATTGATGAAACCCTAATTTAGGAATTGGGGGTTTTTATGAGTAGTATTTGAATGGTAGCATCTATGTGTTGTATGATAGGAGGAGAATTCGTAGAGGAGCCGTTTTGATACAGCTGTAGATACCGTCTGCGTGTTGTGCTTTCCAGGTAGGATTTCTTACTCAGTATTAGTCCCATAATGGGATATTGGTGATGTGCTGTAGTTAGTTGTTTGATATGATGATTGTGATTGTGATTGTGATTATGGTTGTGTTTGTTGATGGTTCTCGAGATGCGTTCTCGGCTGAGTGGGGTCACTTGCGGGAGTGATCTCACGCCCTAGTTTCGCCCTTCGTGGAACCCGCCACGAAAGGGGATGTGCACATTAATGGACAGGGTTATCGCTCGTACGATGAGCGGGGCTTAGGTGGGAACGGCTGCGGTCCCCCATGGCGGTGGTCCGGTGGGGTCGGTATTGAGATGATGGGAGTTGGTGGTGTGTGTATGTGTGTGTGTGATTCAATTTGTATGTTTGTCTTATTATTGTTATTTATATTGATTGTGTGATTAGTACCGACCCGGTGTTGTTTTGTAAAACCTGCGGTGATCCATTCGGGGATGGTGAGCAGATATTGAATAGGTATAGAGATGAGTCGGGATAGCGGGATGGCCACGACATGACGATAGAGTCTTCCGCTGTAGTTTAGCATTTATTTACATTTCGGTTGAGAACAGATAGTTTGGAATAATGTATTGTACTTTGGTTTGGTTTTGAGGATTGTATTTATCATTAAACTATTTATAATAAATATTGTTTCCGTTTTGTCTATTTGATTATCATACCTCGGGCGACCGAGATGGTGATGTCTTCATACCTGAGTGGTCCTGGTAAGGCACTCGGAGTATGGGGGTGTTACAGTCAATGCACATACGCCAACCGATGATCTTCCTTGTGGGTATTAGTTCATTATTTTCATTTGTCACTACCTTGGTACCTCCTTTCTTAGGTACCACTTGAACGGGACTAACCCACAAAGAATCCGATATGGGATATATGATTCCCGCATCAAGTAATTTCATAACCTCTCCTTTGACAACTTCTTGCATGTGGGGGTTCAATCTTTTTTGAGGTTGAATGGTAGGTCTATGGTCCTGCTCTAGATGAATTCTATGCATGCAAAAGTTGGGACTTATTCCCTTAAAGTCACCTAGACTATAACCTATAACCTTCTCATGTTGTTTCAACACATCAAGCAATTTTCCCAATTGGTTCTCATCAAGTCTATCATTAACAATCACGGGTTTGGTCTTTGATTCATCAAGGTAAGCATATTTCAAATTTGGGGGAAGGGGTTTTAAAGTAGGAGTTTGTACCTCACTTTCCTCCTTTGGAGTTTCATTGAGAATTTTCTCCATCTCCATTAGACATTCTATTCTCATAGCATATTCAACTTGTTCTTCATTCTCATCAATCTCATCACATTCGAATTCCATGATGGATTCCTCTTGCTCTTGAGCTTGTAAAATGTCTTCTTGGATGGATTGCTCATCCTCTATAGGTTGACATGCTTCCACAAGGATGTTATGCACTAATTCGGATTGTGCATGAGTAAGTTCTTTGTTAGCTAGAGCGGCCTCAAAAAGATCTACCTCCAATTCCCAATACATATTTTTAGCCTCACTTGCTTCCAAGGCTTCCAATGCTTGCATGGGATCTTTGAAGAAAGGTATACTTAAGTGGTCCTCTACAAAACAATCTATAAGGTCCATCTTGCAAAATATCAAACAACTTGAAAACAATTAGAGCAAACCTTGAGGAGTTTTACTTCGCCAAGGCAAAGAAAGACACAACTAATAACAATGTAAGAAAATCTAAATCAAGTTAACACCGTCCCCGGCAACGGCGCCATTTTTTTGGTCGGACACTATGTCTTTCGGTTACTTGTCGTTATGAGCACCTAGACCAAAACACAATTTATAACATCACAAACAACTCTACAATTAGTAAAGAGGTAAGTAAAGGTCGGATCCCAAGGGATGGGAATTGAGATGAGATTTTCAACTGCAATTGTTGGAGTCTAAGGGTGTCACAATTTGGGTTTTGAAGTAGAAGATCACTAAACTAAAATAGCAATAAAAGTAAATAAGCAAGATGATTAAAAGGGATGTAAACAATTGATAAAAGGCACTAGGGTGTCATGGGGTCATAGGGGATTCATGGGAATTGATCATACAAACATATTCTCAAATTATAAGCAAGCAATTATTGTTGTGATGGATCGAGTTGGTTTATATCTTACAATCCTAGGAAAGTTTGGGTCCCGGAGCCGAATCGATTAGATTGTACAACACCTACAAGTCGACTTAATATTCCCTACTCAACTATATGCATGGTATAATGGGACTCGAGTTGGTTTATGTCTTACAAGTCTCATTGAAAAGATAGGTGTTCGGTAAAAAATGCAAGGATTCATAGGCTCGCATTTCATCAAACATAACATGTGCATAAGTTGAGATCACAACAAGCAAACAAATAAACTATGAAAACATATTAATTTAAGCATGAATCATCCCCCATGTTGGTTTCCCCTAACTACCCATTAACCCTAGCTAAGGAAACTACTCACTCATTATCATGTTGAACATGCTAGCAAGGTTGTCAATCATACCAACAAAGTGAAACATGATGAATAAATGAAGATAATTAATAATAATTAAAAAGGGATTAAGAGAATTATACCTACTAATAATTCCAATAATAAAGCAAAGACTAAAAGAAGTACTTGATGCTTGATTGGAAGGTTGTCAATCTCCCAATAATAACCCAAATAATCTTCAATTACCCAAAATAAAGGATGAACAAGAGAGAGATTAAGTAAATAAAACTTGTATTAAAACTTGATTAATTGTTGATTACAAGATTAAATAGAGATTTGATTGATATTAACTACACTAAAGATTGCTAAGAAGAACATGCTCTTCTAATTAGACTAATGGAGTATTTATAGTGGGGATTAGGTGTGTGAATTAGGGTTAACTAAGGGCTTAAATGACGATTAAGTCCCTTGTTGAGGAAACGCCGGTCTTTTTAGAAAGACTCCGGTCTCTAGGGAGACTCCGGTCTCTAGAAAAATATGTGCATCCTTCCTTGAAGCTCGAAGAAGACGAAATGGGTCTGACTGGGAATCCGGGCGTCTTTAGCACGGGACGGGCGGATTTGGTGGTTTTTGCCCGGGCGTCTTGGGGTGAAGACGGGCGTCTTCTGGTGCTTTTGCCCGGGCGTCTTGGTGTGAAGACGCACGGATTGTGGAATGGTGGACGGGCGTCTTCTGGAGAAGACGCACGGATTGCTGGGCAGTGTCGTTTCTTCTTCTTTTCTTCCTTTTTCTTCATAAAATCCTTGGGGATTTCCTCGGGGATGCAAGGATCTTTTCTCATCATTGCCCATCTACTATAGTATGTACAAAGGCCTTCTAATCTTGTCTCTCCTTGATGCTTAGTCATTGAATTCAATCAATTTAGCCTCATTTTGCCATGAAAATGCAAGGTTTGCACTCCTTTCCTACCAAGGGATCAAAACCTCAAAGAATATGCAAAACAAAGAACTAAAGACAATAAATGACCCAAATATGCACTAAAAAGCATGGGAACAAGGCTAATTCGGGGACTAAATATGCTCTAATTATGGTCACATAACATGCTAATAATCCAATGATATAGGATTGATCGGTCCGTTTCGTGTTCACAATTAAAGGTGTGGTCGTTGGGTCACGTCCGAATCAAAACACAATTTATAGCTTCACAAACAACTCTACAATTAGTAAAGAGGCAAGTAAAGGTCGGATCCGAAGGGACGGGGTATTGAAATGAGATTTCTATTGAAACTAGTGGTGTCTTAGGGGTTTCACAATTTGGGTTGATGTAGAAGGTCACTAACTAAAATAGCAATGAAAATAAACAAGCAAGATGAATTAAAAGAGGTGTAAACAATTGATTAAAGAGCACTAGGGTGTCATAGGTTAAGGAAAAATAGATTCATATACATGTTAACATACTCAAATATGTCAAAACTAATTTGTCATAAAATTAAAACGGATCTTATGCATGCAAACGATAATATAAATAGAGGAGAAATCATGTCCTTACATAGTAGATTTCGGCTATTAGGGCACAAGAGAGATCACCTTTCTCTTCTTGTTCTTGAGCTTTTCCAATGGAAGAACAAAGATCTAAGTGTAAGATCTCTCCCTATGTATTATACCCAAGGCTTCTCTTAATATAATTAATATTACAAATACTAGTTATAATATTAATCAAAGGTAGAAAATTGAACCAAAACTTTTATAAAACACTTATTTGTTTCGGTTTTTAAGAGAGAAGAAGAGAGGATTTTATCTCACTAGAAATCTCTATATTTGATGATGGAATAGAATGAATAATGATATACAACATTTTGTATATTATTAGGTAAAAATAAAACAAAAGCCATGATGGCTTTTGCCTTCTCAAAATAGGGTAAGAGGAGGGGTTTTTGGGGAGCCAATGCATGAACACCTTTGTCTTCACAAGAATATTAGGGTTGCATGGCTAGGAATGTAGGTAATCATTGTGTTCTTATAATAATTAAACAAACACAATATTAGCTTCCACTAACCTTTTATTTGGGCACAATGGATAATATAGAGTCCATATTATTTTTGTCAATTGTCTATATGTTACATGTCACATGTCACATATATTTGTTATGTAATTTTTATCATATCAAAAATCAACGTATTAATAAAAATACGTCACATACAAAAATTGACTTAGTAATTTCATAATTACTTATGCCAAAAATTTTACCAATTTATAAATCACAACTGATTGAATTTATAATAATTCATTCAATTTAATTGTTACATTAAACAATTATTTCATCCGAGTAATGATACAATTCAATTACTCAGACCGTATCTTATTTAATCACATTTCAATATGATACGTAAATTTTACTTCCAAAATCGTCCGTCAATTTTCAAGTAATTTAATTAACTCGTAACATTATACGATTAATTAAATAATCAATTAAGAGTGTTGCCCTTTAGGTATGACCTAGGGGGTCAACTGATCACCACCGTCACACGACAGTAATGTCAAACTCTAGTCAGCCAATCATTACCGATATATGTTGACCAGTTGATTGTGATAACAAAATTACTTCCCAATTGTATTCATTTTAATGAGACTTAAACATGTGATCATCATGATCAACAGTCGTGATCGCATTATTGTCGGAGGACACATATTCCAACAATCTCCCACTTGTCCTCGACAAGTGTGCGTCACCAATTCTCTTGTCCTATTACTATCTCCCACTCAATGCAAGGTGTCTTTCAGGTCGTACTTGCAAGTGATCATATCAAGAGTGGTTTCCTCGATCCGGAGAATAAGCGATTGACCGGATTTATCCACTCGGATGCCATCCGAGCGTGGCCACGCATTTCGATTCATTACTCCTCGAGTGGCCCCGAGATATTGTTATAACCCTGACTAGGGGTGGACAATTCCTATCGCACTCATTCCTTCGGCTAGCCACAGCCATCATAACCCAAAATATGCCCATTTGACCCCATTTACGAAGGTCGTAGTAACACAAATCAAAGTTAATCAAACTGTGCCATCTTAGGAGAATAGTCTTTAGTCAAAAGAATCGACTCATTTGAATACTATAGTAGCTCTCGCCACGACCAGGCTATATAAATTTGCCAGAACTCTATAAGCGGTCATTAGGCCCGACAAAATGTTCCTAACAATCTTTCTATGTCATCGACTAGTCATCTCACATGACTGTATGGCACTTGAACTTGCCATCAATCGCCTCACACTCTAGTCACTTCGAGACGTCACCTCATATAAGTAACTATGGGCAAAAACAATGTTAATCCATGTTCACTTTAACGGGGTTCAATTGTCTCTACAACCCGTTTGGATATAACAATGTTCAAAGTGAGTTAATAATAACTCAAACGACAAGTGTCGACATCACACTCGGGTAGTCAATATCATATTACAACCTTGTGATGTTTATCATAAGTATAAACACTTATTGATTGCAATAGAAGTTTAACATCCCATGTGTCCATGTGTTCAAACTTCTTACACTTGCATTTTCCTTTACATTCATGTTTTCTCTCATAGCATGAATCTTACCAAGTACACATCAAGGTTCTCGACCTTGGTTTTGGTTCTTTAACTTGAAAGAACTTTCTTATCGCTCATCTCATAACGAACGAATTTGCGATGAATAATACAACTTGTATTGATCAAGTGTTCCATCCACACACAATGCACTAGGTATATGTTTTGTAGAATCTTGTAACAATTTACAAGATTATTCAACTTAGCACTTCTCACAAGTCCTAGCTTTACTAGGAAAGATTGTTTTTGAATAACTTCTTATTCAACCAAGCATCTTTCCAAAGCTTCTCATTTCTCTTTCTAGCTCGAAAGTTTTAGGATTCTCATAAATCCTTACCTGTGTTCGGACTTCATATATATGTGCAACCTATTGTCACATAATCGAGTATTCCGTCAAACACCGAAATCGCTCATCGGATTCTACTCGAGAATTCATGACGTTTCTTTTATGGCTCACCAACCAATCATCATGCTCTTATGCATATGATTCAAAATTGGACACGTACATGATCATTCTAATGGCGGAAACATTAGTTACTAATAATCATGAGATCAACCGTTCTCAGGTTCAATGAACTACCATGACTGCTAATGGTAATCCCATTTTCATTCATATGAATAACCTATGTATATGTTGATATGATGTGTATCTCTTAATACTAATCCAACATTCCTGATGCAATTGGATTCATCATTGTCCATTTTCATCCAGAATTGAAAACTCAAACGCTTCTTTATGAAAGAAGGCATTAGCTCGTCATTCTTTAATGAGTAATGAGTTTTATACATTCAAGGATGATAGCTCCCACTAAATTCCATGTCTTCACATGAGAATTTCCTAACTCCCACTCAATTCAACATATTTCGAAATTGACTTCTCAATCGAAATTTGTCAAAGATATAAATATAAATTGCTTTGCCAAGTTACTAGGATAAAACCATATATGTTCCCATCATATCCTTTCAAAAAAGCCTATTTTGAAGTGGTCTCATCTCAACCTTACGGAAAGAGATTTTTAAATCTCTAACACACTCATGTCATAATGATGTGTAGTAATGTCATTATTCAAATATAAACAATATCTAGAATACGTCCCTCGCAAATACCCTTTTGGAAGGAGATTTAACCATTTCATAGCGAGGTTAAGCAATGACATTTGCGTGGTTAAAACGTTGGCTATTGAAGATATCGGAATATCAATCTTTGCAACTTAATCTTGATCATAACTAGTATGTTACTTTGATTCATATAGGCTCTTAAGTAAAACTCATGATTGAAACTATTTGGTCAAAATTTATCATATAGAACTTAGTCAAAACTTGTTAAGACTTTACATTAGTCATTTTTATCCAAAACTTCTTTTGGTCTCCTCGTGTAGTTATTTTGAGAATTTACTCTTATGATTACTACACTTGGTCTCATTAGTTATATAGAACTAACTTGAGACCATAGATCTCATCTATTTGGTATACTATGTAAATAGATATACCTTTATTCAAATCATTTTCTCTTGTGTAGATCTACATTTACACAAGTACACAATTTTATCTTGCCTTGTGTGTTGTGTCCTCATTTTTCTCCCACTCTATCTTTAGAATAAATACACTATATATTCAAAGATAGCATATGAGACACTAATCAATGATGTTGAAGTATAAGGAGAACTATCTCATAGACAGACTAATAGTAATTGATTTCATGTGTGTACTTGGTGATTGACATACCTTTAAGAGAGTTCATAGACTCAAAATCACTTCATAAATGATCATACACAAGCCTTAAGCATGTGGACATATAATGAAACCCGTCATTATAATTGTCTATTAGATCACCTTTAAGTGAATGATCTTATGTTTCAAAACGCAAGCATTTAAAGATGAATTTTAGAACATTAAAAGGATAAATGATAAACGGGTGACTTGGGTTGCAAACCAAGTCACTATCATCCAAAATACAACTCATTATCCAAAATACTTTTCCATGTCGAACACGGAAACTCAAAGTTCTAGAATCCAAAACATAACTTAAAATAAGACAATGAAAAACAAAGCTCCATAAAAGCTATTCTTAGCTTCTCCATGGTTTCTCATGCTTGTTTTTCTTTTCCCTTGTCTTTGCTTGGTGGAGGCCCTATTTACAATAAAAAGGGAGATACATTATCACAACTTTGCATCATAATACCATAGTTGAATTTAGAAACATAAAAGAAGGTTAGTCATTTACCTCCTGGAGTGATCTTTCCAGCTTTGATATCACCAAGGTATTTGGAACAATTCCTTTTCCAATGACCCATGCCGTTACAATAATGGCATTTGTCAAGAGGACCCTTCTTGACTTTGGATGTGCTAGCTTCACAAGACTTAGCTTTGGTGAATGTGGGAGCTTGCTTCTTGCCCTTTCTCCCATTCTTCTTGAACTTCCCCTTACTCTTTGTGCTTATGTTAAGCACATCCTTGGGAGGGTTCACATTTAACCCCATGTCCCTCTCGGCTTGCACAAGTAACTTGTGCAACTCCTCAAGAGACACATCCTTGTCTTGCATGTTGAAATTCACCCGGAATTGCACATATGCCTTGACTTTAGACAAGGAGTGTAGAATCCTATCTACGATGAGTTCTTTGGGGATTTCAACCTTTTGAATTTTCAAGGTCTCGACAAGCTCCATGAGTTTGAGCACATGAGGGCTAACCTTTTGGCCCTCTTTGAAGTCGAGATCAAAGAATGCCGGGGCCGCCTCATATTGGACGATCCGCGGAGTTTGTGAAAACATGGTCACAAGTTTGGAGTAAATCTCATTAGCATTGCCCATTTTGAAGGCTCTCCTTTGGAGTTCCGCCTCCATTGCAAATATCAATACATTTTTCATTGCGGCGGACTCCTTTTGGTAAGCCTCATAGGCTTCCCTAGTGGCCGCGGTGGACCTAGCGGAGGGTTCGGGTGGAGAGGCCTCGGTAAGGTAACGAAGCTTGTCGTCACCCTCGGCGGCTAATTTGAGTTGGGCATCCCACTCGGAGAAATTTGACCCATTCTTTTCAAGTTTACATCGATCCATAAAGGATCGGAGCCAAGATGAAGTAGCGAGTGGTGTAGCATTAGGAGTTGGTGTTGCCATTTGTTATGAATAAGAAGTGGTCTACAAAACAAAATATAAGGAGTAAAACATATGTCGTTTTAATTATACTCGTAAAAATGAATGATTTAAACAAGTTTTATGCATTTTTCTAGTGACCTCTACCCAACTAGAATAAATGATTCCAAGACCCAAATTCATATCGACTTAGGCACGGGGTAGCCGATGAAACCCTCATCAATATAACTCGGTGGATTAACCTTTTAATCGATTCTACTTTTAGAACTCTTGGTCGATAAAATTACTCTAATATTTATCTATAGCCCAAAACACATCAATAAGGGCACGGGGTAGCCGATGAAACCCTTATCAATTACTTTTGTTGAGTTCAATCCAAATTTCGAATAAATGTGTCCATTATCCAAACCCACATTAACTTAGGCACGGGGTAGCCGATGAAACCCTCATCAACATGAATTCGGTGGATTATACATTTATCACCCACTTCCCCTACGTAACAAGGTTTGTACCCCGGGGTAGCCGAGTGCACTCCCTCGCGAAATAGGTTTTCATGGTTTCTACTATTTGGTAAGGCTATGTCTCAATTAGTAGTTTTAGCGAGAGGTCATGTCAATTTATTATCTATCACGTTATAAGTGAACTAAAGCGGTGAACTACGATAATTCTAATTGACACGGTCGATAAACTCGATAAAATAAGGATGCATGTTTAGTTATGGCGATTTAGCGATGCATGTGACATAAAATAAAATGCAAGCATAAAGATAAAAATCCTAGTATGGCCTTTCCTAAAATAGAAAAACTATTAATCTATTACATATTCGGAAACCAACTCCATTGGTCCCTTGAACTTCGGTTGTGGCACACATCTCGAGGTAACACCGTCTTTATGTATCGCCATTCTTGAAGTAATCCGTCTTTTGGAACTCCGGAATGAATAAAATTACATAATAAATTACATAATTTCCTATTATACATTTGTAACTAAAATAAAATAAATCTATTAAATTACAAAACGGTGATACGAGATCACAATAAAAATTACAACCGAATCGATATTCCCATACATTTCGGGAAATACCAATTAAAATCTAAGGCCATACTAAGTAAAATTACATAATTCAAAAATTACATAAATTAAAATTATGACAATCATAAGGAAAATGCAGCATTATAATATGTATGAACATGCTCAATTTTTATGCTAAATCGCCTTTTAATTAGCCAATATCGTATATTACTCGGTTTTACGAGTTTGCGTGATTTCAACATTTTATAATCACAAAAATGCATAAACTCATATTTATGCATAAGTTAATTACCCTAACCTCTTAGGACTCAAAATATAGTCTTCACTAATAATTTGACCATAATTAACCTTTATTTATAAAATTGTTCATAAATGGACCAAAAATTACAAAAATAAGCCATTAAACTTCAAATAAATCTAAAAATTTCAAATAAATTCAAAATTTGAAATTTAAATTCATGAACGTTCTGGAAAAATTCCATGACACTCATAATGTTCAAAATCTTAGGTTAAAAATTTCGAAAATTTTCCGGAAAAACAATGTTGCGGTTTATCGATATTTAATAAAATAATCATAAAAACATGGAAAAATTATTTTCATTAACCTTTCAATTTTAGATCTGAAAAAAATATAATAAAATGCAACATTAGACGTTTTTCCTAAGTCATAGATTATATTTTATTAATTTTCACTAATAATGTCACTATTTATGCCATTTTTCTTCAAAAATTCATAAATCATGCTAAAAGACTTCTTTATAGCCAATTATTTTACACACATCTTTTAAAATTGCATGTGACAACATATAAATTTTCTATGACCAGATTCGAAATTTAACTCATATTAACCTTTTTTTTTCTCTTAAATCCGAATTTAATGATGAAAAAATCATTTTTCGAGCATAACAAGTCCAAAAATTATGAAAATTTACATGTTATCTCAAAATAATATATGTAACAACATATCGAAAAACCAAGTGAAAATTCGAAGTATAGCTATTTTTAGACCAAAAATGACATTTTTACTCATAAAATCACATTTAAATGCCATTATTGTAAATTATGAACAATAAAAATCCGAAAAAATAACCAAAATATCCTAAAACACTTTAGGACCAGAAATATTAACATGCATGTAATAATTTCGTGATATATCATAATAACACAAATTTTACAAGTTTTATTTTGTTATTCATATAACTCGGAAAAACTTTTAACCAATTTGCATGCAAACAACCGTGGCTCATGATACCGATTGAAGGAAAAATAGATTCATATACATGTTAACATACTCAAATATGTCAAAACTAATTTGTCATAAAATTAAAACGGATCTTATGCATGCAAACGATAATATAAATAGAGGAGAAATCATGTCCTTACATAGTAGATTTCGGCTATTAGGGCACAAGAGAGATCACCTTTCTCTTCTTGTTCTTGGGCTTTTCCAATGGAAGAACAAAGATCTAAGTGTAAGATCTCTCCCTATGTATTATACCCAAGGCTTCTCTTAATATAATTAATATTACAAATACTAGTTATAATATTAATCAAAGGTAGAAAATTGAACCAAAACTTTTATAAAACACTTATTTTTTTCGGTTTTTAAGAGAGAAGAAGAGAGGATTTTATCTCACTAGAAATCTCTATATTTGATGATGGAATAGAATGAATAATGATATACAACATTTTGTATATTATTAGGTAAAAATAAAACAAAAGCCATGATGGCTTTTGCCTTCTCAAAACCGGGTAAGAGGAGGGGTTTTGGGGAGCCAATGCATGAACACCTTTGTCTTCACAAGAATATTAGGGTTGCATGGCTAGGAATGTAGGTAATCATTGTGTTCTTATAATAATTAAACAAACACAATATTAGCTTCCACTAACCTTTTATTTCGGCACAATGGATAATATAGAGTCCATATTATTTTTGTCAATTGTCTATATGTTACATGTCACATGTCACATATATTTGTTATGTAATTTTTATCATATCAAAAATCAACGTATTAATAAAAATACGTCACATACAAAAATTGACTTAGTAATTTCATAATTACTTATGCCAAAAATTTTACCAATTTATAAATCACAACTGATTGTATTTATAATAATTCATTCAATTTAATTGTTACATTAAACAATTATTTCATCCGAGTAATGATACAATTCAATTACTCAGACCGTATCTTATTTAATCACATTTCAATATGATACGTAAATTTTACTTCCAAAATCGTCCATCAATTTTCAAGTAATTTAATTAACTCGTAACATTATACGATTAATTAAATAATCAATTAAGAGTGTTGCCCTTTAGGTATGACCTAGGGGGTCAACTGATCACCACCGTCACACGACAGTAATGTCAAACTCTAGTCAGCCAATCATTACCGATATATGTTGACCGAGTTGTGATAACAAAATTACTTCCCAATTGTATTCATTTTAATGAGACTTAAACATGTGATCATCATGATCAACAGTCGTGATCGCATTATTGTCGGAGGACACATATTCCAACAATAGGATCATAGGGGAATCATGTGAATTGATCATACAAACATGTTCTCAAATTATAAGCAAGCAATTATTGTTGTGATGGATTGAGTTGGGTTATATCTTACAATCCTAGGAAAGTTTGGGTCCCGGAGCCGAATCGATTAGATTTTACAACACCTACAAGTCGACTTAATCTTCCCAACTCAACAACATGCATGGTCTAATGAGACTCGAGTTGGGTTATGTCTTACAAGTCTTATTGAAAAGATAGGAGATGGTGGTAAATGAAAGGATTCATAGGCTTAGCATTTCATCAAATATAACATGTGCATGAGTTGAGATCAAAACAAGCAAGCAAATAAAGCATGAAAGCATATTAATTTAAGCATGAATCATTCCCCATGTTGGTTTCCCCTAATCACCCATTAACCCTAGCTAAGAGACTACTCACTCATTATCATGTTGATCATGCTAGCAAGGTTGTCAATCATACCAACAAAATGAAACATGATGAATAAATGAAAGTAATTAACAATAATTAAAAAGGGATTAAGAGAATTATACCTACTAATGATTCCAATAATAAAGCAAAGATAAAAGAAGTACTTGATGCTTGATTGAGAGGTTGTCAATCTCCCAATAATAACCCAAATAACCTTCAATTACCCAAAATAAAGGATGAACAAAAGAGAGATTAAGTAAATAAAACTTGTATTAGAACTTGATTAATTGTTGATTGCAAAACTAAAGAGAGAATTGATTGATATTAACTACTCTAAATATTGATAAGAAGAACATGCTCTTCTAATTAGACTAATGGGGTATTTATAGTGGAAATTAGGGGGATGCATTAGGGTTAACTAAGGGCTAAACTAGTAATTACACGTTTTAGATTGAGCAGGGAGGAGCCGGTATTTTCCGAAGGAAGGGCTTCTTTCTTTGTAGCTTGGAGAAGAGGAAATCGCGCTGTAGAGGAATCCGGGCGGATTAGGGTCGGGACGGGCGGATTCTGGCGAAGGAACTCGAGCGGATTCAAGAGAATGCGGGCGGATTGTGGTGATGGAATCCGAGCGTCTTGGTGGAAAACCGCACGGATTGTGCAGGTGGAGGACGGCCGGATTGTAAACAATCCGCACGGATTGTGTCTCAGCAAGACTTCTTCTTTTTTTCCCTTTTCTTCATAAATTCCTTGGGGATTTCCTTGGGGACTCAAGGATCCTTTCTCAACATTGCTCATCTACTATCATATGTACAAAGGCCTTCTAATCTTGTCTCTCCATGATGCTTGGTCATTGAATTCGATCAATTTAGTCTCGTTTTGCCATGGAAATGCAAGATTCTTACTCCTTTCCTACCAAGGGATCAAAATCTCAAAGAATATGCAAAACAAAGAACTAAAGATAATAAATGACCCAAATATGCACTAAAAAGCATGGGAACAAGGCTAATTCGGGGGCTAAATATGCGCTAATTATGGTCACATCAAATATCCCCAAACCGAACCTTTGCTCGCCCCGAGTAAAGAGGTGACAAAGACTAGGACCATTATTTAAACTAACCTAATAATATAGCCGATATGAGACAATTAGCGGGTCTCACTCCGCCCCTTCAACTCACAATAAGACAACCATGAGGTAGGATGCCTTCTTGCAAGGCAAGGTGGGTCTTGCCAAAATGGCGACACATCCAAACATTAGGCACACAAAATCACATAATGGATGCATATACAAAAGAATAGCCACTTCCTCATCAAGTGGCGGAGGCACTAAAGAGGAACAAATTTAAGAGCATGTAATCCTTCACAAATACTAGTTCAACAAATTACTAAGGCTAAGAGGATGGCACTAAATCACCTCCAAATGGTGTTAAACTAGACTACTTTCGTCCTCAATTTCCAAATGCTTTCGTCAAGAGCGATCAGATGGTGGTGGAATGATGATCCCTATGATGCTAGTAGCATATGACATGACAAGTCTCGAATTCTCTACAAAAGTAAAGGTCATGGATCGTCCCAAGCTCGACCAAGTGGCTTGACAAAAAGGCTTTTTGGGAATGAAATGCTCAAATCTTTATTCACAACGGGTGGATATGACTAGTATTCAAAATTGTCCTCATTTCAAGTTTCACATTTCAAAAATTTTAGATGGGTTTTGTCCCTTCCGGGCTAGTGTCCTTTGCTTTCGCCAATCGCTTATTAGGAAACCGGTTAACCGTTAGACAATAGCTTTTCGGGGTGATAGTCACTCTGTCTCTGGACGGCCGAATTCACAACCGTGTGGGGGCCCAATTCAATGGATCCCGCTCCAAAGCACATCGAAGTGGTACGCCTCCATCAAAACAATTTAAATTTCTCAACATTCAACAATTCATAACTTTTGAGGTTTTCTTAGCATTAAATTACTTCCACATGACAAAATTTTCGAAATGAGCACTTCAAGCTTATTAATAGAAAGTATTTTTGGGTTGCCTTACCTCAAGGTCAATCAAGGTCACCTAGACAAGTTAACCAAGTCCACATCGCATCACGGGGTTGGATAGGTGACTCACATGCAAACCCTTGACTAGGCTTTGGGTCATGGGTCAAAAGACACTAGTATGACACTATCTAGGGTGTTTTACAAACATTCTAGTAGGCAAAGTCTTAAGTTGAACAAGTATTTGTAATGGCTTAGTTGCTCTTGTCAAAGTTCCTAATTAGGCATTTTTCAAAACATTTCTAACATGCAACTACATGCCATGATGCAACTAAAATAAACATCCTAATGCAAGTGATTCTATCAACTAATATGACATATAAACTAAATGCAAGTCCTAGGTTCACATTGTTATACCGCATGAATCAAAATAAAACCACATAGTCATTAACATAAAGAGGAAAAAGGAGATTGGATAGATCATACCATGCGGTCTTCAATATCCTCATGTCTCGAATGTGGCGTAGTCAATCAATGTGAACAAGGATAGAACAAACACAATATATACACAAGACTACAAAAAATAAACATGTTTTTGGATTTTCAATTTTCAAATTTTTATGATTTTCGAACTTTTTCAATTTTTTTTGGATTTTTTTTTTTTTAAGAGTTAAATGTTAGAATTCCCATCCCCACACTAATATGGGCATTGTCCTCAATGGCCAAAATGATGGAAATTATGCAAAGATGATGCATGATTTCTATACTAAATGCAATCTACACTAAGCTACACTACATGATGCATGGTTTTTTTGTTATGACGGAGAGGATAATTTAGATTACCTCCCGTTGTGTATGCATTAACTTCCCCAAACCGAGTGAGACACTATTGCTAATGTCCAAGGATGGGTGTAGTTCATGCACACACTATGCAATGCATGAAACTAATTTGTCATTTTGGATTTCGAAAATGGGAACAATAAAATGAGAACACCTCGATGGTACCGAGGTGTGAGTCCTCTATGGTGCTAGGATTACTCCAACAATGATCAAAATTAATGAAAATACAAGGCTTACCATGGTTAGTTGAGCTAAATGCATCGATTCAAGTAGCTGATTACAGTTAATAGCAGTGATTAACAACACAGACACACCGACAGCGAAAGATCCATAATCTAATTAGCAATTAACAACAATCCATTGACTCCCCTAAACCCTAGCAGGATATTTAGCTAGACATAAATAAGAAAAGAGTAAGAATAAGGGATAGAAGAATACTAAGCATTAAATAAAGAGAGTAAGGGAAAGAGAAAGTTACAGAATAAGATCCGGAAAATAGAGCGGAAAACAATATTCCATTAAGAAAAGGAGAAAAGTAACGTATATTGTGATGTAAAGTCCACAAAGTGATATGTCGTCTTTCCTATTTATAGGAAATACAATTATTTAACCTAGAAACGAAATAAAACTGAAAAATCCCAAGCCCAATAGATAACTACTCGATCGAGCCATTTTAAACTGCTCGATTGAACAGAATCATAGCAAACCTCTCGATCGAGTAGAAAACCTACTCTATCGAGGAACTCCAATTATGCGCAATTCGATCGAACATGGATGTTACTCGATCAAACTCTTCTGCTATCAAAGACTACTTGATCGACCTTAAAAGCCTTCGATCGAGTGACTTCGACTCAGCCAGCTACTTGTTTCGTTAATTTCAGCATTGACTTGGTGATTTAGCTTCCGAAATCACTTCACGCATCCCGTAACTGCAGTATTTCCCGCTCCAAATCTAATCATCCTTTAAATGCAAGCAAAGTGGACGATAAAAGGCTTGATCCCACCACTTTCGAGTCTATTCATGCAAATAAAGGAAAACAAACCAAAGTAGAACATTCGGGGCATTTCGTAGCATAAAACTACGAGAATAGCATCGAAATACGTGCATAAAGAGGCTTAAAAAGACTATATAAAATGAATGTATCACACTTATTGTTGTGATGGGATCGAGTTAGTGTATGTCTTACAATCCCTAGGAAGATATAAGTCCCGGAGCTGAGTTGTCTAGACTGTACAACACCTACAAGTCGACTTAATTCTTTCTATTCAACTCTATGCATGGTCTAATGAGGCTCGAGTTGCTTTATATCTTACAAGCCTCATTGAAAAGATAAGGGATGGTAAAAAAATACAAGGATTCATAGACTCGCATTTCATCAAACATATCATGTGCATAGGTTGAAACCACAACAAGCAAGCAAATTAATTATGAAAATATATTAGATTAAGCATAGATCAATCCCCATGTTTGTTTCCCCTAATTCCCTATTAACCCTAGTTAGAGAAACTACTCACTCTTGATCAAGTTTAGCATGCTAATAAGGTTGTCAATCATACTAACAAAGCAAAACATGTTGAATAAATGAACGTGATTAACAATAATTAAACAAGGGTAAAAAGGAATTATACCTATGGAGATGATCCAAATAATAAAGCAAAGAATAATAGAAGTACTTGATGATTGATAGAAGGTTGTCAATCCTCCAAATAAACCCAAATAATCTTCTAATTACCCAAATAAAAGGAAGAATAATTGAGAAATTAAGGAAAGATTAAGATGTGATTAATATTGGAAAGTGTATTACAACTAAATTAAGACTAAATTAAGATGATATTAAGATATGATTAAAAAATTGATTAAGAGAACATGATCATCTAGGTGGTACAATGGGGGTATTTCTACTAAAATTAAGTACTAGGATTAGGGTTACTAAAGGCTTAAATGACTATTAAGACCCTAAGAAAACTTGAGGAAATGCAACTCCCGAGGGACATGCACGGATCATCTTTGCTAGTCCCACCACGGTCCGCTCATCCTGTGCTGAGGCACGGGATGTTCTGTAAGAAGATCTGCTCGGATCAGGGAGGAGACGCTCGAATTATAGGTCTTCAATCCGCTCGTCCTGGGTTCAGTCCGCTCGGATCCTGGCACTTTGGTATGCTCGTCCTGGGCTCGGTCCGCTCGGATTGCTGGTCAGAGTTGTCCTCTTGTTTGGCTCCTTAACAATCCTCAAGGATTGTGTTGGGGATGCAAGGATCTTTTCATCATTGCCCATTTCACTTTATTTATCTACTTAGGCCTCTAGTGTTGGTCTTCTCTTTGATGCTTGGTCATTAGATGCGATCCATTTAGCTCCATTTCGCCTCATAAATGCAAGGTTAGCAATCCTATCCTACCAAGGACACAAAACTTCAAAGAATATGCAAAATGGGAAACTAATGATAATAAATGACCCAAATATGTGCTAGAAAGCATGGGAACGAGGTTAATTCGGGGACTAAATGTGCTCAAATATGAGTCACATCAAACATCCCCAAACCGAACCTTTGCTCGTCCCGTGTAAAGAGGTGACTAAAACTAGGACCTTTATTTAAACTACTCTACTAATATAACCGATATGAGACAATTAGCGGGTATCACTCCGCCCTTTCAACTCACAATAAGACAACCATGAGGTAGGATGCCTTCATGCAAGGCAAGGTGGGGCTTGCCAAAATGGCGATACATCCAATCATTAAGCACACCAAAGAAGGTAATGGATGAATCTACAAAATAATAGCCACTTTCCTCATCTAAGTGGCGGAAATTATCTAGAAGGGAAGAAATTTAAGTGTACAAACTACATCATAGATATTGTTTCTCCAAACTACTAAGTCTAAAAGGATACCAACAAATCACCTCCAAGTTGTGTCAAGCTAGGGTACCTTTGTCCTCAATCGCTAAATGCTTTCGCCTAGAGTAGACTCCCTATGATGTTAGAAACACTGTAGGATCGCGGAATTCCCCTCTTGCCTAGACAAGAAGAAGGGTCATCCTCTCTCTACCATGCACAAAAGTGGTTTCAAATGGAAAAAGGGATCAATGTATTTGAGTTTCATAATGGGAGTTTGCTTTTGGTTTTTTATTCCCCCCAATTTTTTGTGGCATTTGACATTTTTGAGAACAATTTCTTTTGCCATTTCTTTGATGTTTGGCATCTCAATACTTGACAATTTTCAACTTTTGCATTTTTGAACATTTTCAAAGTGACCCTAATTTGTAACGAGGGTGCTTATATTTGAAGCATAGGAGTTCTTGTTTTTGTACTCCTCTTTTCTTTGATGCAATTTGCAAACTTTTTGATTTTCGTTTTGGTACTTGAACTCAAATTGATAGTTTTTGTGCCCATTCCCTTTTTGTTGACAAAATGTGATAGAAGTGGAAGATGGTTGCATGGTTTCAAGGGTCGCCTTGGAACAAACGGTAGCCAAAGAGTCATCACATCACAAGGTACTCTTGACTAGGCCTTAGTCCATGGGTCAAAGGATACTAGCATGACACATCCTAGGGTGTTTTAGAAGTATTCTAATGAGCAAAGTCTCAAGAATAAAAAGTATCTACAAGGGCCTTATATAAACTTGTCAAGTTTCCCAAATAGACGTTTTCACAAAATTTTTCCTATAATGCAACTACATGCCATGATGCAACTAATATTTGTACAACCTAATGCAAATGCTTCTATCAACTAGTATGCCATATAAGCTAAATGCAACTCCTAAAATCATATTGGTTTGTACCGCATCAATCAAAATAAAGCCAAATAGTCATTAACATAGAGAGGAAAAAGGAGATTGGAAAGATCATACCATGCGGTCTTCATATTCCTCATGCCTCGGATGTGGCATAGTCGATCCAATGTAATAGGAGGACAAACAAACAAACACAAGTATATATAAAATATACAATTCTATACTACAAAGGAAATGAACATGTTTTTGGTTTTTCAATTTTCCACTTTTTATGGTTTTTGTTTTTATGAAATAAAGAACATATTTTTGTGTTTTTTCGAAAATTTTCAATTTTTATCATTTTTGATTTTAAAAGTTAAGTTAGAATTTCTCATCCCCACACTAGTATAGGCATTGTCCTCAATGGCCAATACGATAGAAAATTATGCAAGCTAAATGAGAATGCATGATTTCTACATTAATATGCAAACTACATGACATATATACAAAAGTTATGCATTCTAATCTATTCTATATGATACATGATTTTATTGGTTGGAGAGCTAATTTAGATGAACTCCCATTCCTTGTGTTTGAACTTCCCCAAACCAAGTAAACACTATTTCTAGTGTCAAAGTAGGGAAGTTCATGCACAAGTATGCAATGCATGAAACTAATTGTCATTTTGGATTGTACAAGTGGTAACAATAAATGAGACACCTCAATGGAACCGAGGTGGGAGTCCTTTGAGTGCTGCTAGGACTCAAAACAAGTGATCAAAAATAAAATTTTAAAACAAGAGATATAAACAAAGCTAGAGGAGGTGTAGGAAACTCACAATAGAATAGGTTGAAGTCAAGTAATTAACCCCGCATATGTGGCATCCTCCAAATAGCTTGTAAACCCTCAATTGTCGCTCATTGCAACATCCTCATCACCATCATTGCTTTCATCATAAACTTCTTCATCATCTACCTCCATTGACCCGGAGGCTTCACCATCTTCATCATTAACTTTCGAACTTGAAGCTTTCTCTTACCCTTCTTCTTGTTCTTGGCAATAATAACTACCTTCCCCGTCTTCAACAACAACAATCTCCTTTCCACTAACGACTCGACTATCCATGTTGGCATCCTTAGAATCACTTGGGAAGAATGCCTCTATATCCGCCCAACTAGGCAAAGGACATGAATGATCAAGTAATCCTTGCCTGGCTAGATATAGTAGGGGTTGATATTGAGCACGGTAAGCATTGACCCGATCTTCATGAGCTTCTTTATGCATTTATTGTATTAGTTGGGTCAAAATGTCGTTGCCTACCATGTCATTGTAGCCAATTGGTTTGAATTCTTGGTAGGCAAATGGATATGGTGGAGTCACAATGGAGGAGGAGGTGGGCTTTGCATTTGGTTCCCTATGTTGCTTCATTATCACTTCGGTTTCCTCGGAGACAGGTAGTAGGTAGTTTGGGCTACGGACGGCGATGCGGCATATTTTGCTAGGCAAGATGAAGGACTTAGCTTCTTTGATGAGCCACTTATACTTGTTGTCAAGATTGTCATTCTTGACCCAATGGAATTTGTTGATCAAAGTGCTCATATCAAGGAGGTTGCTCCCTTTAACCGGTTTGTTGGTTTTATCTTTGTTGAAATCCGGGTTAAAGTGCTTGGCTAACCTTGTTACTAAGCCTCCATTTAAAATGAAAGCTTCTTCATCTTTCCCATTATCAATCTCAAGCCACCGATCAAGCAACAGTTGAAGGATGTTATATTCTATGGTGAACTTTCCATTGATATTCATGGTAGACTCAAGGTAGACAAAATCAAGCTCGGTAAAGTGATTGGTGCCTTTTCTAGCAATCAAGGTATTGCCCACAAACTTGTGCCATATTCTTATGCCCGGATGGTGAACATATTGATGTGACTCATATTTGCGCACATTTAGTCCCTTAATTGAACCCATTTTGCATACATTTATAACATTTCATGACCATTTTATCCGTCAAATGCTTCCTATTTTGTTTTTCTAGTGCATTTCGTATGTTTTATAGGAAAGGAGATAATAAGGCGAAAATTCCCGTCAAACGTGCATATTTGGAAGCTTGTTGACGATATTTGATGGACTAGTATGAAGAGAAGGCAAGAACTAAAGACTATTCCTCAAGAATGAGAAATAAGTGAAGAGAAGGATTCTGAAGCAGAATCCGAGCGGCCAAAGAGACAAGACGCCTGTCCAAGAAGCATAATCCGAGCATCCAAGCCTCGAAGACGCTCGGATACCCTTGCTACAATACGAGCGGATTTGCCTAAAGACGCTCGTCCACCCCTGCAACAATCCGAGCGGATTCCTCTCCTGGACGAGCGGATTGTGGCGTCTTCAGCTGAGATGCTCATCTCTCCGGAAAGACTAGCAATTCCCTGTTTAGAACTCACAAATGTTAATTACTAATTTAGCCTTAGTTAACCTAATGAAGCTCTACTATATATACCCCACTTGTAGATAATCAAAGCATGAACTTTTTAGAGTAGAGAGCCTCCACATTAGAAATTCCTCTTAGATTAGATTAGGAATAGATTAGAATAGACTACTCTTTAATCTTTCCACAAATCTCACATTAATGTCTCTTTAATTATTGTTCAAATTTGTTACTTGTGGGTAATTGAAGATTATTGGGTTATTATTGGAGAATTGACAACCCTTCATCAATCAATCAAGTTTCTTCTATTATTCTTTGCATTATTATTTTGGAATCTCCATAGGTATAATTCTCTTAATCCTTGTTTTAATTATTGTTACTCTTTCTTACTTGTTCATCATGTTTTACCTTGTTAATATGATTGACAACCTTGTTAGCATGTTAAACTTGATAATGAGTGAGTAGTCTCTTAACTAGGATTAATGGGTAATTAGGGAAAACCAACATGGGATTAATCATGCTTAATTTAATATATTTTCATAATTAGTTTGCTTGCTTGTTGTGATGTCAACCTATGCACATGTTATGTTCGATGAAATGCTAAGCCTATGAAGCCTTGCATTTACAACCATCTCTTATCTATTCAACTTGACTTGTAAGACATAAACCAACTCGAGTCTTGTTAGACCATGCATAGAAGCGATTAGGAGGAAAGTAAGTCGACTTGTAGGTGTTGTACAATCTAATCGATTCGGCTCCGGGACCCAACTCTTCCTAAGAACCGTAAGATATAAACCAACTCGGTTCCTTTACAACATTAATCGCTTGCAACTTTGTGAACATGTTTGTATGGTCAACTCTCATGAATTCCCTATGAACCCATGATATCCTAGTACTTTTAATCATTTGTTTACATCTCTCTTTTATTGCTTGTTTTACTTTATTGCTTTTATTAGTCTAGAACACAACTACAAACCCAAATCAATTGTGACACTAGCATAAATTGAGATAGATAGACTTAGAACCCAAAGCACACCGTCCCATGGATCGACCTCGACTTACCACTAACTAGTTGTTTGTTGAGTATTATAAATGTGTTTGATTGGATGTGTGACGACCAACTCTTGTCCTGATCAAAATGGCGCCGTTTCCGGGGATGGTGCTATGTGATTAAGTTCTTACTTGTTTGTCTATTTTGATTTTGCTTTCACCTTGAGGAACTCGTTCCTCAAGGATTGTTCTTACGGTTTTTGTGTAGTTTCCATGCTTGTAGTTGTTTCCTTGTCTTAGCTATGATGGCTCAAGACTTGACATATGGAGTATGTGGTGGATTCTTTGAGTATAACTATGGGTATGGGGAGTTTGAGAAGAAAGTCAACACCAACCTAACTTACTATTTGTACAATGAAAATCCTAACCACTACCCCAAATTTTCACACCAAAATCACCACATCCAATATCCACAACAACCACCCACTCAATACCCACTTCACAATGAATTTCAATTGCCACAATACAACCACTTTCACACCCACCCACAACTAGAAGATGAGCCCATTCAAAATGTGATTCTCCAAATGATGGAAGATCAACAAAACTTCTTCAAACAAATGCTATAGGAGAGCCAAAATAGGGACAATGTTCTTCAAGGCATTGTTGCCCAAGGTGAGGGATTGGAGATTCAAATTGCCCAAATGAAAGAATCCCAAGAAATCACTCCCCACCATTCCTTGGACATTGATCATGGATGTGAATTTTTAGTAGTAACCTTTGATATGGAAAGTGAGAAGTGGGAAGAGCCAATTTCTTTGAGCTCTTGTGAATATGAAAGTGTGGTATTTGATGAAGAAGATATGAGGTTGAGTAAGTCAAATACTCTTAACATTTGTGAGTATGAGGGTGTGTCATTTGAAGTGAATGTTGAGATGTTGGAGAAAGAGTTGAATGAAGCCCCCATTTATTATTCATATGAAGATAGCTATGATGACCAATTCGTGCTTTACAAGAACTCATGGGATAAGGGAGCGGAGATTTGTGAGGTTACTTTCCTTGAGGAGCCTATTCTTGAGACATTTGAGATATCTTATCATGAAGAAGAAGAATGTCCCTTCCCTATTACCCATGGAGATTACTTTACACCCATCATGGAACCTATGATTGTTGAAGAGGATATGGTGGACCTTCTTCAAAAGGTCTAAGCATCATACAAAAACTACTTGGTGGAAAAGCTCAAAGAGAAACTTGCACGTGAAACTACTTGTGGAAATTTGGCTCCCACAATTTCAAAGGTACCCCGTCATCAATGCCATGAGAATTCTCCTTCTACTCTTGAAGGATTTCCAAATTCAAACGCTATCATCATCACTAAAATTGAAGAAGAAGTTGATGAGTGGAAGTCTCCGGACGAAAATAAACCATACTTCATACCTAGTGTTGATAAGATTCATGGGCTTATTTATTGGAAGCATTGGGAAAGCTCTAGTGCCAAGGACAAGGCGAAAGAAAGAACATATGACAAACCTCCTTGGTCAAATTTCATGTTCAAATGGAGCAACCCATACTCGTGCTTATTTGGAGCTTGTTCACAAGCTTTCGATCTTCTATTGAGAGCCTTGGGCTCTATGGACAAGAATTTCTACAATTTGAACTAGTTTGGTGGAGTCCTATCTCAAACCACCATTTGTAAGATATTTCTTGAAATCTTACTTTGTATAATATTGTACATTTTTACATTTTTATTTAATTTCTTGCATGAGAGTAGTGAGAGAGAGTTTTCTTACATTTTTATTGAGCAAAATTTCAGAAAAAGAAAAGGAGGAGCATCAAATTGGTGAAAGGGTATGATTTTGCAAAAGAAAAGAAAGAAAAGGAAGAAAAACAGCGAAAAGACGCTCGTCCCGAGGGCTGGACGCTCGTCCAAAGCCTTCATCAGGGTACTGTTCAGCGCTGTCACAGAATCCAAGCGGATTTGGCAAAAGACGCTCGTCCTAAAAAAAAGACGCTCGGATTGCATTTTGGACGCTTGTCCTAAAAGACACCTGAAGAAAAGTTTTGGAACTGTACCGAAATCCGAGCGGATTTTCGAGAAGCTGCTCGTCCAAAGAAAGACGCTCGTCTAAGACAGAAGACGCTCGTCTAAGACAGAAGACGCTCGTCTTCCGCCTACTTCAGAAAATGCAAAGTTCCTGTCACGAAATGCGAGCGGATTTTCTGTAAAACGCTCGGATTCTGCTGAGGCAAGATGCTCGTCCCGCAAGGAAGACGCTCGGATTCTGGCATTTTTCTCGAATTATCCGCCCAGGCCCCACCCGTGTCTGCTCGTCTTCCCCATTTTTCTATAAAAACTCCCCCTTTCTCCCTCATTTCCTCACCTTATCTAACCCTAAATCACTCATCTTCATCCCCAAAAACACTCCCCTCACAATAAAAGCCAACAAAAACCCCAATCTCCCAATTCAAGATGATGAATCTCAAGGGAAAGGCTAAGAAACTTGTTGAATCCGCCGGTAGGAAACGCAAGGGTTCATCCTCTTCATCCCCACAAGAGATGTTGCCACCAAGGAACTTCCGCCCCATCATGAGAGGAGGGATAGAGCAACTTGAGTACTTCCCGGAGGTACTCTTCACCTCCGATGCCCACCGCAAGAAGTTTGTCGAGTTCCTAGGTAAGAACTATGAACCCACTTAGTTTATCGATACTAGGGTCTTAAAAACCCTTGGGATAAGGTACCACACCGAGATGTTCTTTGATGGCTAGGGATTGGAAAACTTTTCCATGCACATGAGGAGACGTACCTTAGTCTCACCCTGGAATTTTTGAGTAGCCTTAGTATTGTCACGAACACTCGAACCAATGTGAGCATGGAGTTTAGGTTGTGCAACCTAGACCACAGCCTTATACTTGATCAATTTGCTCACATTTTCGGTCTTGTTGTACCAACTGACTATACCGATAAACCCGCTGATTTCGATGTGGACCTACTTTGGAAGGCTATTTTCGGGAGGGATTTTGTCCATCAAAAACAGTGCTATACCTTCGCTATCCAACACCCGGTGATTCGGATCACCGAACGTTTTGTAGCCGGCACCATCAATGGGAGGTATGAACAAGATAGGTGCACTCTCATTGAATTAACATTCCTTGAGTCCTATCTAAATGTTCGGGGGACGAGGCGTTACAACTTCAATACCCCGCTTGAGATGCTTACAAGGTTTTATGACTTTTCTCAAGGGAGCACCCAACTCAAGACCTTCGTAATGGGAGGACTAATTACTATTTTGGCTAACTTCCTTTGCCCCGGGTTCAACTCCTGTGAGAATTATGCTCCTCTTAAGGGGAGTACTTTGATTGATGAGGACGCCGTCTTCAACCACCACCGGTGGTGTGCCTAGACTCAAGAAGAGAGTGTAGAATGGTTTACAAAAGGGTGCACCTCCATCATTCTTTCGGGGTGGAATATACCGGGCACCGACCCGAGATTGAGCCCGTATTCGCCTAGACCGAGCTACCTTCTTGATATCCAAATCATCGGCAATCCCCCTCAAAGGGAAGAAGCACCCCGCCAACCGCAAATACCTCGTGGGATACCGGCAAGGCCTATTCCCCCACCTTCCTATGTGCCTATCCCACCATACCCTACTCCTTATACTCAATTTCGACCGGAAATCCCCAATACCCCGGGTATTAATGACTTGATGAACCTTATGAATAGAGTTGACATCGGGGTACATGAAGGGAGGGTCGACAACTACTTGGCCCTTTATCCCCAGTACTATCAAACGGCACAACAAGGGTATATTGACCCTAATGGCCCTCAACCCTCTTGGGCCCAACCACACCTTTTGTTCCCTAATCAAGGGGACCAAGCCTGGAATCTTGGTGGTTAAGGTGGAGGGCATTCGGGCCAAGGAGGAGGGTATGACCAAGGAGGAAGTTCTCACCGGTATGGCTACCCCCAACAAGAGGATGATGACGAGTGAAAGTTGCATATCTCATCACCTCCATTTGTATGATACTTTCCTCTCCCTCCCTCTTTTGTATATACATTGCATTTAGTTTAGTTTTCACTTGCATTTGTATTATATTTCATATTGCATTTGCATTAGTTAATTCATATAGTATAGTTGCATTGTAATATATATCACATGATTCATGTTGATAGTTGCATATAGACTAGAATTCATGCATAGCCACTAATGGCCAAACCTATTCATTTCTACACTAGAAATAGTGTTTAAATCGGTTTGGGGAGGTTTGATCATAGGTGACCATAGTTTACTAGAAATCATGCATCATTTAGTATAAGTTAGATTGCATTCATTTGTTATATATGTCATATAGAATTGCATTTAGCTAGAACATGCATTCATTCATACCATATCATTGCATTTGTACTTTATTTCAAAAAAATCAAAAATCCAAAAACAAGTATTTCCTTTTTATTCCTACTCCTACATGAACATTGAGGACAATGTCCAAAATAAAGTGGGGGATGTGAATTCGTATTCCAAAAATGCATAAAAAAATTGAATTTTTTTGAAAAATACAAAAATATTTCTTTTTATTTCATAAAAACAAAAACCATAAAAATTTGAAAAATTGAAAAATCCAAAAACAAGTTCATTTCCTTTGTAGTATAATCTTGTATATATTGCTTTGTATATATTGTGTTTGTTCATCCTTGTTCACATTGATTGACTACGCCACATCCGAGACATGAGGATATTGAAGACCGCATGGTATGATCTTTCCAATCTTCTTTTTCCTCTTTATGTTAATGACTATGTGGCTTTATTTTGATTGATGCGGTAAAAACAATGTGAATTTAGGATTGCATTTAGATTATTTGGCATACTAGTTGGTAGAAGCATATGCATTAGGATATATAAATTTTAGTTGCATCATGGCATGTAGTTTGCATGTTAGAAAAATTTTGCGAAACCGTCTACTTGAGAAGCTTGACAAGTGTATATAGGCCCTAGTATATGCTTTTTCTTCTTAAGACTTTGCTTGTTAGAATACTTGTAAAACACCCTAGGATGTGTCATGCTAGTATCCTTTGACCCATGGATTAAGGCCTAGTCAAGAGTACCTTGTGGTGTGATAACTCTTTGGCTACCGTTTATTCCAAGGTGACCCTTGAAACCATGCAACCATCATCCATGTTCTACCATATTTTGTCATAAAAAGGGGAATGGTCACAAAAAGAAATTGTTCAAAAATTTGAGTTCAAGAAATGAAAAGATAAGAAAAGAAAAAGTTTACAAATTGCATCAAACGAAAAGAGGAGTAACAAAAATGAAAACTCCTATGCTTCAAATATAAGGCACCCTCGTTACTAATTGGGGTGACTTTGAAAATGTTCAAAAGAAAATGCAAAAGTTGAAAGTTGTCAAGTATTGAAATGCCAAAAATCAAAAGAAATGGCAAAAGAAAGTGTTCTCAAATGTTATATGCCACAAGAAATTGGGGAGAAAAACAACAACAAAAGCAAACTCCCAAATGAAACTCAAAATTCTATCGATCCCTTTATCCATCATATCCATTTTTGTGCGTGGTAGAGAGGGGACGACCCTTCTTCTTGTCTAGGCAAGAAGGGGAATTCCGCGATCCTCCAGTGTTTCTAACACCATAGGGAGTCTATTCTTGACAAAAGCATTTAACGATTGAGGACAAAGGTACCCTAGCTTGACACATTTTGGAGGTGATTTATTGGTATCCTTCTAGGCTTAGTAGTTTGAATAAATTGCATCTATGAAGGAGTGTGTACCTTTGAATTGCTTCCCTTGTAGATAATTTCCGCCACTTAGATGAGGAAAGTGGCTATTTTTTTGTAGATGCATCCATTACTTGATTTTGTGTGATTTAATGATTGGATGTGTTGCCATTTTAGCAAGACCCACTTTGCCTTGCAAGAAGGCATCCTACCTCGTAGTTGTCTTGTTGTGTGTTGAAGGGACGGAGTGAGACCCGCTAATTGTCTCATATCGGTTATATTAGTAAGTTAGTTTGAATAAGGGTCCTAATTTTTTGTCACCTCTTTACTCGGGACGAGTAAAGGTTCGGTTTGGGGATATTTGATATGACTCATATTTGCGCACATTTAGTCCCTTAATTGAACCCATTTTGCATACATTTATAACATTTCATGACCACTTTATCCGTCAAATGCTTCCTATTTTGCTTTCCTAGTGCATTTCGTATGTTTTATAGGAAAGGAGATAATAAGGCGAAAATTCCCGTCAATCGTGCATATTTGAAAGCTTGTTGACGATATTTGATGGACTAGTATGAAGAGAAGGCAAGAACTAAAGACTAATTCCTCAAGAATGAGAATAAGTGAAGAGAAGGATTCTGAAGCAGAATCCGACCGGCCAAAGAGACAAGACGCCCGTCCAAGAAGCATAATCCGAGCGTCCAAGCCTCGAAGACGCTCGGATACCCTTGCTACAATCCGAGCGGATTTGCCTAAAGACGCTCGTCCACCCCTGCAACAATCCGAGCGGATTCTCCTCCTGGACGAGCGCATCGTGGAGTCTTCAGCTGAGATGCTCATCTCTCCGGAAAGACTAGCAATTCCCTGTTTAGAACTCACAAATGTTAATTACTAATTTAGCCTTAGTTAACCTAATGAAGCTCTACTATATATACCCCACTTGTAGATAATCAAAGCATGAAGTTTTTAGAGTAGAGAGCTTCCACATTAGAAATTCCTCTTAGATTAGATTAGGAATAGATTAGAATAGACTACTCTTTAATCTTTCCACAAATCTCACATTAATCTCTCTTTAATTATTGTTCAAATTTGTTACTTGTGGGTAATTGAAGATTATTGGGTTATTATTGGAGGATTGACAACCCTTCATCAATCAATCAAATTTATTCTATTATTCTTTGCATTATTATTTTGGAATATCATAGGTATAATTCTCTTAATCCTTGTTTTAATTATTGTTAATATTTCTTACTTGTTCATCATGTTTTACCTTGTTAATATGATTGACAACCTTGTTAGCATGTTAAACTTGATAATGAGTGAGTAGTCTCTTAACTAGGATTAATGGGTAATTAGGGGAAACCAACATGGGATTAATCATGCTTAATTTAATATGTTTTCATAATTATTTTGCTTGCTTGTTGTGATGTCAACCTATGCACATGTTATGTTTGTTGAAATGCTAAGCCTATGAATCCTTGCATTTACAACCATCTCTTATCTATTCAACTTGACTTGTAATACATAAACCAACTCGAGTCTTGTTAGACCATGTATAGAAGCGATTAGGAGGAAAGTAAGTCGACTTGTAGGTGTTGTACAATCTAATCGATTCGGCTCCGGGACCCAACTCTTCTTAAGAACCGTAAGATATAAACCAACTCGGTTCCTTTACAACATTAATCGCTTGCAACTTTGTGAACATGTTTGTATGGTCAACTCTCATGAATTCCCTATGAACCCATGATATCCTAGTACTTTTAATCATTTGTTTACATCTCTCTTTTATTGCTTGTTTTACTTTATTGCTTTTATTAGTCTAGAACACAACTACAAACCCAAATCAATTGTGACACTAGCATAAATTGAGATAGATAGACTTAGAACCCAAAGCACACCGTCCCATGGATCGACCTCGACTTACCGCAAACTAGTTGTTTGTTGAGTATTATAAATGTGTTTGATTGGATGTGTGACGACCAACTCTTGTCCTGATCACATATAGAGCATGGCATTCCCGGAAAGAGTCAAATTTTTGCCCGATAATCGCTTTCTGACAAGGCAGTCGTATACCTATCAAAAATAATCAACTGGCTCTAACTAATATAGCTAGGGAAGTCGAGTACATCTCCACAGGGAGATGGGAAAATGTCAACTTTGTCTAAGTTCGTTACGGTAACCAATTTGGGGGGTTTTAATTGGGTTGTTCTAAACTAATGAGAATGAGAAAGAGAAAAAGGCAGAGAATAAAGATTAAGCAGATAAAGGAAAAGTAGCTAAGATAGTCGGTTCACCATGATCATTCAGTCAAGCAATCTAGGTCTTAGGTCAATGCAAGTATGGTCAAAGGGGCAGTGAATATCTCCTTCCGGTCTCAATTCGCCCTAAAGCACAAATAGTTTAACTTCCGCCCTCACTACGGTGCCCTAATGTTCGCTACGAGTCTCACCCTTTCCAACCTTCCGGTCCAGGTCAAGGTTTACCACGATTAAATGTGTAATTGCGTCGACTCAATTATACAGAAACAATTAACAACAGCGAATAAAAACAAGGACTACACAACCATTAACCTAGTAATTCAATTACTCTTCCTTCATAATCATGGATTCCCTAGCCTTAGCAAAAGGGAATTAGCTACACATTACTATCGAATCAACAACAATAATATATAGACAATCGGAATTAAACATGATAATAATGAAAATGAAGAGATGAAATAAGCAATAATAAAAGCAATAATAGAAAGGAAGGAATTCAAATAACAATTATGATTAACAAATTAAAAAGGAATAATAATACCGTTTACAAATTCGAATCCGAGTAGAAAAGAGTAAAGAAGAGGGAAGCAGTGAGTAAGATTAAGGAAAGGTAAGTGAAGAAGAGTTACGCAGTCTACTCCTTTTAGTAGCACACGAAAATCTCCCCCTTAAACCTAATCCAAAGCCTAATTACAAAAGCCCATACGAGAATAGGCGGAAAAATACAAATACAAGGCAAACCACTCGATCGGGTGGAATAAAACCGCTCGATCGAGTAAACTAAGCAAAATTCCCCTCGATCGAGTAGAAATACTACTCGATCGAGTAACTCCTTATTGTGGCCTGCTCGATCGAGTAAATAAACAACTCGATCGAGTGATCTTCATTGTATAAAGCATTCGATCTACTAGATAAGTGGTCGATCGAGCTATTTCGGCACGTTAGGCACTATGACACCTTCCGAATTCAGCTCGTTTGCCTTCAAAGTGATAGATTCCAAGCTCCGGCTCCTTGTTCTCCATAAATGCATGCAAATGGGACGAGTTTAGGCTCGATTTATCCTCTCTTCAGTCTATTCCTGCAATTTACACAAGACAAACCAAAGTAGACTATTCGGGGGTATTTGTAGCTAAAGGACACGTAAAATAGTACAGAAATGCGTGTAAAAATGAGGTAAAAACCTTATATAAAACACACGCATCACTTTCTAAAGGGGTGCGGAATCATATTTTAAAGGCTTCTTCTCATAATGATAATGTTGTAAAAGACCAAACACTTCACCAAACTCACTCAAAGCCATTCTTCTACTCTTGTTCTCAAGACGGAATTCAACATATTTTCGAGTTTCTATCTTAAACACCTTCAAGGAGCTTATGAACTCCATGGTTAGTGAAGGGTAAGTTAATTCTTCCATTTCAAAGAGGGCTAATAACCTCATGGACTCGAAAAATGTTCTAGTTCTTTCAAGCACACCCAATTTTTCCAAAGTGTCTTGACATATAAACTTGGTAGCCACAATAGTCTTTCTAGTAAGGGATAAAAATGCATTCCTATGAGCATCGGTTAAAAAAGTTACCTCCGGAAAATTTGGCAATTGTTCTATAACCGGAGTAGGTGTAGTAGCTTCCTCAATAGGAGTTGCAATTTCTTGGATTTCCACCCTTGGTTTTACCACTACCAAAGCCTTAGATGCAAGAAGAGCTTGTTGTCTCTTTGATAAATTTGTAGTCTTGGGTGCCTTGTTTCTGCCTTTTGTTCTTGCCATTGTGTTCTCCTTCTCAAATTTGTATCAACAAACCAATATTGTGCTTGAATGCTTCTTGTTTCCTCAAACTTCAATCAATTTTGGGATTTTCGAATTTGTGCCCAAACCCTAGAAAATTGATTCAATTTGTGAAGAATTTGATGTTTAGATGGTCTTTTGTAGATAAAGCAGTGGTTTAATCTTGATTTGAGCAAGTTTTGTTTTGATGGTGGTGATTTTGGTTGAGAAATTGGTGTTTTTGAATGAGGGGATTAAGGGTTTTGAGGGAGAATAGGTGCGTGTTTGTGTTTGTAAAAGATAGAAATGATTTGGGAAGGAAGGGGTAAGTACCGTGTTTTGTTAAATAATAGCTCGGGACGCGCGGATTCAACACGGGACGCTCGGATTATCAGACAGTACATCCTGAATTTGCCAACCCGTGCCAGGATGCGCGGATCCAGCCCAGTTCGAGCGGATTCTCCCTGGGGACGCTCAGATCCTCCAGGGGACGTGCGGATTTCCAAACAGCGTGAACTCATGAATTTGAAGCATGCCAGGACGCGCGGATTAGTCTTAAGACGAGCGGCTCATAGTCTGGGACGAGCGTCCTGAAGATGCTCTTCTCAGATTCTAATACAGGACGCTTTATTCAATTGAAGCCTTGCCAGGACCCTCGTCCTAAGGCCAGGACGCTCGGATCTTCCTCTGGGACGCCCGGATCATCTTCAGCTCCCACGGGCTCAAGTCTGCTCGTGGAGTTTCCTTTTCCCATATCATTCTTTCTTTTTTCCTTTGCTCATTGTTGTGGGTGCACTACGAAGGCTCGGTTAGCCTAGGCACTTGTTATCCCCACACTCGATCAAACACTACATATCAAATCACGTTAAGATACCTCCCTCACTTGCTCTCATATCAAAAATCTTGATCAAAGCATGAAAATGTTAATCTAAAAATGGCAAAGATGCAATAAAGGAAATAAAATGTTAGTCAAGGGGTTATAATATTTACAAATGGTGGTTTAGGGAGGACTCCACCAAACTCTCATTCTTTGATGAGATGTCGAGGGGGCAAAGCCAAGGTGTTGTTGATGTTACTTAACACCTTGTAAAAGTTGTCAAAAACATGCTCGTTTTCATGATAGAAGTCTTGGATAGATCTTTGCACATTATTTTCTTCATTGTTGTAGTCATCCAAGTCAAAGTGATGACAAGGATCCACAAGGCCTTGATCTAAGGTCATAGCATTTCCAATATAAGGATCGACTAATCCTTCAAATTCATTGTCCTATAGACTGCAAAATTCACTCGCTTGTTCCCCAATGATGTCATAAGTTGACAAGGGCAACTCTTCTCTCTTGTTGTCTTGGCCAATGAGGCATTCTTCATTACTTTTCATGATGGGAGAGCTATTCAAGCTCTCATTGTTGTTGGAAATTTTTTGCTATCTGAATAGAGCTACTTGAAGGTCATCCACTTTCTTCTTCCATGTGGGTGGTGATTCTTTGCTCATGGCTTGATCCTTGGATAGAGATTTCAACTTCTTCCTATCACTTTCTCAGCTATAATGATAGATCATGAAACATGGCTCATGTAGTCGTGGAGCTCTCATGGTTTTGTCAAGATTAAAAGTAATTGTCTCATCTCCTACCTCAAGTGTGAGCTCTCCATGTTTCACATCGATTACCGCTCCTGCGGTATGCAAGAAATGTCTTCCTAAAATGATAAAAATGCTGGAATCCTCTTAGTTTCTACAATGACAAAGTCTACCGGGATGAAGAATTTGCCAATTCTCACGGGCACATCCTCCAATACCCCTAAAGGTACCTTTGTTGATCGATCCGCCATTTGAAGAGTGATGTTGGTGCATTTGAGCTTTCCCATTCCTAGCCTCTTACATACTGAGTATGGCATAACACCTACACTTGCTCCAAGGTCACATAATGCTTTGTTGATTGTAGTGTCACCAATGGTACATAGGATAGAAAAGCTTCCCGGATCTTTGAGTTTTGGAGGGGAACTCCCTTGAAGAATAGCACTACTCACTTTGGTAAAGGAAATAGTCTCTAGCTTCTGGATGGATTTCTTCTTGGTAAGAATGTCCTTCATATTCTTTGCATAGGCCGGAACATGATTGATCAATTCCGTGAATGGGATTGAGACTTCTAAGTTCTTCAAAATTTCCATGAAATTTCCAAGTTGATCATCAAGCTTAGGCTTAGCTTGCCGACCTGGGAATGGAATTCTAATCACAATAGGCTCTTTTTCCTTTGCCTTCTCTTCATTCTTCTTCTTTGAAACTTCATTGGAAGTAGGATCTACCTCCTTAGAGTTCTCTACAACTCCTTTCTTGTCACTAACATCTACAATATCTTCCTCAATTGGCCTCTTTGGTCCTTCATATCTTGTACTACTTCTCAAATGGATGGCACTAACTGTCTCATGTCTTGAGGGATTACCTTGAGGCGGTAATTGCCCCTTTTGTCTTTGAGAGCTACATGATGCTAATTGAGTCATTTGGTTTTCTAACAATTTGGTGTGGGCAAGAATGTTGGCAAAAATATTGTTGATGGTGATCTGGTTCTTTTGCATTTGGAGGACCGCTTTTTTAACATCAAAGCTTTGGTCATTTGGTTGGTTGTAGGAAGGTTGATTTTGGTAACCTTGGCTTTTGTTGAAAAAGGGTCTTTGAGCTTGGTTTCTCATTGGAGGTGGGGTGTATGTTTGTTGGTGGTTTTGGACATTTTGGCTCTTATATGAAAGATTTGGATTGAATTTGGTGTTCTCATTATAGTAGTTGGAATAAGGGGTACCACTCTTGTATGCTTGGAAAGCATCAACTTGTTCACTTGTTCCCCTATATTCATTTTGATCATGTCCCACGGTTCCACAACTTTCACATACTCCACTTGGGATTGAGGATGATGCCACCATAGCATTAACATGTTGTTTGGGTGATTTAGAAGCTTCATCAAGCTTAGCCATGGCCTTCTCAAACTTCAAATTGATTGTGTCGATGTGAGCACTTAGTTGAGCACCCAATTGAGTGATGGAATCTACCTCATGCTTTCCTCCTCCTGTGGCCTTTCGAGGCCTACTATATTGGGAATTATGAACCGCCATCTCTTCGATTTTGGCCCATGTTTGATTGTCATCAACTTCGGTAAACATCCCATTGGATCCCATATTGAGAATATTGCGGGAGTCTTCATATAGGTCGTTCCAAAATTGTTGCACAAGGAACCACTCACTAAGTCCATGGTGTGGACAAGAACGACAAGTGTCCTTAAATATCTCCCATGCTTCATATAACAATTCCTCATCCCTTTGCTTGAACCCGGTGATTTGGGCTCTCAACATATTAGTCTTCTCCGGAGGATAGAATTTCTTGTAGAAGGCAAGTGCTAACTTCTTCCATGAATCAATACGAAGTGTAGCCTTTTCTAGGCTCTTCAACCATTGCTTTGCGGTACCGATCAAAGAAAAAGGAAACAATACCCATCGGATTTGGTCTTGAGTAACTCCGGTATGAGAAATTGCGTCACAATAGTCACAAAAGGTCTCCATATGTGAATGAGGGTCTTCACTAGGCATCCCTCCAAATTGACATCTCTCAACTAATTGTATGAATGCGGATTTGGCAATGAAATTACCGGTTAAATGTGGTGGTGTAGGAGTACTGTTTGGAAGGTTCTCCTCGGTTGGTACGAAATGTGATAAAAATTTAGGCATTGTGGGTTGATTTTGTGGTGGGTTTTGAATTGGGTTATCCTCTCCTTCTCTTGCAAAAGGGTTGGTAAACTCAATGTTAATTGGTTGAATGTCCATAATATCTCCAATATCTTCAACTTTTGAATTACCTCTAGCAACTCTTCTATTGTTGGTTAAGGCCCTTTCAATCTCGAAATCAATAGGTAACAAATTACCTTGTGATCTCCTAGTCATGCAAAATATCAAACAACTCGAAAACAATTAGAACAACCTTGAGGAGATTGACTTCCCCAAGGTAAAGAAAGACACAACTAAAAACAATTAATTAAAATCAAATGAAGTGAACATCGTCCCCGGCAACGGCGCCATTTTTGGTCCGGTTAAAAATTGTCGTCAAAAGCTACCAAACAAAACGATATTTATAACTTCACAAACTACTCTTAGCAAAAAGGTAAGTAAAGGTCAGATCCCAAGGGATGGGTATTGATGTAGGATTTTCAATTGCAAGTAGCTATGTTTAAGGGTGTCACAAATTGGGTTGAGATGAGGTGTAAACTAAACTAATCAATAAGATGAATAAAAACAAAGTAAAGCAATTAAAGGGGTTTGTAAACAATTGATTAAAGGCACTAGGGTGTCATGAGTTCATAGGGGATTCATGGGAGTAGATTATACAAACATGTTCTCAAATAGATGCAAGCACTTATTGGTGTGATGGGACCGAGTTAGTGTATGTCTTACAATTCCTAGGAAGATTTGGGTCCCGGAGCCGAGTCGTCTAGACTGTACAACACCTACAAGTCGACTTAATTCTTCCTATTCAACTCTATGCATTGTCTAATGAGGCTCGGGTTGGTTTATATCTTACAAGCCTCATTGAAAAGATAAGGGATGGTAAAAAAATGCAAGGATTCATAGGCTCGCATTTCATCAAACATAACATGTGCATAGGTTGAAACCACAACAAGCAAGAAAATTAATTATGAAAATATATTAGATTAAGCATAGATCAATCCCCATGTTTGTTTCCCTAATTCTCCATTAACCCTAGCTAGATAAACTACTCAATCATGATCAAGTTTAGCATGCTAATAAGATTGTAATCATACTAACAAAGCAAAACATGATGAATAAATGAAAGTGATTAACAATAATTAAACAAGGGTAAAAAGGAATTATACCAATGGAGATGATCCAAATAATAATGCAAAGAATAATAGAAGTACTTGATGATTGATGGAAGGTTGTCAATCCTCCAAATAAACCCAAATGATCTTCTAATTACCCAAATAAAAGGAAGAACAATTGAGAAATTAAGGAAAGATTAAGATGTGATTAATATTGGAAAGTGTATTACAGCTAAATTAAGACTAAATTAAGATGATATTAAGATATGATTAAAAACTTGATTAAGAGAACATGGTCATCGAGGTGGTACAATGGGGTATTTATACTAAAATTAAGTACAAGGATTAGGGTTACTAAGGGCTTAAATGACTCTTAAGACCCTAAGAAAACTTGAGGAAATGCAACTCTCGAGGGACATGCGCGGATCGTCTTTGCTAGTCCCACCACAATCCGCTCGTCCTGTGCTGACGCACGGGCTATTCTGTAAGAAGTTCCGCTCGGATCATAGCTCTTCAATCCGCTCGTCCTGGGTTCAGTCCGCTCGGATCCTGGCACTTTGGTACGCTTGTCCTGGGCTCGGTCCGCTCAGATTGCTGGACAGAGTTGTCCTCTTGTTTGGCTCCTTAACAATCCTCAAGGATTGTGTTGGGGATGCAAGGATCTTTTCATCATTGCCCATTTCACTTTATTTATCTACTTAGGCCTCTAGTGTTGGTCTTCTCTTTGATGCTTGGTCATTAGATGTGATACATTTAGCTCCATTTTGCCTCATAAATGCAAGGTTAGCAATCCTCTCCTACCAAGGACACAAAACCTCAAAGAATATGCAAAATGAGAAACTAAAGATAAGAAATGACCCAAATATGTGTTAGAAAGCATGGGAACGAGGTTAATTCGGGGACTAAATGTGCTCAAATATGAGTCAAATCACACTAAACATACCTTTTATATTATTGTATTGATAATTTTGTTACTCGTGGAAATCACGGATACATTTTGCCTAATGGTGTGCGGGACACTGGATATGGTTTTTTGGTTGGTGATAGTTTCGCAAGAGTGTGGTAGGTTGGAATGGGGTGGCCGAGTTAGTGGTAGTGATGTGGAAAATAAGGGGAAACGATGTGGAGCAATATGTCTATTAATTTTTAAGAGTGTCCATCGCAAATTAGTATGTTTTTGTTGTCTTTTTACTTTTTACGTTGTTTTTCTGTAACACCCCCATTTATCCTGGAGCCTTTACTAGACATTCCCAGATAAATAAGCGTGTTACCATCTTAGTTTCCTGAGGCAGTAATAAAGTGTATAGCAATCCAATGGAAGTTTAAATAAATATTTAACTCAAAGGTCTTATTACAACTTTAATAAAATACTGTCATAAATAAATTCCAACAGTAGCGGAAGTAAATATTACTAAGTCTTCTACAAGTGAATCTCGTGAATCCTCTATCTTGACTCGTCTATCCACATGCCCTAGTCCTTTAAACTAGCAAATTAGACTGCTCCCCAATAATTGGTTCATCACATGTGTTTCACGAATACACGTCAACCCAAGGTTGAGTAGGAATAGCTAAACAATAACAATAAATGAATACAAGATAATATTAAATGTAAATGAAATGCAATGCATGATCATGATCAATCCTCTAACGCTCCCGTTCATCCCGCCAATCCCTGGCCAGGGTAGTCTTATCATCCCAACCTAGAGTTGAGGTATCTAATCATCCCAGAGACAAGTCCTGTAAAACCAGCCTGGGGAAACCAATGCAAGTGATCATGACATGAAATGCAAACAATTAAGCAACACAATTTCTTACCATCTGAGACACGAAGCTGCTGAATCCAATTTATAATATAGTCATTCCAGTCACAATCATGGTATCCAACAATCAATAAGTCATCTCAGTCATGTGGACACAGCCACCCGCGCTGCGCGCACCCGCGCGTTGGTGTAATAACCTCCCTTTTAGAGACCCGTTAACCGACGTTGACTGACCTTAGACACCGATCTTGACCTTAGGAAACCTTAAGAGTGACGACTTGTGACGATGAGAGTATTCGTGTGCTTGTTACTCGATCTGGCTAAGGCTACTCGATCGAGTAACTTGGGAGCTCGATCGAGTAGAGGTCATTCGATTGAGAAAGTTGGTTACTCGATCGAGTAACGGGTTTGCAGCGTGGAACTATAAATCATAAATCGTGAAAACTCCTTGATGCCTTTGTGAGTGGGTACACCTTAGGGATGGGATGCTTGAGTCGGGTAGCGGTCTTTACGCCGGATTGCTTTGTATTGGTATGTTGTCATCATCATCATCGTCATCCTTGATTTCAATTATGGTTGTGGTAGTAGTAATAGATGGTTATGATGGTTGTTATAGGTGATTTTGCTGGTTGCTTGTTATCTTGTCATCGGAAGCGGAATCGCCGCAGTTGCTAAAGGTAGGTTTGCCTACTCAGTACTGTTGATTGTCTAGAGAGTCGTTCGTTGGTGTATGATTGGATTAGTGTCTTTATTCTTGATTGGTTGTGGTAGTTGATTAACCTTGTGTTAGAATTGTAGTTGGTGATTGTTGTTTGTACAGCTAGTTGTGATTTTTGTCTGTGGTTCTCAAGGTGCGTCCTCGGCTGAGTGGGGTCATTTGCGGGAGTGGCTTCACGCCCTTTTTTTTGCCTTCCGTGGAACCCGTCACATAAGGTATGTGCACATTAAGGATCATGGGTTCATCACTCGGATAGATGAGCGAGGGTTAGGTGGGAATGGTTGTGGTCCCCCACTGGCAGGACTGGACCTTTGGGTTGTCAGAGGTGTGTGGTTGGTTGGACGAGGCGGTGTGTGTGTGACGTTGTATTTGTGTTGTGTCTGCTTTTGTATTGTTACTTCAGTTACTGACCTTGGGTGGTTTTGTTGTGTTGTCTTTTCTATTGGGTCTGCCGTGATCCACTATGGTGAGCAGTCAGTCTTAGCAGGTTGATGTATGGCTCTTAGTTGGGTACTTTGAGGGACGAGTCTATCACGAGTTATGGCAGAGATAGTTTCACATAGCTGATAGTGGTCTTGAGTTGTATCTTTTATATAAGTTGATTGGTTAAATAACTTGTAATTAATATAATTGGTCTTTTATCGACATTTGATTATTGCTGACCTCGGGCAACCGAGATGGTAACGCCTTTATCTACTAGGGAAGGTCTTGTTAAGGCTCCTTGGTAGCTGGGGTGTTACAAAGTGGTATCAGAGCGACGATTTTGGAACCTGTAACAAATGAGCCAAATGAACGTAGTGAGTCTAATAAAATGAACCTGGTGTATGTATGTTGGGAGCCCCAGCCGATGCTTGATTTTGGGTGAGTAGGCGCCCTCATTTCAAAATCACGGCCCCATTATGCTTAAGCCAGTCACCGGGTACGGGAATATCGAGTCGGGAATTATGTGCTTAGTGTATGATAGATAAGTTAGCAATAACTGTGATAGAATCTCTGTAATGTCTAATTATGATGATGAACTGTGTAGGGTTGTGGTTGAATGGAAGTGTGTGTGTGGTCGGACTCACTTGGAGCTTAAATTTCAGTTACTTGTCGTTAGGAGCACGTAGACCAAAACAATATTTATAACTTCACAAACAATTCTATTATTAGTAAAGAGGCAAGTAAAGGTCGGATCCCAAGGGACGGGTATTGATGTAGGATTTTCGATTCTAACTAGCGGTGTCTTGATGTGTCACAATTTGGGTTGAGATAAGAAGATCACTAAACAGAATAACAATTAAAGTAAACAAGCAAGATGACTAAAATGAGATGTAACTAATTGATTAAAAGCACTAGGGTGTCATGGGGTCATAAAGGATTCATGGGAATTGATCATACAAACATATTCTCAAATTACAAGCAAGCAATTATTGTTGTGATAGGATCGAGTCGGTTTATATCTTACAATCCTAGGAAGGTTTGGGTCCCGGAGCCGAATCGATTAGATTGTACAAAACCTACAAGTCGGCTTAATCCTCCCTACTCAACTATATGCATGGTCTAATGAGACTCGAGTTGGTTTATGTCTTACAAGTCTCATTGAAAAGGTAAGCGATGGGTAAAAAATGCAAGGATTCATAGGCTCGCATTTCATCAAACATAACATGTGCATAAGTTGAGATCACAACAAGCAAGCAAATAAATTATGAAAACATATTAAATTAATCATGAATCATCCCCCATGTTGGTTTCCCCTAATTACCCATTAACCCTAGTTAAGGAAACTACTCACTCATTATCAAGTTTAACATGTTAACAAGGTTGTCAATCATATTAACAATGCAAAACATGATGAATAAATGAAGATGATTAACAATAATTAAAAAGGGATTAAGAGAATTATACCTAATAATGATTCCAAAATAAAGAAAAGAATAATAGAAGTACTTGATGAATGATTGGAAGGTTGTCAATCTCCCAATAATAACCCGAATAATCTTCAATTACCCAAAATAAAAGATGAACAAAAAAGAAATTAAGGAAATTATATTTGTATTAAGACTTGATTAGAAGTTGATTACAAGATTAAGAAGAGATTATAATGATATAAACTATACTAAATATTGATAAGAAGAACATGATTAATATAATTAGACTAATGGGGTATTTATAGTGGGGATTAGGTACACAAATTAGGGTTTAATAAGGGCTTAAATGACGATTAAGTCCTTGAGGAATCGCTCCTCTCAGAAAAAGATGCGGGTCTCCTTTTTGCCGGTCTTTCAAAAATATGCGCATCTTTCATGGAGCAAGAAGAGGACGTGTGGGCCTGTAACACAATCCGAGCGTCCAAGGGTCGGAATGAGCGAATTCTCATGTGGCTGGACGAGCGGATTGCTGGCTTGGACGAGCGTCCTGGGAGGCTTCTAGACGGGCATCCCTATGGTAAAGACGCTCGAATTCTTGCAGTCTTGGACGGGCGTCCTGCCTGGTTGGACGAGCGGATCTTGTCCCAGCCTTCCTTTTCTTCTTTTCTTCTCCCAACAATCCTCCGAGATTTTGTCGGGGATGCAAGGATCTTCTTCATCAATACCCATCTACTACAATATGTACAAAGGCCTTATAGTCTTGTCTTCTCTTTGATGCTTGGTCATTAGATTCGATCAATTTAGCTCTATTTTGCCATGAAAATGCAAAGTTTGCACTCCTCTCCTACCAAGGAAACAAAACCTCAAAGAATATGTAAAACAAAGGACTAAAGATAGTAAATGACCCAAATATGCACTAAAAAGCATAGGAACGAGGCTTATTCGGGGACTAAATATGCTCAAATATTGATCACATCAAATATCTCCAAACCGAACCTTTGCTCGTCCCGAGTAAAAGGGTGACAAAACTAGGACCATTATTTAAACTATCCTACTAATATAGCCGACATGAGACAATTAGCGGGTCTCACTCTGCCCCTTCAACTCACAACAAGACAACCATGAGGTAGGATGCCTTCTTGCAAGGCAAGGTGGGTCTTGCCAAAGTGGCGACACATCCAATCATTAAAGCACATAAAATCAAGTAATGGATGCATCTACAAAAGAATAGCCACTTTCCTCATCTAAGTGGCGAAAATTATCTAAAGGGGAAGCAATTCAAGGGTACACACTCCTTCATAGATGCAATTTCTTCAAACTACTAAGCCTAGGATGATACCAACAAATCACCTCCAAGTTGTGTAAAGCTAGGGTACCTTTGTCCTCAATCGTTAAATGCTTTTGTCAAGAATAGACTCCCTATGGTGTTAGAAACACTAGAGGATCGCGGAATTCCCCCTCTTGCCTAGACAAGAAGAAGGGTCGTCCCCTCTCTACCATGCACAAAAATGGATACGATGGATGAAGGGATCGATAGTATTTTAGTTTCATTTGGGAGTTTGCTTTTGTTGTTGTTTTTTCCCCCAATTTCTTGTGGCATATAACATTTGAGAACACTTTCTTTTTGCCATTTCTTTTGATTTTTGGCATTTCAATACTTGACAATTTTCAACTTTTTGCATTTTCTTTTGAATATTTTTTCAAAGTCACCCCAATTTGTAACGAGGGTGCCTTATATTTGAAGCATAGGAGTTTTTATTTTTGTTACTCCTATTTTCTTTTGATGCAATTGCAAACTTTTTGACTTTTTATTTCTTTTCTTGAACTCAAATTTTTGAACAATTTCTTTTTTTGCCCATTCCCTTTTTGATGACAAAATATATGGTAGAACATCGATGCATGATGGTTGCATGGCTTCAAGGGTCAACTTGGAATAAACGGTAGCCAAGGAGTTATCACACCACAAGGTACTCTTGACTAGGCCTTAATCCATGGGTCAAAGGATACTAGCATGACACATCCGAGGGTGTTTTACAACTATTCTAACAAGCAAAGTCTTAAGAAGAAAAAGCATCTACTAGGGCCTATATACACTTGTCAAGCTTCCCAAGTAGACGGTTTCACAAAATTTTTCTAACATGCAAATTATAAGCCATGATGCAACTAACATTTATACATCCTAATGCATATGCTTCTACTAACTAGTATGCCAAATAATCTAAATGCAATCCTAAATTCACATTGTTTTTACCGCATCAATCAAAATAAAGCCACATAGTCACTAACATAAAGAGGAAAAAGGAGATTGGAAAGATCATACCATGCGGTCTTCAATATCCTCATGTCTCGGAAGTGGCGTAGTCAATCAATGTGAACAAGGATGAACAAACACAATATATACAAGATAATATATACAAGTCTACTCTAAAAAGGAATGAACATGTTTTTGATTTTTCAATTTTTCAAATTTTTAGGATTTTTCGAAATTTTTGATTTTTTTGGATTTTGAATAAAAGTCAAGTTAGAATTTCCCATCCGCACACTAGTATGGGCATTGTCCTCAATGGCCAATGCGATTGGAAATTATGCAAGTATGATGCATGGTTTCTAAACTAAATGCAAATTATACTAAGCTACACTACATGATGCATGTGTTTTTGTTATGGCGAAGAGCATAATTTAAATTAGCTCCCGGTGCATATGCATGGACTTCCCTAAACCAAAATAGACATTATTTCTAACGTCTTGAATTTCGGGGTAGTTCATGCACATGGAATGAAATGCATGAGACTACAAATTGTCATTTTGGATTTTACAAGTTGGGAATAATAAAAATGAACACCTTAATGAAGCTACGGTGTTAGTCCTCCATGTTGCTAGGACTCCACAAAATAAATGATCAAGATAAAATAAAAACAAGGGAAGTAGTCAAACAATAAGAGAGATGTAAGAGTGTAGGAGCCTCCAAGGTTTGCTAATCCTTCATCATATCATCATTATCATCATCTTCCTCCATAGATGTGGAATCATCTCCACTCCCACTTTCACTTCCTTGCTCTTCCTCACTTTCTTCTTCCTCTTCTTGCGCTTCTTCTTTTTGAACACCTTCATGAACCTCTTCTTCTTCTTGAGCACCTTCTTCATCAACACCCTCATTATCAACATTTTCCTCATCAACATTCTCCTCCCCACCCGATCTTTTACCACTAGAGGTGCTAGGAAAGAAAACTTCCTTATCCGCCCAACTAGGCAAAGGACATGATGGATCAAGAAGTACTTGCCTAATTAGATGTAGGAGGGGCAGATATTGGGCCTTGTAAGCATCCACTCTATCATTGTAAGCTTGCTTGTGTATTTCCCTCATGAGTAGAGTCATGTAATCATTTTCTACCTCGACATCCTTGGGTTTGAATTCGTGAAACTCAAATGGGTAAGGTGTGGTGATAATGGAGGAGGAGGGCTCGTCAATCTCGCCTCTTTGTTGTTGAATAATATACTCGGTCTCCTCGGAGAGTGGAAGAAGGTAGTTCGGTCGGTGAACATTTAATCGGCAAATTTTCGAAGGCAAGGTGAAGGATCTAGCTTCATTGGTTAACCACCCATATTTGGTGTCAAGAGAATCATGCTTGACCCACTTAAACTTATGAATCATGGTGTCCATATCAATGAGATGGCCTTCTTTAACCGCCACATAAGTGTTGTCTTTGTTGAAATTTGGGTTAAAGTGCTTGGCCAAATGGGTAACTAGTCCTCCATTTACAATGAAAGTGATGCCCTCTTTATCACAATCGACATTAAGCCATCGTTCAACCAAAAGTCTTAGAGCATTATATGGCTTAGTAAATTCCCTTCCTATGTTCAAGGCCAACTCAAGAAGAACACAATCGAGCTTGGTAAGATGATTAGTGCTATTTCTTACTATTAAAGTATTCACAATTACCTTATGCCACACTCTAATGCCCGGATGGTGGACTAATAGAGCACGACAATCATGAAAGGGCACAAATTGCTTTCCGGAAATTGCCTCCCAAAGAGGATCGTGGTCATACTTGTCGGGGATCTTTGTATATTTCAGGGTATCGCTAAGGCCTAAAATCTTACTCAACTCGCCATAAGTGATGCGTGTATCAACATTTGCAAGACGAAACTCGATGTGGGTTCTAGTCTCCACCCTTGTGACTTTTAAGGAACTCAAAAATTCCAAGGTGAGGGAGGGGTATGTCAATTCTTTCATGGTAAACAATTTACCCAATCCCATAGACTCAAAGAAGGTTTTGGTTTGTTCAAGAACACCCAACTTTGTCAAAGCATCTTTACAAATAAAGTTTTTAGGCATAATGGTCTTCTTAGCAAAGAGAATAAATTTATCCCTATGAGAGTCGGAAGTGAAAATTACCTCCGGATAATTGGATAATTGCTCAATGGCCGGAGTTGTTGATGTTGTAGCTTCCATAGGGGGCCCTTGTTGAACCTCCAACCTTGCCTCATGGACTACCAATGCCTTTGACAAATGTTTTGCTTGAAGAGCTTGTTGCCTTTTTGAAAGTGTCTTCTTTGGGGGTGCCTTGTTACCTCCTTTAGTTCTTGCCATTCTTGATTACACCAAAGAAAGATTGAAATCTCCAATTTTTAGTTATGCCTAAATCGATTTAAGATGAAAGAATGTTGCTTTGTATCTTAAAAATTGACTCAAAAGTTGAAGATTTTGGTGTTTGAATCAATTGTTGTTGAAAAAGGAGTGATTAATTTTTGTTGTGATGAAGTTTGGATTTGTTTTTATTGAATTTGGTTGAGGAAATTTGGTTTTGTTGATGTAGAGGATGAGGGTTTTTGGATAGTGGGTAGTGTTTGAATGTAGAAGAAATGAAAATGAATGAGGGAAGAGGGTAAAATAGACCCGTTAAATTTGAAACAGCAGCAGAGGACGAGCGGCTTTGTCATTGGGACGGGAGAATTCTTTAATTTTTAGCCCAGGAAAAGACGCCACAGGACGAGCGTCTTTCAGCAAAGACGAGCGAATTTTTCAATTTGAGACGAGCGTCTTCCTGGATGGACGCTCGGATTCTGTTACAGGGAGAAACTTTAAAACTCAAAAGTAGAAAGACGAGCGTCTTTCCTATAAGACGAGCGTCCAGGATCAGACGAGCGGATTCTCAATTGAGACGCTCGGATTCTCTGTCAGACCAGTTTTTTGAATTCTGCAGCTCTGCCAGACGAGCGGATTGTATCTTAGACGCTCGGATTCCTTGACGACGAGCGGATTCTCCTTTTGGCCGCTCGGATTCTTCGTTGCCCACACGGATTCAGGTCCATCCGTGGGTACCGCATAACCCGTATTATTTTCATTCTTCAATTCTCGTGTTCTTCATGGTAGGGGCACTACAAAGGCATGAATAGCCTAGGCAATTGCTATCCCCACACTAAGTCAAAGCACTACACATTAATGAAATCATAAGTCCCTCCCTCACTTCTCTCAAAAATGATGAATATCTTGATCAAGGCACAAAAATATGAATCCAAAAAAGACAAAAATGCAATGTAAAAATTGAAATGCAAGTTAGGGAGTTAGAATATTTATAAATGGTGGTTTAGGGAGGACTCCACCAAACTCTCATCCAATGTGAGATGTCAAGGGGGCATGTTCAATGTGTTGTTGATGTTACTCAACACCTTGAAGAAGTAGTCGAAAGCTTGCTCATTATCACGATAAAGATCCTCAATAGACCTTTGCACTTGTTGTTCTCCGTGATGGTCTTGGTACATATCATTACCAATGTAGGGATTAAATATCCCCTCGAACTCATCATCCCAAAGACCGCAAACTTCGTCTACTTGATCATTAAAAATTTCTTGAGTTGATAGAGACAACTCTCCTTCTTTCTTATCTTGGCCAATAAGGCCATCCTCTTCACTTGTCATGGGTGAGCTTTTCAAGCTCTCTTTGTTGCTATTCCCTTGCTCATTGAATGGAGCATCATCAATTTTCTTTTTCCATTGGAATTTTGACTTCTTCCTATTATCCTTCCGGCTATAGCGATCAACCATAAAGCATGGTTCATGCAAACGGGGAGCTCTCATGGTCTTGTCAAGATTGAAAGTTATGGTTTCGTCTCCCACTTCTAGATTAAGCTCTCCGTGCTTCACATCTATTACCGCACCCGCAGTGTGCAAGAAAGGTCTACCTAGGATGATCGGAATATTGGAGTCTTCTTCCATGTCAACAATGACAAAGTCCACCGGGATGAAGAATTTGCCGATTTTCACGGGAACATCTTCCCATATCCCTAACAGTGTCTTCGTCGATCTATCGGCCATTTGGAGTGTGATGTTGGTACATTTAAGTTCTCCCATCCCTAGTCTTTTACTAACCCAAAACGGCATAACACTCACGCTTACTTCTAGATCACACAAAGCTTTGTCGATCGTGGTGTCGCCAATGGGACACGGTATTGAGAAGCTTCCCGGATCTTTAAGTTTCGGAGGTGAACTCCCTTGAAGGATTGCACTACTCACCTTAGTGAAGGCGATAGTTTCAAGCTTCCGGATCGACTTCTTTTTCGTAAGGATGTCCTACATGTACTTTGCATAGGCCGGCACGTGATTGATTAATTCCGTGAAAGGAATCGAGACTTCTAAATTCTTCACAATTTCCATGAATTTTCCAAGTTGGTCATCAAACTTAGGCTTAGCTTGGCGACTTTGGAATGGAAGTCTAATCACGATGGGCTCCTTCCCCTTGGCCTTTTCTTCACTTTTATTTGAAACTTCTTGATTTGTTGGTTCATCTTCCTTGGAGTTTTGCACAACTCCTTCTTTGTCACTAGCTTCCACAACTTCATCCTCAACTTGCTTCTTCGGTCCTTCATATCTCGTACCACTCCTCAAGTGAATGGCACTAACCGTTTCATGTCTTGGGGGATACCTTGAGGTGGTAATTGCCCCTTTTTTATTTGAGAGTTTGAAGATGCTAGTTGGGTCAATTGAGTTTCCAACATTTTTGTGTGGGCTAGGATGTTGTTGATGGTGATGTCTTTTGCTTGGCTATGTTTTTGCATTTGAGTGAAAAATTCTTGTTGATTATTTTGCATTTGGAGGACCGCTTTTTGAACATCAAAACCTTGGTCATTTTGTTGATTGTATGGAGTTTGATTTTGGTAACCTTGGTTTTGGTTGAAAAAGGGTCTTTGATTTTGGTTTCTCATGGGAGGTGGGGTGTATGCTTGTTGAGGGTTTTGAACATTTTGGCTTTTGTATGAGAGATTTGGGTGGAATTTGGTGTTTTCATTGTAATAGTTCGAATTGGGGTACCACTCTTGTATGCTTGAAAAGCATTTACTTGTTCATTTGTTCCCCTACATTCACTTTGGTCATGTCCCAAAGTTCCACAATTCTCACATATCCCACTTGGGATTGATGAAGATGCTGCCATGGCATTAACATGATGCTTGGTTGAATATGTGTCCTCCGACAATAATGCGATCACAACTATCGATCATGATGATCACATGTTTAAATCTCATTTTAAGAATACATGTTGGATTTAATATTTTACAGTCAACTGGTCCACACATATCGGTAATGATTGGCTGACTAGAGTTTGACATTACTGTCGTGCGACGGTGGTGATCAGTTGATCCCCTTAGGTCATACCTAAAGGGTGACACTCTTAATTGATTATTTAATTGATCGTATGTCAATACGGGTTAATTAAATTGCTTAAAATTGACGGACGATTTTGTGAGTCTTATTGACGTGTCTTATTGTAATTCGATTAAATAAGATACGGTATAAGTAATCAAATTGTTTTATTACTTAGATAAAATTATTGTTGACGAAAAAATTGAAACTGAATGAATAATTTTTTATAAATACAAGGCGTTGTGATTTATAATTGATAAACCGTTTTGGTACAAGTAATTATGAATTACTAAGTCGATTTTGTACATGACGTATTTTATTTAATACGTTGATTTTTAATACGTTAAAAATACATTACAATGTCACATGACTAATAACATGTGACAATTGACAAATGACAAATATAAAATGGACCTCCCATTTTATATAAGTGCCGAAAAAAGGGAGGGAGTATTGGGTTTAAATTGTGTTAATTATTTTAAGTGGAAAACATGATGATTGCAACCTAATATAGCCATGCATACCTATGTTTTCTTGGGTAGAAAAACTTGCTCATGCATTGGGCATCCTCCTCTCCTCCAACCGGTTTTTGCATGGTAAAAGCCAAGGGTTTTTACTCTATTTTGCACATATACACTACATTTTTACTAGTGTATTATTCATTCTATTATCATCTAAAACTTATAGAAATTTTAGAGAGAAATTACTCCTTCTTCCTTCCTCTCTTGGCCGAAATTACAAGAGACCAAAAAAAATATTTTGGGTCAATTTTTAGTAAGATTAATATTGTTCTAGATCTAATAATATTAGTCTTTTAAGAGGTTACCTTGGGTATTCACTTTTGGGAGGGATTCTTCTTTGTATCCTTTGTTTATCCATATAAGGAAAGCTCAAGAACAAGTGAGAAGGAGAACTCATTTGTACCCAAAATCCGAAACTCCCATAGTAAGAAAGACGATTTCTTCTCTATTCTTATTCAAGTTTGCATGCATAAGATCTAGTTTTAATTTTATGACTAAATTAAAATGTCACATATATGAATATGTAAATTAATGAGATTAATAATTTCTAGCAAGTGGTATCAGAGCCTTAGGTTGTTTGCATGCAAATCGGTTTATAGTTTTTCCGAGTTATATGATTAACATACAAAACTAATGGCCTGTAAATTTTCATAATAAAATGAGTTGTATTGCTCGAAATATGGATTTTTCAAGTTAAAATCATATTTAAATGGGTAAATAGGTTAATATGAGTTATATTTCGAATCTGGTCATGGAAATTTAGTATGTTGTCACATGCAATTTTACAAGATGTGTGTAAAATGTTTGGCTATAATGAAGTCTTTATGCATGATTTATGAATTTTTGATGAAAAATCACATAAATAGTGACTTTAATTAGTAAAAATGCTAAAACATACTTCATGACTAAGAAAAAACGTCACATGTTGCATTTTATCATATATTTCAGATCTAAAAGTGAAAAGTTGATGAATATAATTTTTCCCATATTTTTAGGATCATAATTGTTAAATCCGATAAACCGCAACATTGTTTTTCTCGATAAATTTTCGAACTTTTTAACCTATGTTTTGAACATTATGAGTGTCATGGTATTTTTCCAGAATGTTCATGAGTTTAATTTTCAAATTTTGAAATTATTTGAAATTTGTATGATTTAATTTGAAGTTTATGGCATAATTTTGTATTTTAGGTCCATTTATGAACAATATTAAGAAATCTAGGTTAATTATTGTCAAAATATTAGTGGAGACTAATTTTGTGTCCTAAGATAATTAGGGTAATTAACTTGTACATAAATATGTTTTATGTAATTATTGTGATTTTAAAAGGTTAAATCACGCAAATTCGTAAAAACCAATTAATATACGATATTGGCTCTTTAAAGGCGATTTAGCATGAAATCGAGCATGTTCTTACATATTATAATGCTGCATTTTATTTATGATTGTCATATTTTAATTTTATGTAATTTTTGAATTATGTAATTTTACTTAGAATGGCCTTAGTTTTAATTGGTATTACCCGAAATGTATGGGAATATCGATTCGGTTGTAATTATTGTGATCTTGTATCACCATTTTGTAATTTAATAGATTTATTTTTATTTTAATTACAAATATATAATAGGAAATTATGTAATTCTTTTTGTAATTTATTTATTCCGGAGTACCTTGAAGACGGTGCCATTCGAGAAGGCGATCCATCAAAGAAATTGTTGCCTTGAAGTGCGTGCCAAGACCGAAGTTCAAGGGACCAAAGGAGTTGGTTTCCGAATTTGTAATAGTTTATTAGATTTACTATTTTAGGAAGGCCATACTAGGATTTTATTTATGCTTTGCATTTTATTTATATGTTGCATGCATCGCTAAATCGCCATAACTAAAACATGCATTTATATCGAGTTTATCGACCGTGTCAATTACAATTATCGTAATTCACCGCTTTAGTTCATTTACAACGTGATAGATAATAAATTGACATGACCTCTCGCTAAAATAAACAATTGCGACTTAGCCTTACCAAAAAGTAGAAATCATGAAAACCTATTTCATGAGGGAGTGCACTCGGCCCTACCGGGGTACAAACCTTGTTACGTAGGGGGAGTGGGTGATAAATGTCTATCCACTGAATTCATGTTGATAAGGGATGAATCGGCCCTACCGTGCCCAAGTTGATGTGGATTTGGATCATGGACACATTTATTTGAAATTTGGATTGAGCTCAACGGAAGTATTCGTGACCGTAGTCACATGTGTTCCGGGATAAAGATAAATATTAATGTAATTTTATCGACCAAGAGTTCTAAAAGTAGAATCGATTAAAGCGTTAATCCACCGAGTTATATTGATAAGGGATGAATCGGCCCTATCGTGCCCAAGTTAATATGAATTTGGATCTTGGAATCATTTATCAAGTTGGGTAGAGGTCACTAGATAAATGCTATAAAACTTGTTTAAATTAAAATTTACGAGTATTATTATTATTTTGAAAACGACAAATATTATATTCCTTCTATTTTGTTTTGTAGACCACTTTTATTTCTCATAACAAATGGCCGCACCAAACACCAACGCCGCACCTCTCACTAATGTTTAATGGCTCCGATCCTTCATAGATCGTTGTAAACTTAAAAAGAATGGGTCAAATTTCTCCGATTGGGATGCCCAACTCAAATTAGCCGCCCAAGGTGACGACAAGCTTCGTTACCTCACCGAGGCCTCTCCACCCGAACCTAATGCTAGGTCGAGTGCCGCCACTAGGGAAGTATATGAGGCTTACCACAAAGAGTACGCCGCTATGAAAAATGTCTTGATTTTTGTTATGGAGGCGGATCTCCAAAGGAGAGCGTTTAAAATGGGCACCGCTAATGAAATCTATTCCAAACTTGTGACAATGTTTTTACAAACACTGAGGATCGTCCAATATGAGGTGGCCTCGGCATTGTTTGATCTCGATTTCAAGGAGGGCCAAAAGGTTAGCCCTCACGTGCTCAAATTGATGGAGCTAGTCGAGACTTTGAAGATTCAAAGAGTTGAAATCCTCAAAGAGCTCATTGTTGATAGGATTCTACACTCCTTATCCAAAGTCAAAGCGTATGTTCAATTTCGGGTGAATTTTAACATGCAAGACAAGAACGCGTCTCTTGAAGATTTGCACAAGTTACTTGTGCAAGCCGAAAGAGACATGATTAAATGTTAACCCACCTAAGGACGTGCTTAATATAAGCACCAAGAGCAAAGGGAAGTTCAAAAAGAATGGAAAAAAGGGTAAAAGGCAAGCTCCCATGTCCACCATGGCTAAGACTTTTGAAGCTAGCACTTCCAAAACCAAGAAGGGTCCTCTTGACAAATGCCATTATTGTAATGATGTTGGACATTGGAAGAGGAATTGTTCCAAGTACCTTGGTGACATCAAAGCTGGAAAAATCACTCCAGTAGGTAAATGACTATCCTTTCTTTTATGTTTCTAATTCAACTATGGTATTTTGATACAAAGTTCTGATAATGTATCCCCTTTTTATTGTAAATAGGGCCTCCTCCAAGCAAAGACAAAGGAAAGGAAAACCAAGCTTGAGAAATCATCAAGGAGCTAGGAGTAGCTACCAATGAAGGATGGCTTTTATTATTGTCTTATTTTAAGTTGTGTTTCGGATTTTTAAAACTATTTTGATTTCCGTGTTCGACATGGAAATGGTTGATCCTTTCTAAACAATGGTTGTATTTTGGATTATGGTGGCTTGGTTTGCAACCCAAGTCACCCCTTTTATCGTATTTGTTTGTTCTAAAAATTCGTCTTTATATGCTTGCACATAGAAACATATGATCATCTACTTAAAGTGATCCAATAGACAACTATAATGATGGGATTCATTATATGTCCACAAGCTTAAGGCTTGCCTATGATAAATTATAAAATGATGTTAATTTGATGAACTCTCCTAAAGGAATGTCAATTACCAAGTACGCCCATCAAATCTAAATACTATTAGTCAATCTATGAGACAATCCTCCTTCTACTTCAAAATCATTATTTGTGTCTCATAAGCTGTAATACCCGCCCTTTTAGAGACCCTTTGACTAGCGTTGACTGACCTTGGGAGCGGTAATAGTCCTTAGAAGTGCGTGCCAAGGTTATCTTGGGTTGTGAGTTTCGGGTGGTACTCGATAGAGTAGAGGCTACTCGATCGAGTAGCTTGGGTACTCGATCGAGTAGAGTGTCACTCGATCGAGTATGTGGGATACTCGATCGAGTATCGGGTTTTCAGCGAGGGTTTTTAATCGCGTTTTGTTAAATCCGCAAATCATTTCCGCCTCATTCCTTCAACCCTTTAGTCGCCTCTTTCCCTTCCCTTCACCATAAAACCTCCATGGAAGACTTTGAAGGTCCTTGTGACTTAGGAGAGCATAGCTTGAGTCAGGTAGCGGTCTTTTGCCGGGTTTCTCCTTGTAGGTATGTCGTCATCGCCATCCGTATCCTTGTCTTTGCAGTTAGGGTTTGCTTGATAGTAATAGATGATTGTGTTGTGGTTATAGGCATTGCTTGATTGCTGGATGTGTCATATGTTGGCATGGATTGGTTGCAGTTGCTTAAAGGTAGGTTCGCCTACTCAGTTTATGTAGATAGTCTAGTGTGTCGATTGTGGTGTCATTGTTGTTGTATTGTGGTCGTGTTTGTGTGGCAGCGTGTATATGGTTGTTGGTTGTTGTTGTATTGCAGTGAGTTGTGGTTGTTTGTCTCTCGTTCTCGAGATGCGTTCTCGGCAAAGTGGAGTCACTTGCGGGAGTGGCTTCACGTCCTAGTTTCACCCTCCGTGGAACCCGCCACGGGAGGGGATGTGCACATTAATGGGACAGGGTTATCGCTCGGTATGATGAGCGGGGCTTAGGTGGGAACGGCTGCAGTCCCCCATTGGCAGGGCTGGTCCAGTGGACAGTCGGTGACAGAGATTGATTGGAGAGGGTGTGATTGATTGTGTGTGTGACTAATTGTGTTGTATTATATTATTAGATGTTGTTGGCATTGTTGTGTCTTATCTCAGTACTGACCTTGGGTGGTTGTCTTGTTGTGTTATGTGTCTGCCGTGATCCCTTATGGTGAGCAGTCTATCTTAGCAGGTGTTGATGTTGTTGACAGCTGGACTCCGGGCAGGGATGAGTCTTCACGAGATTTGATAGTGATAGCGAGTAGCCTTTGAGTTGTATCTTTTATAATGTTTGTTGGTTTTAAATCACTTGTAATATAACATAATAGTTCTTTTATCGACATTTGATTATTACTGTCGTCGGGCAAACGATATGGTAATGCCCTTATATGCTAAGGAAGGCCTAGTTAAGGCTCCTCTGGATATGGGGGTGTTACAAAGTGGTATCAGAGCGAAGATTTTGGAACCTGTAACCAATAAAAATAATGAACGTAGTGAGTCTAATAAAATGAACCTGGTGTGTGTGTGTAATTGGAGCCCCCCTGATGCTAGATTTTGGGTGAGTAGGCGCCCTCATTTCAAAATCTTGGCCCCATGATACTTAAGCCAGCCACAGGGTATGGGAATGTGGAGTCCGTGTGTATATATGTGATGTATATGTTAGTTGTGTCGGAGTTATTTGTGGTTGAGTCTTTGCTAACGTAGAGATGGGCATAGTGGTTGCGATTGGATGGTGTATAGTGAGGAATTGGCATGATTAGTGAGCTTATACGATGATTATGAGGAACATGACAAGAGTTTATTCGATAGAAATGCATGAAAATGTGAAAGTGTATGCCGTGAGATAAAGGTGATCATGTTAATGTTTGCTTCAGGTTGTTAATAACGGTAATCGTATATGAGTTTATAATTCCTACTGTAGCTATAAAGATGATAGTTAAAGAAGTGTTGAGTTATAATATGAGACATAGCATATAGTAATGCGTATATGCCTCGTTTATTGGTTGAAATTTTCCGCTGCGTGACGATCGATTTATGTAGGATGATTTGCTTATGATTGAATTTGGAACATGATAGGCATTAATTTTCTATGAAGAGTATGCATTTATATGACATATGAAAGAATGAATTAACGTTAATTGTATGTTTCATGTTGATATGAAACCGAGTTTAGTAGTAGTGTGGTAAGATAAGGTTAAGTATATTATGACGATGTGATATTGCTTATGAATGACTCGGTAGCAGGTAAACCGAATGGGATAATTCGTTGTAGCGTAATATGATATAAAGCTTATTTGTTGAGACGGTATGGTATGCTTGAGTAATAATGGTAATGCGTGAACGAGTGTGATAATTAGTGCCGAATTCCGAACTTAGTTTGGAATCGACATGCGATGTTGTTTTTGCAGGAATCTTCGATTTACTTCGTATTTTTGACCGAGTACTTAACTATACTTGATCGAGTGCGAGCGCTTACTAGACCGAGTAGACCTCACTCGATCTCGTTTAGGATGTTATGGCATCGGGATGTGGAAACTTTCTGCAGATACTCGACGAAATAGCGCCTACTCGATCGAGTAGAGGGCACTTGATCGAGTACCCAAGACACTCGATCGAGTAGATTACTGTACAGTGATTCTGCGGGTTTCTTAAAACCCCAAATTCTTCCTACTCTTCTCATTCTTTCTTCTTGATTTCGAAACCTAAGCTCTCAAAACCCTCAAAAGCTCTCATAACTTTGTAGTGTGGTGACGGATTTGGGTTGTTTCTTCTTATTTGTTTTCATTCTTTTACTTTCCTACTTAATCAAGGTATCAATTCCTTCCCTATTTACATGTTTTTATCACTTTGAACTTGTTAGAATGGTAGGATTGACTGAAATTTTGATTCATATGAGCAAATCATTGCTTTTAATTGTTGTAATATGATTCACATGTTCCCTTTTCTTGAATGTTGGTAATTAATTGTTGTAAAATAGATTAGAAATCGCGAAATTAGGGACGAATTTTCTAGGGTTTGCAAAAATCAAAACTGATTTTGGGTTGTTTTTACATGTTATATGATGAAATTGGACATTATATATGGTACATATCATGTTGAAAGTTGAATTTGAGTAATTTTCACCCTAAAAGTGCCTTAAAACTCCGTCTTAAAAGTGCCCCAAACTGAAATTCGTTTTCTATGTCTGGAATTTGGTGTTGCATATGATTTTTTAAGTAAGGGTAAACTTCAAATATGATAATCGTGATGATAATTAATGGTGAATATGTCAAAATTGTTACAGCTGTAGAGACCGTCTGACAAGTCTAAGTAAGTCGTTTGTTTCTAATATTGAAGGTTGGTGATGATATGTTCTAAATAACCTCTCTATGACTATGTATGATACCTCACATGTTATTAGGTGTACATATAGAGTAACATTGAATCATGCTAGGATGTTGGAAATTGGTTGGGTATGTTGTTTCTACCATGCTAAGCTTTTCACAACTATTGGATATGAGTTGCTATAAACTGAATGTGCATATCAAATTGGGAACTTGTTGGTGACGTGTGTACCTAGCTTCGCATTCAAAGTTCAATTGTATGAATTATGTGCTTTACATGTCTATACAAGTTTGGTTTAAGTTATATGCTGAAACAGATGCGGAGACTGAACATAGGGACCCGACAAAGCAAAAGGGGGAGGGCATCACAGCCTGAGACTGGGGAAGGGAGTGGACCCGTGGTACCCGGGGTACCGGAATACCCTTCGGTAGTGTTTGTAGATTTCAAACAAAGAGAGCGTTTTATGGTTTTGCAAAAACGCAAGATGAGGCCAACTAGGTGTGTGGATACCACACTTCTGACTGATTTGGGAATAGAGACGGATGTCCATCACATATTTGAGACCTTGGGCTTTACGGGTTTGTATCGGCTGAAGAAACATTCCTACCCTTTTCTTACTTTGGAGTTTATGAGCTCCTTTAGTTATGACCCAGTTGCCCAAACTGTTGAGTTTCGGTTGATGAACACAAGTTTCTTGCTTACCATGGACCTTTTTGTTTCTCACCTTGGGTTGGCCAAGCCTCCCAAGGATTCCATCACTGATATTCCTGCTGAGTGCGGTGTCTGCCGTCTAATGCCTTGTCTTACCGGGAAACCAGCTCCCACCTCAAGCAACATGCTGATTAATGATGTTCAGCATGTTACATTGAGGATCTTTCTTCGTTCTCTTTCGAACCTCCTTTATGATAGACCGGATATCGATGAACCGAACAATCATGAGGTGTTGCTTCGATGTCTTACTTGAACCCGGAGCGGCCGGGAAGGTGGTCTTCAATGCTCCCGCCATCGTCTCGCGCTAGCCTTGCTTTGATGGCTACCGCCACTTCCGTGCACGAGTTGTGGCGCTATCGCCACTCGGTTAGCTGAAAAGCTAACCTCCTTTGAGGCTTCTTCGGAGTATGTGCCTCTGGCTACACCGGTGCCTACGATGGACCGTGACTACTATCTCGACTTGAAATGGTTGAGAACTTTGGCTGACGGTAGCCTAGCCTGGAGAGTGTGGGGGATGAGTTGGATGGGGCTCCCGGCTCCTGAGCACCTTTCACCGACCGAGCCGTTAGAGCCGGTGTTAACAGCTGTTCACTCCGACGAGGAGGAGGAGGATGATGACGTGCCCCGCCAGTTGCAGACCTACCTCATTGATGACATGATTCTCGAGGTGATTCCCGAGCCGAAGAAGGGGGTGAAGGCGGCGGTAGTGGAGGAGAGGCCTAGGTTGGGGAGAGGACCCCGTCGAGTGAGAGAGAGGGCCGCTGAGACTAGACCACGGCCGGTAGCACCACCACAGCAGCACCCTTTTCCGTGCTACCCCTACCTGGACACCCCGGAGACGCGATCGAGCTACTTGGCAGAGAGAGTGTCATCTACTTTGACACTCAGGAATATGCACGAGATGGCGTACACTCAGGGGATTGGGACAGAGGGACCGCATCCGGTATGGTGGAGTGGAGTTGGGGACTATAGTGGGGTTTTCCACTCTTACGGGGTGGATCAGTCAGCTTGGGGGACACCTCAGTCCTTTGCCTTCGGCGGCTTGACCCCATGGTACGTGAGTCCTGGAGCTGGAGCGGGGGTTGATGCGGGTGTTGGGTCGTCGGGAGCGGGCATGTCAGGAGGCAATGGTGGTGGTGATGAGGTGATGGAGGAGGAGCAGCAGCAGCAGCAGGAGTGATACTCCTATCTCTTATTCTTGTTTATGGTCGTTGGTGTTGGATGCTAGTAGTTATTAGTAGTTAGAACTTTTATTCTCGGATTTGTATGCTTGGCCATAAGGCCGGATTTGCTAGTTGACTTTGTTGCAGGATTTTGTGAGTCAGGAGGTCATTCCGACTCAAGTTATGTGACGATTTTATATATATATATGTGTTGGTTATGATAGGTTTCCCAAAATTTTAACCTGTAGGTACTCGACAGAGTACCTCATACTCGGTCGAGTAGCTACAGGTGTGGCAGATTTGAGGCATTCTGATCTCAGGGCTACTCGATCGAGTAGCCAAGATACTCGATCGAATAGCGGGCACTCGATCGAGTACCACTACAAACTCGATCGAGTAGCACTGTTACAAGAACTTTTCAAAAATTAAAATTTTTTTAATTGTTATATAATTGCATGTTTAATGGTTAACATGGTTATTAATGAGTAGTAACATGTTCGGACCGTTCATTTCATATGTTGGAACTCGTGCTTGGTTTTAAAGGCATATTTGCAGTGAATAGTGGAGTTGTGATTATTCTAATTATATTCGTTCTACATCCGTTTTGTCCACAACTTATATTTCACCGGATTTTATATACATACAAATTCAAATGATATGCTTATACGTGATTGACTAGTTGTTCGAATATGGTCGTATATATCTTTATGATTGACTGGTTGTACGAGTAATATGAGTAATGTCAACAAGGAATTATATGGTTTGAATTTATGTCACGATACAAGTAATAAGTAACATGTGTGATAATTTGGTGGTGAACTTCGGGGACGAAGTTCCTTTTAGAGGGGAAGAGTAATGTCGCAAAATAAAAAGGCTGATTTTGAAATTATGTTGTTGTTCGTTTAAAACGTTTTGTTGTTTATTTACAAAGTTTTCTATTACTTTGGTCACATTGCTTGTATGAAGTTTGTAATCGGTTACTTTAGTTCGTTGAGTAATTCATGCGTTGAAGTGAAGGTTGATAGTGTGTTTTAAAAGACGGTCATAAAGAGACAGTTGTGGTGCCATGTGTTGTAATGGAATCGCGTTGTTGAGTCACATGGTGGTATAGTCGTGCGGCATGAAGTCGATATGAGATATGTTTCGTGTTGATAGTTGTTACCAGTGAGTGGGTAATTTCATATACGATGGGTGATCGTTGTGCTGGTTCGTATTGCGAGGTTGGTGTTTTATATGATAGTTATAAGAGTCGATATGAATAGAGTGTTAGAAAGTGATGATGATGAAATGGGGGAGGGTATTTTAGGGAATAGTGACCTGTGTCGAAAGAGTAGCGATGTCGTTGTGTTCCCGTGTCTTGTGCGTTAAGGTAGGTGAGTTGAACTTCGGGGACGAAGTTCTTTTTAAGGGGGGAAGACTATAATACACGCCCTTTTAGAGACCCTTTGACCAGCGTTGACTGACCTTGGGAGCGGTAATAGTCCTTAGAAGTGCGTGCCAAGGTTATCTTGGGTTGTGAGTTTCGGGTGGTACTCGATAGAGTAGAGGCTACTCGATGGAGTAGCTTGGGTACTCGATCGAGTAGGGTGTCACTCGATCGAGTATGTGGGATACTCGATCGAGTATCTGGTTTTCAGCGAGGGTTTTTAATCGCGTTTTGTTAAATCCGCAAATCATTTCCGCCTCATTCCTTCAACCCTTTAGTCGCCTCTTTCCCTTCCCTTCACCATAAAACCTCCATGGAAGCCTTTGAAGGTCCTTGTGACTTAGGAGAGCATAGCTTGAGCCGGGTAGCGGTCTTTTGCCGGGTTTCTCCTTGTAGGTATGTCGTCATCGTCATCTGTATCCTTGTCTTTGCAGTTAGGGTTTGCTTGATAGTAATAGATGATTGTGTTGTGGTTATAGGCATTGATTGATTGCTGGATATGTCATATGTTGGCACGGATTGGTTGCAGTTGCTTAAAGGTAGGTTCGCCTACTCGGTTTCTGTAGATAGTCTAGTGTGTCGATTGTGGTGTCATTGTTGTTGTATTGTGGTCGTGTGTGTGGCAGCGTGTATACGGTTGTTGGTTTTTGTTGTATTGCAATGAGTTATGGTTGTTTGTCTCTGGTTCTCGAGATGCGTTCTCGGCTGAGTGGAGTCACTTGCGGGAGTGGCTTTACGCCCTAGTTTCGCCCTCCGTGGAACCCGCCACGGGAGGGGATGTGCACATTAATGGGATAGGGTTATCGCTCGGTATGATGAGCGGCGCTTAGGTGGGAATGGCTGCGGTCCCCTACTGGCAGGGCTGGTCCAGTGGAAAGTCGGTGACGGAGATTGATTGGAGAGGGTGTGATTGATTGTGTGTGTGACTGATTGTGCTGTATTGTATTATTAGATGTTGTTGGCATTGTTGTGTCTTATCTCAGTACTGACCTTGTGTGGTTGTCTTGTTGTGTTATGTGTCTGCCGTGATCCCTTATGGTGAGCAGTCTATCTTAGCAGGTGTTGATGTTGTTGACAGCTGGAGTCCGGGCAGGGATGAGTCTTCACGAGATTTGATAGTGATAGCGAGTAGCCTTTGAGTTGTATCTTTTATAATGTTTATTGGTTTTAAATCACTTGTAATATAACATAATAGTTCTTTTATCGACATTTGATTATTACTGTCCTCGGGCAACCGAGATGGTAATGCCCTTATATGCTAAGGAAGGCCTAGTTAAGGCTCCTCTGGATATAGGGGTGTTACATAAGCTATCTTTGAATATCTAGTGTATTTATTCTAAAGATAAAGTGGGAGAAAAATGAAGACACATAGAATACAAAGAATAATTTGTATGCTTGAGTAAATGTGATCTACAAAAGTAAGAATGATTTGTATACCAATATAGATAGTATACACGACTAGATGAGGTCTACATAAATGTGATCTACAAAAGTAAGAATCATTTGTATACCAATATAGATAGTATACACGAATATATGAGATCTATGGTCTCGAATTGATGAGATCTACATGATAAAAGAGACCAAGTGAAGTAATCAAAAGAATATGTTCTTAAGATAACTACACAAGGAGACCAAATGAAAGTTTTGTAAGAAGATGACTAAAGAAAAGTCTCAACAAGAGATTTTATTAGTTTATGACAATAGAGTTTCAATATTGATATTTACTTAAGAGCCTAAATGAAACAAAGTTGCATCCTAGAATATAAATGAGATTTATGCTTAAAAGTTGCAAAGAAAGATGTGCCGATATCTACAAAAGCTTATGTGACACCCCGCGATAACGCGGAAAACATAACTAATAAATTAAAGCGGAAATTTAGAAAATTTTTGAAACTTTTAAAATTTAAAGTGAGGGTTCATTTAAATACAAAACAAAAATAGAGAATGCGGAAAAAAAGTTTAAATTATACAAACGTGATAGTCAAGGTGAGGGAAAATATATCCCTCGAATGACAATACAATAAAAGGTAAATCTAAGCAATCTTAATAAACCAACTACTAGGCCAAAGTGCTCGCTAGCTCACACATGTCTTCACCCCATAGATGCACCAACTAATTGAAGGAAATGTAGATTCATATACACTAACATATTCATATATGTTTATAAATTAATTTGTCATAAAATTAATAAAGGTCTTATGCATGCAAACATTAAATAAAGAGATGGAAAAATCTATATCTCACCATGTGATATTCGGATTTATGGGCACAAGTGAGTTCACCTACTCACTTGTTCTTGAGCTTTCCAAATGGAAGAACAAGGATTCAAGTGTAGAATCCCTCCCAAAAGCATATACCCAAGGAATACATCTTAAAGACTAAAAATAATGTGATCTAGTATTATTATTAGTCTTACTTAAAAATATGACACAAAATGTTTTTGTTCTCTCATAAATTTCGGTTGAGAGAGAAGAGGATTTTGTGATTTTATTTCTCTAGAAATCTCATAAGATGTAGAGAGCATTTTTAATTTTCTTACACTAGAAAATTATTGTATTCTATGAATGAATGAATTAGAAAAAGAAAAACTCCTTTTCTTTCCTTAGGGTGGCCGAAAATATGGCCTTGGGTAGCATGCCCAATGCCTTTAGATTTTGCTCTTCTCAAAAGCTTAGGTTGGCATGCCTACTAGCTAGCTTTCATCATTGTGTTTATATTTAAACAATTAACACAATTTCCACTAACTCCCTCTTAATATTTCGGCACTTATAAAATGGAGAGTCCATTTTATATTTTGTCATTTGTCAATTTTGTCACATGTTACATGTTACATGACATGTTACAATGCAATGTATTTTTATCATATTAAAAATCAACGTATTAATAAAAATACGTCATATACAAAAATCGACTTAGTAATTCATAATTACTTGTACCAAAATATTTTACCAATTTATAAATCACAATAAATTGTATTTATAATAATTCATTCAATTCAATTGTTTCCTTAAACAATAATTTCATCTGAGCAATGATACAATTCGATTACTCAGACCGTATCTCATTTAATCATATTTACAATAAGTTACGTAAATTATACTCACAAAATCATCCGTCAATTTTAAGCAATTTAATTAACTCGTATCGGTATACGATTAATTAAATAATCAATTAAGAGTATTTCCCTATAGGTATGACCTAAGGGGATCAACTGATCACCACCGTCGCACGACAGTAATGTCAAACTCTAGTCAGCCAATCATTACCGATATGTGTGGACCAGTTGACTGTAAAATATTACATCCCACATGTATTCTTAAAATGATATTTAATAATGATATTTAAATCATGTGATCGCACTATTGTTGAGGACACATTTCCCAACAATTTCCCACTTGTCCTCGACAAGTGTGCGTCACCAATTCTCTTGTCCTATTACTATCTCCCACTCAATGCAAGGTGTCTTTCAGGTCGTACTTGCAAGTGATCATATCAAGAATGGTTTCCTCGATCTGGAGAATAACTGATTGACCGGATTTATCCACTCTGGATACCTTCCGAGCGTGGCCACGCATTTCCAGTTCATTACTCCTCGAGTGGCCCTGAGATATTGTTTTAACCCTGACAAGGGGATGGACAATTCCTATCGCACTCATTCCCTTCGACTAGCCACAACCATCATAACCCAAAATATGCCCATTTGACCCCATTTACGAAGGTCGTAGTAACACAAATCAAAGTTAATCTGAAACTGTGCCATCTTAGGCGAATAGTCTTTAGTCAAAAGAATCGACTCATTTGAATACTATAGCAGCTCTCGCCACGACCAGGCTATATAAATTTGCCAGAACTCTATAAGCGGTCATAAGGCCCGACAAAGTGTTCCTAACAATCTGCCTATGTGATCGACTAGTCATCTCACATGACTGTATGGCACTTGAACTTGCCATCAATCGCATCACACTCTAGTCACTTCGAGACGTCACCTCATATAAGTGACTATGGGCGAATACAATGCTAATCCGTGTTCACTTTAACGGGGTTCAATTGTCTCCACAACCCGTTTGGATGTAACAAAGTATAATAAAAGAGTTTTAAAGTAAAACTCGAACGACAAATGTGATTATCACATATGAATAGTCAATGCCTGATTACTATTTCATATTCTATAATCTAATTTGATCTTGTACGTAGTTGTTCATTTCAATTCAATTGAAATGACATGACTCATCATGTTTAGCCTTTGAGAAGGCTTTGGTTAGTAGGTTTTATCAACTTCTTGTACCTTACTCAACCTTACTACATACTCGTTTTCCTTTGTAATGTATACATTTGCATCACAAAACTTTCTGAGTACGTGTCGAGATCCAATCAAGACATAGGTCCTCTAGCCTAAGAATAGCTCCCACTGTTTTCACAGTGTGTGGGACTCATCCTCTTGCACATCTCATGATTGCAAGTGTACTCAATTTCCGTTATAAATATCTCTTATTGTTCTTTATTGTCCAGAACGATTCTAGAAAATCTACTTCTTAATTAACTTAGCCACAATGGTATCTTAACCATCCTAATGTGTTTTGATTATGGTTTTGTCGGAAACCATGCGCAACCTCAATTGTCAATTGTCACTTGTGTAACACCCTTACACAAAATTGCATCATAAACACTTTGCTTTACTTCCTTAATGCTTCTGCATGCACTTAAGGGTAATCTTTATGGCTTACTTGGCAAGGATTACTTAAATTCGATTTTGAAAACAATTCATCATACTCAAAGCACATGAAGTGTTATACATCATTACTCATTTAATTGATCCGGCAGCAGAAGCAGATGGAATCAATCAAATATGTTCAATTTAATTGAACTAGTCATGAATCTTATCAACATAAGACTTCTTACTGATGCTAATATCATGTGGATTTATCTTCATAAATCCGGATATTCAAGATGTATTATAATACTCCAAAAGTCTTAAATCATTCTCAATGATCAATATGTCATCCACATATTGGACTAATTAAAATTTCCGTAACTCCCACTAAACTCCATGTACAACTTCTCGACTTATCGAGAAATGTTTTATCACATGATCCAAAAAGTTGATTCCAACTCATTGATGTCGTACTTAAGACCCTCTCTTAAGTTTCACATTATCTTAGGATTGCAAGAATCTACAAAACTCATGACATGTATTGAATACATTCCTTCTTTTAAAGAAGCGGGTTTTGGATTCACTTGCTACGTATTTCATAACCTCATAATGAAACACAATCCTTAAGAAGATCCAAATAGACTTAAGCATTTCAATTAGTGCAAAACCCTTTGCAACCAATCTTGCTATGAAATATCTCTTTATTAGTGCAAAACCCTTTGTCACTAATCAAGCCTTTTATTTCGGATTTTCATGGCTCTAAGCCTTGTATTGAGTTGTGACTTAAACACTCTTATGTAAGTCATATGTTCATTACTTTACAGAAGTAATCAACTTGAATCAAACAATTTCTTTGTAAGTTATAAGCTCTTTACTTTCTTAAAAGTAGCATGAATTCATCATTTTTGACAAGTGACGAATTTAACCTCCTAGGTTTTAAAGAAACAATGTCTTACACAAAACGTCTCATGTAGCCAAGAAAGACCAGTTTCTTGCTACATAACATTCTTTGTGGCTCTTGAATAATTTCTCCCACTCTGTCTTCAAAAATGAACTTGTATTTTAGAAAGACAGCTTCACGAGCCACAAACCCGTCGTACTCGTGATAATTGAAAAGGAAAAATGAGCATTTGTTTCTTGTGAAAACTTACAAATATGGTACCCTTACCATTTCATATCTCATATGATTCGATTTAGTGGAAAAATAATTTAGACAAAAATGATAAAATCCCCAAAATGATCAAGTAACTCAAAGTAACTTGATTGAAATCCAAATCATATCGAATAGCGTTTGATTTCTTATCTAATCACACATTATTCCATGATGCGTGCTAAGAGAGATTAACTTGTGATACTATATCACATTACTTTGGCTTATATCAAAGTCTTCACTTTGATAATCCCATCACGACTAAATCGTGATTTCTTTAACTCTTTAAACTTCTTTAAAGATTTTCTATTTACCTTATTAAGTGAACATATTAGTGTCAACTTAAATCGTTGGTAAAAGATAATGATCAACCTATATTGGATCGATGATATACAACCTCGATCTCCTTTTTAACCAAAAGCACGAGATATCTTGCTTTGAATACAAGATACGCATATACCATTAACAATCTAATGGTTTCAAGAGTACTCGTTAACTCTTTGCGTTCATCATTCCAAAATATTAAGGTTTAATCTTGGGTTACCAATTTGAGTCTTTACATCATCTACATGATATATCATTCTAGTTTGGTTTAGAATATAATCACCTTGATGATGGGCTAGCCATACATCAAATCATGGTGTATATGGTCACAAAAGTGAAACCTCTTTTGTATCTTTAACAAATTGTATTCTTATTTAGAGTTTATGTACTTAATAGTCACAATTAAGTACAACTCCAAACACAAAACTAGATTGATTACTCAATGACTCTATCTCTCAATATGATTGTTGCTAGTCGTCATATTCTAATCATCCTATGTATCAAGTACAATGATGAAAACCTCCATTGGTTTCTAATATTGACGAAGTGGTACTAGCAAAAATTATGTTTAATCAAATAAACATTTAAAGAAGAAGGTCCCATTAGATGTCCCACAACTAACTTGTTGATTCTTCAATAATTTGGGGTAGTTTCCTTTCTCGTGTCCAACATTTGAGACAATGGAAACTTTATCGGTCGGGATTGATAGGTTTAGTATCGTCATTCTCAACAACTTTACTTTTAACATTACCTTGTATCAATTCCATTATAATCTTTTACTTCTTGAACCTCGTCCTCATCTTAACGGTTTAAGAGAATGCTCCCATTCATTTCAATGAGTCTTTGCTTTGAGAAGCAAAAATTGAATTCATGAAGATTACTCTCCATTTGTTCGTTTTAGTTTTAAAACTTTCATTGAAGTGGTTGCGTTATTTTGGTCTATTACGAATTCTGAAAATCTAATCACCAAAACAATTTATCGCTTCAAGGTACTTAATTCAAGTAAACACATGAAAAATAATCCATTGTAAGTAGATGTGTTAGTCAAAAATCAAAAACCTGTTTGATAATGAATAACTTTATTCTATACTCTTTACAAGAGATCCTTAGCAATGGTTCATTTGAGGTTTTTAGAAGCAAAATTCAAATTTGTCTCTAGTTACGATGTTTTAATGGAGATTTTGGAAAAATCGAAATGATATCGTATATGAATTGTGGTAAAGAAATAGAACAATATTATAACGGAATAGTGGAAAACTTAACATTTATCGTTATATTAATACTTGGAAAAACAAGTATAGCATTTACATAGTGACCTCTACCCAACTATGATAAATGATTCCAAGATCCAAATTCATATTAACTTGGGCACGGTGGGGCCGATACATCCCTTATCAATATAACTCGGTGGATTAACTCTTTAATCGATTCTACTTTTAGAACTCTTGGTCGATAACATTACATTAACAATTATCTTTAGCCCAAAACACATCGACAAGGGCACGGTGGGGCCGATACATCCCTTATCAAATACTTTTGTTGAGTTCAATCCAAATTTCGAATAAATGTGTCCATGATCCAAACCCACATTAACTTGGGCACGGTGTGGCCGATACATCCCTTATCAACATGAATTTGGTGGATTAACATTCATCACCCACTTCCCCTACGTAACAAGGTTTGTACCCCGGTGTGGCCGAGCGCACTCCCTCGCGAAATAGGTTTTCATGGTTTCTACTATTTGGTAAGGCTATGTCTCAATTGATTGTTTTAGCGAGAGGTCATGTCAATTTATTATCTATCACGTTTTAAGTGAACTAAAGCGGTGAACTACGATAATTTTAATTGACACGGTCGATGAACTCGATAAAATAACAATGCATGTTTAGTTATGGCGATTTAGCGATGCATGAGACATAAAATAAAATGCAAGCATAAAGATAAATAAATCCTAGTATGGCCTTTCCTATAATAGAAAAACTATTAATCTATTACACATTCGGAAACCAACTCCATTGGTCCCTTGAACTTCGGTTGTGGCACGCATCTCGAGGTAACACCGTCTTTATGTATCGCCATTCTTGAAGTAATCCGTCTTTGGGAACTCCGGAATGAATAAAATTACATAATAAATTACATAATTTCCTATTATACATTTGTAACTAAAATAAAATAAATCTATTAAATTACAAAACGGTGATACGAGATCACAATAAAAATTACAACCGAATCGATATTCCCATATATTTCGGGAAATACCAATTAAAAACTAAGGCCATACTAAGTAAAATTACATAATTCAAAATTACATAAATGAAAATTATGACAATCATAAAGAAAATGCAGCATTATAATATGTATGAACATGCTTAATTTTTATGCTAAATCGCCTTTAAATAGCCAATATCATATATTACTCGGTTTTTACGGATTTGCGTGATTTCAACATTTTATAATCACAAAAATACATAAACTCATATTTATGCATAAGTTAATTACCCTAACCTCTTAGGACTCAAAATATAGTCTTCACTAATAATTTTGACCATAATTAACTTTTATTTACAAAATTGTTCATAAATGGACGAAAAATTACAAAATAAGCCATTAAACTTCAAATAAATCACAAAAATTTCAAATAAATTCAAAATTTGAAATTTACATTCATGAACATTCTGGAAAAATTCCATGACACTCATAATGTTCAAAATCTTAGGTTAAAAAGTTTGAAATTTTTCCGGAAAAACAATGTTGCGGTTTATCGGTTTTAACTAAAATAATCATAAAAACATGGAAAAATTATTTTCATTAACTTTTCAATTTTAGATCTGAAAAATATAATAAAATGCAACATTAGACGTTTTTCTTAAGTCATAGATTATGTTTTATTAATTTTCCACTAATAATGTCACTATTTATGCTATTTTTCTTCAAAAATTCATAAATCATGCTAAAAGACTTCTTTATAGCCAATTATTTTACACACATCTTGTAAAATTGCATGTGACAACATATTAATTTTCTATGACCAGATTCGAAATTTAACTCATATTAACCTATTTTTCTCTTAAATCCGAATTTAATAATGAAAAATTCATTTTTCGAGCATAACAAGTCCAAAAATTATGAAAATTTGCAGGTTATCTCAAAATAATATATGTAACAACATATCCAAAAACCAAGTGAAAATTCGAAGTATAGCTATTTTTAGACCAAAAATGACATTTTTACTCATAAAATCACATTTAAATGCCATTATTGTAAATTATGAACAATAAAAATCCGAAAAATTAACCAAAATATCCTAAAACATTTTAGGACCAGAAATATTAACATGCATGTAATAATTTCGTGATATATCATAATAACACAAATTTTACAAGTTTTATTTGTTATTCATATAACTCGGAAAAACTTTTAACCAATTTGCATGCAAACAACCGTGGCTCTTGATACCGATTGAAGGAAATGTAGATTCATATACACTAACATATTCATATATGTTTATAAATTAATTTGTCATAAAATTAATAAAGGTCTTATGCATGCAAACATTAAATAAAGAGATGGAAAAATCTATATCTCACCATGTGATATTCGGATTTATGGGCACAAGTGAGTTCACCTACTCACTTGTTCTTGAGCTTTCCAAATGGAAGAACAAGGATTCAAGTGTAGAATCCCTCCCAAAAGCATATACCCAAGGAATACATCTTAAAGACTAAAAATAATGTGATCTAGTATTATTATTAGTCTTACTTAAAAATATGACACAAAATGTTTTTGTTCTCTCATAAATTTCGGTTGAGAGAGAAGAGGATTTTGTGATTTTATTTCTCTAGAAATCTCATAAGATGTAGAGAGCATTTTTAATTTTCTTACACTAGAAAATTATTGTATTCTATGAATGAATGAATTAGAAAAAGAAAAACTCCTTTTCTTTCCTTAGGGTGGCCGAAAAATATGGCCTTGGGTAGCATGCCCAATGCCTTTAGATTTTGCTCTTCTCAAAAGCTTAGGTTGGCATGCCTACTAGCTAGCTTTCATCATTGTGTTTATATTTAAACAATTAACACAATTTCCACTAACTCCCTCTTAATATTTCGGCACTTATAAAATGGAGAGTCCATTTTATATTTTGTCATTTGTCAATTTTGTCACATGTTACATGTTACATGACATGTTACAATGCAATGTATTTTTATCATATTAAAAATCAACGTATTAATAAAAATACGTCATATACAAAAATCGACTTAGTAATTCATAATTACTTGTACCAAAATATTTTACCAATTTATAAATCACAATAAATTGTATTTATAATAATTCATTCAATTCAATTGTTTCCTTAAACAATAATTTCATCTGAGCAATGATACAATTCGATTACTCAGACCGTATCTCATTTAATCATATTTACAATAAGTTACGTAAATTATACTCACAAAATCATCCGTCAATTTTAAGCAATTTAATTAACTCGTATCGGTATACGATTAATTAAATAATCAATTAAGAGTATTTCCCTATAGGTATGACCTAAGGGGATCAATCGATCACCACCGCCGCACGACAAGTAATGTCAAACTCTAGTCAGCCAATCATTACCGATATGTGTGGACCAGTTGACTGTAAAATATTACATCCCACATGTATTCTTAAAATGAGATTTAATAATGATATTTAAATCATGTGATCGCACTATTGTTGAGGACACATTTCCCAACACTAATACCTGTCATTCATGTAAACATGAACGCCACAGTCAGTGGGGAGAAACTCAAGGTTTTCCCAGCCACAAAATGTCAAAATGAACATAACAAAGAACTAAAACAGGTAAGTCATATAAGATACTTATAAAAGATAAGAATATCAAGTTTATATTTAAACATGAAACTTAAATGAGATGGAACAAGATAGATCAACATTAGCATAATAAAGATTCAACTAATCATGTGAGAAAATTAAATAATAAGAAAGACAAGAATATGGTCGTTTATATAAAAGCACGTATTTCAAGGAAATACAACGTCGATATGAGATTAGAATCCGAATCATGCGAAGCAATTAAGTAAGGGATCAACCAATGCAAATTACAAGAATAGAAAGTGTAGCCATTATTTGGAAAACCACTTAGCAAACATTGCACGGGACGTGGCTACTAATGTCACATTCATACGTATGGCTTGCATCTCACCATAAGAATGGATGGGAGCATCAATCCCGACGATTATATCGCAACTAGAGGGCTTATAGCTCTCCCCTAGTATCCGATAGGACCAAGACAAACAATACAAGAAAGACAAATACCAATATCTATAACCAAGCAAGACCTTTACTACACATATATAAATATATAATTCCCCTGGTAGGACGACAATGGTACTCCCAAGACTCAGTCCTAGTCTAAATCTGGCCAGACTCTCGGGACAGTACAGTTCCCGATTCGACATGCGGCAGAACGGTCCACATCCAAGACTCGAAGACAGATCAGAAATACGGTAGGACATTCCGAAAGAGGCGTAAAGATAAGTCAAGCAATACGGTATAGCATAAAGGCATATTCATACAAATACGACTCAACCAAGCGATACAAATCAACTTGGAAAGAGACTAATAATGTAATGAGTCGAGGATAATCCAAATAAGATATTTCGTGCCAAATTATAATCATAAACATGAATAGGTAACCCATTTCTTCAATATTTGTCACTTGGATAAAAATGTAAATAAATGAAAACGGACCACTTAAAGTAAGCAAAACAAGAATTTGATTACAAATGACCCAAATGTAAGATAAACCATTTATTACTTTACAAGGCATAAATAATTAAATTGGATTCATATTAAAATGAAAACACGTCATTTCATATATACGTGAGATAATTAAATAATGTAGTCCCCAATTATAAATCATGTGAGAATAGTATATAAATGAACGATATTTAACGAATTGCATCATATCAAACACGAGACAGGATTTAAGTCATTTAAAAGAATCACATTTGCACCAAAATAAACTCGACCCACGGCTCAAAGGGGTCATTTTGATAGCTCCTACATGACACAGTGCAAGACAGCCCGGTTTTGGCCTCTCATAAACCCGATCCAAGCATCCATTTTAGCCATCTAAAGCAGCCTAGTCGAGTACCATCTAGCAGACCCAAAACAACTCATTTCTACCACCCTTTCACCATCCCATAACAGTCCACATTCCTTCCCAGAAACCGGTGCCCAAACAGTTCGAGTTCCTGCCCAGAAGACAAGTCAGACTAGCCCTATTCTGCCGTCCAAAACAGTGTCAAACCCTGCAATAGGACGTGTAACACCCCATATTCTAGTTCTAAGAGAAAGAGTAAAGGACAATTGTTCCCTGCATCTGTTTCTCAATAAGTTTATTATTGTCAAAGTATTGGACTTAAGCACTATTCCATCTCTGGTTACCTAATGTCGGAATTGTCTAACAAAACTATGCCATCTGTGTATATAATGCAAATTATATGAACTATGGAACAAAGGGATTGACAAATTGACCATGTAAAGTCAACGTTGGGTACAACACATTCACATTCTTTCTTTGAACAAAAAAAAGGTAGTACTTCTCATAGAAAGTCCGTAAAATGATAATTCATGACTTCTAACAGTCCCCAAAACAGACCTACATCGATTTTAACCAGTCCTATCATCTCCATTTCGACTGCCTAAAAACAATACACAAACCGGACCAAGGATGGTACCTTGGTACCCAAAACAGCCACTTCCAACAACAAATTAAGACGGAATCCCAAGTAATAAGAAGACGGAATCCTCCATACAAACCACATGTTCCATACATATATAAAAGAAAACGATTAAAGATTCCAACTTTATAGTATATAAGAGCTAAACAAAAATTATACGAACACAATTTCGACATTATATCGAGTAACCTATCACCGTTACCTTTTTGCCCTTCAAATCTCCGTGGAAAACGTCAAAAGAGTACGAGCCTCCGTGCGGGTCTTCGGTTTCTTCAACTTGAAGGAGGAAAACGAAATAAAGGAGCTAAAAATCGGAACTTTTATGAGGCGGGTCAAACTGAAATCACCACAAAATCATAACTTTCTTACCAAGAAAGTTGAAGGACGGAAAGATGAAGAGACTGGTGCAAAAATTAAGGAAAACGGTTAAGAAATGCAGTCGGAAATAGAGCTTGAAGGTGACGGAAATGGTCTTAATGCTTTGTATATACATATTTTTTTTGTGGTCAGCTGAGGAGTTGTTGTTACGTGCTGCTGATTCAACAAAAAGAAATGGGAAATGAAGGGGGGTGGGGACGGTGAGGTGTGAGAGACTGAGTATAATAATAATAATAATAATAATAATAATAATAATAATAATAATAATAATAATAATAATAATAATAATAATAATAATAATAATAATAATAATAATAATAATAATAATAATAATAATAATAATAATAATAATAATAATAATAATAATAATAATAATAATAATAATAATAATAATAATAATAATAATAATAATAATAATAATAATAATAATAATAATAATAATAATAATAATAATAATAATAATAATAATAATAATAATAATAATAATAATAATAATAATAATAATAATAATAATAATAATAATAATAATAATAATAATAATAATAATAATAATAATAATAATAATAATAATAATAATAATAATAATAATAATAATAATAATAATAATAATAATAATAATAATAATAATAATAATAATAATAATAATAATAATAATAATAATAATAATAATAATAATAATGACTTGCTTTATGGCGGTCTCGGCAGGTTCTCACTCCTCCGATTGGTTACGTGCGGTTCCTATCTCGGGGTTGGGGCGGACTATGAACAGGAGGACTTACCGTAGTGTGTCTTTGGGTATCGCCGGGTGTTCCGTTATTCACGGTATCTAGGCCCCGTCCGCTTGCTCTCGGGTTTTTTTTTGCCGGGATGTTTTTGGGGACCACGCTGTTTCTTGTCTTGGCATCTTGTGGGCGTTAAACATCGGCATAACCTTGTCCGGGACACTCTTTTCGACATCCGCTATAGATCCGTATTATTCTGCGGGAAGGAGGTTGATATCGGTTTGGTTGATGGGCATGGTGGTTGTCTTCGTCCTGCGGATTTATTGCTTTATTCTTGGGACAGGGGGCGTGATGTGTGCGTCGACCTGACAGGTTCTTCACCTTTGACTCAGACTGGGTTGGCAGATTTTGTGCCGGGCCGGGTTGTCGCTGATGCTGCTCAGCGAAAGTGTGCTAAGTATGGGGATTTGTGCGCGATAGCGGGTTATGGTTTCCTTCCTTTCTCCTTATCTTGGGGAGCTGGGTTCGGATGCTGTTGCCTTGCTCAAGCGGATCCAGAAATTCTCGGTATCTCAGGATGCGGGGGCTCGGGTGGCCGCTTACATTTTTACTAGACTTAGCTTTGCTGTTGCTAAGGGTGTGGGAGCCCAGATTGTCTCTCGGCTCCCCACCAATTTCATGTAAACTTTTATGAATCTTTTATGAAAGCTGCGCGCATCCTTCCATAAAAAAAAAAAAAAAAAAAAAATAATAATAATAATAATAATAATAATAATAATAATAATAATAAAAGAATTATCTAAAAGGTAGAGTGTGCGAGGGTAGGTGAGCGTGTTGTCAAATTCTGATTGGTCCGGATTAAAGTAGGTACAAGGTGAAATGTGACGGTCTATAGCTAGACGGAAAAATGTCTAGAGTTTATTTTAACTTGAGACAGAAACTAATATTATACCTGTCACTATTATTATCCGACCAAAATACGTATACCTATATTATTATATAAATCATGCCTTAAAGATATAATTAAATCGTACGTATTTTTATATAAACGAGCTTTTATATAATACGTTTATAAAAATTGTGTTTGTCATAAAATTAATTAAATTGAATAATTCAAAAATATATAATAAAGTGGTTAAACGGTTTAATAAATTTTAAATGTCAAAATGGGAAATTCGCGGGTGTTACAATCACCCCACCTTTTAAAAAGTTTTGTCCTCGAAACTTGAAAGTAGAAATGAAAGGTTATAAAAAGTAAAACTAGACTTTTGAAATTGGTAACCCAAAACCTAAAAAGGTTACAAATAGTAAGAATTAAAATTCTTTCAAAAGTTTCAAATAAAGTTTTCTGACAGAACCAGATTCTCATCAAAGGAACGGAAGTGCTCTCGTTGCGCATTCAAGAACATCACATTCCAAATCAAAGATAAGGTCAAAAAGCAAATCATTTGTATAAATCGAAAATCAAAATACTTTCGAAAACATTAATGAAGAGTTTTCAAAAGTATAAGTCTCATTCATGGAACGAAATTGCTCTTCTTGTGCACACAATAACGCTAACTTTCCAAGTCAAAGACAAATTTAAAACCGAAACTCACTCGTCGACAAGAGTAGAACAAGTTATTAAACGTTTCTAATAACGAGTTCTAACATCCGATCAACGTTAAAATCAAAAGAAAAGGTAATCCACTCAAATTTGCTTTTGCAAAAGCTAAAATAGAAATAAAGGTTTCAGTTTTCAACTCAAAAGGGAGTCAAACTCCTGAAAACATAATATTAAACTTTGACAAAGAAATCATAAATAGATCAAAGTTAATAGAAATTGGGTAAAATTTAAAGAAACCTCGGGTTTAGCAATTAAAATCATGATAAATAATTTTATACTCAAAGAACAGATAGGGAACTAAGTCAAATTTTCATTTTTGAACCTTTTTAAAATAGGTAAGGTTTTGTAAAAATAATATAAATTTTTAACAATGAACCAAAAATGATAGCTTAAAACGTTTAGAAATTGTACGAAAAGGAAAGAACTTACATATCATAAATGTAAAGTACGCTAAGAGAGTCCAAACTTAACCAACAAAGAAAACATGATGAACTTCCTAGGGGTAAGAATCGAAGTAAGGTCAACAAGGATGTCAAAGATGAAGTTTTATAGGTTACCAGCATCCAATTTAAAGGAGGAGCGTGACGAAGTGAGAAAGAGCGGTATGAAAGGTAATGCTTATAGTCAAGAAAAAGGGAAAATTAGACAACAATGAAATGCCAGGTACTCAAATCTCAACCACTACCTCATCCTAAACGGTTTCGAAAACTTCCTAATAAAAATCAATCTCTCAACCACATTACTTCCAAGGATTCCTCAAGATAACTTACGCTACTCTACATCTAATCTATTCCATGAAACAAGGTACTTCACCACACTTGTGATTCAACAATTCACAATCACTAAACATTCACAACGACTTCCACAAAACAAGATCAAAATTACTAACAAGGATATACTCATACCCAACAAACGTCAAAATGAAACACCAATCTATGTATGGCCATCAACATCCTAAAGGTATATCTTTCCAAAATCACATCATAAACCTTACTCCATGTTTACTCCTAAAGTAACAACGCTAACCTACTAAGCTTTCAAATCCCAAACATAAACAACAAAGCAAAGTCCTATAACTTTAGTAACATAGGCAACTCACACTTGACACACAGAATCCACCAAACAATTATACTCACTTTATCAAGGAACTAGGTATAGGAATCACTAAGTATGTCTCATCACATTACCCAGGTCTTTCTAGCATCACTGTAACACCCCCATACTCCAAGTGCCTTACCAGGACCGGCCACTCAGGTATAAGGATACTACCATCTCGGTTGCCCGAGGTACTGAATATCATAAGACAATAAAGAAACGTACTTTTAAAGTAATTATAGATTAAGTGATTACATGTTCAAACCAAAACTAATAAAAGGAATTACAAGGTTCTCATACGGTCTACAGCTAAAACTATCAAAGCTACTAGACTTCGTCTGACACAGCGGAAGACTTCTAACTGCCACGTGATGACTCATCCCAGCTATCCCATACGCGTCATATCACACCTGCTCAATAACTGCTCACCACCCCTGAATGGATCACCAAAGTTTTTAAAACATTTAAACGGGGTCAGTACTAATCACACAATTCAATACATATATCAACAATAAGATAAACAGACAGCTTAACTGTCACACACACACACACACACCACCAACCAATTCCCATCATCTCAATCTTCGATCGTCCTTTGGACCCGACATTACCGCCCGATGGGGGACCGCAGCCGTTCCCACCTAAGCCCCGCTCATCATACCGAGCGATAACCCTGTCCATTAATGTGCACATCCCTTTCCGTGGCGGGTTCCACGAAGGGCGAAACTAGGGCGTGAAGCCACTCCCGCAAGTGACTCCACTCAGCCGAGAACGCATCTCGAGAACCATAGACAACCAATCACAATCACAATCACGGTAGTCACAATACAATTACTATATCAAACAATCAATCTCAACACATCAACAATCATCCCATTATGGGACTAATACCGAGTAGGAAATCCTACCTGGAAGCACAACAATCGGACGGTATCAACAAATTTTGTATCAAAAGTCTCTTCTACGAACCCTCCTCCTATCATATAACACATAGAGGCTACACATCACAAACTACACACAAAACCCCAATCTCTAAATTAGGGTTTAACCAAACTTAACAAAACATTATAAAAATTATATTAAAAGCTTACCCTCGACGCAGGGAACTCAACGATACGAATAACGACAAGAACCGACCGTCGAACTCCGGAATTGCTAAAGATGCGATTAGGAAGATGAATCGGTTGCTTTCTCTCTTAAACAGGGTTTTAGGTTTTGTAAAAGTGATTTAAAACAATGACGACTATGTTTAAATACCTTAATCGCATAATTAACAAAACCCGAGAAAACTCCCCGTAAAACCGGACACTCGATCGAGTACCCAAGGTACTCGATCGAGTACCCCTTACTCGATCGAGTACCCTGACTACTCGATCGAGTACCCAATAGGTCGAAGCTATTTTATCTCGCAACTTACCCTTACTCGACAGAGTAAGGGCTACTCGATAGAGTACCCCAAGACTTATAAATACGGAGTATTACAGTCTTCCCTCCTTAAAAGGAACTTCGTCCCCGAAGTTCAACCCATACATAAAAACAACCATACAGACTCGACCAAGACACAACAACTTAGCTAAGGACTCAAGAACTCGACCGAACATAGAACATGAACTCTTAACACCCACTCCACCAACTATGTTTACTTCCACAACATGACTCACTATATCGTATCTACCACATATATATCTCTCACGACACCAACTCCATACATAACCAACTACCATCCTCTAATGCTGCTAGCTCCATAATATCATCAACTATCAAATCCAATACCAAGACACTCATAGACATCAAACGGGATGTTACATTCTACCACCCTTAAAAGGAACTTCGTCCTCGAAGTTTACTCACACTCGTAACCTCCTCATCCAACTGTCAATACTAGCGAAATATTCTCACACTCCTAAACATCACGCTACTACAAGCACGGTCATGACCTATAATAAAATCACCCACAACACGAATCGATCTTTTATTCTACATCAAGACTCAACTTCCGAATATATTACCATATGTACAACCATCAAAATCTGTTTTATCGCATCCTACTCCTCTTAAGACAAATGTTACGTCCTCGTAACTCACTAATACCAAACCATATCTATATGTCATTACCCTCTGTACCACCACATGTCAAACATAACCGTCTATAAACCAAACACTCACCATTCTTATATCCAAGGCTCCCATACATAAACATTTCCCATTCCTCAACTCATTCGGCAGCGCACCTAACCTATACCATAAACTCGTAGCAAATCACCATACCCACTCTTCATTATTACTGCCAAACAACATACCTCTCTACGTAAGGCACTTATCTCCCAGAAGCATAACTCACGATCCGCACTCGTTACGTACACGCACACTAGATCCTCAAGTTCTTTCTTTCATTACCGCAAAATTCATACATAACTTAACATGACACTAATTTCCCCAACACCCTACACTCACTGTCTCAACAAAAGATTATGAACTACCTGCCGCTTTCGGATCATTACAACACATGTTCCACGAATCATTTTCCATTACCATGTCTACCGATGTCTCATCTGAAAACAAGATCAAAATTACCGTAACAACCTCTCACAACCGTGTTCCATCAACAGATTATCACTATCCCATGACAACAACGAAACATATACAACTCTATTTCATATCATACCCTACCTCATTCTCAACTTAACCTGGTAAAGAAAACATGAATAAACAAGACAACTGTCTATCAGCACAAACTGAAACTCGCAGAGAGCAACATTAAACAAAACAACAATCTATGTATAACTGGTATGTACTTTCGAAACCCGAATCATAATCGTCCCGCCTACTCCACCACAACCGGTGACGGCATCACAACACCGCCACCAACAGCCACACCGTAGTGCGAAAATACCCGCATCACAACACTATGTACCGTGCCCGGATCACCACCCGAGGCACCACAACCACACCGATAGACATCACAATCGCATACAATTCCATAAATACCGACTTAGCATAACTTCTCGGACAAGAAAAACTTACTCAAATCCACTTTATTAAATCACCACGCAACATATTATATGGATAAACAGATAAGCATCTCATGAACATCCTCTCTGCCATTTCCCGGAATACACATGTGTTATCAATACACATAAAATTATAACTAGCCATGTCAAATCAATCAAGTTATTACCTTTTTGGATATCATTCAAATAAATTACCGTGTCCAACATATATATTACCGAACATTCATAAAACAATTTTATAATTATCATACCATACCACTTCTTGTGAGGTCAGAACCTCACACAAACATTTACACAAATCACAGACCCGTAATCACAACCAACTAGTCAATCCTGACCACGTAAGTCACCACTCGAAAAAGGTTACCTGCCGCCCGAGTTTAACTCATATGCCCCTCATAACATATTCCCCCATTCGCACAACCATCACTTCCTGCCAAATATAATCACACCTTCACTATTCAACTAATAGCGTTCGCCTCATCTAACCACATCTTATACCCTCTCACAATCATACACAACAATCAGGTCCCTACCAAATCAACCTCTTTAGAATTGCTACCTTTCTAATATTCCATCACTCTTAGCCATTAGTGATAACACCACAATGCCACATTTGCTCGTATATCAAATCTCTTACACTCATATCAAAATAACATGGTTTTTCTACCATTTTTGGTTAACATTGCAAATAACGAACATCAAGCCCATCCACAAAATTACCTCAACATTATTCCCAATGCTATCTTATTTGTATTGTCATCCAACTCTCCACCACATATCTCGTATCGTGCCAATACTCCACCAACTTCTTACTCCCTTAATTCCTCGAAACTCATTACCAATCATGTTGCCCTGAAACTCCTATATAACCTTTAGCTAACATCCTCGTGATACCATGACATATTTCGATGATTTCTTATCTTTATATCACATAGCTCCGGTGAACATTTTCCTCAGCTTACTTTTATCCTTCTTTTCTCTTTACACTCAATAATACCAATTAATAGTTCAACTCCTTATTCCTTCTAGCTAACTCTTTAGAAATCTGGTTACCCCTTCGTTGCTCCAAAACATAATTCCATTATTTTCTACCGACATCATCTCACTCTTTCTTACCATGGATCTTCTCTTATTATGCTATCACTCATACTTGCCACTAATCTATCCATAGAACCAACGTTTAATGTTCAAACAATTGCATCCCCCTTTTTACATCTCTAGAAATCAGAATTCATTTAATACTGTTAATTACCCAAGGAAATCACACAGTAGTTTCATCTTTTAATAAACCAAACCTCCCAAACTCACTCACTGTCTACAAATACACCTCGCGACATGTCTCCACAAAGTTCACTATATATTACTCTTCTCAACCCCTTTAAACGAACTTTCACTAGATAAATCCATAACCCACACGACTCCTAACCATTTCCCTCCTTAACTCTTTACACATCTCAAGCTGCCACTATCCACATTCTTACTTTCAATCTTTTCATTCTCACGTTCATTATACTCACATCATCCCTTGTCTATATTCACTTATTTTTACATTACTCAACACACAATCATATCACTCATCCCTTCTCGCAAAACGTGCGCCATGCCTCAATAAACTATACCAATCTTCCTTTTCTTTTTCCACCATCTATCATAATCACATATAACTCATGTCCTCCCCACCGAACTCATACTCATCATAGTGCCACTCTTTACATCATAAGATTGGGTAACTTACGCTTCAGGACCAACACATACGTAAAACAATGCATAAAGAAGTAATACAACACCTTTGAATTAAACATAATATGCAACGAATGTCAAAAGACAAACATATGACTCGAAATACGCATATGACTGCAGACAGACCCCACTCGATCGAGTACGAGAACCTACTCGATCGAGTTGAGGCTACTCGATCGAGTGCCCAATCATGCTCGATCGAGTGCCCCGACTCTTAACCCAAACAGACCTTTCGATCTCGACTTACTCGACCGAGTAGCCCGGCTACTCGATCGAGTGACCCCATACTCGATCGAGTGCCCGAGGTACTCGATCGAGTGCCCAAAAACACGATTCTGGTCAAAATAACGACAAGTACCCACTCGATCGAATCAAACCCACTCGATCGAGTCATGCAGACTCGTGAATACTACCCGAATGTTATCTCACATACCCTAACGTACTATGCATTCATTATTATTTCAACATTATGATTACAACTACGCATTCAAATCTGCGCGACTCCTCATAAAATTAACAAAATAATCTACTTCGTGTTATCAAGTGCCACGTTATAAACAACCATCATTCTTTTCATCCAATTCGTTATATAAAACACATATCATTGAACCTCTATTCTTCATGTTACTACTTACCAAAAGTCAAACATTACCATCTATCATGCTCATATAACATTCAACTTTCAATCATGTATTACCCGCATGTTTTAAATTTTCATAACTTTTCATAACACAAACCACACCCATACACTACAAATCCTATTTCCATGTTGCTAATACAACAACATTACAAATCCACTTCATCACACATCATCATATACGAACTACTTTCTTTTTCTACCATATCATTCATCATTCTCATATACTTTTCCAACGATTCCAACCAACATGTCAACCAACTATCATGCAACATGCTTTCAACAAACCATATACAGCACAATTAACATACACGTCGCACATATACACACGGACTCCACGTTCCCATACCATGTGAATGGCTTAAGTATCATGGGGCCAAGATTTTGAAGTGAGGGCGCCTACTCACCCAAAACCTAGCATCGGTCGGGGCTCCCATTACACATACACCAGGTTCATTTTATTAGACTCCCTATGTTCATTATGTTCATTTGTTACAGTTCCAAAATCGTCGCTCTGATACCATTTGTAACACCCCCATACTCCAAGTGCCTTACCAGGACCACTCGGGTATAAGGATACTACCATCTCGGTTGCCGAGGTCGAATATCATAAGACAATAAAGAAACGTACTTTTAAAGTAATTATAGATTAAGTGATTACATGTTCAAACCAAAACTAATAAAAGGAATTACAAGGTTCTCATACGGTCTACGGCTAAAACTATCAAAGCTACTAGACTTCGTCCGACACAAACGGAAGACTTCTAACCGCCACGTGATGACTCATCCCGGCTATCCCATACGCGTCATATCACACCGCTCAATAATCGCTCACCACCCCGAATGGATCACCACAGTTTTTAAAACATTTAAACGGGTCGATACTAATCACACAATTCAATACATATATCAACAATAAGATAAACAGACAGCTTAACTGTCACACACACACACACACCACCAACCAATTCCCATCATCTCAATACTGACGGTCCACTAGACCAGCCCTGCCAGTGGGGGACCGCAGCCGTTCCCACCTAAGCCCCGCTCATCATACCGAGCGATAACCCTGTCCATTAATGTGCACATCCCCTTCCGTGGCGGGTTCCACGAAGGGAAAAACTAGGGCGTGAAGCCACTCCCGCAAGTGACTCCACTCAGCCAAGAACGCATCTCGAGAACCATAGACAACCAATTACAATCACAATCACAGCCGTCACAATACAATTACTATATCAAACAATCAATCTCAACTCATCAACAATCATCCCATTATGGGACTAATGCGAGTAGGAAATCCTACCTGGGAAGCACTGTGATCAATGACGGTATCAACAAATTTGTATCAAAAAGTCTCTTCTACGAACCCTCCTCCTATCATATAACACATAGAGGCTACACATCACAAACTACACACAAAACCCCCAATCTCTAAATTAGGGTTTAACCAAACTTAACAAAACATTATAAAAATTATATTAAAAGCTTACCCTCGACGCAGGGAACTCAACGATACGAATAACGACAAGAACCGACCGTCGAACTCCGGAATTGCTAAGGATGCGATTAGGAAGATGAACTGGTTGCTTTCTCTCTTAAACAGGGTTTTAGGTTTTGTAAAAGTGATTTAAAACAATGACGACTATGTTTAAATACCTTAATCGCATAATTAACAAAACCCGAGAAAACTCCCCGTAAAACCGGACACTCGATCGAGTACCCAAGGTACTCGATCGAGTACCCCCTTACTCGATCGAGTACCCCAGCTACTCGATCGAGTACCCAACAGGTCAGAAGCTATTTTATGTCGCAACTTACCCTTACTCGACAGAGTAAGGGCTACTCGATAGAGTACCCCAAGACTTATAAATACGGAGTATTACAATCACAACCTCTCAAAACCAGGGTTATGGGTTAACCACAAACAATCTCCTCAAAAGTCAAATTTTTCAACCAAGGTCAACATTCCTCAAAAGAAAGAGTATTATCCAATAGGCGTTAAGGGAGGGTAAGCAAGGAACAAAGGACAAGTTAAGACGGTACAAGGGTAACTCCCAAGAAAAAAGAATAGAGAGTTTAGAAGAAGAAATAAGCATTAAGGATTAAAGAATAAGGCAAGGTACACAAAGAATGAGAAACATCTCCGAGGAAGTAGAAGCATCCTTCAAAGGTTGATCAAATCTTCAATTCCCGGCAATAGGCACCAAATCTTGATCTTCACGTAGGTAAGCTCACGATCATTGATCCAAGGGCACAACAAATATTAAATGACAATCAACAAACATGTTAGAACGAACCTAACAAAGAGCAAGCACATTACAGACTACCACTTTAGGTCCTTAAGTCTACCCATCTCTCATTCATTATTCAAGGTCAATTTCAAGTTTAGATTTGGGGTACACGTGTGTGCGCCAGGAGCAACATAGGCTCTGATACCAACTGTGACACCCCGCGATAACGCAGAAAATATAGCTAATAAATTAAAGCGGAAATTTAGAAAATTTTTGAAACTTTTAAAATTTAAAGCGAGGGTTCATTTAAATACAAAACACAAATAGAGAATGCGGAAATAAAGTTTAAATTATACAAACGTGATAGTCAAGGTGAGGGAAAATATATCCCTCGAATGACAATACAATAAAAGGTAAATATAAGCAATCCTAATAAACCAACTACTAGGCCAAACTGCTCGCTAGCTCACACATGTCTTCACCCCATAGATCCACCAACGAATACCTGTCATTCATGTAAACATGAACGCCACAGTCAGTGGGGAGTAACTCAAGGTTCTCCCAGCCACAAAATGTCAAAATGAACATAACAAAGAACTAAAACAGGTAAGTCATATAAGATACTTACAAAAGATAATAATATAAAGTTTATATTTAAACATGAAAGTTAAATGAGATGGAACTAGATAGATCAACATTAGCATAATAAAGATTCAACTAATCATGTGAGAAAATTAAATAATAATAAAGACAAGAATATGGTCGTTTATATAAAAGCACGTATTTCAAGGAAGTACAACGTAGATATGAGATTAGAATCCGAATCTTGCGAAGCAGTTAAGTAAGGGATCAGCCAATGCAAATTACAAGAATAGAAAGTGTAGCCATTATTTGGAAAACCACTTAGAAAACATTGCACGGAACGTGGCTACTAATGTCACATTCATACTTATGGCTTGCATCTCACCATAAGAACGGATGGGAGCATCAATCCCGACGATCATATCGCAACTAGAGGGCTTATAGCTCACCCCTAGTATCCGATAGGACCAAGACAAACAATACAAGAAAGACAAATACCAATATCTATAACCAAGCAAGACCTTTACTACTCCTATATAAATATATAATTCCCTTGGTAGGACGACAATGGTACTCCCAAGACTCAGTCGTAGTCTAAATCTGGCCAGACTCTCGGGACAATATAGTTCCCGATTCGACATGCGGCAGAACGGTCCGCATCCAAGACTCGAAGACAGATCAGAAATCGAGAACCCACAATCGGCAGGACACTCCGAAAGTGGCGGAAAATATGAGTTGAACCCACAATCGGCAGGACAGTCCGAAAGAGGCGTAAAGATAAGTTAAGCAATACGGTATAGCATAAAGGCATTATCATACGAATACGACTCAACCAAGCGATACGAATCAACTTGGAAAGAGACTAATAATGTAATGAGTCGAGGATAATCCAAATAAGATATTTCGTGCCAAATTATAATCATAAACATGAATAGGTAACCCATTTCTTCAATATTTGTCACTTGGATAAAAATGTAAATAAATGAAAACGGGCCACTTAAAATAAGCAAAAGAAGAATTTGATTACAAATGACCCAAATGTAAGATAAACCATTTATTACTTTACAAGGCATAAATTTATTTAATTGGATTCATATTAAAATGAAAACACGTCATTTCATATATAAGTGAGATAATTAAATAATGTAGTCCCCAATTATAAATCATGTGAGAATAGTATATAAATGAACGATATTTAACGAATTACATCATATAAAACACGAGACAGAATTGAAGTCATTCAAAAGAATCACATTTGCACCAAAATAAACTCGACCCACGGCTCAAAGGGGCCATTTGGATAGCTCCTACACTACACAGTGCAAGACAGCCCAGTTTTGGCCTCTCATAAACCCGATCCAAGCATCCATTTTAGCCATCTAAAGCAGCCTAGTCGAGTACCATCTAGCAGACCCAAAACAACTCATTTCTACCACTCTTTCACCATCTCAGAACAGTCCACATTCCTTCCCAGAAACCCGTGCCCAAACAGTTCGAGTTCCTGCCCAGAAGACAAGTCAGACTAGCCCCTATTCTGCCGTCCAAAACAGTGTCAAACCCTGCAATAGGACGTGTAACACCCCACATTCTAGTGCTAAGAGAAAGAGTAAAGGACAATTGTTCCCTGCATCTGTTTCTCAATAAGTTTATTATTGTCAAAGTATTGGACTTAAGCACTATTCCATCTCTGGTTACCTAATGTCGGAATTGTCAAACAAAACTATGCCATCTGTGTATATAATGCAAATTATATGAACTATGGAACAAAGGGCTTGACAAATTGACCATGTAAAGTCAACATTGGGTACAACACATTCACATTCTTTCTTTGAACAAAAAAAAGGAAGTACTTCTCATAGAAAGGCCGTAAAATGATAATTCATGACTTCTAACAGTCCCCAAAACAGACCTAGATCGATTCTAACCAGTCCTATCATCTCCATTTCGACTGCCCAAAAACAATACACAAACCGGACCAAGGATGGTACCATGGTACTCAAAATAGCCACTTCCAACAACAAATTAAGACGGAATCCCAAGTAATAAGAAGACGGAATCCTCCATACAAACCACGAGTTCCATACATATATAAAAGAAAACGATTAAAGATTCCAACTTTATAGTATATAAGAGCTAAACACAAATTATACGAACACAATTTCGAAATTATGTCGAGTAACCTATCACCGTTACCTTTTTGCCCTTCAAATCTCCGTGGAAAACGTCAAAAGAGTACGAGCCTCCGTGCGGGTCTTCGGTTTCTTCAACTAGAAGGAGGAAAACGAAATAAAGGAGTTAAAAATCGGAACTTTTATGAGGCGGGTCAAACTGAAATCACCACAAAATCATAACTTTCTTACCTAGAAAGTTGAAGGACGGAAAGATGAACAGACTGGTGCAAAAATTAATGAAAACGGTTAAGAAATGCAGTCCGAAATAGAGCTTGAAGGTGACGGAAATGGTCTTTATGCTTTGTATATACATTTTTTTTTGTGGTCAGCTGAGGAGTTGTTGTTACCTGCTGCTGATTCAACGAAAAGAAAGGGGAAATGAAGGGGGGTGGGGACGGTGAGGTGTGAGAGAGTGAGTATAATAATAATAATAATAATAATAATAATAATAATAATAATAATAATAATAATAATAATAATAATAATAATAATAATAATAATAATAATAATAATAATAATAATAATAATAATAATAATAATAATAATAATAATAATAATAATAATAATAATAATAATAATAAAAGAATTATTTAAAAGGTAGAGTGTGAGAGGGTAGGTGAGCGTGTTGTCAAATTCTGATTGGTCCGGATTAAAGTAGGTACAACGGTTTCGAAAACTTCCTAATAAAAATCAATCTCTCAACCACATTACTTCCAAGGATTCCTCAAGATAACTTACGCTACTCTACATCTAATCTATTCCATGAAACAAGGTACTTCACCACACTTGTGATTCAACAATTCACAATCACTAAACATTCACAACGACTTCCACAAAACAAGACCAAAATTACTAACAAGGATATACTCATACCCAATAAACGTCAAAAGGAAACACCAATCTATGTATGGCCATCAACATCCTAAAGGTATATCTTTCCAAAATCACATCATAAACCTTACTCCATGTTTACTCCTAAGGTAACAACGCTAACCTACTAAGCTTTCAAATCCCAAACATAAACAACAAAGCCAAGTCCTATAACATTAGTAACATAGGCAACTCACACTTGACACACAGAATCCACCAATCAATTATACTCACTTTATCAAGGAACTAGGTATAGGAATCACTAAGTATGTCTCATCATACTACCCAGGTCTTTCTAGCATCACAACCTCTCAAAACCAGGGTTATGGGTTAACCACAAACAATCTTCTCAAAAGTCAAATTTTCCAAACAAGGTCAACATTCCTGAAAAGAAAGAGTACTATCCAATAGGCGTTAAGGGAGGGTAAGCAAGGAACAAAGGACAAGTTAAGACGGTACAAGGGTAACTCCTAAGGAAAAAGAATAGAGAGTTTAGAAGAAGAAATAAGCATTAAGGAGTAAAGAATAAGGCAAGGTACACAAAGAATGAGAAACATCTCCGAGGAAGTAGAAGCATCCTTCAAAGGTTGATCAAATCTTCAATTCCCGGTAATAGGCGCCAAATCTTGATCTTCACGTAGGTAAGCTCATGGTCATTGATGCAAGGGCACAACAAATATTAAATGACAATCACCAAACATGTTAGAACGAACCTAACAAAGAGCAAGCACATTACAGACTACCACTTTAGGTCCTTAAGTCTACCCATCTCTCATTCATTATTCAAGGTCAAGTTCAAGTTTAGATTTGGGGTACACGTGTGTGCGTTGGGAGCAACATAGGCTCTGATACCAACTGTGACAACCCGCGATAACGCAGAAAAATATAACTAATAAATTAAAGCGGAAATTTAGAAAATTTTTGAAACTTTTAAAATTTAAATCGAGGGTTCATTTAAATACAAAACACAAACAGAGAATGTGGAAATAAAGTTTAAATTATACAAACGTGATAGTCAAGGCGAGGGAAAATATATCCCTCGAATGACAATACAATAAAAGGTAAATCTAAGCAATCCTAATAAACCAACTACTAGGCCAAAGTGCTCGCTAGCTCACACATGTCTTCACCCCATAGATGCACCAACTAATACCTGTCATTCATGTAAACATGAACGCCACAGTTAGTGGGGAGTAATTCAAGGTTCTCCCAGCCACAAAATGTCAAAATAAACATAACAAAGAATTAAAACAGGTAAGTCATATAAGATACTTACAAAAGATAAGAATATCAAGTTTATATTTAAACATGAAAGTTAAATGAGATGGAACAAGATAGATCAACAATAGCATAATAAAGATTCAACTAATCATGTGAGAAAATTAAATAACAAGAAAGACGAGAATATGGTCGTTTATATAAAAGCACGTATTTCAAGGAAATACAACGTAGATATGAGATTAGAATCCGAATCATGCGAAGCAGTTAAGTAAGGGATCAACGAATGCAAATTAAAAGAATAGAAACTGTAGCCATTATTTGGAAAACCACTTAGCAAACATTGCACGGAATGTGGCTACTAATGTCACATTCATACTTATGGCTTGCATCTTACCATAAGAACGGATGGGAGCATCAATCCTGACGATCATATCGCAACTAGAGGGCTTATAGCTCACCCCTAGTATCCGATAGGACCAAGACAAACTACACAAGAAAGACAAATGCCAATATCTATAACCAAGCAAGACCTTTACTACTCATATATAAATATATAATTCCCCTGGTAGGACGACAATGGTACTCCCAAGACTCAGTCCTAGTCTAAATTTGGCTAGACTCTCGGGAGAATACAGTTCCCGATTCGACATGCGGCAGAACAGTCCGCATCCAAGACTCGAAGGCAGATCGGAAATCGAGAACCCACAATCGGCAGGACAGTCCGAAAGAGGCGTAAAGATAAGTGAAACAATACGGTATAGCATAAAGGCATTATCATACGAATACGACTCAACCAAGCGATACGAATCAACTTAGAAAGAGACTAATAATGTAATGAGTCGAGGATAATCCAAATAAGATATTTCGTGCCAAATTATAATCATAAACATGAATAGGTAACCCATTTCTTCAATATTTGTCACTTAGATAAAAATGTAAATAAATGAAAACGGACCACTTAAAATAAGCAAAACAAGAATTTGATTACAAATGAACCAAATGTAAGATAAACCATTTATTACTTTACAAGGCATAAATAATTAAATTGGATTCATATTAAAATGAAAACACGTCATTTCATATATAAGTGAGATAATTAAATAATGTAGTCCCCAATTATAAATCATGTGAGAATAGTATATAAATGAACGATATTTAACGAATTACATCATATAAAACACGAGACAAGATTTAAGTCATTCAAAAGAATCACATTTGCACCAAAATAAACTCGATCCACGGCTCAAAGGGGCCATTTGGATAGCTCCTACACGACACAGTGCAAGACAGCCTAGTTTTCGCCTCTCATAAACCCGATCCAAGCATCCATTTTAGCCATCTAAAGCAGCCTAGTCGAGTACCATCTAGCAGACCCAAAACAACTCATTTCTACCACCCTTTCACCATCCCAGAACAGTCCACATTCCTTCCCAGAAACCCGTGCCCAAACAGTTCGAGTTCCTGCCCAGAAGACAAGTCAGACTAGCCCCTATTCTGTCGTCCAAAACAGTGTCAAACCCTGCAATAGGACGTGTAACACCCCACATTCTAGTGCTAAGAGAAAGAGTAAAGGACAATTGTTCCCTGCATCTGTTTCTCAATATGTATATTATTGTCAAAGTATTAGACTTAAGCAATATTCCATCTCTGGTTACCTAATGTCGGAATTGTCTAACAAAACTATGCCATCTGTGTATATAACGCAAATTATATGAACTATGGAACAAAGGGCTTGACAAATTGACCATGTAAAGTCAACGTTGGCTACAGCACATTCACATTCTTTCTTTGAACAAAAAAAAGGTAGTACTTCTCATAGAAAGGCCGTAAAATGATAATTCATGACTTCTAACAGTCCCCAAAACAGACCTAGATCGACTCTAACCAGTCCTATCATCTCCATTTCGACTGCCCAAAAACAATACACAAACCGGACCAAGGATGGTACCATAGTACCCAAAACAGCCACTTCCAACAACAAATTAAGACGGAATCCCAAGTAATAAGAAGACGGAATCCTCCATACAAACCACATGTTCCATACATATATAAAAGAAAACGATTAAAGATTCCAACTTTATAGTATATAAGAGCTAAACACAAATTATACGAACACAATTTCGACATTATGTCGAGTAACCTATCACCGTTACCTTTTTGCCCTTCAAATCTCCGTGGAAAACGTCAAAAGAGTACGAGCCTCCGTGCGGGTCTTCGGTTTCTTCAACTAGAAGGAGGAAAACGAAATAAAGGAGCTAAAAATCGGAACTTTTATGACGCGAGTCAATCTGAAATCACCACAAAATCATAACTTTCTTACCTAGAAAGTTGAAGGACGGAAAGATGAAGAGACTGGTGCAAAAATTAGGGAAAACGGTTAAGAAATGCAGTCAGAAATAGAGCTTGAAGGTGACGGAAATGGTCTTTATGCTTTGTATATACATTTTTTTTTGTGGTCAGCTGAGGAGTTGTTGTTACCTGCTGCTGATTCAACGAAAAGAAAGGGGAAATGAAGGGGGGTGGGGACGGTGAGGTGTGAGAGAATGAGTATAATAATAATAATAATAATAATAATAATAATAATAATAATAATAATAATAATAATAATAATAATAATAATAATAATAATAATAATAATAATAATAATAATAATAATAATAATAATAATAATAATAATAATAATAATAATAATAATAATAATAATAATAATAATAATAATAATAATAAAAGAATTATTTAAAAGGTAGAGTGTGAGAGGGTAGGTGAGCGTGTTGTCAAATTCTGATTGGTCCGGATTAATGTAGGTACAAGGTGAAATGTGACGGTCTATAGCTAGACGAAAAAATGTCTTGAGTTTATTTTAACTTGAGACGGAAACTAATATTATTACTGTCACTATTATTATCCGACCAAAATACGTATACCTATATTATTATATAAATCATGCCTTAAAGATATAAATAAATCGTACGTATTTTTATATAAACGAGCTTTTATATAATACGTTTATAAAAATTGTGTTTGACATAAAATTAATTAAATTAAATAATTCAAAAATATATAATAAAGTGGTTAAACAGTTTAATAAATTTTAAATATCAAAATGGGAAATTCGCGGGTGTTACAGCTCAGTTAATTGTTAACCACGGTAGTGTCTTTACTTAACGTCATTATGAAAATGAAATGGTTAAACCTCCTTCCAAAAAGAGTATTTTGAGAAGGACATATATTAAATGGGATTTCACTTTTAAATAATGACATTGCTACGCATCATTATAAAAATGAATGAGTTAGAGATTAAAATCACTTTCCATATGTTTAAGACTGGGCATCTCGAAAGAGAATCCCCTAGGATGAGAAGATGACTCTGGAATTTGGTAAAAGGAGATTGTGCGACAAGAAGGAGCCCCCAGTAAAGAGGTATAAATGGAAATTGTGGTTGGAAGGTTATGAAATGTAAAGGGATGGTTTTAAAATGGGGGTCGATAATTGCGGTTGAAAGTTGGTAATTGGGATGGTTGTGTCCATGAGGACTGCCTACGTATTCACGTGAAGTGAAATCAAACCAGATCGTAGTTCTGAGGTTTGGTTAATTTTGTTTGGGTGTCGTGGTTGTATCCTTCTTGTGTAAGAAAGGACTGCCTACGTATCCACCTGAATAAGTGAAATCAAACCATGCTCGTAGTTCAGGTGTGTGCCTAAGCTATGTTGTCAGGGCCTTAAAGTGCATGGGTCAGGAGAGTATATTCCTTTGGTGACTCGAAGAATATATTTGAGATAACTCCCTTTGATCATAGACCAAAGAGGTATAACTAATTTTGTAAAATTTTCCTTGTCATGTGAGCACATTTAGTGGACCCTAAGGATGAATTGGGTAGGTCCCGTCCTAGGTAGCAAAGTATTTGAAGACTCCGTGTATGGGTCAAGGTGAAACTAGATTGGATATTTGGAATGTGGGTCTTGGAAATAAAAGGCCTTTGATGAACAAATCTCTAGAGCTTGATTTTGTGGAGTTAAGGCTTTATGGGATTATGGCTTGTAATATGGCTTGGAAATGGAGTCTCTTGGCTTAATGTAGCCTGAGCACATAAAGGTAGGTTAATTGATGCGGGATCTAGTTTCCATATCTTGGCCCTAAAGGATGGGTATACTTGACGAGCTTGAAAGGATTTTCAAAATTCCTAACTAGCTCCCTGTAACGGTCTCGAGAAGGACTTAGGGTGTGTGATGTGTAAAAGGCTAAGTGAGGGTGCTAGCTAACCATCTTCATTAGTGTCTTGATTCTACATGCAGTATTTCGTTTAGCATTTGATTTCATACTCGTTCTTGATTCAGACTCAGATTCTTGGTCTAGAATATATCTCGGCTTTTTGCTCGGAATCTTGATAGAGGTTTTTGATGATAACTTTGACTTTGGATATTGACATTGGCTTGCTTGATTGAGCCTTCTTCTTTTGACTCTTTTGTCTTGGTTTACGGGCATAACTGCAACCTTGGATATTGATCTTGGTCATTTCTCTTGAGTGAGCCTTTGTCTTTGATCATGGCTCGTATCGTCTTGGATTTGCTTGCTACCATGGATTTGCGTTAGACTAGCACCTTTGGTGCGAAACGGGTTGGTCTTTAGTAACACAGTTTTTTATTGTGGGGAATGGGTTTGCCATCCGTCATGGATCGTTAACAAGGGAGATGGTCTGGATTCGTCCTAGAAACTTTTGACATAGGCTCGTCTTAAATTGGGGTATAACAAGGGTTCTATTGCCAGACATGGAATAGGTAAGGAAAGAACCCGGAGTTTCAGGTCCTCTACAACATAGAACGGAACATCATTTAAGTGCACTCAGATCGACTGTCATGTGTTATTGTTCGTTCGTTTTAAAATGTCTCAAATTAATTCTTATTGTCACAAAAAAAGGAAAATGAAGAGATAGGATAGAATATGTGGATTGAAAAGTGTACTTTTATTGAAATGAATAATGAACATATTTAACATAGACTCGAGAAGACACGTGACTATTGGGACAGCCTCCCAGATTGTCACTAGAAATGGAAATGGACACGAAGAAAGACACTATGACAAAATTATGGGATAGAAAGCCTAAGACTCGGAATCGGACTCGGACATTGACGCGATCTTAGATCCAGACCCGTAATCATCATTGTTATCTTCGGGGAATCCTCTTTCAGCATCTGGTAGCTTGAACGTCTGATCTTGATCGTCGAACGATTTGATCACCTTGTCCTCGTTGTTTGGGGTACTATAAGGGTAAAGGCCCAGGAGACCTTCTTGTCTTTGAAGAGTAAGACACCCATGAGGGTCATTCTTTTCTCTTAAAGGACCGAGGGTCGATAACGCTATCTTGCCGCGATTGAGCATATAGTGGATGGTATGTTTGAGTTTTGAACATACTTCAGTGTAGTGTCCATTACTCCTATGGAATAGGCAATATTGAGAGCCGTCCCAGAAGCGACCTCTCCTCTCGTACTTAGGGTCTGGGGTTGGACCGATCGGTTGGACTAGTCCTTTAGCAAAGAGTCTTTCAAAGGCGATCGCATAAGGCATGCCTAAATTGGAGAATAACCTTGGAGGCTGAGTTCCTCTTTCTTGTGCAGGTTCTATAAACTTTACGTCGATAATGCGGATTGTTTGATTGTTGGGTATTTGAGAGTCTGTTTTGCTTCTTTTCACCAAATGATTGGTGGATCATTCATCTTTTTTATTATACGCGATGTTGAACTCCCTATAAGGTCGCTTAGTTTCTGTATCCAAACAAGTTAGGAGCGAGACAGTAATCCTACCATCCTTAACCCCATCTTGTATGACATGCTTGAGTTTATAGCAATCTTTGGTATCATGCTCCCTACCCCCATGGTATTGACAATATGAATTGTCATCCCAAAACTTAGACTTCTTTTCTGGATCCGGGGTAGGCCCTATTGGTTGAAGAAGACCTAGAGAGGATAATTTGTTTAAGGCTAGGGCATAAGGTGTGCCTAGACTTGTGAATGACCTGAGAGAGTTGCTAGGTTTCTTTGATGAAGTCTCTATGAGGTTGCCTTTATTGATTTTGCTTCATGGATGAGAAAAACTAGGAATAGATTGCTCACTTTTTGCTTTCTCCTTAGGACTGTTAGATTGAGGGTTTGTCTGGACACTTTTCATCTCAAGCTTCTTAGCCATTTCAGCAAACTGGTTCTCTATGTTGGAAAGTCGAGAGTTTAGGTTATCAAGGGCTCCCTCTAACTTGGAAAATTTATTGTTGAAGGCAATGAAAAGCATGAGCATTCCACTTTTGATGTCAACGTTTTTGAGGACATTGATTTCTTCGTCGTCACGAGGATCGAGGAGATGAGAACAATCTAGGGACGGTTCTACATCATGTTTAGTGCTGCTAAACCCAGGAGGGTTGATCTTCTTGGATCGCTCGACAGAAGGTGGCACTGGAAGCCTGCCTTCTTCGATCATATCCTGAATAATATGATTTAGACAAAAGCATTCCTCCGTATCGTGTCCCCTACCTCGATGGTACTGACAATATGAATTGCCCTTCCACCTAGGCAATATCTTTTCAGGGTATGGGGTTGGACCAATTAGATGAAGTTTTCCTTGGGAAACCAGTCTTTGTAGAGCTACTTCATATGTGGTTCCGAGGTCAATGAATTCCCTAGGAGCTTGTCCCGGCCTTGTGGGTGGAGTTTCCAAGAGGTTGACTCCCTTGTCTTCATTGGCCTTCTTAGATGGGTGAGGTTTGTTGAAGCTATGACCTGGCCTTGGGGTACGAGAAGATGGTAAAGGTTTCATCATGTCTATCTTATTTTCCATATTGATGACACGAGCGCTCAAGTCTTCGATGGTGGCCTGAAGCTTAGTGACTGCAGTACTTAGTTCTTTGACGTTGACAGATAAACGTTCTTGAACATTTTCATTGGAAATTGCAGAATTCCTACCGAGAAGAAAATAACGCGCGTTACAACTTGATTCAACATGGGATCACGCATACTAAGGCGACAAACAAAGGATATACGACGAGACGAGATGACTAGACTCTTGACTAATGAATCCAGGAAATGTCATGAGTGACTTCTCGTGTTTGGACTCACGATGTTTGACCTTGACCTTAGACTCGAGTGTTGACTTTGACGGAGTGACATTTATGTGGTTAACTTGATTGACGGGATTGATGACACGTGTTGATTATAAGACGTGTGTTTTAAGATAGACTTGACTCGAGGTTCGAGTATGTGTGTCCCGAACGTGACACTAGGGGAATTCGGTGTGTTGACTCGAGTGTGTGGGTCGAGGTGTCGAAAATATTTAGATCCTAACTGAATTGGGTCCAAAATGACGGCGTGACGCCTTAGGACTTGACTCGAATTGGAAAAGACCCAAAATGTAGGAAAAGACGGGTTTATAATTTGATAGAGTTCCGACTAGGACATAGTCGGTTCGAATTTTGACTCTAACTTAGTCCAATTGAATTTACATATTTACGTTTACATGGTTTGAAAATATTTTGGTTTAAAACGTTTTAGTTTTTTTTTTTTTTTTTTTTTTTTAAATGGGTTTGAGGCCCGAATTTGACTCGACATTTGGACAGAGTTTCGGCTTATTTTGCGCTGTTTTCAAAATGTTTACATTTTGAAAAGGATTTTATTTTACAAAATTTTGTCATGGTTTTGTTTACAAAATGGTGATCACGTATACGATACATACATATGGGCATTATAACGGTATGCTGAGTGCATTTAAAGGGTTTTGGCTTAAAAAGGTGGGTTGCCATACCAAGCAATCAAACCCTGGTCTGTGGAGAGGTCTGTGCCAAACATGAGTAAGATCGGTTCCTAGTCCATTTCCTCGAGTAGTGAAAGCCCATGATACAAGCATGAATATGCATCGCGGTATGGTTGACGTCAATCGCTGTCTATCCTTAGGCCCAGATAAGAATTTAGACCGTCCAGACAGGACGATTGGTCGAATGGGTTGGGTTGGGCCTAGGAAGGCCGAATAAAACGACCTAAGAAGGTCGAGTAATGAAAACCGACAACTGTCTCATATAAACTATTCTCTAACCTTGTTCAAGTTTCACCCTTGGCAACACGTAAGTGTATTAGTCCCCAACGGAGTCGCCAAACTATGGACCATGGGCCAGGGGGGGCCCTTGGGAACAAGCGTTTGCATTTGTGGAGGCGCCACCAATTTTTATGGAAAATTGGAACCGTTTGAATATCTCGTGTCATGTCAAGACACAAAGTAGTGACATGAACACTAAGAACTCGTTACCCTTAGCATTCTATGTCTAGAATGACTCTCGTGGATGCCAATGAACACGGATGTTCACAGAGATCTGGAGTAAGGGGTGAGGGTACGTATTAGGAAGTCCTTTTACTGAACACCTAATCCCGCCCGCCTCGATAGCGGCCTCTACTAATAATTAGGGAAATCGTTTTTATTCGATATGTTGTCGATTATATGCATGTAATGCAACATCCACAGATTAATCCTAGCATGTGAATTAAACTAAGTCGGTGAACAATTAATTAGCACTCATTAATGTCAAATTAGGGTTTAAAATTAATTACATGTGAAGACAAGTAAATAAATCATACAATACGATAATTGAATAAACGCAATAATTAAAATTACAAAGGGTTTAGTCGATTTACGTCAAAAATACATTTAAGACGGATGATTTGCGAAAAACAAGAGAAAATAAAATAGGTTAAATACGGACAGATTAAGAGGTGATAATACGAATAATAGTCGGTTAATAAGTAGACTAACGAATTAGGGCAAAGCAAGAATGGAAGTTCAGAGACAGAACTCAACCCGGAACAGGCGCAGCAATGCTGCGCCTCTTGGAAGAGGCGCAGTGGTCACTGCGTTTGTTCCTGAGATGAGTTCTGGCTGTGAAGCCAAAACTGCGGATTGTTAATGTTCGTTGGTGATTTTAATGGTTAATTACGGATATTTGACTCGGATGGAAGTGATTTAACAGGTTATTTACTTGTGAATTCGGATCATAAAAGCGATAACACGAATTAAAACGAACTAAGACTAATTAAAACGAGTTAGGGTTAATTACAATTTAGTTAGGTTATTTATAGAGACGGAAACAAACTAGACAAACGTGATAAACTGATGGAAGCGTATACAAAAGTTGAATTCCAGAGATTTGATATGAACGAATCGAATCTCGAAAACTCGGATTTGATTTAATGACGAAAACCCGCAAATATTGATTATTAGGGATTTAGGTCGGGATTAAAGCGATAATTATTATAAATACGTTAGAATTATTTTATACGAAGAAAATAAGAAGAAAATAAGAAAAGACGAAACAAAAGAGACGAAATAACAAAGAACAAAGGAAGAAGAAGAAAGGCAGGAACTGCGGCAGCCTCAAGAAGAGGCGCAGCAGATGCTGCGACCCTTCAAAGAGGCGCAACAGTTGTTGCGTTTCTTCACGACGTCTGTATTCTATTAATCCGTAAAAATATTTTAATAAAGGGGTTTTAGAAATCAGTTTTAAATATATTTTTGACGTAAACCTTACATTAATTAGTACAAAAATAAAATACAATAACAAAAGATGGGATTGACACCCTAAGACTTACATGTTTGACGAAACGATATTAACTAAGTTAACGTTTAGTGATTGCTCGACTCGAATGTATGATGAAAGTGCCCTCGTAAGAGGATTTAGATTAAATTGATTGATTAATTGAGTGTAGTTGGTCAAATTGGTCGGTCATGCAACGTGACTGGTACTCAGAAGGATCCGAGCTTACTTGGTCGATTGATCAAGCACGTAGACGTCAATAAGCTTAGAGCACGGTCTTAGAATGCAAAGGGAGAATAGAAGGGCGTACACTCGTGTGAAAAATATGAGGAACGAAGGTCCCTATTTATACTAATCACACGGAGGAATTATGGTAAGAGTAGGATTTGGGAAGGAATAGGAAAGAAAGGATACGGAAATAACCGACTTAGTTGAAACATGGAAACTTGGACAAAAAGAAATCCTGGAGAAAAGGCGCAGCAGGTGTTGCGATCTTTCAAAGAGGCGCAACACTTACTGCGTCCTTTCACGGGTAGGATCCTTCTGCGCGTAGAAAACGCGTTTGACAGCCTGTCGTATTTTAGACATAACTTTCTCTACAAGACTCGGAATAAGGTGATTTTGGTGGCGTTGGAAATCTAAAAAAGAGATCTAGAACTTTCTGTGAAATAGGCCTGACACAAAATAGTCATTATCACCTCGTAAAACGGGCCTAAAGGTCGGGTTATCATTTTAGCTAAATGAAATGCACATTTTGTAATGTAAACTTAAGTTTAGCCTAAAGAAGTGACATGGGCCTCAAAATGAGATATACCCATAACATTTATGACATCTTAACCTTAGGTAGATAAGCACATTGCTTTGACTCAGGACTTTGACGGTTTTAGGAAATGAAAACGGTTTTTGATCCAGACTCCAAATGTACTCTAATTACTGTCAAAACGATCGTAATGATACCTAGATGACAACCAAGGGGTATACACAAGTGTATGAGTTACCTTTTATTAGCTGATTTATGAAACGTCATAAATCGCGACATATGCTAAACATGCGTCCCAATCATCACTGGGTGTTTAGCGGGAGGTGCAGAAACGAGGTATCTACATATTTGCATGTTCTAGTCGTTTCTCCAGTTTTCTATTGTTTTTTATCTCTACACACTTTACTTTTGTGTTATTCTACTGTTATTCTTGCGCTTAGTTTGTTCTCAAGTTATTTCTCATGTTTTAATTGTTTTCTGTCCTTTCTAAGGTTTTCTGTCTGTTTATGTTTTCTTTACTTTTCAGTATTTCTATTTTTCCGCTGTTACTCTGGTCCTATGGCGGCATTGCAGGGTTACTCTTCCTGTCATTGTAGTGTTTTTCCTGTTTTATTTATGCTTTTACTGTTTCTATTATTCTGGTGCGTCATGTCACTTGTTAGGGTTTGTTTGTTTGTAGGTTTCAGCATCACAAATGGAATGAGTTTGTCAGGGATAGGCAATAAATATAGAGAATGAAGATAGATTGTTATTTGCTATAGATTTTGCTACTAAAAAGAAAAAAAATGGGTTGGTTATTGGACGATAACATTGATAAGTCCTTTGAAGTTAATGTAGAAGTTCGTCGTAATCAATCAATGTCTGAAGTTTTAAATAGCCAGGACCTAATAGAAAGAGTATTCCAACATGTATAGAATACTTTGGACAAGAGCAATATGTGTCTTGTTTGTAAGAAATGGTCACAAATGTTCCTTTTTCATAAAAGTGCCCCCGGTGTTAACGACCAATATATGAAACTTCTAACAACAAGTCATAGTGAAGGTTTTAAGACTGTTTTAAGGGGTTCGAAAATAGTTTCCAAACGATGCAAGTGCTGCATGATTGCAAATGAGACAGGAAAGAGGATGTTGCATGCTTGCCAGCATATACATGATCGTGAGTCGATGCTTTACACACCTACAACTGATCGGATCAGGCTAATTCACTATTAGTTTGATACACTCATGGACCATATGTAACACCCCCTCATACCAAGGTGCCTTACCAGGACCACCCTACCATGAAAGTGTGTTACCATCTCGGTTGCCCGAGGTTAGTACATACCAAAAGCGTCTGAACTGAGCACATTTATTAAAGTACTGTAAAGCATAAAGTTTACAACATCCCAAATCCAAATACTGGTTTAACAAAATACAACTCCAAAGTTTAATAATAAAAGAAATCCAATCTAAGACTCAGACGGTGATGCTATGACTGGTGATGGCGATACTCCCAAGAGGTCCCAAGCTCACACTAGCAATACTGTCAAGCCCGCTCACCATCCCCGAATGGATCACCGCAGATTCCACAAACAACACGGGTCAAGATTACTCAAACATTAAGACAAACAAACGGAGAAATCAAATGATCATCGCCAATTCCCAATCCTCCATTCTCACACAGTAACCGACTACACACTGAAGTGTGTAGCCCTGCCAGATTACCCATCGCAACAGGTAATCCTCGCCGCCAGTGGGTGACCGCAGCCGATTCCACCTAGTCCAGGTCCTCAACGAGCGACAACAATCCCTGTCCCTTAATGTGCACATCCCCTCCCGTGGCGGGTTCCACGAATGGCGAACTAGGGTGTGAAGCCACTCCTGCAAGTGACTCCACCACAATCACAATCACATGATATCACAGCAAACTCAACACCCTCACACCAACATCGTCACAACAATCTCCATACTCCGATGATCAACAGATAACAATAATCACAACAAACATGTCTTACAAGAACAGTAAACTGAGTAGGAAACCCTACCTTAGAAATCAACAGTGGGAAATAACTTGAACACTCAGAAAGGCTCCTCTACTAAGTCTTCTCCTATAACATAATCATATCACACAATTACACATTGCACAACCCCCATAATCCCAATTCCGTAAATATACAGTAACCCCAACGAATACAAATAACGTAGAATAAAACTTACCAACAGTAGGATGAGGATTTGTACGCGACGAATCCAAAGGTTTCACAAACAACAAGGCTATGGGATGATTATGGAGTGATTAGGGAGAGATTAGGGTTAACGTAGAAATGATGAAGTTGAAATGATGTTTTGAAAACTGACGCGGGATGTAAAATAATCTTAAACACTCCCTAATCAAACCGTCAAAATAATACTCGCCAAACCGAATACTCGGTCGAGTAAAGTTATACTCGGCCGAGTATCCTCTACTCGGTCGAGCATTAACTATACTCGGCCGAGTATTCACCGGCAAAACCAAAACAACTCACAACAACAACACTACTCGGCCGAGTAAGCTCTACTCGATCGAGTAGTCGCCAAAGAAAATCCGTAGTGTTACAATCTTCCCCCCTTAAAAAGAACTTCGTCCCGAAGTTCACACTCTACTATAAAACAAAGCACAACACTACACCACAAGACTATACTAACCACATATAACAACACCAAGGAATTATACAAGTCACCACAAAAGTCATTACCCCGACTCAAAGCAAAACAACAAACAAAACAAATCACGACCGCGACCATCTCCTACCCCCCTAAAAAGGCAACGGTTACGTCACCGTAACCAAACATACCTGATCAAAAAGGTTAGGAAAACATTCTCGCATAGCTTCCTCGGGTTCCCATGTGGCTTCCGCCACATTATGATTAGACCAAAGGACCTGGAGTAAGACCGTCTCACCATTCCGGGTCTTACGAACCTTGCGATCAAGAATCTGCTTAGGAATCTCGGCGTAGGACAAGGATTCATCAAGCTCGATGTTTTCCATTTCAAGGATATGCGCCGGATCGCTCACATACTTCCGAAGTTGAGATACATGAAAAACATTGTGTAGTCTATCCAAAGCTGGTGGTAATGCTAACCTGTAGGCCACCTCGCCAACACGGTCCAAAATCTCATAAGGACCTATAAACTTTTGGCTTAGCTTACCCTTTTTCCCAAACCTCATAACACCTCGCATAGGTGACACTTTTAAAAGAACCTTGTCACCTACCATAAACTCAATGTCCTTGCGGTGCAAGTCAGCGTAGCTCTTCTGACGATCTTGAACTGCTCTCATCTTTTGCCGAATTAACTGGATCTGCTCAACCATATCTTGAACCAGCTGTGGCCCTAAAACCACAATCTCATAACTATCATCCCAACAAACTGGACTTCGGCATTTTCGACCATACAAAGCTTCAAAAGGTGCCATCCCAATGCTTGTATGATAACTGTTATTGTATGAAAACTCGATCAGATCAAGCCTGTCTTCCCAACTGCCCCCAAAGTCCATAACACATGCCCTCAGCATGTCTTCTAAGGTCTTGATCGTCCGTTCTGTCTAACCATCGGTTACCGGATGAAAGGCTGTACTCATCTTTAAAGTCGTACCCATCAACTCTTGCAGTTCTTGCCAAAACTTGGATATGAACCTCGCATCACGATCAGAAACGATATCTTTAGGTATACCATGTAACCGAACGACATGCCTCCTCTAACCCAATGCCAGCTGCATCTTAGACCAAGTATCTTTCATGGGAACGAAATGGGCTGACTTGGTTAACCGATCAACAATCACCCAAATCATGTTGTTACCTTGTTGTTACCCAGGTAACCCCACAATGAAGTCCATGGAGATCGACTCCCACTTCCACTCGGGTACTGTCAAAGACTGAATCTTACCTTGTGGTCTCCTTTGTTCACCCTTGACCTTTTGACAGGTCAAACATCTGGCCAAAAACTCAGCTACATCTCTCTTTATGTTTGGCCACCAAAAAGTCTTCTTAAGGTCTCTATAAAGCTTGTCACCACCTGGGTGAACTGAATAGGGGGTGCAATGAGCCTCCGTCAAGATCACTCTCCGCAACTCTACATCCTCAGGAACACACCATCTCCCATCAAACGAACACTCCCATCTGGATGGATATAAAACCTGGAAGCCGTTCCACTCTCTACCTTTGACTTCCACTCCTGAATTTTAGGATCAAGCTCTTGCTTACTTTTGATGTTCTCATACAACTCTGGCTCGATCGTCAAATCCACGATGGTATCCCCCTCTCGAATCATAAAGATCCCCAAACTAGACATCTCATCCCTCAACTTCAGCAAGGACATAGCTGTACATAGCGAATGAACGCTCTTCCTACTCAATGCATCTGCAACAACATTAGCCTTACCCTCGTGATAGATGATCTCCATATCATAATCTCCAATCAGCTCCATCCACCGTCTCTGTCGCATGTTAAGCTCCTTCTGAGTGTAGATATACTTTAGACTCTTATGATCAGAGAACACCTTAAAAGTTACTCCATAGATGTAGTGTCTCTAAATCTTTAGAGCGAACACAACTGCACCCAGCTCCAGATCATGAGTAGGGTAGTTGTCCTCATATTGCTTCAGCTGCCTCGAAGCATAGGCTATGACTTTCCCTCCCTGCATCAAAACACAACCAAGACCATTCTTTGAAGCGTCGGTATATACCTCAAAGTTATCACAACCCTCTGACAAGGCTAGGATAGGAGCTGTGGTCAAGCGTTCCTTTAATGTCTGAAACGCCGTCTCACAACTCTCATCCCACAAAAATCTGACTTCCTTCCTCATCAAGGATGTCATAGGCCGCTCTATGGTAGAGAAATCTTTCACAAATCTCCTGTAGTAGCCGGCAAGGCCTAAGAAACTCCGAATCTCAGCAACATTCTTCGGCGATTCCCACTTGGTAACGGCCTCAATCTTACTAGGATCCACGGATACCCCCTTCTTGGATGTTACATGGCCCAGAAAAGCCACTTCCTCTAAACAGAACTCACACTTGGATAGCTTGGCATAAAGCTGATTATCTCTCAAAGTCTGCAGAACTATCCTCAAGTGCTCCTCATGCTCTTCCTTAGTCTTAGAATAGACTAAGATATCGTCGATGAAAATAACCACAAACCTATCCAAAACCGGTGTAAAGATCCGATTCATCAAATCCATAAAAGCTGCTGGCGCATTGGTCAACCCAAAAGGCATCACCACGTACTCGTAATGACCATATCGAGATCGAAACGCTGTTTTAGGAATATCCTCATCTGCTATCCTCAGCTGGTGATACCCCGACCTCAGATCAATCTTGGAAAACACACCTGCTCCACTTAACTGATCAAACAAGTTATCAATCCTCGGCAACGGATATTTGTTCTTCATAGTGACCCGATTGAGCTCTCTGTAATCAATGCACAGTCTAATACTCCCATCTTTCTTCTTTACAAAAAGAACTGGAGCTCCCCACGGTGACACACTAGGCCTGATGTAACCCTTGCCTAGCAACTCTTGTATCTGGTTTTTCAACTCTGCCAACTCTTTAGGTGCCATACGGTAAGGTGCTTTAGATATAGGACGCGTTCCCGGCTTAAGCTCTACGCTGAAATCAACATCCCTCTTGGGAGGCAAACTCGGTATCTCCTCAGGAAAACATCTTCGAACTCTCTCACCACAGATATCTCAGAAGCTGTCGGTGACTCTACTCGGTGATCTCTCACATGATAAAGAATCAAGGGACACTTCTTCCTTAAACATGACTTTAAAGTCATCGCAGCTATGAACCTACACTTAGGCTTTACCACAAACCCTCTATAGGACACCCTAACACCCTTGGGACCCTTTAAGGACACCCTCTTTTGCCGACAATCTATCCTGGCATCATACTTACCCAGCTAATCCATCCCGACAATCACCTCGAACCCATCCATAGGAAACTCTAACAGGTCTACTGGTAAATCTACCCCTCCAACTACCATGGATACTCCCTTATACAGCTTGAGACATGACACAGACTCCCCTGAAGGTATGAATACATCATCTTTTACAACCTCAAACTTCCCCAAACCCATAGACACAGCATGACTCTTAGACACAAAAGAATGTGTAGCCCCGGAATCAAACAAAACAAAGGACGGTACATTATGAACAAGAACGGTACCGGTAACTACATGAGCATCATCCTGTGCTTCCTGCTTGTCCATCATGAAGAGCTTTCCACTGTTTTTCTGTCCTCCACCCTGAACTGAAGCATTGGAGGTACTTGGCTTGGCTGCCGAATCCTGAGTGGTGCTGTTGTTCTGGCGCTGATAAGATCCACCACCGCTGTTGTAACCGCCCTGGTTGCCCTGTCCACCTCTGTTGCTCCATGAACCTCCCGGTCGGTTACTAGCAAAACTCTGAGTCGGCCCTTGAGAAAAATTCCCTGACCGTGCTCCTGAACCATTGCCGGGCTTGTAGCTCGTGCATTCCCGTCTTTTGTGGCCTATCCCACCACAGTTGAAGCATGTAAGGTTAGAGTTGTCACTCACACTCCGACCTCCATTCTTTCCCCAACCACGAGATCCTCCCGAAAAACCAGCTCCCCCAGAAAAAGCCTTATCATGGCTAAAGTTCCCTTTCTTGTTGGCCGACTGACTGTTGTTTCCACCATCAGCCTTCCTCTTTTCAGCAACAGTCCTATCATCGATCTCTCTTGAGAGATCTACCATAATCTCAGCTTGACCCGCTCTCAGGTACACTTCCTTGAGGTCAGTAGCAACCCCAGCTGGCATACGACTCACTATCTTAGCAGATAAACCCCTCTCAAAACGGAGAGCCAAACCTCTCTGTCCTAGCTGCATGTCTTCCACATAACGAGATAGCTCCAAAAACCGATGATAGTAGTCAGTGACCGTCATCTCCTCAGACATGGTGAAGGAATCAAAGTCGGATCTCATCTTGTGTCGGATATGCTCCGGCACAAACTGCTCTCTCATAGAACTCTTCAACCCAGACCAAGGAATAGCTCCTTCCGCCTGGTAAAAAGCTCTAGCATCTTCCTTGACATTTTGCCACCAAACTGCAGCCTCACCTCTTAGGTAGTACACTACCTGCTCAACAATCATGTCCTCGGGGCACTTCACCATTTCCATGAGAGCTTCAATCTCACGGTGCCACTTCTCGAGTAGCTTTGGTTCACCTACCCCGTCATATGTGGGAGGGTTGAAGCGAGCAATGATGATGCTGAGCTGAGTTGCATCCATCGACTTCTCGTTCCCCTTTCCTATATTTTTGAGAGCTTCAAGGAGAGCCTCTTGTTGCTCAATCATGCGAGCAACCTCATCAAGAGTCAACTCTGAAGCTTGGATCTGCGCGGGAGTTCTTTTGGGCGGCATACTGAGCTGACAAGAAATACGGAAACGTAAACACAAAATTTTACGACTCAAAACGTAATAATCTTCCGCCAAAAGAACATTCGGCCGAGTATACAACATACTCGGTCGAGTAACGACTACTCGGTCGAGTATCTTAGATACTCGTTCGAGTATTCGACTCCAGAAGCGAACGACAAAAACTCAAAAACATCACTTGGTCGAGTAAAACAACACTCGGCCGAGTAGACACTACTCGGTCGAGTTATCACATACAGTAGCTACTGCTACTCACTGCCAATCAATACTCGGTCGAGTTCTTGGTTACTCAGCCGAGTGCTCCCTACTCGGTCGAGTACCTTCCCTGCTCGGCCGAGTCACAGAATAGACGGGTATACAGTATAAAGTTCTCTATCATGCTCACTATTCCCGCAACGAACACACAATATCAAGGATTTTAATGCCACGTTATAATCACATCAGCATACAATTCATGCATATGTTAAATCCAACATGACAACTTTCACACACCCGTCACATCCTCCATTTCTCCCATCACCACACTTACAACTTTCAACACACATACTATCAACTATCAACTATTACCAACATGCATCTTCAGATACATATACATACAAAACCTAACTCTCATCACACTTCCCCATGTTACCGGCTCGAGTTAATGAGGGCCAATTTGCGACTCCGGGACGTCTCCCGAGTCTTTGTGGTAGCTCCAAACAACTCTCCCCGGGTTCATTTTATTTAGACTCTCTAGGTTCATTAAATTCATTTGATTAGGTGCCGGAATCTTCGGCTCTGATACCACTTTGTAACACCCCCTCATACCAAGGTGCCTTACCAGGAGCACCCTACTATGAAAGTGTGTTACCATCTCGGTTGCCCGAGGTTAGTACATACCAAAAGCGTCTGAACTGAGCACATTTATTAAAGTATTGTAAAGCATAAAGTTTACAACATCCAAAATCCAAATACTGGTTTAACAAAATACAACTCCAAAGTTTAACAATAAAAGAAATCCAATCTAAGACTCAGACGGTGATGCTATGACTGTGATGGCGATACTCCCAAGACAGTCCCCAAGCTCACACTAGCAATACCTGTCAAGCCTGCTCACCATCCCCGAATGGATCACCGCAGATTCCACAAACAACACGTGGTCAGTATTTCTCAAACATTAAGACAAACAAACGGAGAAATCAAATGATCATCGCCAATTCCCAATCCTCCATTCTCACACAGTAACCGACTACACACTGAAGTTTGTAGCCCTGCCAGATTACCCATCGCAACAGGTAATCCTCGCAGCAAGTGGGTGACCGCAGCTGATCCCACCTAGTCCAGCTCCTCAACGAGCGACAGCAATCCCTGTCCCTTAATGTGCACATCCCCTCCCGTGGCGGGTTCCACGGAGGGCGAACTAGGGTATGAAGCCACTCCCGCAAGTGACTCCACCACAATCACAATCACATGATATCACAGCCAACTCAACACCCTCACACCAACATCGTCACAACAATCTCCATACTCCGATGATCAATAGATAACAATAATCACAACAAACATGTCTTACAAGAACAGTAAACTGAGTAGGAAACCCTACCTTAGAAATCAACAGTGGTAAATAACTTGAACACTCAGAAAGGCTCCTCTATGAAGTCTTCTCCTATAACATAATCATATCACACAATTACACATTGCACAACCCCCATAATCCCAATTCTGTAAATATACAGTAACCCCAACGAATACAAATAACGTAGAATAAAACTTACCAACAGTAGGATGAGGATTTGTACGCGAGGACTCCAAAGGTTTCACAAACAACAAGGCTATGGGATGATTACGGAGTGATTAGGGAGAGATTAGGGTTAACGTAGAAATGATGAAGTTGAAATGATGTTTTGAAAGCTGACGCAGGATGTAAAATAATCTTAAACACTCCCTAATCAAACCGTCAAAATAATACTCGCCAGACCGAATACTCGATCGAGTAAAGTTATACTCGGCCGAGTATCCTCTACTCCGTCGAGCATTAACTATACACGGCCGAGTATTCACCGGCAAAACCAAAACAACTCACAACAACAGCAGTACTCGGTCGAGTAAGCTCTACTCGGTCGAGTAGTCGCCAAAGAAAATCCGTAGTCTTCTTATGATCTTGCTTACAATTTATAGTATAAGTCAGTTGATGTTGTTGACCTTGACTGAGTTTTTACGTTATGTGATGTATTTTATTAATCACATTTTGGTTCTTTTTCGGAAAGAATGTATTTTTCCTATTATGCAATTTCAAACTGTTTTCACTTGTAATGTAGTACATTATTTTGTTTTACCAAGGCTTTTGTAGTCTGTATATAATTTGAAACTGTCTCCGAATCCTTATTCAAAGAGGCTTTCTTTTGATTCTCTTTGTGTTTTTCTTTACGCTTTCGTGTTCTTGTTATTGTGTTGTTACTGCTGTATTATAACGGTTCTATTATTATCCTAGGCATACGTTCCTGCACTTTTTGTATAATTGGTCTACCTCTAGTGTTATTCTAGTCATTTTAAGTGTGTCCTGTCACTGGTAGGTTTGTAACCCTACTGTTAATGTACTGTTATTTTTGGGCAAATATTAGTTTGACTAATTGTTAGTGTTCTGTTATTCTGCTGTTACCCTACTCTCATTCTGTCGTCATTATTAAAAAGTCCAGCTGAATATCTATTTATCATTGAAAGTGATCCTGATTTTAATTTTCCCGATAGTACAGCTGAAAATGAAGTTAAAAATCAAATTCGTACCTTCATCAAAGTCTACTCAGCCGTCATCATCAAATTCTCCGGGCCCGTCTCCATCCAAATCCCCTGACACATCTCCATCAAAGAGAAATGCTTCTCAGAGAAGGAGTACTCGTAGTCAAGCAATATGTACAAGTCAACCACCCACGAAAAAAAACCAAACGAAAGGCTGAGACCCAAGTTGTGAAGTTGTCCTCTAGTCCACCAAAGACTAGTAGTAAGTTGGTTGTGAAAGTTAAACTTGAGAAGGGAGTTGTGATAAGTAGCGACCAACCTCAGGCGGAATATGCCGCAGAAAAGAATCAAGTGTATGTACTACTGTTATTCTACTTTTATTTTGCTGTTATTTTACTTTTAATATGCTACTGTCGCAGTCTATTATTTTCGTGTTACTTTGCTGCTCTCCGGTTATTTTGCTGTTATTCTGCTGCTCCTTTTGTTATCTTAAATGTTTCAGTATTTATCTGTAATGCATTTCATATTTTTCCCCTTTGTGTACAGTGTCGATCCTTTTATTAGTCGGCCTGCTTTTCTTTTCAAAGTTATTGAATCCCTCACCGAGGAACTGAAGGAGGTGTTAGGGAAATTGGATTCGGGGGTTTACTTGATTTGAAGCTTTCTGCCCTCCCGCATACCATGTTCCGGAGATTATATATGCTTTTAGAAGTGTGAAGTTTTTTGAAATCTATGAAACCGAGAAGTACGAGTTGACTGAAGATGATGTGCACGATGTGTTTGGTTTACTGAACTCTGGACCAAAATTGGGTTTGGTTATTACAGGGTTTCCGGGTTCTGCAGACGCTGATGGAGAAGCTTTAAAGCGTGCTTGGCGTGAGAAGTACGGTATCGCCAATAACAAAAGCGGGATACCACTTAATAAAGTTCAGGACACCCTCTTATCGTCTACGGTGGTTGATGACGAGTTTAAGAAGACATTTGTTCTGTTTTCTATGTCATGTTTCGTTGCTCCTGTGTCGGGGTTTGTGTTGGATATTAGGCTACTAAGCGCTGTCGATGATGTTGCTAAGATCAAGGAACTTAACTGGTGTCAGTTTGTATTTACAGACTTGGTGACTTCTGTACGTGAATCCCGTAACGGGAGGAAAAATAATCGCTGTTGTTTAGTAATTCTGGCTGTCACCTATTTTCACCATTATTTCTTTAGTGGTGATCAGGTGAATAATGAGCTACCGCTCATTAAACATTGGGATTTAAAGTCTTTCAGTGAGAGGTTACAGCGTGAGGCAGCTGCTGGTGTTCTGGGCACTAGGGAGCGTTCATATGTTGCTTTCCCATTGTCACGTTCAAACATGGAGGGTCTGGTCAACGTAGTTAACGTCGATGTCTTGTGCTGGATGTACCTGCTGATATTCTTACAGATGAGCAAGTACATTCCGTAGCGGTCGACGTAAGTGCCTGTTTGATTGTTTTTTGTTGAATCATTCTAAAATGTTTACCGTTTTTGTTATTCTGTTATTCTCTTAAAGTATTAGTTCTCCGACTGCTATTATTCTACGATTATTCCACTGTTATTCCTAAGTTTTCCTATTGTCATTGCACTGTTATTCTATTTTTCATTCAAATTGTTGCTCCACTGTTATGCTACTGTTATTCTACTATTACTCCACTGTTACTTATTCTGCTGTTAGTGTACTATTATTCCTGTGTTATTTTATTACTCCTCTATTATGCTAGTGTTATTCTACTATTATTCCACTGTTATTTATTCTGCTGTTAGTGTACTATTATTCCGCTGTTATTCTAATATTACTGCACTATTATTATGTTTTGGAATTCAGTTTTTAGTAAAATGTTGGGATTTTATTTTGACAGGATGTCCATGAACTTATATTGCTTAACGAGAGGGACTCTCAGATTTTATGCCGCCGATACTTGGAAAGGGCGGAGGTGATCAATTCGAAGATGATGAAGAAGAACCAGCAGGCTATGCGTCAACCACCTACTGCTAAGTTGCCCAGCCAAGTAACCCGACCAGCTGCTGAAGAAAGCACGACTAAACAGTCAGAAAAGGTGCATTGTGAAGGGTAAGAGAACTTGGTTGCTACCCCATCTTTCTTCACGGATCAAGTTATCCGTGAGTTGGACGAACGGGTTATGCATGTATTGGCTGTGCAAGCGGCAAATTTATCGCGATCAACTATTCCTGAAGAACCAGTTTCAAAAAAAGTTAGACATGAAGATGTCATTATTGAACCTCCATCATTTTATCTGTTTTCTCAATTTTATGAGGATTGTGTCGGGCTTTCGGATATGAAGCTGACTATAGTTGAAAAAGAGGGTGTTGAACAAAGTCCCGTCATTCAACAACGTGAGAGGATGGGGACTCCACAATTGTCACCCCTCGGTTTAGATTCTATTACGACAGATATCTGTGCTGACATCAGTTTCGTTATGGTGAGCCACATCGTGTTGGTGAGAAAGTATTTGATGTGGAGGACGTTAACAATGATGTGGAGGATGTTAATAATGATGTGGAGGACGTTAACATTCAAGTTGAAGACTATCTTGTTGATAATCCTCAAGATGACGTGCCTAATATTGTTGAGTGTACACCGGTAGATGTTCAAGCAACTCAAATTCCAAAGACTAATACTTGTTTGCCCGAGACAGAGTTGAAGGATACCGCTGCTGGCATTCCAATGCCTAATGACACTCAATAGTCCACTCAAATTGGCAGTGAAGCATTTGTCACTGCAGAAGAGGAAGCAGTCGAAGTGGTGATGTGTTGTCATGCAGACTTGTTGCTTGGGGCAGCGTCTGAGATAGATAATTCTAATAAACAGGATGTTGAGGTTGTGTTGGAGGACGGTACTGTTGTTGGTGAGGGTGTCCTAGAGGACAATGGCCTTGATGGTTTGAATGCTCCTAATATCGGTACAAGTTATTTGCTGCACTCTGCTGCACATGAGGAGCTAATGTTGTCCGTTGTGCCTGAGAATTTCGGATGCACCTATTTTTGTGGTAAAGTGGATCCTCACCTAGTTGTCCTGTCAAAATCAATGATAACAATGGGAAATGTCTTCAACCAATGCTATCCAAGAGGAAAGAGGTTGAAGACTACTGTTTCTTGAATGATCATAATATTCCGCAAACGTAAGACATCCTTTTTATTTTAAAAAATATTCAGCTTTCTGTTTTAAATATTATTCCGCTTTCTGTTCTACACAAATATATTTTAGTGACTCTTATCTTTCTCTTTTTCTTCTTTTTGAAGTGAGAATCTTGTCACTTGGGGTCTTCACAGTTATCTGAATAGAGAGGATATGGAATCCATGGTTCCAAACACAATGATAATGCTTAGAATTATCGACTGGTGGTCCCTCTTTCTTAATGATACTTGTATAAGAGGAAGTCCAAGTCGATTTTTCTTTGGGATTGGTACAACGGTTAGTGATTCTATCTTATTGTATCTTTTACTTTATTTTTTATTTTGTATAACGTTTCAACTCTTTTCTCCACTTTGTTTTAGAGTTCATTAGGCGGAATTTGTATGTCGTCGAAACATGAGAAGGCTTCCAGAAGTGATTTGTGCGAGGAAGTCATGTTGTCATTTACTGAGTTTGTAAAAAACAACAAGAGAGATTGTGATCTTAATTCTGCTATGGTATATTTCTGTAATTGTGTTATACTACTATTATTGTACTGTTATTCTACTACTATTCTACTGTTATTGTACTGTTCTAATTAATTTTTTTGGCAAATATTTTCCAAGATTTTCATCCCAATGCTTTTGCATGAGCACTTTAGCTGTTTGTGCATCAACTTTAATGCCAAGAGGGTTGAATATCTTGATAATGTATTTCAAGAGGAGTTGTTTGCTGATCATCAACAACCCTATGTACGTTTGCTGTAATGTCAAACTCTTGTAAGTCATTTACTGTGTCTAATTTTCTTTTGGTGTTTGCCTAGTTTAAGTATTGTTACTAATTATGTTTTCTTTTCCTTGCTTATTTGAAGCTGAGTTTAATGTTTAATTTTCTGGTAAAAAATGGAGTTACCCGAGGCGGGGAGGTTAAAGATTATAAAATTGTCAATGTCCCTTTTACCTGGCAAACTGCTGAGATTGAAAATTTGGACTGCGGTGTATATATGACGTTGCACATGCTCTTTTACCTCGGAAGTGTTTTTGATTGTGACTTGGGTAATCCTGATTCAAGAGCCCTTTACCGCGCTGAGATCACTGCCTTGTTGGTGCTATCTGATATGAACGAGTCCAGAGGTGATTTGTTGAAAACTTTGGAGGAGGTGAACAGCACGAGAAAGGAAACCCCGAGTATGCTTGAAGAGAAACGCCGTATTGAGCTTACAGAAGCGAGGGTTTCTCAAAGCGGTAAGAAACGTCCTGGTGCTGGCAGGGTGAAAACTGTTGATAAAAAGGTTAAGACGACGCAGCCTGTTTATCGAGCCTGACGATTTTTCTACGGTCACCGATAGCAGTCAATTCTTTACAAACACCCCTACTGCCAGCCGTCAAGTGGGAAGCATGTCTGTCGATAGCACTATGAGTCCAAAGTCGGCTTTGGGTAGCCGTAAAAGGGGTAGGTCAGATGATGGGCTGGGTTGCTCTATGAATTGCGGGCCAGAGGACAGCAGTTTTGTTGCCCTGTCGGATTTGTTTCAGAAAAACAAAAATAGTTCTCTAAGATGCTAAAGGTGCGGAAGCAAGTGGTGGACTTTGTTCTTCGTGAAGATGCCCGCTTGAAACAAGAGTACGTGTCCATTTTCATTTCTTTGATTGTGGTGTTTCTGTTCAGTTACTCTTTTTTTTTTCCACTGTTATTGTTCTGTTATTGTCTGTTAATCTCCTGTTATTATGCTGTTATTTTGTCAAAGTACTAGTGCCAAACTAGTATCAGTAATTCCATTGTTAATTTCCTTGTTATTCTGCTGTTATTGAACTGTTATTCTACTGTTATACCACTATTATTCCACTGTTAGTCCACTGTAACTGCACTTTTAATTTTGTTATTATCCTGTTGTTATTGAATTGTTATTCTACTGTTATACCACTATAATTCCATGGTTCTTATCATATGTTATTTTTACGAATGCAGTGAGATGTTAGTGGTGTACAACGAGGAGGTCGGCATGTTTTTGGACATGAGGGATATTGTTTCCATAGTAGATGTAAGTGCTATGATGTCAACAAGAGTAGTCGACGTTTGGCCGACTCTTTTGAGTTCGTTGGAGTTTGAGGAACGTTCAGAACCAAGCTCAATGTTCTTCGGACTTCGTCATATAGTATTTGGTTTTTCCTTTGCTATTTTGCGTTATTACCTACTTATTTACTCATAAGTAGTGATATATTTTTAACACTTGTGCACTATTTTTTGTTGTTTATGCTTTCTTTTTAGGAGGATGCTCTTTTTTCATTGTTAGAAAACTTTGATTCCTCAAGCCCTGTTGACGGTTTGGGTAAAAGGCTGTTGTAATTTTGGAATATTTTTTTACAGTCCTGCAATGGAAGATGTCGACTCAACTATGACCTTGTGTTTGTGCCTATTCTATACAATGATCACTACTCTTGTTTCTGCATCAACTTTATTAATGAAACTATTGATTTTTTGGACAACACGTCTCATGAGAGCAAACATTTATCCGACTACAGAAGACTGGCAAAGATTGTGCCAAACCATATGCATGTGTTTTTGGAGTCTAAGAATATTATGAAGGCTAAAGATTGTCGCAACTTTCACTACTAAAAAATAGACCTAATGCAACATTTCGTGTGCAACACTTACGGTTTGTGTTGCAATTTTCAGTTAATTAAGCAACGCTTAATTTATAAATGTTGCTTTTACTTACATAGGGCAACACTTTAATATAAGTGTTGCAATGTATTACTCGAAGTGCAACGTTTTTATACAAATGTTGCATTTTGTCGCAACACTTGTGCAACACTTATATCACATAAGTTATAAACCCTTTATAAAAATTTCATTTTTTTGTTCAGCCGCTCAAAACATTTTACTGAAAATTTTGTTTGTGCGCTACTTTTTATTTTTTGGAATCTCCCATCAATAATCAATATTATTATTCAATCTTTCAATTCCTTCCATCACGCGTCATTCAATTCATTTATTTGATACAGTAACAAAAACTCTTCGATATTCTTCGTCCTTTTTCATTCGACACTTGCACCGTCTCTTTGCTTCTCCTTTCTCATTCGATCTTCTTCGTTTCTCTTTCATGCCACTACTACAATATGGAGAAAAAACATCATTAATAAATAACCAAAAATTGTGATACATGGTTTCTTAGGTAAAAGAAACCATTTTTCAACAATAGATGGTTACTTATCAATATCAAAGAAACCATTTCTTGAAAAATGGTTTTGGTATTAAAATATAGTTTTAAAACCCAAACCACAGCTCCCTTGCTCATAACTTCATCTACTTTCACTCGACGACTTCGCTCTGAAAAATGAATCCCTCTCATTCCTCTCAAAACTTCCGCCTCCTAAACACGACACACAGTCGTCATCATAAACTCGTCTGTGGTTCTTTTCTTTGTTAGCAGCCCTCTCCGCTACCATTAGTCTACTCTTGCTTAGGCCAGAAGCGCTCAGCCGCAGTTTAATCAATTACAAAGGTTTTCCCCCAAATCTCAAATCTCAATTTTTTATTAACAAATTCAGATTGGTGAGTTATACAATCTCTATTTGACTTATTACCATTAAATTGTTAGTCTATTTCTCGTAATTTTAATCGTAAATGGGCTTATTCTTTGATTTCTTTAACTAAAATTCCCAATTACTCAAACCCTAATTTGTTAAATTGATTTCATTTTCATTTTTCCTCCTTTTTCTCATCAATTATATCATTATTTGGTTGTTGATAATTGATATCTCTGATTTTTATTTGTTTTCTTTACTAATCTGATGAATTGGTACATAGTTTTATAGGGTAATTTGAGACGGACCACAAATTATAGTTTTTGTGATTTAATCAATATGTTTTTACTTTTATATCTTTATTAAATAATTGCTCTTTATTTTGATTTGTGAAATCAGGGGCACAGGGGATAAAAAGGATGTTGAATTGTTGATACTCCACTACCCTGGCTAGTGTTTGTTACAATAATCAGGTATTGCACTTATTAGTCGCTCAAAACTTTGTCAATTAGCTTTGTTTTGGACTTTTGGTTAATGTATTTGATTTTAGTCGAGAGTCACATGGATTAAAGCCTTACGGATGACAATTCTTAATGACATTTTTTTGGCTTATAAACATTTGATGTACAATCTATTTAGCAATCCCCTGTTGTTATTTGTATCATAAGATTGACTATTAATAATGTGCTTTGACCATTTCATAATTTGATGACTTGGATTCCTTGGATTATATGCATCTTTGGCAAGCAAGTCTTTTGTTCTACTTTCCGTAAGCTAAGACATTCTACATTCCAATTTATTTTTATTGGAGTACTTTTTTTTAGCAATAATGATACGTTCTTATGACTTATAATCGCTTTTTGTTTTTGATATAATTTTCATTACGAGTTAGAGGTCTAGCTATAAAATGAATTCAATGCTACATAAAGGTGAAGTAACTTGTTCCTTTTGATTCTGTTTATAAGTTGAGTCGACCCGTAGTTTCATCTAAGCTTTGTATACATTGTGGGAGCTTCTTACTAGTCTTGATCTTTGAGGTATATGGGATTGTTCTCCTTCCTATTTCCTATCATCTACTTTCCTATCCCTCCATCTTACTCATGCTATTTCCCTTTTCATGTGTATCCAAACAAAGTTTAATGTCGCTAGATCTTCCTCATGCTATTTCCCCAAACTATTAGGGTATGTTACAACTTACAACCACGAGGTATTGCATTTATTAGCTATGTTACCCTGACTCGGCTTCAAGTGTCGGATACCTTTGTTTTCAGCAAAATATTCGATTTTTTGGTCTAAAATGAAGTGTTGAAGTGCCGGAGTATTAGAGCTTCTAGTGCATATTGGACTCAATATCCATGTCATACTTGATCAGTTTGTCATTTGTCATTCGTATTCAGAGCTTCTAGTGCATATTGTCATCCCATAAACTGATTTTTAGCACAACTAACCCACCCATTCCAGGCATTGTTGTACCAGGTCACCTATGGTGGTGCATGCTTGTGTACCTCTGAACCATTCAGACCATTGATAAACCTTATTAGTAGCATGAGGCAGATTAGGTAGTTAGAGTAAATTCTGTAGGTAGATAGAGTAGTCAATAGGGCTGCTATGATTGGAACTTATGATGCAGAATTATTAGAGAATGTAGGTTAGTATGCTTATCCTGTGAATGTAGAAAAATGGCCTGGCTATCGAGAACAGAGGGTCTCTGAGTCTTTGGTGTGATTATTATGGCTGGACAGGCCTACCTTTGCAGATCAAACTCAAACGTTTCACATAGGCTACACCTTGTGTACAATCACGTACTCTATTTTCTGCACATCCTTGTTAATTAGTTGTTCTTTAATGCATTATTTATTATTTCATGATAATTAAGTGTGACGTATCATCTATGCCTATTGAGCCTTTGAATCCTCAAATCTAATAATGTTCTATTTTTTATGTTACAGGTTGCATTTGAGGTATTGACAATGATGACGGGTTGATTTTTTGTCCGGCTGGCAACATATATATGCTCACAATACAAGAATGAAGACTTATAATTAGTAGCTTTCAAATAGTCGTTAAGAATTATTATTTGTTCTATTTAAACATTTGTTATATTTGTTTTAGTTAAATAATTGAACATTTGCGATCGAAGTTTTACTTTTGATCCTTTTTTGAAATGTAATTGACATATATTTTTGAGACTGAATCAATTGAATGCACAATTAGAGAGAATTACAATTGTTGCGTGCCTTACAAGTCCTTATGTCGTTGCACTTTATTAAGTGTTGTTTTTGAATAAATTAGTGTTGCATTTGTTTATTATAAGTGTTGTTTTGGGACGTAACGAGTGTTGTGTTTCCAAAATAAAAATGTTGCATTAATTTGATATAAGTGTTGCTTATCAACATGAAAAGTATTGCATTAGTTCAGGAAGTGTTGCTTTTTTTACATAAGAAATGTTGCATTAGAAGATAAAAAATGTTGCCTTTGCAATTGAAAAAGCGTTGCATAAACATGACCAATGCAAGACTTTTCAAAAGTGTTGCTTCAGATTAAAAAGTGTTGCATTAAGCGTTGCAATGACCTAATGCAACAAGACCTGATGTAGCACTTGATTAAGTGTTGCATAAACTCTATTGCAACATTTATATGACATTATGCAACAATAGCAAAGTGTTGCTATAGAATCTAAATGTAGTAGTGTTTGAAGTCGTGGATGGGCCATTTAAATGGAAAAAGAAGGAACCGCTGGATACCGAGTCTGGCTGTTTCTTGTTGTATACAATGGCTGAATATAGTGGCAGCGTATTTGAGTCCAATCTTCACAGCAAGGTAGCTCGTCGAAGCTATTGCGTAGAAATATCGGCTTCTTTGATTTTGGCTGATATCAATGCCTATATGCAGTTAGTCCTTGATAAGGTGCAGTCTTGTGAGAATCAGAGGCCTAAGACCTTGGGATTGGCGTCAGCTAAGAACAAGTTGAAACCCAAATCTTCTGGTACAAGAGAAGATGCAGGCACCGTAGTAAATGATGTACCTTTGACTGTTGTGTATCCAGTAGAGTCAAATTAAGTATTTAATATATATTTTGGCATCTCGTACTGAAGTAGTGTTATCGTTTTTCTTAAGTTAATTTTACCGCACTTTTGTGAAGCTGGTGTTGTGCTTTACTAGTGTCAACTGTTTTGTTAAACCATTACTGTGCTGTTATGGCACTATTATTCTATATAAGTAGTAGTTTATAATGCTGTTATTCTACTTTTAATTCAGCTTTCATGTTAGTTTTATTTTGTTAGCACTATCCATTTTTATGCAACTCTAAATGCAGTAGTCTAGATTGCTTTTACTGCACTGTTATTCCACCATTAATCTGCTGTTAGTGCAGTATTATTCTGCATAAGGACTAGTTTATTATGTTGTTATTCCACTGTTAGTCCAGCATTATTTTGTTAAAACTATTCATTTTTATTCAAGTGTAAATGCAGTCGTTTAGACTGCTTTTAGTCTGCTGTTATTACAGTATTATTCCGCATAATGAGCAGTTATTCTGTTGTTATTGCACTATTAGTCTACACTTATTCCACTATTATTCTACGTCAATTAAGCTTTCCTATTACTTTTGCTTTCTACAAACACTATCCATTTCTATTCAACTGTAAATGGCGGTTTTTTCTCAACTGTAATTCTATTGTTATTCCACCGTTATTCTGCTATTATTGCACTATTATTCCGCATAATAAGTAGTTTATTCGGCTGTTATTCCCCTATTAGTCTACTGTTATTCCAGTGTTATTCTAATTTAATTCAGTTTTCATATAACTTTTACTTTGTTCAAACACTATCCATTTCTATTCTAATTCCCCTATTAGTCTACTGTTATTGCAGTATTATTCTGCATAATGAGCAGTTATTCTTCTGTTATTGCACTATTAATCTACACTTATTCCACTGTTATTCTACTTTAATTAAGCTTTCCTATTACTTTTTCTTTCTACAAACACTATCCATTTTTGTTCAACTGTAAATGGCGGTTTTTTCTTAACTGTAATTCTATTGTTATTCCACCATTATTCTACTGTTATTGCACTATTATTCTGATAAGGACTTCTGTTATTCCAATGTTATTCTCTAAATAGTAGTTAAACATTACACATAAACAATAATTTGGACCATAGTAGTTACACAATAAACATCAACGTTCTAAGATATTAAAAACATTATTTTTGAAGCAACAAATATTTTAAACAAATATTTTAAAGCAGGAACCCTGGACCATCATGGATAGATTTTTATATCTTTATTCTGTTCTCTGACGCCTGCATGCAGGTCCTTGCACAATGCTCTCAACTTCCACTGACTCATCCTTAAAAGGGTTTTTGTATCCATCCATAAGTTCTATGGCTTTCAGAACTGGTGTCCAATTGTCAGAGATTGAACGACAGACTTCAGCGTAAGACTTCTACAAAGCATTCACACCAGCGATGTATTGATTGTCCATGTCGGCTTCTGTGTAGTTCCTATTTTTCTTTTCCTTCAACTGTCTACGCATACGTTCATTGTGATGTTCAACAAACTTCAATTGTGCTCTAACGTTTTCGAGTTCTGTTATTAAGACCTCTTAACGGTTTTCTGCTGCCTCTACATTTGTTCGTGTATCGATCAACTCTATCAAAAGTGGGAAGTCAAAAAACAAGAAAGCTGAAATTGAGATGCTTATTGGGTCAAAAATTCCTACTGAAGCTAGTTTTGTACCACCAGAAAAGTGCAAGAATAAGGGATCGGGAAGATGCATTACTTCAAGCAAGGAAAAAGCAGTACAAGAAAATGAAAAGCCTCTTAGGAATTGTCGTGCATGTGGTGAAATGACTCATCACGATAGTAGAAATTGCCCGAGTCATATCACTCAAAAGTGATTGCCCCAGTCAAGCTACTCAAAAGTTATTTTTAGTTTGATTTCAGTGAGTAAAAGTGTAAGCCATTTACAGTATTGTTGTGGACTTAGTAGTATGTAAAAACTACCAAAAAAGTATGTAATATCTAACTCTAAATTGCGGAAGGATTGTCTTGTTGGTTTGCTTACAACTGAAAACTTGTAGTATTGAAGACTTCGAAGGATTATCATGTTGGACAATAATAGAAGTTCCTAGTTTTCTATTTTTGTTTCCTTTTACTGTCCACACTCGGCCAATTGGATTGAATCATTGGGTATTCCAGGTAGAATAAGTATCAACGCAGCATCCTAGCAAATTTTTAGTTAATTATTGAATGGCCGAGATCAGGTTTGGAAAAAGGTGATGTAGTCTTCCAGCAAGAGTGTCGACTGTCAGTACAAGATCTAGAGGAGTATATAGAATGAGCACACCATCAAATTGTCTAATCACTTAACATTATGCATAACATAAATATAAATTCTAAGTTTAAAATCAAAACTCTATTAGTCACTATTAAAACGAGGTGGTGAGAGGTCGATTGCTAGTTAGTCTAAACTAATACTAGTATTGAGTATGATTTAGTAACTATCATGAAAATTAAAGAAAATGAAAGCTCAACATCCACAGCTGCCCAATTTATACCTGTAATAATTTCCGTTTTTTTTTTGGTGACAGAGGCACTCGTAGGCCGTATTTTTTTTTTAATCTTTGATGCGCATTGGATAAACCCACAAAAATACATAATAATCTGCAAATCACGTATATCACGCGAGTCACCCAAAAATAATAGCCTCGAATTCTAGAAGGCATACACTCTTCTAATAAACCACACATCAATGGCATAATATGCAATCCCATCATTTGTGATTACAAAGCAAGTAATAAAAATTATGAATTAAAATAATCATCGTGTTCTTTATTACTCCGAATTATTCAATAAAAAATGGTTTGACTAGTGTAATGTAAATTTGGACTATTGTAGATCACCCTCTCCAAGCATGTCAACCACACAACGATAATGAATCGAGTTCGATGGACAAATTTGAATATACTTCATTTCTTAAATGGTGCAAGAATGTTTGAATAACATATTCTGAATTTGAATAACATATTGTGAATTTGACAATGTTCACAAAAGAGAATGAACAAACTGAATTACAAACACCACCATAAGAAAACACAAAAAATCCAGAAAACTAGAGTTCATCCATCTTCTTAAAAAGACCCTAGCAACTGACCTGGCAAAAAAAAACATGAAAAAAGTGACATTAAGTTACTTTAATAAATCAACAAATAAAAAATAACCCTAAGGTCTTTCATATATACACATGCCCTATGTGTATCTACTCACTGGCAGATGCGTATCTAGAAAACAGGAGATGTGTATCCACTCTTATTTCAACTGTCCACCTTATTTTTTTCCCTCCTCTCCATTTGTCTAGGCAAAACGATAGTGCCTTTAAGGTTAAATGAAGTTGAACCCTAAGAAGTATACTTTCGGCGTGCACTATGACAAATTAATTGGTTTTCTGTTCAGTACCACGAGGAATAGACACTCCTGACAAAAATTTGTTAGTCTCAAAAACTACGTAGTCTTGATTCACAGCAAAGAGGCATGTAACTGGTCTCACATAGATATGTATCCAGCCGTTTAAGTAAATACAACTATATCCCCTAGGGTCTTGAAACATACACATGCCCTATGTGTATCTAGAAAACAGGATATGTGTATCTGCTTTAAATTCCACACCCCCCTCCTCCTACAAGGGTCTTTCAGATAACATGCCCTGTGTGTATCTACACAGCAGCAGATGTATATCTATAACACAGGAGATGTGTATCCACTTCAGTCCCTTGAAGGTAAAACTATGAGGTGTATCAACAACAACGTAGTCTTAATACACAGCAGTTTAAATAAGTGTAACTATTGTAATAAAGCTGTGTATTTTACCTTCAGAGTATTTTTCTCCCATATTAATAGTTTCAACATAATTTCTCGATGATAACCAATGATATTCTGCAAAATAAAATGGTACAAATTTAGTTAGAAACAAGTGAAATGAAAATTCAAACAACATGTCGGCTAGGCATTACTTTTTTCCCAGTAGACATTCAACCAACATGTTGTATTTAGGGCAGCCCACATTGTCTCAACCAAATTTTTCAATATAATAAAAATAGTTATTAAGTCCATTAAACTCACTTTAAAGTAGTTCTTGTCCTACCATAAATTCTGATCTACTAATGCGCCTTCCAGAAACTTCATAACATATAGTCCACAATCATAACTACACAAAAATTCAGTGTGAGATTGAAAAAACTGCAATCTGTTATAGAGACATTCTACATTAGTAGATCAGAATTTATTGATTTAAGAAAACTTACATGTTTTCTTGCTGAGGTACATCCACAATAATAGAAGGAAACAAGATAATGCCCTTTAGATGTTTGTAACCATTGTGGTGGTCGAACTGATTTGAAACATGGAATACCTTTGAATGACAAACAATCATCAAAATATTAATAGCTTTATTCAATTATAACTAATAATACCAAAAGCATAATTATAACAAACACGAGTAAAGTCCATACAATATCCTCCACATAAGAAGTATAATCCTCCATTTCATCTATATTTTTTGTATTTGGCTTGCATGAATCCAAAATATAGTTTTCCTGCTTCTTCAAGTCCAACACACAAGCTATCCAATGATTACCATTTTTGCCAATCGTGAAAAAAACCTACAAAGATAAACAAAGTCAAAAATGAATTGTCAAACACAAAGTTGACTTCGTTCCGAAAATGGACACAAATACACCAAACAAAGTGGAGGTTACACGAACAATAGACACTTCAATAAAAAAAAGTAGGTTTGCAAAAATTCCATTTAAAAAAATTACCTTATCAATAGTTGTTCCATTTTTAGGCTTGTAGTGCATCTTTAGATGAGGACACCAGACAATGTTTCCATTCTTAGGACTTAAGGAGGGCTTAGCAAACTAGATTTTTTTTTTAAAAAAATGGGTTAGATATGGACTACTAAAATATCAGAAACGTGCATTTTGAATCTGAAACAAAAAGCACCTGCATTGTTGATGGCAAGTAGAGAATATCATTTCTATCATATGTGCACATCACACCATACATATCAAGCACTTACATATAAATCATCATATTCTAAAATTGTCACACATACATCAATATAAATATAAAAAAAAAAAATATCTACATACTTACCAAATCCATTACCCAGTGACGATTTTGCGAACTTTGCATTGCTTTTCGGCACACTCCCATCCACTCAGTTTGCACAAGAAACTCATTTAAACTACATATGAAAATAATTAGAACAAAGTGCATCAACATGGAGAATTGTACAAATATGTTATCAATTTAACAACTTACTCGACGTCTTTGCCCCGCCTCATAACAACACCAAGGAGTTCCGTGTCTGTAAGTTGACGTTGACGTTGACGTTGTGACTGTCTTTTATTTTGGAACTATTCGTCAACTGCTTTAAACCTAGAAAATCAGTGTCAAATCAAACAATTAAATTTATCGCCGACTATTGAGTACTAAACACAAAAATACAGCTTCTGATAAGTACAACTTCATTGAAATGTTTTATGCTTATATTTAATAAAGGATAAAAGGATACCTCACATCCAAACACGAAGATCCAGCTTGTGATAAGACTTTATCCTTCAGTTGATTACCGTTGAAACAACAAATTTCAGAGCAAACTCTTGCAGCAAAAAGCTTAAGTTGATTGTGCTACAAAACAAATTGAAATATATGTTAACCATTACATGTATATAGACTCTGTCTTGAGTCGACTTATGTTTTATTTTGAAGTGTATATAGCTAGCTAGATGTATGTATCTAGCAATTTAAAGCAATGCAACCAAGTAAATAAACCCCATACACTGAGTTTATACTATATGAATCACAACTTACATAGTTTAGACCCAAAGGAAAACCCTTTCTAGTGCCTCTATACTTCTCCAACAAACGCATGAGATAAATTTCGGAATCAACTCCATCACCCAAATTTGATTTCGGAATATACTCCTCTGCCACTAGCCCCTTGACGTCTTCTATAGACGGAATCTTGTTTTGGACCAAGCAATTCATAACAAATTGTTTCTGCATTTAACAAATTAGTTTAGCCAAACCAAATTAATAGGAAACCCACAAACACACAATCAAAAAACGAATGATAAAACAGATTAGCCATCGTCACATACCGTAGGTTGAATCAGTGTTGCATAGTTGACAGATTTTGGCTTCATGACATGTAGAATTTTCAGCTTCATTGTTATGAATTTAACACAAAACACAAAAGGCGTCTCAGATATTATTGGAACAAATATCTGGAAATTCCATGTTTGCAAAAAAAGAAAAATAAGTACCACATGATAAAAATAATAGGAAACTGGGCACAGTGATTAATAAATATTAATGAAAAAACCTAATGCACTTACAAGATTTGCTCCTTCAAAATTGTGATAAATGCCGGCAGTATGAGTAGTAGTACGAGGATCCTGCTCATAAAAAAAAATTAGAAATGCAGTGAGTATGAATGCAGAAGAGATACACATGAATAATTCCGAGAATAACATGAGATAGTTATAGAAGTTACTTCATCATCTGTTTTCGGAAGATACACCCTATACGGTGAACTGGCAGCTCTGCGCGTTTCACCTTTGTTCAAAATGAAACACCAAGCGTATATGAGAGATTTAGGGATCCTATCACCTATCACTATTGTCTTCAAATCTGCCCGACTAAGTTTGTGTTGCTCACATTGGAATAGAATCTCACTGGATAAAACAGGTATATATAAAAGTTAGTAACACAAGTTAATTAAATTAAAAACAAGTATGTAACATAAATTCATACAGAAATGTTAAAAAAATTCATACCTTTCTTCAGATGACTCTAAAAATACATTTTCCAATAAATCTTTTTCAAATTTATTCAAACTCTCAGCAATTAGAATACTTCTCTGAAGGAAAGGGGATCAAAAAAATTTTGTTTCAACTCTCTTTCTCTTAAGCATTGCTCTCGTAATGGGGGCTGGTTCTTTTTGTGGCAATGAAGAAAGGGGTTCAACAACAAGTGGTTCTACAACTTCAATTCCGTCTCCAAGATCTACAGCCTTTTCACAGAACTTTTTAAACTCATCTCCTTGTGATTGTGATTCTGAACTAAGTAATGTAAATGAAGGTGGGGTAAAATCCTTATCCAATGGAAGGGAAGGAGGTGTAAACTTTAGAGGAGAGGGGTGATTAAGCCGTGGAGACCGACGAACAAATGATGACGATTTTGCTTTTTTCTCAAAATTTAGTGACTCAAACTCTTGCGACTCAGAGTCCAAAATAATAGGAGAAACTGACTTTGCCTTGGTCTTGACGGCAACAGGATCAGAAGCCATTACACGAGTTGCTTTTTGCTTAACCTTACTTGTCTGATTTGCTGGCCGTTTTCCCAAAGTAATCTCTAATTTAACAAAAGCTGCCACAACTCATCCTCACTTTCAAATTTCAGTTTCCCAAACTTAGTAAGTGGATCCCGCTCCTCACTATCATCTTCATTACAACAAGCACCATTCACTTTCTCAGCTGTATCCTCTTTCACTTTCTCAGCCCCTTTCTCTTTTACCATGTCAGCTCCCTTCTCTTTCACTTTGTCAGCTTCCTTCTCTTCCACTCTCTCAGGCTTTTTAACTTTGTTTCCAGGAATATTCAATCCCTCTGTTGTAGGATCTGATGAATAGCTACAATCACTTAAAACAGACGTCATTTGAGCCATCTGTTGTACAATCTTACACTCTGGATAATTCATTTTAGCTTCTGCCAGCGACTTTGAGAAGCTAGAATAAGCAAGAGGAAGAATGTTTGCATCTTTTGCCAATTTCTTTACGGAAAAAATACTGCTCTGTTTACTTTCCTTCGCCACTGTCTCAGTAGACTTCTGATCCTCATTAACCGTCAGGTTGTCAGTAACCTTCGGATCCTCAGTAGTCTCCGCTTGTCGAATGGAAGCCTCAAACATATCTGATTGTGTTGAAATACTGAAAGTTACTTCTTGAACTATACCCTTGACAATACGACATAGAACACCTCCAGTACCAAACCCATCCTTCATCTCCTCCTTAAGCCTAGATTTAATCCTTTCCTTCGTCGATGAAACTATTGTGGGGAAAACTCGAGGAACTGAAAAGTAACTAAAGGATACTCTATCAAGATAGATAAACACAAACACCATGATAGGCCCTGCAAAGTTATCATTTTCAGAACTTTTCCAATTTTTAACTGCTTCAATAAACTGCGGTCGAGTGAATTTACACCAGTTTAATGATGAGACAGCTGAAATATCTTGCAGACACTTCAACATACGCAAGCTGGCACAAGTTCCTTTTACGCCCATTAAAAATGCTGAGACAATGAATACAATAAAATTTCTTTTAAACTCTTCCCCACCGTCTCTTTGGCTTATAAGTAGCAATAGTATATCCTTAACATCAACCTTTATGGGATCTTTGTTATTGAATTGTGTCAACCATCTACTCTTAAACTCAATGAAATCAACACTTCTATCTATTGAGGAAGCTATCGTGACATCATTTGCACCCATTGGAATACCAAGTGATAAATGAACATCATCACCCGTTATTTGAAGTTGCCCTTTCATATAGGAGCATAATTATGTGTTGAATCTGGTAAGAAAGCCAATGAGCAAGAGCACCTGGAACCATATCTGTCTGGAGATTAAGAAGGCCACCAAAACTCATGTCCTTTTGATCGGTCCGTTTCGTGTTCACAATTAAAAGGTGTGGTCGTTGGGTCACATCCGAATCAAAACACAATTTGTAACTTCACAAACAACTCTACAATTAGTAAAGAGGCAAGTAAAGGTCGGATCCAAGGGACGGGTATTGAAATGAGATTTCTATTGAAACTAATGGTATCTTAGGGGTGTCACAATTTGGGTTGATGTAGAAGGTCACTAACTAAAATAGCAATGGAAATAAACAAGCAAGATGAATTAAAAGAGGTGTAAACAATTGATTAAAAAGCACTAGGGTGTCATGGGGTCATAGGGGATTCATGGGAATTGATCATACAAACATGTTCTCAAATTATAAGCAAGCAATTATTGTTGTGATGGATTGAGTTGGGTTATATCTTACAATCCTAGGAAAGTTTGGGTCCCGGAGCCGAATCGATTAGATTGTACAACACCTACAGGTCGACTTAGTCTTCCCTACTCAACAACATGCATGGTCTAATGAGACTCGAGTTGGGTTATGTCTTACAAGTCTCATTGAAAAGATAGGAGATGGTGGTAAATGCAAGGATTCATAGGCTTAGCATTTCATCAAATATAACATGTGCATGAGTTGAGATCAAAACAAGCAAGCAAATAAAACATGAAAGCATATTAATTTAAGCATGAATCATTCTCCATGTTGGTTTCCCTAATCATCCATTAACCCTAGCTAAGAGACTACTCACTCATTATTATGTTGATCATGCTAGCAAGGTTGTCAATCATACCAACAAAATGAAACATGATGAATAAATGAAAGTAATTAACAATAATTAAAAAGGGATTAAGAGAATTATACCTACTAATGATTCCAATAATAAAGCAAAGATAAAAGAAGTACTTGATGCTTGATTGAGAGGTTGTCAATTTCCCAACAATAACCCAAATAATCTTAAATTACCCAAAATAAAGGATGAACAAAAGAGAGATTAAGGAAATAAAACTTGTATTAGAACTTGATTAATTGTTGATTACAAAACTAAAGAGAGATTTGATTGATATTAACTACTCTAATTATTGATAAGAAGAACATGCTCTTCTAATTAGACTAATGGGGTATTTATAGTGGAAATTAGGGGGATGCATTAGGGTTAACTAAGGGCTAAACTAGTAATTACACTTTTTAGATTGAGCAGGGAGGAGCCGGTATTTTTCGATGGAAAGGCTTATTTCTTTGTAGCTTGGAGAAGAGGAAATCGCGCTGTAGAGGAATCTGGGCGGATTAGGGTCGGGACTGGCGGATTCTGGCGATGGAACCCGAGGGGATTGGAGAGAATCCGGGCGGATTGTGGCGATGGAACCCGAGCGGATTGGTGGAAAACCGCACGGATTGTGCAGGTGGAGGACGGTCGGATTGTGGACAATCCGCACGGATTGTGCCTCAGCAAGACTTCTTCTTCTTTTCTTCCCTTTTCTTCATAATTTCCTTGGGGACTCAAGGATCCTTTCTCAACATTGCTCATCTACTATCATATGTACAAAGGCCTTCTAATCTTGTCTCTCCTTGATGCTTGGTCATTGAATTCGATCAATTTAGTCTCGTTTTGCCATGAAAATGCAAGATTCTTACTCCTTTCCTACCAAGGTATCAAAATCTCAAAGAATATACAAAACAAAGAACTAAAGATAATAAATGACCCAAATATGCGCTAAAAAGCGTGGGAACAAGGCTAATTCGGGGGCTAAATATGCGCTAATTATGGTCACATCAAATATCCCCAAACCAAACCTTTGCTCGTCCCGAGTAAAGAGGTGACAAAGACTAGGACCATTATTTAAACTAACCTAATAACATAGCCGATGTAATACCCCAAATATATTGGATGTTTTAAATGTTTAAATAGATTTTAAAGATGAAAGAAAAATAAAGTTTTCGGTTTTAGAAGAAATTATGTTGTGCTATTTTAGTTGGACCGTATTATTGGTCTTTGTATTCCAAGTCCAATATAATATGCAATTCAATTTATTCCTTAACAATACCAAATCCTACCACAATTTAACCTATTACTATCATATATAATTACCCCTTATTGTTGCCTCTAGCTCTTACGCCTCTTCATCTATCACAATTATCAATTATCAACTAAAGTTAATTACAATCTTCTATGCCAATGTGTGGCAATGGGCTACAATATTTGACGTCCATCCACTATCTGTACTTTCAGTCCTTAGTTATCGTAGATCGTCGTCTGCATCTTTCGCTGTTGTAGATTATCATTCAATACTTTAAGTCGGTCTTACCAAATTTTAAGGTAACACGATTTTACCGAATAACAAGATGAAATTATTAATAATGATGCATGTGCTACCTCCTTATCAATCCCACTGTCAATTGACATCACGTAATATCCTCATAGCTACATCGTAATATTCCCGGTACATTACCAAACTCCTTTTTATTCAATATCAAATTTCCACCATCTGCAAATTGATCTCGATAGACAGTCGCAAACCCACGCATAAATTAACCCATCTCACAAACTACGACGGAATAATTACTACTATTATTAATATTAATAACAATTATTGCATACCACCTACAACAATCAATTGATCACATAAAACATGTAGAATAAACACAATTTCATACAACCCCGAACAATAATATAATAATAGGATCGGTAAAATCGTGTTACCTTAAAATTTGGTAAGACCGACTTAAAGTATTGAATGATAATCTACAACAGTGAAAGAAGCAGACGACGATCTACGATAACTAAGGACTGAAAGTGCAGACAGTGGATGAACGTCAAATATTGTAGCCCATTGCCACACATTGGAATAGAAGATTATAATTAACTTTAGTTGATAATTGGTAATTGTGATAGATGAAGAGGCGTAAGAGCTAGAGGCAACAATAAGGGGTAATTATATATGATAGTAATAGGTTAAATTGTGGTAGGATTTGGTATTGTTAAGGAATAAATTGAATTGCATATTATATTGGACTAGGAATACAAAGACCAATAATACGGTCCAACTAAAATAGCACAACATAATTTCTTCTAAAACCGAAAACTTTATTTTTCTTTCATCTTTAAAATCTATTTAAACATTTAAAACATCCAATATATTTGGGGTATTACAGCCGATATGAGACAATAAGCGGGTCTCACTCCGCTCCTTCAACTCACAACAAGACAACCATGAGGTACGATGCCTTCTTGCAAGGCAAGGTGGGTCTTGCCAAAATGGCGACACATCCAAACATTAAGCACACAAAATCACATAATGGATGCATCTACAAAAGAATAGACACTTTCCTCATCTAAGTGGCGGAAATTATCTACAAGGGAAGCAATTCAAGGGTACACATTCCTTCATAGATGCAATTTCTTCAAACTACTAAGCCTAGAAGGATACCAATAAATCACCTCCAAGTTGTGTCAAGCTAGGGTACCTTTGTCCTCAATCGTTAAATGCTTTTGTCAAGAGTAGACTCCCTATGGTGTTAGAAACACTGGAGGATCGCGGAATTCTCCCTCTTGCCTAGACAAGAAGAAGGGTCGTCCCCTCTCTACCATGCACAAAAATGGATAAGATGGAAAAGGGATCGATAGTATTTGAGTTTCACTTTGGGAGTTTGCTCTGTTTTTGTTTTCCCCCCCAAATTACTTGTGGCATTTGACATTTGAGAACACTTTCTTTGCCATTTCTTTTGATTTTTGGCTTTTCAACACTTGACAATTTTTCAACTTTTTGCATTTTCTTTTGAACATTTTCAAAGTCACCCCAATTAGTAACGAGGGTGCCTTCTATTTGAAGCATAGGAGTTCTATTTTTGCTCCCGTTTTCATTTGATGCATTTTTGCAAACTTTCTTTCTCTTTTCATTTCATTGAACTCAAATTGATTTCTTTTTGTGCCCATTCCCTTTTGTTGACAAAAATGTGGTAGAACATGGATGAATGATAGTTGCATGGTTTCAAGGGTCACCTTGGAATAAACGGTAGCCAAGGAGTTATCACACCACAAGGTACTCTTGACTAGGCCTTAATCCATGGGTCAAAGGATACTAGCATGATACATCCTAGGGTGTTTTACAAGTATTCTAACAAGCAAAGTCTTAAGAATAAAAAGCATCTACTAAGGCCTATATACACTTGTCAAGCTTCCCAAGTAGACGGTTTCGCAAAATTTTCTAACATGCAACTACATGCCATGATGCAACTAACATATAAACATCCTAATGCATATGATTCTACCAACTAATATGACATATAAACTAAATGCAAGTCCTAAGTTCACATTGTTATACCGCATCAATCAAAATAAAGCCACATAGTCATTAACATAAAGAGGAAAAAGGAGATTGGAAAGATCATACCATGCGGTCTTCAATATCCCCATGTCTCGGATGTGGCGTAGTCGATCAATGTGAACAAGGATAGAACAAACATAATATATACAAAACAATATATACATAAGACTATAAAAGGAAAAAAAATGTTTTTGGGTTTTCAATTTTCAAATTTTTATGATTTTCGAAATTTTTCAATTTTTTTTTTTTGGATTTTTGAATAAGAGTTAAATGTTAGAATTCCCATCCCCACACTAATATGGGCATTGTCCTCAATGGCCAAAATGATGGAAATTATGCAAAGATGATGTATGATTTCTATACTAAATGCAATCTACACTAAGCTATACTACATGATGCATGGTTTTTGTTATGACGGAGAGGATAATTTAGATTACCTCCCATTGTGTTTGCATTAACTTCCCCAAACCGAATGAGACACTATTGCTAATGCCCAAGGATGGGTGTAGTTCATGCATACACTATGCAATGCATGAAACTAATTTGTCATTTTGGATTTTGAAAATGGGAACAATAAAATGAGAACATCTCAATGGTACCGAGGTGTAAGTCCTCTATGGTGCTAGGACTACTCCAACAATGATCAAGAAAAATAATAAAAACAAAGAGAGAAATAGACAAACCATGAGAGGCTAGGAGCCTCCAAGGCTTGCTAATCTTCCATCATATTATCACCATCATCACTTTCCTCATTAGAAGTGGTCTCATTGCCACTTCCCTCTTCATTTGATTCTTCACTTTCTTCCTCATCTTGCTCATCATCTTCTTCACCATCCTTCTCTCCTTCTTCACTTGCTTCCTCATCAATGTTATCATCAACTTCTTCATTACCAACAACCTCATTGTCACCCGAAACGACCCTAGATGCACCCGGAAATAGGACTTCTCTATCCGCCCAACTAGGCAAAGGACATGATGGATCAAGTAGTCCTTGCCTAGCTATGTGTAAGAGGGGTTGATATTGAGCCAAGTAAGCATTTTTCCGATCCTCAAAGGCTTGCTTGTGCATTGCTTGCATAATCATGTCTAGCTTCAACTCCTTCCGGCTTGAACTCTTGATACTCAAAGGGGTAAGGTGGTATGACAATGGAAGAGGAGGGCATTTTAAGTTCACCCGTTTGTTGTTGGATAATATACTCGGCCTCTTTAGAAAGGGGAAGTAGATAATTGGTCCGGTGGACACTTAGACGACAAATCTTTGAAGGCAAAGTAAACGATCTAGCTTCACTAGTGAGCCATCCGTACTTAGTGTCAAGGGGGTTATGGGCAACCCACTTGTACTTGTGTATCATAGTATGCAAATCAACAAGATGACCACCCTCCTTTGCTTTATACTTGTTATTCTTGTTGAAGTTAGGATCAAAGTACTTAGCTAGGATAGTGACTAGACCGCCATTGACAATAACGGTAGTGCCTTTCTTCCCACAATCAATGTTGAGCCATCTATCTACCAAGAGCCTCAAAGAATTGAAAGGCTTGGTATGTACTCTTCCAATGTTCAAAGCCGATTCAAGAAGAATAAAATCAAGTTTGGTGAAATGGTTGGTATCTTTCCTTGCAATAATGGTGTTTCCTATGACCTTGTGCCATACTCTTATGCCCGGATGGTGGACTAAAAGAGCACGACTCGCGTGAAAGTCCTCAAATTTCCTTCCGGAAATTGCCTCCCAAAGAGGGTCGGGGTCATACTTTCCATAATTCTTAAAATAACTCGGTTCATCACTAAGACCCAAGATTCCACCCAATTCCCTAAAGGAAATGCGTCTACTAACATTAGCTAGACGAAACTCGAGATTCTCCCTACTCTCAACTTTGGTGACTTTCAAAGAACTCAAAAATTCCAAGGTAAAGGAAGGGTATGTCAATTCTTTTGACTCAAATAATTTCTCTAACCCCATGGCTTTGAAAAAGGCTCTAGTTTGCTCAAGGACACCCAACTTTCCCAAGGTGACTTCACAAATAAATTTGGTGGATTGAAGTGATTTCCTAGCAAACTTGGCAAAAGTATTTCTATGGGTTTCGGAAATAAAAGTTACCTCCGGATAATGCAAAAGTTGATCGATTTCCGGAGTAGAAGATGTTGTTGCTCCCATAGAAGGTTGTTGTTGTTGTTGCACTTCCAAGTTTGGTGTTGCTACCACCATAGCCAATGCTTTCTTTGCTTGAAGAGCCTTTTGCCTTTGTGAAAGTGTCTTTGGTGCCTTTGTTGCCTTTGTTGCTCCCTTAGTCCTTGCCATTGATGAATTAACCAAGAAAAGAAAGAAAAATCTTCAATTTGTAGTGTACCCAAATCGATTTAAAGGTGAAAGGCTTTGCCTTTATGAATTCAAAAATCGACTCAAAGGTTGAAGATTTTGTGCTTGGTTTTGAGTTTTATTGAAGAAGGAGTGATTAATTTGTTGTTAGAAGGATGATTTGATTTGATTTTGGTGAATGTAGTTGAGGAATTTTGTTTTTGTGATGGAGAGGATGAGGGTTTTGATGTTTTGAAGTAGTGTTATGAATGAATGAATGAATGAATGAATGAATGAATGAAGGTGGGAGGGATTTTATAAAGACCGAAAAAATTCAAACTGCAGGGGCAATCCGTGCGGTTTCTGCCCAATACGGGCGGATTCTGCACTTTCTGGGCTTGATAAAACTCGCCTAAAGACGGGCGTATTCAAGAGAAGATGCTCGGATTCGCTTGATAAGGGACGGGCGGATTCTTCAGAGACGGGCGGATTTGAGTCCAGGAAATTTTTCTTGTTTTCCTCAGCAGAGAAGACGGGCGTCTTCTTCCTAAGACGGACGGATTTTCAGAGACGGGCGGATTGCTGTTCAGGACGCCCGGATTCTCTTACAGTCAAAAATATTTCAAAATTGCATCTCATAGGGACGTGCGTCTTCAGTCCAGTTCGCTCGGATTGCATGAAAACGGGCGGATTCTCTTGAATCCGCTCAGATTCTACCCCTTTGTACCCGGATTCAGTTATATCCGTGTACAATGTATATCCCTTATCGTCCTTCCATTCTTCTTCATATCTCGTGTTCGTCATTGTGGGGGCGCTACTAAGTCATGATTAGCCTAGGCAATCGTCATCCCCACACAAAGCTAAAGCACTACACATCAATTGAAATTATTAGTCCCTCCCTCACTTCTCTCAAACATGACAATTATCTTGATCAAAGTAAATAAAAATCCAAAGATGACGAAAATGTAATACAAGTATTGAAATGCGAGTTAGGGAGTTAGAAATATTTACAACTGGTGGTTTAGGGAGGACTCCACCAAACTCTCATTCTTGATGAGATGTCAAGGGGGCATGTTCAAGGTGTTGTTGATGTTGCTCAACACCTTGAAAAAGTAATCAAAAGCTTGTTCATTATCATGGTAGAGGTCTTCAATAGTCCTTTGCCCTTGTTGTTGGTCTTGATCGATGGCATTACCAATGTAGGGATTAAAAATCCCTTTAAATTCGTCGTCCCAAAGACCACAAACTTCATTAAGTTGATCATTAAAAATTTCTTGATTTGATGGAGACAATTCTCCCAAATTCTTCTCTTGGCCAATGAGGCCATCCTTTTCTTCTTTGATTGATTTTGAGGAGCTTTGCAAGCTCTCCTTGTCACAATTTACTTGCTCTTTGAATGGAGCATCTTCAATTTTCTTCTTCCATTGGAGTTCCGATTTCTTCCTCTCATCCTTTCGGCTATAATGATCAATCATGAAACACGGTTCATGCAAACGAGGAGCTCTCATAGTCTTGTCAAGATTAAAGGTTATGCTTTCATCTCCCATTTCTAGAGTGAGCTCACCATGTTTCACATCAATCACCACTCCCGCGGTGTGTAGGAAAGGTCTTCCTAGAATGATTGGAATGTTGGAATCTTCCTTTATATCAACAATGACAAAGTCCACCGGGATGAAAAACTTCCCAATTCGTACGGGGACATCTTCCCATATCCCTAATGGTGTCTTCGTCGATCTATCGGCCATTTGGAGTGTGATGTTGGTGCATTTAAGCTCTCCCATCCCTAACCTTTTACTCACCGAGTACGGCATAACACTCACACTAGCCCCTAGATCACATAAGGCTTTGTTGATCGTTGTGTCGCCAATGGTACACGGTATTGAGAAGCTTCCCGGATCCTTTAGTTTTAGAGGTGAACTCCCTTGAAGTATTGCACTACTCACCTTAGTGAAGGCGATAGTCTCAAGTTTCCGGATTGACTTCTTCTTTGTGAGGATATCTTTCATGTATTTCGCATAGGCCGGCACGTGATTGATTAATTCCGTGAAAGGAATCGAGACCTCCAAATTCTTCACAATTTCCATGAACTTTCCATGTTGATCATCAAATTTGGGCTTGGCTTGACGACTTGGAAAAAGGAAGTCTAATCACAATGGGCTCCTTCTCCTTGACGTTGTCTTCATCTTTCTTTGAACTTTCTTCTTTTGATGATTCTCCATCCTTGGAGTTTTGCACAATTTCTTCCTTATCACTAGCTTCCACAACTTCATCCTCAACTTGCTTCTTCGGTGCTTCATACCTTGTACCGCTTCTCAAGTGAATGGCACTAACCGTTTCATGTCTTGGGGGATTACTTTGAGGTGGTAATTGCCCCTTTTGTCTTTGTGAGCTTGAAGATGCTAGTTGAGTCAATTGGGTTTCCAACATCTTGGTGTGAGCTAGGATGTTGTTGATGGTGGTTTCCTTTGCTTGACTATCTTTTTGCATTTGAGTGAAAAACTCTTGTTGATTCTTTTGCATTTGGAGGACCGCTTTTTGGACATCAAAACCTTGGTCATTTTGGTGATTGTATGGATTACCTTGGTTTTGATTGTAAAAGGGTCTTTGATTTTGGTTTCTCATGGGTGGTGGAGTGTATGTTGTTTGAGGGTTTTGGACATTTTGGCTTTTGTATGAGAGATTTGGATGGAATTTGGTGTTTTTATTGTAATAGTTGGAATAAGGGGTATCACTCTTGTATGTTTGGAAAGCATTCACTTGTTCATTCGTTCCCCTACATTCACCTTGGTCATGTCCCAAAGTTCCACAATTCTCACATATCCCACTTGGGATTGATGAGGATGCCGTCATGGCATTAACATGATACTTTGGTGATTTTGAGACTTCTTCAAGTCTAGCCATAGCTTTTTCAAACTTCAAATTGATTGTGTCAATATGAGCACTAAGTTGAGCACCCAATTGAGTAACGGAGTCCACTTCATGCTTTCCTCCTCTAGTAGCCTTGCGAGGTCTACTATATTGTGAATTATGGACCGCCATTTCCTCAATCTTGTTCCATGTTTGATTGTCATCAACTTCGGTGAACATTCCATCTGATCCCATGTTGAGAATGTTCCTTGAATCTTCATATAAACCATTCCAAAATTGTTGTACCAAGAACCATTCGCTAAGTCCATGGTGACGACATGAGCGACAAATTCCCTTGAACCGCTCCCAATCTTCATACAAATATTCTTCATCCCTTTGCTTAAAACCCGTAATTTGAGCTCTTAGCATGTTAGTCTTTTCCGGTGGGTAGAATTTTTTGTAGAAAGCTACAGCCAACTTCTTCCAAGAATCTATTCCGAGAGTGGCCTTATCAAGGCCCTTCAACCATTGTTTCGCGGTGCCGATTAGAGAAAAAGGAAATAAGACCCATCGAATTTGGTCTTGAGTCACACCGGTTTGAGAGATTGCATCACAATAGTCGCAAAAGGTTTCCATATGAGAATGAGGGTCTTCACTAGGCATCCCCCCAAATTGGCTCCTTCCGACTAATTGGATAAAGGCGTATTTGGCAATAAAATTTCCGGTTAGATGTTGTGGTGTAGGAGTACCATTGGGTAGGTTCTCCTCGGTGGGTACGGAATGTGACGAGAATTTAGGCATTGTAGGTTGATTTTGTGGGGTATTGTGTAATGGGTTCTCCTCTCCTTCTATTGCGAAAGGGTTGATGAACTCAATAGTTGGTTGAATAACTTCACTAATACCTCTCAAATTCCTCCTAGCAAGTCTCCTATTGTTCGTCAAGGTTCTTTCAATTTCACGGTCAAAAGGTAACACATCACCTTGTGACCTTCTAGACATGCAAAATATCAAACAACTTAAAAACAATTAGAACAAACCTTTAGGAATTTTACTTCCCCAAGGTGAAGAAAGACACAACTAATAACAATAAAAAGGAAATCTAAATCAAACAAACACCGTCCCCGGCAACGACGCCATTTTTTATCGGTCCGTTTCGTGTTCACAATTAAAGGTGTGGTCGTTGGGTCACGTCAAAATCAAAACACAATTTATAACTTCACAAACAACTCTACAATTAGTGGTGTCTTAGGGGTGTCACAATTTGGGTTGATGTAGAAGGTCACTAACTAAAATAGCAATGGAAATAAACAAGCAAGATGAATTAAAATAGGTGTAAACAATTGATTAAAAAGCACTAGGGTGTCATGGGGTCATAGGGGATTCATGAGAATTGATCATACAAACATGTTCTCAAATTATAAGCAAGAAATTATTGTTGTGATAGATTGAGTTGGGTTATATCTTAAAATCCTAGGAAAGTTTGGGTCCCGGAGCCGAATCGAATAGATTGTACAACACCTAGAAGTCGACTTAATCTTCCCTACTCAACAACATGCATGGTCTAATGAGACTCGAGTTGGGTTATTTCTTACAAGTCTCATTGAAAAGATAGGAGATGGTGGTAAATGCAAGGATTCATAGGCTTAGCATTTCATCAAATATAACATGTGAATGAGTTGAGATCAAAACAAGCAAGCAAATAAAACATGAAAGCATATTAATTTAAGCATGAATCATTCCCCATGTTGGTTTTCCCTAATCACCCATTAACCCTAGCTAAGAGACTACTCACATATTATCATGTTGATCATGCTAGCAAGGTTGTCAATCATACCAACAAAATGAAACATGATGAATAAATGAAAGTAATTAACAATAATTAAAAAGGGATTAAGAGAATTATACCTACTAATGATTCCAATAATAAAGCAAAGACAAAAGAAGTACTTGATGCTTGATTGAGAGGTTGTCAATCTCCCAACAATAACCCAAATAATCTTCAATTACCCAAAATAAAGGATGAACAAAAGAGAGATTAAGGAAATAAAACTTGTATTAGAACTTGATTAATTGTTGATTACAAAACTAAAGAGAGATTTGATTGATATTAACTACTCTAATTATTGATAAGAAGAACATGCTCTTCTAATTAGACAAATGGGGTATTTATAGTGGAAATTAGGGGGGTGCATTAGGGTTAACTAAGGGCTAAACTAGTAATTACCCTTTTTAGATTGAGCAGGGAGGAGCCGGTATTTTTCGAAGGAAGGGCTTCTTTCTTTGTAGCTTGGAGAAGAGGAAATCGCGCTGTAGAGGAATCCGGGCGGATTAGGGTCGGGACGGGCGGATTCTGGCGATGGAACCTGAGCGGATTGGAGAGAATCCGGGCGGATTGTGGCGATGGAACCCGAGCGGATTGGTGGAAAACCGCACGGATTGTGCAGGTGGAGGACGGCCGGATTGTGGACAATCCGCACGGATTGTGCCTCAGCAAGACTTCTTCTTCTTTTCTTCCCTTTTCTTCATAAATTCCTTGGGGATTTCCTTGGGGACACAAGGATCCTTTCTGCACATTGCTCATCTACTATCATATGTACAAAGGCTTTCTAATCTTGTCTCTCCTTGATGCTTTGTCATTGAATTCGATCAATTTAATCTCGTTTTGCCATGAAAATGCAAGATTCTTACTCCTTTCCTACCAAGGGATCAAAATCTCAAAGAATATGCAAAACAAAGAACTAAAGATAATAAATGACCCAAATATGCTCTAAAAAGCGTGGGAACAAGGCTAATTCGGGGGTTAAATATGCGCTAATTATGGTCACATCACCTTTATATCGGCTACTTGTTTTGCACTGAAATTGTTGTTGATAAATGTCAACAACATTTTAGGTGACATCCGCGTTCTCAAATAACACTGCCCAAAATCATCATCTTCTTTCCTATTCCTTTTACCAACTTTCTTGGAAGGACTTCTCTTAGTAATAGCATTCTTGTTTTGTTTGCTTGTACTTGCACCACTATCATATATCATCAACTTATCCATTTGTAACCTAAAAGAATAATTAAACCATTTGATTAAAAGATTGCAAGGTGATATTTATAAAGCAATTGGTAATGGTGGGAATAAGTAACACAATTAAAGCATTGACAAATTATGAAAACAAACACAGCTACTAAACTTTACAAAATCCCATTCTAAATGTCAACAAGCACCCAACCCAAAATCCTAATTTATACAGAAAATTAAAAAATAGTGTACTTAGTGGCCTAGATGTAAGTACCTACCTACTGTGAAGTTTGTATCTACGTGATAAAAGGATTGTATACTAGAACAAATTCAAGTGTATCTATATAAAATAAGGATATGTATCTAGCTATTAAAGCAGGTGCATCTAGCTACTAAAGCAGGTGCATCTATCGAGCTATGTATATAACCAGCGGAGACATAAGTCTATTTGTGTGTCCGGTAGAAATACCATGTGTATTCAATAACTGACAGATGTGTATCTATGCTAACAAATACATAAATATAATGTAGCTAACAGATACATGAATCGATTCATGAATCAATTCATGTATCTACAAAACCATGCACAGAATATTGCTAACAGATACATGAATCGATTTGCGTAACCAGTAAAAGAAACATGTGTATGCTGTAGGTAATAAATGTGTACCTAGGGTCAAAAATACAGCTATGAACATAGCTTAAATGAGCGGCACAGTCAGCAGAACCCTCATCAATACAACCACCATAAATTTTCAAATAAGTGAGAGCCTTATTGCTAGTGGATACGTGAATCAATTCGTGTATCCAGTGAAAGGAGCATATGTATTCAGTGAATAACAAATATGTATCTATAGTAATAGACATATATATCTAGTTACTAAACACAAATGCATCTATCTAAGCAACAGGAGCTATGTATCTATCCAGCGGAAAAAGGATAAAAAGACGGGATAGAAATCATAAAATTACTACGTGAAACACTTTAGGGTGAACCCTCTGAGAGACCGTGATTAAACTAGAAGATTCATGCTAATATTGGATTCAAAAGTAAAAAATTATATTACAATAGAGGGTACGCAAAATGTTAAACAACTTACTACATAATTATACAAAAGTTTATAACAACTACATAATTATACACAATAACAACTAAACTGCAAACAAAAAGAAAAATTTAAAAACCTTACACATATAACACCCTAAGTACACATAAAATAGCTTGGGCTATATGTCGAGCGGGAAAGGAAAATCAAAAAAAGAGAAATTTTCACGAGTAATTAGCAAATCTGCAGCAACGGAAATTGCTGTGCTTCTTGTCTCCGATGGCAGAGCTCTAAGCAACAACAACACTTCGCCAATTGTAATATCATTAGGAATGTTAAGATGCATATTAGGACTTTCATTTTTTGCTTGGTGAAAATGGAGGATGAACTTCGCTATCATATTGTCCGTTAAAAAACATTTGCAGCTTTGATAAAGGATGTTAGGATCCCTACGAGCAATCCGTACCCCATTCAAATCATTTAGTACTAAAGACCCCAAGAATGCCATGTCAACACGAGGTGTATTTGGATGTATGAGAAAGAGTTGACACCAATTTCTACAAACCATTGCCATATTTGCCTTATCTTCGTACAAATCAAGTCGTGTGAAGATCTCATTCATTAAATGTTGATTATTAAAAACATCATATTGTGCTTCATAGCTTAATCCATTGAGGTTAACTTCCTTTAATGGATCAAATGAAAACCCCATTCCCGTTTGCTTTTTCAGTGACATAATTTCCAATAAATCGTTCTTTATCTTCTGCTAGAATATTAACAACACACCCATTGCACCAATTTTCCATAGATGATTATGTAGACTTAATTAAGACTAAATTATCTGGACCTACATTTTTAACAAGTTAGTAAAAAAAGACGATTACTTACAAACAAAGAAACTGAAAATAACTAAGATGAAATTTTAATTTTAGACTTATCAAAGAACATCAAAATTCTGCTAAATTCTGTTTCGACACAACTCCCCAACATCAGACTTATCATTAGAATATTCAGAGATGCACAGACTATTGATAGCAGTTACATTAATCAATTTGTGTATCCAGTATAAGCAACATGTGTATTCTATAAGTGACAAATGTGTATCTATAGTAACAAGACCTAAGATGGCATCCTACGTCTAGGCTTAGCCAATTAAAATCTTCTTAATTCTGAACCAACAAAAATCGCTAAACATTAATATAATGGTGAGACATGCACAGGCTATTGCTAGCGGATACATGAATTGGTATGTGTATCCTGTAGAAGTAGCATGTATATGCTGTAGGCAAGAAATGTATATCTAGAGGTAAAGTACAACTATGAACACAGCAACACATGCTAATATTGGAAGATACATAGGCTAATGCTACCGGATACATGAAGTAATTTGTGTATCCAGTAGAAGTAGCATGTGCATGCCGCAAGTGACAAATGTGTATCCAGAATAACAAAGACCTAAGATGGCATCCTAATTGTGGAATTAGCCCAAAACGTGAGACTCTTATGAATTATGACCCAGCACAAAATCGCGAACATTAATATAAATGGTGGGACATGCACAAGCTACTGCTACTGCACACATGAAACAGTTGTGTGGATCCTATAGAAGTAGCATGCGTATCCTGTATGTAAGAGATGTGTATCTAGACTTAAAAATACACCAATAAACACAGCACAACTGAGCATACCAGTCAACAGAACTCACACCAGTACGACAACCAGTAAATGAATCGCATCCCCTCAAAACACATAACAACATAACACAACAGATAATCATAGCAATTAAAACATTAATTATATATGTTTGAGCTTCAATAATTAACATTTGCAGCTTAATAAAGATCAAAAATCAAAAATAGAAATCAGCTGAAACATAAACAACATAAAATAAAGAAATTAGGGTTATACAGAAATGTCACCGTCGGAAGGCAGTGGGAGATCAAGTCGCCAACGTCGCCGTCGGGAGCGGTCATCGGTGATGTCGCCGTCGAGGAGTGGTGGTCAGTGATGAGAGCGAAGTCGTCCTTGCTATTATCGGGAGTCTGATGGGGGATTGTGAGTGACAGTTGTGTTTAAAAAAAGTTACACAGTGAGGGGTATTAGTAGTTCGTACGGTTCGCATCATAATTTGGTTCGTACAGGATCCCGATTATATATATATATATATATATATATATATATATATATATATATATATATATATATATATATAAGGTAGTATACATATACATATACGTGTACATATATCTTATTACGTATTATAATTATCATTACAACTTCTTCTTCTTCTTCTTCTTCTTCTTCTTCTTCTTCTTCTTCTTCTTCTTCTTCTTCTTCTTATTATTATTATTATTATTATTATTATTATTATTATTATTATTATTATTATTATTATTATTATTATTATTATTATTATTATTATTATTATTATTATTATTATTATTATTATTATTATTATTATTATTATTATTACTACTACTAGGCTGGGTGCCCGGCTACGCCCGGGCTAGCTTTCTGATCAATCAAGTTACATTGTAAGTTTGTTATTTTCACTCATAGTTTTTTAAACGATAAAAAAATATCAATTTGGTTTTGTTTAACCATTATTAAGCGAGGTCATTGTCGGGTCATCCATTGGAATGTCAATATCAGGTCGGAGGTCAGGCCAGGTCGGTTCGGTTCAAGTCGGCTTCGAGTTGGAAAAATAAGCATACTATCGATTATCAGTTAGCTCACTACATTAATGAGAGACAGCCGATAAATAAACTTAAAACTAACTAAAAATAAAAAGATTAAAAAAAATTAAATGTTAACTAAGCATTCCAATGAACTCATAAAAATTCACCATCAAAAAAAATGAACATCGTATTTGTTTCTTCTCTTCACTTAAAAAGGCACAAAAAGGTGAACAGTTGAACATCAAGATTTATCTGAAAATCTCGTGATTGAATAAGTTTCCATCTAATTTAATTAAATTAGATAAGTCTCAACGGGGACCTTCTCTCACTACACTAATGGAAAACAACTACGGAGTACTAAATAAACTAAAAACTAAATGAAAAGAAAAGGAAAAAAATAAATTAAAATTAAAATAATGACGGAGTAACTCTTGTGTGTAATATCACCGGTCCCTTTCCCTCACCATATTCATCAACATCCCTCTTCATTTCTGTCTTCTTTTCTTTTTTTCACACATAGATCTGGTCACCTGATTATTTTATTAACCAACTAATTCTAAGTGTTGATCGAAGGTGACAGAGATAGTCAATACACCGTATATTGCAATTAGGCAAAGAAAAACAATTACGGTCTCGCTGTTTACCATATAACTTACCTGATCGTCATCTAGTTTTCCCCAAATGTTCAATCGAATTATCTTTTGGGAGCGTTCGAGATTGCATGTCAAGTTGATGAAAATAATTGGTAAGATATATTCATTTTGATTTCTTCCCCATTTCTTCATCATGTTTAATTGTTTGAATTGAGTGTTGTCAAGTACATGTAGTTAGAGTTTGTGATATTAGGTTCCGTTCAAGGAGGGAAATTGTGAAACTGTTTTTAATCCGCTGACATAAAATGTTTTTCAATACAATATATATGCGAGAATAATTGTGTATACACTTTGCTATGTAGGATTTTAAATTTTGAGATTTGTATAAATTTCTTCTCCATCCCCTCGGTGTCATTGCCCTATGTGAGCCATCATATCTGCTACATGAAAAAAGATGGTTAAGTATTATAATTGTGTGGAGTATAAGTTTTACTTCCTTTTATATTTATAGTTATTTATGGTTACCTGTAGGTAGATCGTCAAATATTTCTTTACACACAATGTTTCTCGTGAAGTTAGATGGCATGGTACCTTCGTTGTCGATGAGTATCTTAAGCCCCTGGCGTGATGTAATTCTTGAAAATGCGACATAAATCTGTCCATGGCTGAAAACTGTCTGTGGTATGTATAATGCGACATGATTGAGTGTTTGCCCCTGACTTTTGTTTATTGTCATTGCATAAAACGTCTTGACGGGAAACCGTCTTCTTTTAAAAGTGAAAGGCCATTTTGATTCAGTAGGTGTCATCATTATTCTCGGGATAAAGGCTTTTGTGCCATTATTTATACCGGTCATTATTTCTGCCTCAATTACCCACTCCGCTAGGTGAGTGATGATAAGCCTTGTTCTGTTGCACAATCCTTGTGCTTGGTTGATGTTTCTTAGTAGCATAATATGAGTCCTGATTTTCAAATGTAGTTCATGGTCTGGCATGCTATTGAATTTAAGAAATCAACATGGTATAAAATATCTTAATCATGTACATCTCCTGATGATTTGCATAATGAATCAGAACTTTTGTATGTCCTTGTTTGGCCTGGAAGAGTATCCATTATGTAGTTATTTATATCATCTACTGTTTCATTACTTGGTGCCACGATACACCTATCCCTAAGATAAACGGGATCTGTGTATCGCGTTTATATCTCCGGATATGCATTAAACACAATTTCCTTTAGCGTCTCATCCTTGGGGTCTATCAGTAGATCCTGTGGAATTTCAATCCATGATGCTTCCTCTTCTGATCCGCTCACTGTTGTTAGTAATGTTCTATCTCTAAAAGAGAAGAACCAATTGGCAAATTCCTCAATACTTTCTTTGTCATGGTCTTGTGCTTGAGCCAATCTCATGTTCTGGCTGAGAGTGAAGACTTGACATCGTTCCCATAGTTTTGATTTGCTAATTGACGCCTTTAAGATTTCTTCCCTTTGTCCTTTTGTTACCTCAGGCAGTATTTGTCTATAATCTCCACCTTGTAGTACTGTATTCCCTCCGAAAGTAGCATCTTCAACGTCTTCGTGTATAAACTGCAATATATCACGTAATGTTCGGTCGACAGCCTAAAATGCATGCTTGTCATTTTGCATGTGCAATGTTGATTAGTAATTATTTCTTTATTAAATTTAGCAAACTTCTTAAATGAATTTATTTTTTAGTTCTCATACAGGTGGGTCATTGGAGCCTCGTCCCATACTATAAGTTTTGTCATTTTCAATCACTCTGCTAGAGGTGTACCTTGAGCTATGTTGTATCTTGACGTGTTTGTCAATTTCATAGGAATATCTAATCGCGAGTGCGCGGTTCTTCCAACGGAAGGAGCAAAGTCGCTATCCCTGATGATCCTACTGCAAGAACTATCTCACCTTGTGAACGTAACTTAGAGATTATAGTCTTATAAATATATGTCTTCCCCGTGCCTCCGTGACCGTAGATGAAAATAGCGTACCCCTATTGGTAGATGTGGCTGCTATCACCTTCTTGTATATGAGTTTTAGTTCTGTGTTTAAGCCTGCATGAAGTCGATTATGTTCATGGAAAACCGGTAACACCCCCATACACCAAGGTGCGTTACCAAAACCACCTAATGCATGAAAGTGCTACCATCTCGGTTACCCGAGGCAATATATATCAAAAGGACCATAAAAGAACGTACTTTATTAAATAAGTTTAAGGCGACATATCCAAAACCAAAACTATCAAATGTAATACAACTTTTCCAAAATATCAAAACCAACTAAATGAAATATAAGTTCAACTGCATAGCGGAAGACTGGTCGGTCGCTTTCTTAGCTTAGATTTCGGTTACTTGTCGTTAGGAGTACCTAGACCAAAACAATATTTATAATCTTCACAAACAACTCTACTATTAGTAAAGAGGCAAGTAAAGATCGGATCCCAGGGACGGGTATTGATGTAGGATTTTTGATTGCAAGTAGTGGTGTCTAAGGGTGTCACAATTTGGGTTGAGATAAGATCACTAAACTAAATAACAATAAAAGTAAACAAGCAAGATGATTAAAAATAGGCGTAAACAATTGATTAAAAGCACTAAGGTGTCATGGGTTCATATGGGATTCATGGGAATTGATCATACAAACATATTCTCAAATTATAAGCAAGCAATTATTGTTGTGATAGGATCGAGTTGGTTTATATCTTACAATCCTAGGAAGGTTTAGGTCCCGGAGCCGAATTGACTAGATTGTACAACACCTACAAGTCGACTTAATCCTCCCTACTCAACTATATGCATGGTCTAATGAGACTCGAATTGGTTTATGTCTTACAAGTCTCATTGAAAAGGTAAGTGATGGGTAAAAAATGCAAGGATTCATAGGCTCGCATTTCATCAAACATAACATGTGCATAAGTTGAGATCACAACAAGAAAGCAAATAAATTATGTGAACATATTAGATTAAGCATGAATCATCCCCCTTGTTGGTTTCCCCTAATTCCCCATTAACCCTAGTTAAAGGAACTACTCACTCATTATCAAGTTTAACATGTTAACAAGGTTGTCAATCATATCAACAAAGCAAAACATGATGAATAAGTAAAAATGATTAACAATATATAAAAAGGGATTAAGAGAATATACCTAATGATGATTCCAAAATAATAAGCAAAGAATAATAGAAGTACTTGATGAATGATTGGAAGGTTGTCAATCTTCCGAATAAACCCAAATAATCTTCAATTACCCAAAATAAAGGATGAACAATAGAGAAATTAAGGAAATGAGATTTGTATTAATACGTGATTAAAAGTTGATTACAAGATTAAAGAGAGATTAGAATAATATAGACTACACTAAAGATTGATAAGAAGAACATGATAATCTAATTAGTATAATGGGGTATTTATAATGGGGATTAGGTGCACAAATTAGGGTTACTAAGGGCTTAAATGACGATTAAGTCCTTAAGAAAAGTTGAGGAAATGCTCCTCTCAACGAAAGATGCGAGTCTCCTTTTTGCTAGTTTTTCGAAAATATGCGCATCCCCGAGTAGAACAAGAAGAAGTCGGGCTGCACTGGAGAATAATCCGAGCGTCCAAAAGGTCGGGACGAGCGGATTGTGCAGGTGGTGGACGAGCGGCTTGGTAGGTGGGACGCTCGGATTGTGGAGCTCTTGGACGAGCGGCCAGGCAGGAAGGACGCTCAGATTGTGGCTCTTGGACGAGCGTCCCGATTCTGGGACGAGCGGATTCCAGTCCAGTGAGCTTTTTCTTCTTTCCTTCTTTTCTTCTTCCAACAATACTCCGGGATCTTGTCGAAGATGCAAGGATCTTCTTCATCATTGTCCATCTACTTCATTATTTACAAAGGCCTTCTAGTCTTGTCTTCACTTTGATGCTTGGTCATTAGATTCGATTAATTTAGCGCTATTTTGCCATGAAAATGCAAGGTATGCACTCCTCTCCTGTCAAGGGAACAAAATGATGTGGTCGAGGTCGTCACTCATCCAATCAAACACATTTATAATACTCAACAAACAACTAGTTAGCGGTAAGTCGAGGTCGATCCATGGGACGGTGTGCTTTGGGTTCTAAGTCTATTTATCTCAATTTATGCTAGTGTCAAAATTGATGGGGTTTGTACTTGTGTTCTAGACTAATGCAAGCAATAAAGTAAAACAAGCAATAAAAGGAAAGATGTAAACAAATGATTAAAAGTGCTAGGATGTCATGGGGTCATAGGGGATTCATGGGAATTGATCATACAAACATGTTCTCAAATTATAAGCAAGCAATTATTGTTGTGATGGATTGAGTTGGGTTATATCTTACAATCTTAGGAAAGTTTGGGTCCCGGAGCCGAATCGATTAGATTGTACAACACCTACAAGTCGACTTAATCTTCCCTACTCAACAACATGCATGGTCTAATGAGACTCGAGTTGGTTTATGTCTTACAAGTCTCATTGAAAAGATAGGTGATGGGTAAAAAATGCAAGGATTCATAGGCTCACATTTCATCAAACATAACATGTGCATGAGTTGAAATCAAAACAAGCAAGCAAATAAACCATGAAAGCATATTAATTTAAGCATGAATCATTCCCCATGTTGGTTTTCCCTAATTACCCATTAATCCTAGCTAAGTAACTACTCACTCATGATCAAGTTTAACATGTTAATAAGGTTGTCAATCATACTAACAAAGCCAATCATGATGAACAAGTAAGAAAGATTAACAATAATTAAAACAAGGATTAAGAGAATTAGACCTATGGAGATTCCAAAATAATAATGCAAAGAATAATAGAAGAACTTGATGATTGATGGAAGGTTGTCAATCTCCCAATAAACCCAATAATCTTCTAATTACCCACTAATAAACTTGAATTACTCAATAATAAACTTGAACAATGATTAAAGGAAAGATTAATGTGTAATTTGTGGATAGATTAAAGAGTAATCTATTCTAATCTACTCCTAATCTAATATAAAGAAGGATTGAATTAACCTAATGAAAACTTGATTCTAATCTAATAAAACTTGATGGTTTGATTATTACAAATGGGGTATTTATAGTAAGGATTCATTAGGTTAACTAAGGCTAAATTAGTAATTACACTTTTTAGATTGAGCAAGGAGGACCCGGTATTTTTCAAAGGAAGGGCTTCTTTCTTTGTAGCTTGGAGAAGACGAAATTCGCTGTACTGGAATCCGGGCGGATTGTTGTCGGGACGGACGGATTCAGGCGGGGGAAAACGGGCGGATTCAGGTGAATCCGGGCGGATTATGGCAGGGGAAGACGGGCGGATTTGGAGCAAGGCGCTCAGACAAAAAGAGAGGGTAACACGGGCGGATTTGGAGGAATATGGGCGTCTTCTTGAGAAGACGGGCGTCTTCTGCCTAAGACGCGCGGATTCCCGAACAGCTTCTTTGTTTGACCTCGGATTGTAAAACGGACGTCATTTTCTCTTCCGGACTCCTATTGGAGTGATTCAAAAGCCTAGATCACTTTTTTTCTCGACGCCGTTCCATCTAGCATACTTTCAGAGCCAAAGGAGCAACCCTTGGTTCGGTTTTCAAGCGATTTCTTCTTGTAATGCCTTCCCTCTCGTCATTCTTACTTTTAACTCTTTGATCCTTCTATAAACACTTTATTCCTAAATCTTTGGTCATCATTCTTACCTCCTCTTCATACTAGTCCATCTAATATCATCAATAAGCTTCCAAATATGCACGAAAGACAGGAATTTCCGCCTTATTATCTCCATTTCAACGAAACATATGAAATGCGATAGAAAAGCAAATAGGAAGGTTTTGACGGATAAAATGGCCATAGAATGTTATAATAGTATGCAAAATAGGCTCAATTAGGGGACTAAATGTGCGCAAATAATGTTCACATCAAATATCCCCAAACCGAACCTTTACTCGTCCCGAGTAAAGAGGTGACTAAAACTAGACCTTTATTTAAACTAACCTAATATCATAGCCGATATGAGACAATTAGCGGGTCTCACTCCGCCCCTTCAACCCACAACAAGACAACCATGAGGTAGGATGCCTTCTTGCAAGGCAAGGTGGGTCTTGCCAAAATGGCGACACATCCAAACATTAAAGCACACAAAACAAGTAATGGATGCATCTACAAAAAAATAGCCACTTTCCTCATCTAAGTGGCGAAAATTATCTACAAGGGAAGCAATTCAAGGGTACACACTCCTTCATAGATGCAATTTCTTCAAACTACTAAGCCTAGAAGGATACCAATAAATCACCTCCAAGTTGTGTTAAGCTAGGGTACCTTTGTCCTCAATCGTTAAATGCTTTTGTCAAGAATAGACTCCCTATGGTGTTAGAAACACTGGAGGATCGCGGAATTCCCCCTCTCGCCTAGACAAGAAGAAGGGTCGTCCCCTCTCTACCATGCACAAAAATGGATACGATGGATAAAGGGATCGATAGAATTTGAGTTTCATTTTCGGAGTTTGCTTTTGTTGTTGTTTTTCCCCCCAATTTCTTGTGGCATATAACATTTGAGAACACTTTCTTTTGCCATTTCTTTTTGATTTTTGGCAATTCAACACTTGACAACTTTCAACTTTTCTTTGCATTTCTTTTGAACATTTTCAAAGTCACCCCATATGTAGTGAGAGTGGCTTATATTTGAAGCATAGGAGTTCTATTTTTGCTCCTCTTTTCATTTGATGCATTTTTTTGCAAACTTTCTTTCACTTTTCATTTCATTGAACTCAAATTGATTTCTTTTTGTGCCCATTCCCTTTTGTCGACAAAAATGTAGTAGAACATGGATGATGGATGGATGGATGCATGGTTTCAAGGGTCACCTTGGAATAAACGGTAGCCAAGGAGTTATCACACCACAAGGTACTCTTGACTAGGCCTTAATCCATGGGTCAAAGGATACTAGCATGACACATCCTAGGGTGTTTTACAAGTATTCTAACAAGCAAAGTCTTAAGAAGAAAAAGCATCTACTAGGGCCTATATACACTTGTCAAGCTTCCCAAGTAGACGGTTTCGCAAAATTTTTCTAACATGCAACTACATGCCATGATGCAACTAACATATAAACATCCTAATGCATATGATTCTACCAACTAATATGCCAAATAAACTAAATGCAATCCTAAATTCACATTGTTTTTACCGCATCAATCAAAATAAAGCCACATAGTCATTAACATAAAGAGGAAAAAGGAGATTGGAAAGATCATACCATGCGGTCTTCAATATCCTCATGTCTCGGATGTGGCGTAGTCCATCAATGTGAACAAGGATGAACAAACACAATATATACAATAATATATACATGACTACACTACAAAGGAAATGAACTTGTTTTTGGATTTTTAAATTTTTCAAATTTTTATGGGTTTTGTTTTTATGAAATTAAAAGACATATTTTTGGGAGTTTTCAAAAAAATTCAATTTTTATCATTTTTGGAATATAAATTCCCATCCCCCACTTTATTTTGGACATTGTCCTCAATGTACATGTAGGAGTGGGAATAAAAAAAGGAAATACATGTTTTTGATTTTTTTTTTCTTTTTTTTGAAATAAAGTGCAAATGCAATGATATGATATGAATGAATGCATGCTCTAACTAAATGCAATTCTATATGACATATATAACAAATGAATGCAAACTAAACTATATTATATGATGCATGCTAAATGCTTAAGTCACTTATGATCAAACCTCCCCAAACCGATTTAAACACTATTTCTAGTGTAGAAATGAATAGGTTTGGCCATTAGTGACTATGCATGAATTCTAGTCTATATGCAACTATCTATATATGAGTATGTGAGATATATTACAATGCAACTATACTATATGAACTCACTAATGTAAATGCAATATGAAATATAATACAAATACAAGCTAAATGTATATGTATATAACTAAATGCAAGTGGAAAAGTAATGCAAAGTGAAAGGAAAGGATATCTTACAAATGGTGGTTTGAAGGAGAACTCCACCAAACTCATTCCTTGTTGCCATGATTATTGATGTTGTCCATGTTGCTTAATGCTCTCAACAACCGGTCAAAGGCTTTTGAATGGGCTTCATGTAAGCATAAATAGGAGATTGGTGATGTCAAAACGTAGTTTACCCATCTTGGCTTGGAATAGAACTTGCCAAATACTCTCCCATTTGTTTTGCCCTTGGCACTTGGCTTCTTACAATGCTTCAAACCAACAAGCCCATGATTCTTGTCAATACAATGTATGAAGTATTGCCCATTCTCATCCGGAGGCTTCCACTCTTTACCATCTCTTTCAAATTCTATGATGATAGAGCATTGATTCTTCAATCCTTCAATCGTAGAAGGAGAGTTCTCATTTCTTTGATGAGGGGATAGTTGAAGGATAACATGTGGAGGAGTCAACTTCTCACCATTGAGGTCATTCATGCTTTCATTATCTTCACTTTCTTCTTGACCCTCCTTAAAACTTGAACCATTTCCAAAGAAGAGGCCTTCAATTTCTTCCAAACTATGATCAAAGATGCCAACATCATAGTTTTCCTCTTGACCTCTCAATTCCCCAAAGATTGCAAGTTCAAATTCATCAACCTCTTCTTTCAAAGTTTTACCTTCACTCCCATAAGTGCCAAGGGAGCACACTTCCTTTACATGGGTCATAGAGGGAAATTGTGGTAGGAGGTCTTCCTCATCATCATCATCATCATCATTGGTATCCCAAATTGGAGAAGCAAGGCTAGTGTGTGAGCTAGATTCATTAGACAATTTAGACAAAGTGCTTGTCTCATAATTGGCCTTCAACTCACATTCATCATTGCTCTCCACCCCAACTTCATCATGCTTCAATTCATCATCCACTCTTGGTCCATAATCAATCAAGCACTCCCCTTCCTCAAAAGTAACATCTTCATATTTACATCTATCATGAATGTTTGTAAAGTTGGGTACAAGTTTGAATGTGGGGTGTTCAATACTTATGAATTTAGGAGGTGGTGGGGGATTCACAAGAGTAGCTTCATAATGACATCCAAATTCTTCTTCACCCTCATTATTTTCCCCTTCTTCTTCATTTAGCATTTGGGTGGCTTCCATTTGGGCAATTTGATTTGCCAAATTCTCACCATTAGTAACAATGTTTTTGAGAACATTGTCCCTAGCTTGGCTCTCTTCTAGCATTTTCATGAAGAGATTTTGTTGGCACCTTAACATTTGGAGAACCACACTTTGCATGTCAAGATTATGCTCATTCTCTTGTTGTGGGTACATGGGAATTTGGTGGTATGGGTGTTCATTGTAGGATGACATTTGGCATTGATTGTAAAGTGGGTTTTGGGAGGGTGGTTGTTGTGGATGTAGGAAGTGGGGGCTTTGGTAAGATAAGTCGGGGTAGTGGTTAGGACTTTCATTGTATGAGTTGTAAGGTAGGTTTGTTTCAACTTGCTCCAAAAACTCCCTATACCCATGGTAGTCATACTCAAAAGATTCACCACATACTCCATGTGCCAAGCCTTCGGTCATCATCATAACTAGGACAAAGATATAACTACAAACAAGGAAACTACAAGAAAACGGTAAAAACAATCCTTGAGGAACAAGTTCCTCAAGGTTAAAGCAAAATCAAAATAGACAAACAAGTAAGAACTTAATCACATAGCACCATCCCCGGCAACGGCGCCATTTTGATGTGGTCGAGGTCGTCACTCATCCAATCAAACACATTTATAATACTCAACAAATAACTAGTTAGCGGTAAGTCGAGGTCGATCCATGGGACGGTGTGCTTTGGGTTCTAAGTCTATTTATCTCAATTTATGCTAGTGTCACAATTGATGGGGTTTGTAGTTGTGTTCTAGACTAGTGCAAGCAATAAAGTAAAATAAGCAATAAAAGGAAAAATGTAAACAAATGATTAAAAGTGCTAGGATGTCATGGGGTCATAGGGGATTCATGGGAATTGATCATACAAACATGTTCTCAAATTATAAGCAAGCAATTATTGTTGTGATGGATTGAGTTGGGTTATATCTTACAATCTTAGGAAAGTTTGGGTCCCGGAGCCGAATCGATTAGATTGTACAACACCTACAAGTCGACTTAATCTTCCCTACTCAACAACATGCATGGTCTAATGAGACTCGAGTTGGTTTATGTCTTACAAGTCTCATTGAAAAGATAGGTGATGGGTAAAAAATGCAAGGATTCATAGGCTCACATTTCATCAAACATAACATGTGCATGAGTTGAGATCAAAATAAGCAAGCAAATAAACCATGAAAGCATATTAATTTAAGCATGAATCATTCCCCATGTTGGTTTCCCCTAATTACCCATTAATCCTAGCTAAGTAACTACTCACTCATGATCAAGTTTAACATGTTAATAAGGTTGTCAATCATACTAACAAAGCCAAACATGATGAACAAGTAAGAAAGATTAACAATAATTAAAAGAAGGATTAAGAGAATTATACCTATGGAGATTCCAAAATAATAATGCAAAGAATAATAGAAGAACTTGATGAGTGATGGAAGGTTATCAATCTCCCAATAAACCCAATAATCTTCTAATTACCCACTAATAAACTTGAATTACTCAATAATAAACTTGAACAATGATTAAAGGAAAGATTAATGTGTAATTTGTGGAAAGATTAAAGAGTAATCTATTCTAATCTACTCCTAATCTAATCTAAAGAAGGATTGAATTAACCTAATGAAAACTTGATTCTAATCTAATAAAACTTGATGGTTTGATTATTACAAATGGGGTATATATAGTAAGGATTCATTAGGTTAACTAAGGCTAAATTAGTAATTACACTTTTTAGATTGAGCAAGGAGGAGCCGGTATTTTTCAAAGGAAGGGCTTCTTTCTTTGTAGCTTGGAGAAGACGAAATTCGCTGTACTGGAATCCGGGCGGATTGTTGTCGGGACGGACGGATTCAGGCGGGGGAAAACGGGCGGATTCAGGTGAATCCGGGCGGATTGTGGCAGGGGAAGACGGGCGGATTTGGAGCAAGACGCTCGGACAAAAAGAGAGGGTAACACGGGCGGATTTGGAGGAATATGGGCGTCTTCATGAGAAGACGGGCGTCTTCTGCCTAAGACGCGCGGATTCCCGAACAGCTTCTTTGTTTGACCTCGGATTGTAAAACGGACGTCATTTTCTCATCCGGACTCCTATTGGAGTGATTCAAAAGCCTAGATCACTTTTTTTTTCGACGCCGTTCCATCTAGCATACTTTCAGAGCCAAAGGAGCAACCCTTTGTTCGGTTTTCTAGCGATTTCTTCTTGTAATGCCTTCCCTCTCGTCATTCTTACTTTTAACCCTTTGATCCTTCTATATACACTTTATTCCTACATCTTTGGTCATCATTCTTGCCTCCTCTTCATACTAGTCCATCTAATATCATCAATAAGCTTCCAAATATGCACGAAAGACGGGAATTTCCGCCTTATTATCTCCTTTTCTACAAAACATATGAAATGCGATAGAAAAGCAAATAGGAAGGTTTTGACGGATAAAATGGCCATAGAATGTTATAATAGTATGCAAAATAGGCTCAATTAGGGGACTAAATGTGCGCAAATAATGTTCACATCACAAAACCTCAAAGAATATGCAAAACAAAGGACTAAAGATAGTAAATGACCCAAATATGCACTAAAAAGCATAGGAACGAGGCTAATTCGGGGACTAAATATGCTCAAATATTGGTCACATCAAATATCCCCAAACCGAACCTTTGCTCGTCCCGGGTAAAGAGGTGACAAAACTAGGACCCTTATTTAAACTAACCTATTAATATAGCCGATATGAGACAATTAGCGGTTCTCACTCCGCCCCTTCAACTCACAACAAGACAACCATGAGGTAGGATACCTTCTTGCAAGGCATGGTGGTTTTTGCCAAAATGGTGACACATCCAATCATTAAAGCACACAAAATCAAGCAATGGATGCATCTATAAAAGGAATAGCCACTTTCCTCATCTAAGTGGCGGAAATTATCTAAAGGGGAAGCGATTCAAGGCTGCACACTCCTTCATTGATATGGTTTCTTCAAACTACTAAGCCTAGAAGGATACCAATAAATCACCTCCAAATTGTGTCAAGCTAGGGTACATTTGTCCTCAATCGTTAAATGCTTTTGTTAAGAATAGGCTCCCTATGGTGTTAGAAACACTGGAGGATCGCGGAATTTCCCTTCTTGCCTAGACAAGAAGAAGGGTCGTCTCCTCTCTACCATGCACAAAAATTGATATGATGGATAAAGGGATCAATAGGATTTGAGTTTCATTTGGGAGTTAGCTTTTGTTGTTGTTTTTCCCCCCAATTTCTTGTGGCATATAACATTTGAGAACACTTTCTTTTTGCCATTTCTTTTGATGTTTGGCATTTCAATACTTGACAACTTTCAACTTTTTGCATTTTCTTTAGAACATTTTCAAAGTCACCCCAATTAGTAACGAGGGTGCCTTATATTTGAAGCATAGGAGTTTTTATTTTTATTACTCCACTTTTCTTTTAATGCAATTTGCAAACTTTTTGACTTTTCATTTCATTTCTTGAACTCAAATTTTTGAACAATTTTTGTGCCCGTTCCCTTTGATGACGAAATATGGTAGAACATGGATGATGGTTTCATGGTTTCAAGGGTCACCTTGGAATAAACGGTAGCCAAGGAGTTATCACACCACAATGTACTCTTGACTAGGCCTTAATCCATGGGTCAAAGGATACTAGCATGACACATCCTAGGGTGTTTTACAAGTATTCTAACAAGCAAAGTCTTAAGAAGAAAAAGTATCTACAAGGGCCTTATATACACTTGTCAAGTTTCCCAAATAGACGGTTTCACAAAATTTTTCCTAAATGCAACTATATGCGATGATGCAACTAACATTTATACATCCTAATGCATATGCTTCTACCAACTAGTATGCCAAATAATCTAAATGCAATTCTAAATTCACATTGTTTATACCGCATCAATCAAAATAAAGCCACATAGTCATTAACATAAAGAGAAAAAAGGAGATTGGAAAGATCATACCATGCGGTCTTCAATATCCTCATGTCTTGGATGTGGCGTAGTCGATCAATGTGAACAAGGATGAACAAACACAATATATACAAAACAATATATATACAAGACTACACTACAAAGGGAAATGAACTTGTTTTTGGATTTTCAATTTTTCAATTTTTTTGGTTTTTTCGAAATTTTTTTTGGATTTTGTATAAAAGTCAAGTTAAAATTTCCCATCCCCACACTAGTATGGGCATTGTCCTCAATGGCCAATACGATAGGAAATTATGCAATGAAAATGCATGATTTATAAACTAAATGCAAACTACACTAAACTACACTACATGATGCATGTGTTTTTGTTATGGCGGAGAGCATAATTTAGATTAGCTCCCAATGCATATGCATGGACTTCCCCAAACCAAAATAGAGATTATTTCCAATGTCAAGAATTTCGGGGGAGTTCATGCACATGGAATGCTATGCGTGAAACTAAAAATTGCCATTTTAGATTTTTCAAGTCGGGAACAATAAAAATGAGCACCTTAATGATGCCAAGGTGCTAGTCCTCCAATGTTGCTAGGACTCCTCAAAATGATCAAGGTAAAATAAAAATAAGAGATGTAGACAAACCATAAGGGAGGTGTAAGAATGTAGGAGCCTCCAAAAGTTTGCTAGTCCTCACCCATCGTATCATCATTATCATCATCTTCCTCACTTGAGGCATCATCAACCTCCATAGATGTGGAATCATGTCCACTCTTACTTTCACTTCCTTGTTCTTCCTCACTTTCCTCTTCTTCTTGAACTTCTTCTTCTTCTCCTTCTTGGTCACCATTCTCATCAACAACCATTTCTTCTCCACCCGGTCTACCACCACTAGAAGTGCTAGGAAAAAATACTTCCCTATCCGCCCAACTAGGCAAAGGACAAGATGGATCAAGAAGTCCTTGCCTAGCTAGATGTAGGAGGGGCGGATAATGGGCCTTGTAAGCATCAACTCTATCATTATAAGCTTGTTTATGCATTTCCCTCATGAGTAGAGTCAAGTAATCATTTCCCGCCTTGGCATCTTTGGGGTTAAACTCGTGGTACTCAAATGGGTAAGCTGGGATGATAATGGAGGATGAGGGCTCGACAACTTCGTCCCCTTGGTTTTGAATGATGTACTCGGTCTCTTCAGAGAGTGGGAGAAGGCAGTTCGGTCGGTGAACATTCAATCGGCAAATTTTGCTAGGCAAAGTGAAGGATCTAGCTTCATTTGTCAGCCACCCAAACTTGTTGTCAAGAGTATCATTCTTGACCCACTTAAACTTTAGAATCATGGCGGGCAAATCGATAAGATGGCCACCTTTTATCGGTGCATAAGTGTTGTTCTTGTAGAAATCCCGGTTAAAATGCTTAGCCAAATAGGTGACTTGTCCTCCATTGGCAATAAAGGCCGTGCCTTCTTTGCCACAATCAACATTAAGCCATCGATCAACCAAAAGTCGCAGATCATTGTATGGCTTGGTAAATTCTCTCCCAATGTTCAAAGCCAACTCAGAAGAATAAAATCGAGTTTGGTATGATGATTTGTGCCATTTCTAGCTATCAAAGTATTCCCAATGACCTTATGCCATACTCTAATGCCCGGATGGTGGACTAAGAGAGCACGACAATCCTGAAAACGTGTGAATTTCCTTCTGGAAATTGCCATCCAAAGAGGAGCGGGGTCATATTTGGTAGGCATCTTTGTAAATTTCGCACTATCGCTAAGGCCAAATATGTTACCCAATTCGTCATAAGATAAGCATCTATCAACATTTCCAAGACAAAACTCAATGACGGTTCGAGTCTCCACCCTTGTGACTTTCAAAGAACTTAAAAATTCCAAGGTAAGGGAGGGGTATGTCAATTCTTGCATAGTAAACAATTTACATAACCCCATAGACTCGAAAAAGGCCTTAGTTTGTTCAAGGACACCCAACTTTGACAATGCATCTTCACAAATAAACTTAGTAGGCATGATGGTTTTCTTAGCAAAGAGAATGAATTTCTCCCTATGGGAGTCGGAAGTGAAAATTACCTCCGGATAATCGGGTAATTGTTTAATGACCGGAGTTGAAGTAGTAGCTTCCATAGGGGGATTTTGTTCTTGAACCTCCAACCTTGACTCATGGACTACCAATGCCTTTGATACTTGTTTTGCTTGAAGTGCTAATCGCTTTTTGGAAAGTTTTTTCTTTTGGGGTGCCTTGTTTCCACCTTTTGTTCTTGCCATTCTCCTTTGCTTAATTTCACCAATGAAAGATTGAAATCCTCAATTTCTAGTAATGCTCAAATCGATTTAGGATGAATGAATGTTGCTTTGTATCCTAAAAATCGACTCAAAACTTGAAGATTTTGGTGTTTGAATCACTTGTTGCAAAAGGAGTGATTAATTTTTGTTGTGAGGAAGTTTGGATTTGATTTGGTTAAATTTGGTTGAGGGAATTTGTTTTTGTTGATGGAGAGGATGAGGGGTTTGGGGTTTTGGGATTTTGGGTAGTGTTTGTATTTTGAAGAAATGAGAATGAATGGGAGAGGAGGGTTTAAAAAGACCCGTTAGTTTTGAATCTGCAGAGGGAGACGAGCGGTCCAGGGGTCGAGATCCTCGGATTCTTCAAAAAAATGGTTAAGAAAAAGACGCCACAGGACGAGCGGACCATAGGAAGACGAGCGGATTCCTTGAGCTGAGACGAGCGTCTTCTGCTTAGGACGCTCAGATTCCTTTCCAGGGAGAAATCCCAGAATTTGGCAGCAAAAAGACGAGCGTTTTTCTTGATAGACGACCGTCCAGACTGAGACGAGCGTCTTTCTGGCTGGGACGCTCGGATTAACAGTCAGACCCAAATTTTAATTTCTGCAGCTTCACCAGACGAGCGTTGGATGGCTTGGACGCTCGGGTTTCTTCAGGACAAGCGGATTATCCCCCAGGCCGCTCGGATTCTTCCTTGACCTCACGGATTCAGGTCCATCAGTGGGTGCTTCGTAACCCGTGTCATTTCATTCTTCAATTCTTGTGCTCTTCATTATAGGGGCACTACAAAGGCATGAATAGCCTAGGCAATTGCTCTCCTCACACTAGGCAAAGCACTACACATCAATAAATTCATAAGTCCCTCCCTCACTTCTCTCAAAATGATGAATATCTTGATCAAGGCACAAAAATGTAAATCCAAAAATGACAAAAATGCAATAGAATAATTGAAATGCAAGTTAGGGAGTTAGAATATTTACAAATGGTGGTTTAGGGAGGACTCCACCAAACTCTCATCCAATGTGAGATGTCAAGGAGGCATGTTCAAGGTGTTGTTGATGTTACTCAACACCTTAAAGAAGTAGTTGAAAGCTTGCTCATTATCATGATAAAGATCCTCAATAGATCTTTGCACTTGTTGTTCTCCATGATGGTCTTGGGTCATAGCATTACCAATATAGGGATTGAATATCCCTTCAAACTAATCATCCCAAAGACCACATACTTCGTCTACTTGCTCACTAAAAAAGTCTTGAGTTGATAAAGACAACTCTCCTTCTTTCTTGTCTTGGCCAATGAGGCCTTCTTTTTCACTTGTCATGGGCGAGCTTTTCAAGCTCTCATTGTTGCAATTTCCTTGCTCTTTTGATGGGGCATCATCCGCCTTCTTTCTCCATTGAAATTCCAACTTCTTCCTATCATCCTTCCGGCTATAGTGATCAACCATAAAACATGGCTCATGCAATCGGGGAGCTCTCATAGTCTTGTCAAGATTGAAAGTGATGGTTTCATCTCCCACTTCAAGGGTGAGCTCTCCATGCTTCACAATGATCACCGCTCCCGCGGTGTGCAAGAAAGGTCTTCCTAAGATAAGAGGAATGTTGGAGTCTTCTTCCATGTCAACAACAACGAAATCCACCGGGATGAAGAATTTTCCAATTCTCACGGGAACATCTTCCCATACGCCTAAAGGTGTCTTTGTCGATCTATCCGCCATTTGAAGCGTGATGTTGGTGCATTTAAGTTCTCCCATTCCTAGCCGCTTGCTAACCGAATATGGCATGACACTAACACTTGCCCCAAAGTCACATAAAGCTTTGCTGATTGTAGTGTCACCAAGCTTCCGGATTGATTTCTTCTTTGTAAGGATGTCCTTCATGTACTTTGCATAGGCCGGAACGTGATTGATCAATTCTGTGAAAGGAATCGAGACTTCTAAATTATTCACAATTTCCATGAATTTTCCAAGTTGGTCATCAAACTTAGGCTTAGCTTGACGACTCGGGAATGGAAGTCTAATCACAATGGGCTCCTTCTCTTTGGCCTTTTCTTCATTTTTCTTTGAAACTTCTTGATTGGTGGGTTCTTCTTCCCTAGAGTTTTGCACAACTCTTTCCTTGTCACTAGCCTCTACAACTTCATCCTCAACTTGCTTCTTTGGCCCTTCATATCTTGTACCACTCCTCATGTGGATGACACTAATTGTTTCATGTCTTGGGAGATTACTTTGAGGTGGCAATTGCCCCTTTTGTCTTTGAGAGCTTGAAGATGCTGGTTGGGTCATTTGAGTTTCCAACATTTTTGTGTGGGCTAGTATGTTGTTGATGGTGATGTCTTTTGCTTGGCTATCTTTTTGCATTTGAGTGAAAAATTCTTGTTGATTCTTTTGCATTTGGAGGACTGCTTTTTGAACATCAAAGCCTTGGTCATTGTGTTGATTGTATGGAGTTTGATTTTTGTAACCTTGGTTTTGGTTGTAAAAGGGTCTTTGATTTTGGTTTCTCTTGGAGGTGGGGTGTATGTTTGTTGAGGGTTTTGAACATTTTGGCTTTTGTATGAGAGATTTGGATGGAATTTGGTGTTTTCATTGTAATAGTTGGAATAAGGGGTACCACTTTTGTATGCTTGAAAAGCATTCATTTGCTCACTTGTTCCCCTACATTCACTTTGGTCATGTCCCAAAGTTCCACAATTCTCACATATTCCACTTGGGATTGATGAAGATGCTACCATGGCATTAACATGTTAATTTGGTGATTTTGAGGCTTCTTAAAGCTTAGCCATAGCCTTTTCAAACTTCAAGTTGATGGTATCAATATGAGCACTAAGTTGAGCACCCAATTGAGTAATAGAGTCCACTACATGCTTTCCTCCTCTAGTAGCCTTGCGATGTCTACTATCTTGTGAATTATGGACCGCTATTTCCTCAATCTTGTTCCAAGTTTGATTATCGTCAACTTCGGTGAACATACCGTTTGATCCCATGTTGAGAATGTTTCAGGAGTCTTCATAAATACCATTCCAAAATTCTTGTACCAAGAACCACTCGCTAAGTCCATGATGAGGACATGAGCGACAAGTTTCTTTGAATCGCTCTCAAGCTTCATACAAAGATTCTTCGTCCCTTTGCTTAAAACCCGTGATTTGGGCTCTTAGCATGTTAGTCTTTTCCGGAGGGTAGAACTTTTTGTAGAAAGCTAGAGCCAACTTATTCCAAGAGTCAATTCCAAGAGTAGCCTTATCAAGGCTCTTTAACCATTGTTTCGCGGTACCAATTACAGAAAAAGGAAATAAGACCCATCGAATTTGGTCTTGAGTCACTCCGGTTTGTGAAATCGCATCACAATAGTCACAAAAAGTCTCCATGTGAGAATGAGGGTCTTCACTAGGCATCACCCCAAATTGGCTTCTTTCGACTAATTGAATAAATGAGGATTTTGCAATAAAATTTTCGGCTAAGTGTTGTGGTGTGGGAGTACTATTGGGTAGGTTATCCTCGGTTGGTACGGAATGTGATGAAAACTTAGGCATTGTGGGTTGATTTTGTGGTTGATTTTGTGTTGGGTTCTCCTCACCTTCTCCTGCAAAAGGGTTGATGAACTCAAGAGTATTTGGTTGAATATCTACAACCTCACCAATACCTCTCAAAGTATTTCTAGCAAGTCTTCTATTGGTTGTCAAAGTTCTTTCAATTTCGTGATCAATGGGTAACAAGTTACCTTGTGATCTTCTAGACATGCAAAATATCAAACAACTCGAAAACAATTAGAACAAACCTTGAGGAGTTCTACTTCCCCAAGGCAAAGAAAGACACAACTAATAACAATCAAAGAAAATCAAATCAAGTTAACACCGTCCCCGGCAACGGCGCCATTTTTGGTCAGTCGCTTTCTTAGCTTAGATTTCGGTTACTTGTCGTTAGGAGTACCTAGACCAAAACAATATTTATAATCTTCACAAACAACTCTACTATTTGTAAAGAGGCAAGTAAAGGTCGGATCCCAAGGGACGGGTATTGATGTAGGATTTTCGATTGCAAGTAGTGGTGGCTAAGGGTGTCACAATTTGGGTTGAGATAAGAAGATCACTAAACTAAATAACAATAAAAGTAAACAAGCAAGATGATTAAAAAGAGGTGTAAACAATTGATTAAAAGCATTAAGGTGTCATGGGTTTGTTGGAATATGTGTCCTCCGACAATAATGCGATCACAGTTGTTGATCATGATGATCACATGTTTAAATCTCATTTTAAAGAATACAATTGGGAAGTAATTTTTACTGTCAACTGGTCCACACATAACGGTAATGATTGGCTGACTAGAGTTTGACATAACTGTCGTGCGACGGTGGTGATCAGTTGATCCCCTTAGGTCATACCTAAAGGGTAACACTCTTAATTGATCATTTAATTGATCGTATGATGATACGGGTCAATTAAATTACTTAAAATTGACGAATGATTTTGGAAGTAATATTTACGTGCCTCATTGAAATTTGATTAAATAAGATACGGTCTAAGTAATCGAATTGTTTTATTACTTAGATGAAATTATTGTTTAAGGAAACAATTGCATTTGAATGAATAAATTATTATAAATACAAGATGTTGTGATTTATATTTGGTAAAATATTTTGGTACAAGTAATTATGAATTACTAAGTCGATTTTGTATATGACGTATTTTTATTAATGCGTTGATTTTTAATATGTTAAAAATACATAACAATTTTATGTGACATGTGACATGTGATAAATTGACAAATTGACAAAAATAAAATGGAGTCCATTTTATCTATATGTACCGAAATTAAGGGGAGGATTAGGCATATATTGTGTTGATTATGTTAGTGGTAAACATAATCATTTTCTACTTAACATAGCCATGCAACACTACTTGCTTTTGTGAAGACCTACTAGTGCATGCATTGGTCCCTTTTCTTTCCCCCCTTACCCGGTTTTTCAAAGTGCAAAGCCAAGGGCTTTTGCTCTATAATTTATCTTATACACTACATTAAAACACTAGTGTATCATATCATTATTCATTCATCTAAAATAAGAAGTTTTAGAAAGATAAAATCTTCCTTCTCCTCCCTCTCTCTAAACCGAAATAATAGAGTGACCAAATAATATTTTGGGTCAATTTTATACAAAAATTAGTATTATTCTTGTAATAATAATATTAATTTTATTAAGTTGTTATCTTGGGTATAATATTTTTGGGAGGGATTCTTTTCTTGAATCCTTGTTCATCCAATTAAGGAGAGCTCAAGAACAAGAGAGTAGGAGAACTCTCTTGTGCCCATATAAACCGAAATCCTCAATGTAAGAATGAAGATTTCTTCCTTATTTTACTTATTGTTTGCATGCATAAGATCACCTTTTAATTTCTGACTAAATTAAAATTATAACATTATGAATATGTTGAGTTAAGAGATAAATATTTCTAACAAGCGGTATCAAGAGCCTTGGTTGTTTCCATGCAAATCGGTTATAGTTTTTCCGAGTTATACGATTAACATATAAAACTTGTAAATTTGTGTTATTATGAAATATCAAGAAATTAATTATGCATGTCAAAGTTTCTGATCCTAATATATATTTAGGATATTTTGGTTAATTTATGGATTTTTATTGTTCATCTTATATTATAATGACATTAAAAATGTGATTTTATGATTAAAATGTCATTTTCGGACTAAAATTAGCTAAACTTCAAATTTTCCAGTGATTTTTGGATATGCTTTCACATATATTATTTTTAGATGACCTGTAAATTTTCATAATTTTTGGAGTTCTTATGCTCGAAATATGGATTTTTCATGTTAAAAATCGAATTTAAATGAAAAATAGGTTATGAGAAATATTTCGAATCTGGTCATAGCAATTTAGTATGTTGTTATATGCAATTTTACAAGATGTGTGTAAAATAATAGGCTATATTGAAGTCTTTATGCATGATTTATGAATTTTTGATGAAAAATAGCATAAATAGTGACTTAATTAGTGAAAAATTCCTAAAACATACTCCATGACTAAGAAAAAACGTCACATGTTACATTTTATTATATTTTTCAGATCTAAAATTGAAAAGTTGATGAATATAATTTTTCTCATGTTTTTATGATTATTATTGATAAATCCGATAAACCGCAACATAGTTTTTCCGATAATTTTACGAAATTTTAACCTAAGTTTTTGAACATTATGAGTGTCATGGTATTTTTTCCAGAATGTTCATAAGTTTAAATTTTGAATTTTGAATTTATGTGGAATTTTTGTGATTTATTTGAAGTTTATAGCATTTTTATTGTTTTTTTAAGTCCATTAATGAACAATTTTAAGAAATGTGAGTTAATTATAGTCAAATAGTTAGTGGAGACTAATTTTGAGTCCTAAGAGGTTAGGGTAATTAACTTGTGCATAAATATGAATTTATGAAATTATCGTGATTATAAAACGTTGAATCACGCAAATCCGTAAAAACCGTGTAATATACGATATTGGCTCCTTAAAGGCGATTTAGCATAAAATTGGGCATGTTCATACACATTATAATGCTGCATTTTATTTATGATTGTCATAATTTTATTTTATGTAATTTTGGAATTATGTAATTTTACTTAGTATGGCCTTAGTTTTTAATTGGTATTACCCGAAATGCATGGGAATATCGATTCGGTTGTAATTTATTGTGATCTCGTATCACCGTTTTGTAATTTAATAGATTTATTTTATTTTATTTTAATTACATATGTATAATAGAAAATTATGTAATTTGTTATGTAATTTATTTATTCCGGAGTTCCTTGAAGACGGTGTCACTCAAGAAGGCGATACATAAAGACGTGTTACCTCGAGATGCGTGCCTCAACCGAAGTTCAGGGGACCAATGAAGTTGGTTTCCGAATATGTAATAGTTAATTAGATTTTCTATTTTAGGAAGGCCATACTAGGATTTATTTTATGTTTGCGTTTTATTTATATGTCGCATGCATCGTTAAATCGCCATAACTTAAACATGCATTATCTTTTAATCGAGTTTATCGACCGTGTCAATTAGAATTATCGTAGTTCACCGCTTTAGTTCACTTAAAACGTGATAGATATTAAATTGACATGACCTCTCGCTAAAATAATCAATTGAGACTTAGCCTTTCCAAATAGTAGAAACCATGAAAACCTATTTCGCGAGGGAGTGCACTCGGCCACCCCGGGGTACAAACCTTGTTACGTAGGGGAAGTGGGTGATAAATGTCTATCCACCGAATTCATGTTGATGAGGGTTTCATCGGCTACCCCGTGCCCAAGTTAATATGGGTTTGGATCATGGACACATTTATTCGAAATTTGGATTGAACTCAACAAAAGTTTTTGATAAGGGTTTCATCGGCTACCCCGTCCCCTTGTCGAATGTGTTTTGGGCTAGAGATAAATATTAGAGTAATTTTATCGACTGAGAGTTCTAAAAGTAGAATCGATTAAAAAGTTAGTCCACCGAGTTATATTGATAAGGGTTTCATCGGCTACCCCGTGCCCAAGTTAATATGAATTTGGATCTCGGAATCATTTATCTAGTTGGGTAGAGGTCACTAGAAAAATGCAATAAAACTTGTTTAAATTAAATTTTTACGAGTATTATTATTGAAAACGACATATGTTTTATTCCTTCTATGTTTTGTTTTGTAGACCGCTCATATTTCTCATAACCAATGGCAAATCCAAACACCAACGCCACGCCTCTCACTAATACTTCATGGCTCCGATCCTTCATGGATCGTTGTAAACTTGAAAAGAATGGGTCAAATTTCTCCGATTGGGATGCCCAACTCAAATTAGCCGCCCAAGGTGACGACAAGCTTCGTTACCTCACCGAGGCCTCTCCACCCGAACCTAATACTAGGTCGACCGCCGCCACTAGGGAAGCATATGAGGCTTACCATAAGGAGCCCGCCGCAATGAAAACTGTGTTGATCTTTGCGATGGAGGCGGATCTCCAAAGGAGAGCCTTTAAAATGGGCACCACTAATGAAATTTATTCCAAGCTTGTGACAATGTTTTCACAAACTCCGCGGATCGTCCAATATGAGGCGGCCGCGACATTCTTTGATCTCGACTTCAAAGAGGGCCAAAAGGTTAGACCTCATATGCTCAAATTAATGGAGCTAGTCGAGACCTTGAAGATTCAAAAGGTTGAAATCCCCAAAGAACTCATTGTAGATAGGATTCTACACTCCTTATCCAAAGTCAAGGCACATGTTCAATTCCGGGTGAATTTTAACATGCAAGACAAGGACGCGTCTCTTGAAGAGTTGCACAAGTTACTTGTGCAAGACGAAAGAGACATGGGGTTAAATGTTAACCCACCTAAGGATGTGCTTAACATTAGCACCAAAAGCAAGGGGAAGTTCAAGAAGAATGGGAAGAAGGGTAAGAAGCAAGCTCCCACTTTCACCAAAGCTAAGACTTGTGAAGCTAGCACCTCCAAGATCAAGAAGGGTCCTCTTGATAAATGCCATTATTGTAATGGTGTTGGACATTGGAAAAGAAATTGTTCCAAATACCTTAGTGATATTAAGGCTGGAAAGATCACTTCAGTAGGTAAATGACTATCCTTTCTTTTATATTTCTATTTCAACTATGGTATTGTGATACAAAGTTGTGATAATGTATCCCCTTTTTATTGTAAATAGGGCCTCCACCAAGCAAGGACAAGGGAAAAGAAAAGCAAGCTTGAGAAATCATTAAGAAGCTAGGAATAGCTTCCATGAAGCTTCGCTTTTTATTGTCTTATTTTAATTATGTTTCGGATTTTAGAACCTTTTGATTTCCGTGTTTGACATGGAAATGTATTTTGGATAATGGTTGTATTTTTGATAATAGTGGCTTGGTTTGCAACCCAAGTCACCCGTTTTATCGTTTTTATCCTTGTTCTAAAATTCGTCTTTATCCGCTTGGTCATAGAAACATATGATTATTCACTTAAAGTGATCTAATAGACAACTATAATGATGCGATTCATTATATGTCCACAAGCTTAGGGCTTGTGTATGATCATTTACAAAGTAATATTGAGTTAATGAACTCTCTTAAAGGAATGTCAATCACCAAGTACACTTACAAAATCTAAAACTATTAGTCAACCTATGAGGTAGTTCTCCTTATACTTCAAAAATCATTATTTGTGTCTCATATGCTATCTTTGAATCTCTAGTGTATTTATTCTAAAGATAGAGTGGGAGAAAAATGAGGACACAACACCAAGATAAAATTTGTGTACTTGTGTAAATGAGATCTACGCAAGGGAAAATGATTTGAATAAAGGTATATCTATTTATATAGTATGCCCAATAGATGAGATCTATGGTCTCGAATAGATCTACATGACAAAAGAGATCAAGTGAAGTAATCAAAAGAATATTTTCTCAAGATAACTACACGAGGAGACCAAAAGAATGTTTTGGAAGAAAAATGACTAATGTAAAGTCTTAACAAGAGTTTTGACTAGTTTATGATAAATTTTGACCAATAGTTTCAACATTGATATTTACTTAAGAGCCTAAATGAATCAAAGTAACATCCTAGAAAATAAACAAGATTTATGACTAGAGGTTGCAGGGATTGATATACCGATATCCTTAATAGCTAAGTTAAGTATTAACCACGCAAATGTCATTACTTAACCTCATTATGAAAATGAAATGGTTAAACCTCCTTCCGAAAAGGGTATTTTGAAGGACGTGTATTAGATATTATTTATATTTAAATAATGACATTGCTACGCATCATTATGATATGCATGAGTTAGAGATTAAAATCTATTTCCATAAGGTTAAGATGAGACCACTTCAAAATAGGTATTTTGAAAGGATATGATGGGAACATATATGGTTTTATCTCAATAACTTAAACAAAGCAATATATATTTCAATTCTTGAAATGTCTCAATTGAGAAGTCAATTGGGAATCATGTGGAATTAAGTGGGAGTTTGGAAGTTATCATGTGAAGACATGGAATTTAGTGGGAGCAATCATCTTGTAAAAGTTTATAACTCACTACTCATTGAGAATGACGAACTAGTACTTTCTTTCACAAAGAAGTATTTGAGTTTTCAATTCTGAATGAAAATGGACTATGATGAATCCAATCACATCATGAGATGTTGGATAAGTATTGACACATACACATCGAATCAACAAGAAACGTAGGTTATTCATGTAAATGAAAATGGAATTGCCATTAGCAGTCATGATCATTCCTTGAACCTAAGAATAGTTGATGACATGATTAAAGGTTACTAATGTTTCCGCCATTAGAATAATCATGCACATGTCCAAAATAAATCATATGCATAAGAGCATGATGGATCATTGGCAAGCCATAGAAGAAACGCCATGAATTCTCGAGGAGAATTCGATGAGCGATTTCAGTGTTGGACAGAACACTTTGTTATATGTCTAGAGGTTGCACATATTAAAGTTCAAACAACATGTAAGGATTTATGAAAATCCTAAGCCTTTCAAGCTATAAAGAGAAATAAAGGTTTGGAAAGATACTTAGTTGAATAAGAAGTTACTCAAAACTAATTTTTCCTAATATGCTAGGACTTGTGAGAAGTGCTAGGCTAATCATCTTGACAATTGTTGCAAGATTCTACAAAACATATACCTAGTGCATTGTGTGTGGGTGGAGTACTTGATCAGTACAAGTTATATCATTCACCACAATTTCGTTTGTTATGTGATAATCGACAAAGAAGTTCTTTCAAGATAAAGAGCCGAAACCGATGTTGGGAACCTAGATGTGTACTTGGTAAGGTTCATGCTATGAGAGATAACATGAATATAAAGGAAATGCGATTAAAAGAAGTTTGAACACATGGACACATGGTATGTTAAATTTCCATCGCAATCGTCAAGTGTTTACACACTTACGACTTGCATCACAAGGTTGTAATCTTGTATTGACAACCCGATTGTGATGTCGACATTTGACGTTTGAGTTATTATTAACTCAGCTTATACTTTATTACATCCAACGGGTTGTAGAGACAATTGAACCTCGTTTAAGTGAACACGGATTAGCATTGTATTCGCCCATAGTTACTTACATGAGGTGACGTCTCGAAGTGACTAGAATGTGATGCGATTGATGGCAAGTTCAAGTGCCATGGAGTTATATGAGAATGACTAGTCGATCACATAGGCAGACTGTTAGGAACTTTTTGTCGGGCCTTATGACCGCTTATAGAGTTCTGGCAAATTTATATAGCCTAGTCGTGGCGAGAGCTATAGTATTCTAATGAGTCGATTATTTTGACTAAAGACTATTCGCCTAAGAATAGTTTCAGATTAACTTTGATTTGTGTTACTACGACCTTCGTAAATGGGGTCAAATGGGCATATTTTGGGTTATGATGGCTGTGGCTAGTCGAAGGGAATGAGTGCGATAGGAATTGTCCACCCCTAGTAAGGGTTATAACAATATCTCAGGGCCACTCGAGGACTAATGAACTGGAAATGCGTGGCCACGCTCGGAAGATATCTATGATAGATAAATCCGGTCAATCAGTTATTCTCCAGATCGAGGAAACCACTCTCGATATGATCACTTGCAAGAACGACCTGAAAGACACCTTGCTTTGAGTGGGAGATAGTAATGGGACAAGAGAATTGGTGACGCACACTTGTCGAGGACAAGTGGGAGATTGTTGGAATATGTGTCCTCCGACAATAATGCGATCACAACTGTTGATCATGATGATCACATGTTTAATTCTCATTTTAAAGAATACAATTGGGAAGTAATTTTTACTGTCAACTGGTCCACACATATCGGTAATGATTGGCTGACTAGAGTTTGACATTACTGTCGTGCGACGGTGGTGATCAGTTGATCCCCTTAGGTCATACCTAAAGGGTAACACTCTTAATTGATCATTTAATTGATCGTATGATGATACGGGTCAATTAAATTACTTAAAATTGACGGACGATTTTGGAAGTAATATTTACGTGTCTCATTGAAATTTGATTAAATAAGATACGGTCTAAGTAATCGAATTGTTTTATTACTTAGATGAAATTATGTTTTAAGGAAACAATTGCATTTGAATGAATAAATTATTATAAATACAAGATGTTGTGATTTATATTTGGTAAAATATATTGGTACAAGTAATTATGAATTACGAAGTCGATTTTGTATATGACGTATTTTTATTAATGCGTTGATTTTTAATATGTTAAAAATACATAACAATTTTATGTGACATGTGACATGTGACAAATTGACAAAAATAAAATGGAGTCCATTTTATCTATATGTACCGAAATTAAGGGGAGGGTTAGGCATATATTGTGTTGATTATGTTAGTGGTAAATATAATCATTTCATACTTAACATAGCCATGCAACACTACTTGCTTTTGTGAAGACCTACTAGTGCATGCATTAGTCCCTTTTCTTTCCCCCCTTACCCGGTTTTTCAAAGAGCAAAGCCAAGGGTTTTTGCTATATAATTTATCTTATACACTACATTAAAACACTAGTGTATCATATCATTATTCATTCATCTAAAATAAGAAGTTTTAGAAAGATAAAATCTTCCTTCTCCCCCCTCTCTCTAAACCGAAATAATAGAGAGACCAAATAATATTTTGGGTCAATTTTATACAAAAATTAGTATTATTCTAGTAATAATAATATTAATTTTATTAAGTTGTTATCTTGGGTATAATACTTTTTGGAGGGATTCTCTTCTTGAATCCTTGTTCATCCAATTAAGGAGAGTTTCAGAACAAGAGAGTAGGAGAACTCTCTTGTGCCCATATAAACCGAAATCCTCAATGTAAGAATGAAGATTTCTTCCTTATTTTACTTATTGTTTGCATGCATAAGATCACCTTTTAATTTATGACTAAATTAAAATTATAACATTATGAATATGTTGAGTTAAGAGATAAAGATTTCTAACATGGTTCATAGGTGATTCATGGGAATTGATCATACAAACATATTCTCAAATTATAAGCAAGCAATTATTGTTGTGATAGGATGGAGTTGGTTTATATCTTACAATCCTAGGAAGGTTTGGGTCCCGGAGCCGAATCGATTAGATTGTACAACACCTACAAGTCGACTTAATCCTCCCTACTCAACTATATGCATGGTGTAATGAGACTCGAGTTGGTTTTTGTCTTACAAGTCTCATTGAAAAGGTAAGTGATGGGTATAAAATGCAGGGATTCATAGGCTCGCATTTCATCAAACATAACATGTGCATAAGTTGAGATCACAACAAGCAAGCAAATTATGTGAACATATTAGATTATGCATGAATCATCCCCCATGTTGGTTTCCCCTAATTCCCCATTAACCCTAGTTAAAGGAACTACTCACACATTATCAAGTTTAACATGTTAACAAGGTTGTCAATCATATCAACAAAGCAAAACATGATGAATAAGTAAAAATGATTAGCAATAATTAAAAAGGTTAAGAGAATTAAACGTAATGATGATTCCAAAATAATAAGCCAAGAATAATAAAAGTACTTGATGAATGATTGGAAGGTTGTCAATCCTCCAAATAAACCCAAATAATCTTCAATTACCCAAAATAAAGGATGAACAATAGAGAAATTAAGGAAATGAGATTAGTATTAATACTTGATTAAAAGTTCATTACAAGATTAAAGAGAGATTAGAATAATATAGACTACACTAAAGATTGATAAGAAGAACATGATAATCTAATTAGTATAATGGGGTATTTATAATGGGGATTAGGTGCACAAATTAGGGTTACTAAGGCTTAAATGACGATTAAGTCCTTAAGAAAAGTTGAGGAAATGCTCCTCTCGAACAAAAATGCAAGTCTCCTTTTTGCTAGTCTTTCGAAAATATGCGCATCCCGAGTAGAACAAGAAGAAGCATGGCTGCACTGGAGAACAATCCGAGCGTCCAAAAGGTCGGGACGAGCGGATTGTGCAGGTGGTGAACGAGCGGCTTGGTAGGTGGGATGCTCGGATTGTGGAGCTCTTGGACGAGCGGCCAGGCAGGTGGGACGCTCGGATTGTGGCTCTTGGACGAGCAACCCGATGCTGGGACGAGCGGACTCCAGTCCAGTGAGCTTTTTCTTGTTTCCTTCTTTTCTTCTTCCAACAATCCTCCGAGATCTTGTTGGAGATGCAAGGAACTTGTTCATCATTGCCCATATACTTCATTATTTACAAAGGCCTTCTAGTCTTGTCTTCACTTTGATGCTTGGTCATTAGATTCGATCAATTTAGCTCTATTTTGCCATGAAAATGCAAGGTATGCACTCCTCTCCTACCAAGGGAACAAAACCTCAAAGAATATGCAAAACAAAGGACTAAAGATAGTAAATGACCCAAATATGCACTAAAAAGCATAGGAACGAGGCTAATTCGGAGACTAAATATGCTCAAATATTGGTCACATCAAAGACTCTAAGTGACACGTGGTGACTCGATCCCAGATATCCCTCGCGCAATCCATCTCATACATGCTCAATAACTGCTCACTATCCCCAAATGGATCACCACAGTTTTTAAAACAATTAGACCGAGTTAGTTACTAATTACACAATATAAGATAATCAATATTAACAATACATACATTCACCCAACTCCGTCATATCTCCAATGACCTGACTAGCCTGAAGGTCTAGTCCTGGCAGATTACGGCCGCAACCAGTAATCCTCACTGCCATTGGGGGACCGCAGCCGTTCCCACCTAAGCCCCGCTCATCAATACCAAGCGAAAACCCAAGTTCTTTAATGTGCACATCCCCTTTATGGCGAGTTCCACAAAGAGCGAATCAAAGGCGTGAAGCCACTCTCGCAAGTGACTCCACTCAGCCGAGGACGCACCTCGCGAACCACAGACGAACACAACCAACCAACTATACAACAACATTTACCAATTACCAATTCCAATACGATATAGATCAACAACATTAATCAACCATCAACAATCAACCAATCATCTAATACGATATCACCAATAACTGAGTAGGGAAACCTTACCTGGAAAAGCAATCACCAAGATCGTCACAATCAGCTAATCACAAACGTTCCTCTACGAAATCACCTTCTATCAATCACACAATCATACAATTACCATCTAACAATCACAATATTCCCAAAACCACCAAAATACCCATTTAGGGTTTCAACTAAAATAAATGAAACGACATAAAAATCATACTAGAAGCTTACCCACAATGCGACGGTCTAAACGGCGTAAAGAACATAGAAATCCGACGACACAAGCCTTGAGATTTGATAGCAATGCGAAAGAGAGAAGCAACGTACTTTGTTTTAATCTTTATGAAAGTTACAATAGGGTAAAAAGTGAAAAGAACTGACAGATTAAGTTTATATATCTTTCTCGCATTGCTAACAAAACCCCTGAAAACAACCCATGAAACCGACTTACTCGATCGAGTAAGTCACTTAATCGATCGAGTGCCCCCTACTCGATCGAGTGACACCTACTCGATCGAGTACCCATTAGACAGTACACTGTTTTGTAACCAAAACTCACTTACTAGACATAGTAAGCCCTACTCGATAGAGTACCCAACAGTATAGAAAACCGTAGTATTAAAGTGTTCCCTCCTTAAAAATGAACTTCGTCCCCGAAGTTCAAACCCATACTCAAATCGAAACATACTAACTCAACCACGACACAACGCAACAATAACACAAAACAAAACCCCAACCCCAACTCATACCTACTCAAAACAACCACTAACTGTACAAAAACTAACATAAAACCATATCAAAACCTTATGCAATCATCTTTTACCCCCCTAAAAGAAACATGGTTACGTCCCCGTAACCACACATACCTGATCAAAAAGAGATGGATACCGCTCCTTCATAGCCTCTTCCGCCTCCCAATTAGCTTTATCAATCTCATGATTAGACAATAGAATCTTGAGCAACACCGTTTCCCCGGACCTAGTTTTTCGAACCTTGCGATCAAGAATCTGTTTTGGCACCTCAAGATAAGACAAGGATTCATCCAACTCGATGTTCTCCACCTCTAACACATGAGAAGGATCACTCACATACTTTCATAACTGAGACACATGGAACACATTATGCACCCGATCCAAAGCTGGTGGTAACGCTAATCGATAAGCAACCTCTCCCACACGATCCAAAATCTCATATGGTCCAATGAACTTCTGGCTCAGCTTCCCTCTCTTACCAAACCTCATAACCCCACGCATAGGTGACACTTTCAAAAGAACCTTATCCCCAACGTGAAACTCGATGTCACGATGATGTAGGTCTACATAACTCTTCTCTCGATCCTGGGCCGCTTTCATCTTTTGCCTAATCACTTTCACATGTTCTATCATCTCATGTACCATCTGTGGTCCCAAAACCACTGCCTCAGCTCTATCATCCCAGCAAATCGGACTTCTACACCTCCTCCCATACAAAGCCTCAAACAGTGTCATCCCAATACTCGTGTGGTAGCTGTTGTTGTAAGAAAACTCGATCAAATCCAACCTATCTTCCCAACTACCACCAAACTCCATCACACAAGCTCTCAACATATCCTCCAAAGTCTTGCTAGTCCTCTTTGTCTGTCCATCTGTTGCAGGATGAAAAGCAGCACTCATCTTCAAGGTAGTTCCCATCATCTCCTGCAACTCTTGCTAAAACCGAGAAATAAACCTCGCATCTCGATCTGACACAATGTCCTTAGGGACTCCATGTAACCTCACCACATGTTTCTTGTACCCATTAGCCAACTGAACCTTACTCCATGTATCTTTCATTGGAATAAAGTGAGCTGACTTAGTCAAACGGTCAACTATCACCCATATCATGTTATTACCCTACTGGCTCCTCTTTATAACGTCTATGGAGATAGACTCCCATTTCCACTCAGGTACGTCAAGAGACTGAATTTTAACTTGTGGTCGTCGCTGCTCTCCCTTAACCCTTTGACATGTCAAACATCAAGCCACGAACTCAGCTGTGTCCCTTTTCATCCCAGGCCACCATAAAGTCTTCTTAAAATCTCTATAGAGCTTGTCACCACCTGGATGTACTGAATACGGTAAGCAATGAGCCTCTGCCATGATCACCTTTTTCAACTCCTCATCTCTAGGCACACACAATCTCCCATCAAATCGAACACTCCCATCTGAATGAATAGAGAATCGAGACACTGTCCCTTTCTCTACTCTAGCTCTCCAGTCCTAAATCTTAGGATCAAGAGCCTGCTTTCTGCGAATATCATCATAAAGATCCGGCTCCACTGTTAAGTCTCCTCTAGCATCCCCTTTTTGTATCACATGTATCCCCATCTTTCCCACCTTATCTTTCAACCTCATCAAGGACATAGCTATGCATAAGGAATGAAAACTCTTCCTGCTCAACGCATCAGCCACAACGTTTGTTTTCTCTTCATGGTATGTGATATCCATGTCATAGTCCCCTATAAGCTCCATCCACCTCCCATGTCTCATGTTCAGCTCCTTTTAAGTAAAGATGTTCTTGAAACTTTTGTGATCTGAAAACACCTTAAAGGTCGCCCCATAAAGATAGTGTCTCCAAATCTTGAGAGCAAACACAACTGCACCCAACTCTAGATCATGTGTTGGATAGTTCTCCTCGTAAGGCTTTAATTGCCTAGAAGCATATGCAATTACTTTCCTATTCTGCATCAACACACAACCCAACCCGTTCTTTGAAGCATTTGTATTAGGGATGTCAATTATGACTCAAACCGAACCTAACCCGAATCGAACCGAAGGAAATAATTCGATCCAAACCCACTCTTTAAAAAATCATTCCCGATCCACTATTTAAAAACCCATATCCATATCCACTATTAGAAAATCCGAACCAAATCCAAACCCGATCCATTCATACCCGAACCCGATCCAAGTGGATATTATTGAAAATTTAGGTTTTATTAACCTTGAATTTTAAATTTTCTTATATAAGATTAAATTTTTATGTAGTCAAATCAAGTTTCGTATTAGGTTTTGGATTATGTAGTGGATCGGGTATGGATTTGGAGCGGGTATGGGTTTGAAAAAAGTATAATGGATCGGGTATGGATTTTAAAATTTTGGATATGGATCGGGTATGGATATGGATCTGTGATCCAATAAGTAAGTGGATCGGGTTTGGATCTTGCAAAATCCGATCCAACCCGACCCATTGCCATCCCTAATTTGTATACACCTCAAAGTTCTCACAACCTTCAGGTAAAGCTAAGATTGGAGCTGTGGTCAAAAGCTCCTTTAATGTTTGGAACACCGTCTCACAACTTTCATCCCATCGAAACCTGTTCTCTTTCCACATCAATGCTGTCATAGGTCTGGCGATCTTTGAAAAGTCTTTCACGAACCGACGATAGTACCCCGCCAAACCCAAAAAACTCTTGATCTCTGCCACATTCTTTGATAATTCCCACTTAGACACTGCCTCTATCTTTGTAGGATCCACAGATATACCCTCTTTAGAAATCACATGCCCCAGAAAGGCAACTACCTCGAGCCATAACTCACACTTAGACAATTTTTCATACAGCTGATTGTCACGCAAAGTTTGTAGCACCAACCTCAAGTGCTCCTTATGGTCCTCCTTAGTCTTGGAATAGACTAAGATATCATCTATGAACACCACCACAAACCAATCCAAAAACTGACTGAAGACCCAGTTCATCAAATCCATAAACACTGCCGGTGCATTAGACAACCCAAACGGCATCACCACATACTCATAGTGACCATACCTCGATCGAAAAGCTTTCTTCGGTATGTCTTCATCCCGAGTCCTCGCTTGATGGTAACCTGACCTCAAATCAATCTTTGAAAAGACTCCTGCCCCACTCAACTGGTCAAACAGATCATCTATCCTTGGCAAAGGATACTTGTTCTTCACTGTAACACTGTTAAGCTCCCTATAGTCGATGCAAAACCTCAAGCTCCCATCCTTCTTTTTCACAAATTGAACTAGTGCTCTCCACGGCGATATAATAGGTCTAATGTATCCCTTATCTATCAAATCATCCAACTACTTCTTCATCTCTTCTAACTCTTTAGGACCCATGCGGTACGGGGCCTTAGAGATTGGTTCCATTCGTGGTTTCAACACCACACTGAAATCTATATCTCTTTTCGGTGGCAAACCTGGTATCTCCTCTGGAAAAACATCTGGAAACTCTCCCACCACTGGTATCTGATCAGCTGTCGGATCCACCATACTATGATCTTTCACATGGCATAGAATCAATGAACACCCATTCCTCAAAAAAGACTTTAATGTCACCGCTGCAATCACTTTGACTTTGGGTTTGACAATAAAGCCACGATTAGACACACTAACTCCCTTAGGACCTCTCAAATAGACTCTCTTTTGGTGACAATCTATTCTAGTCTTGTACTTAGCCAACCAATCCATACCAACTATCATCTCAAAACCATCCATAGGAAATTCTAACAAATCCACTGGAAGATCAACCTGCCGAACTATCATAGATACACCCTTATATAACCTCCCACAAGATACTAACTCACCTGACGGTATAAAAACCTCATCTTTGACAGACTCAAAATCGTTCAAACCCAAAAGCTTAGCATGACTCGACGATACAAAAGAGTGTGACGCCCCCGAATCAAACAAAATAAAGGTAGAAACATCATTAAAAAGAAAGGTACCAGTGATCACGTGAGCATCATCCTCAGCAGCTTTCTTGTCCAGCATGAATAACTTGCCACTGGTCTTTTGTCCACCTCCCTGAACTGTACTTGCTGAAGTAGATGGCTTGGCAGCTGACCCCTGATTGTTGTTAGCCGCCGGTTTCTGATAATAGTTACCGCCATTGCGGTTAGATCCATCGTTGTTGTTACTCTGACATCCTTGGTTATTCCACGACCTCGCCGGTTGGTTGCTAGCATAACTCTGAGACGGACCCTGCGAAAAGCTCCCCTACGACGGTCTCTGAAAACCCCTGCCCATGGCACTGGTACACTCATGCCTCTTGTGGCCCATACCGCCACAGTTGAAACAAGAGATACTCCAGCTGCTACTACTACCACCACGGCCACGCCCATAAGAAGCTCCACCACTGAAACCCGATCCCGATGAGTAAGCCCTCGCCTGGTTATGATTACCCTTCTTGTAGCTAGACTGACCACCTCCCTTGCTCTCAGCCTTTCTCTTCTCAGGACCCCTCTCCATGTTCTCTTTGGCCATCTCGACAAATCTCTCAGCTCTCTTTAAGCGCTCATAAACTTTCTTATCTGTAAGGACCCCAATCGGTAACTTCTCCATTATCTGGTAGGTCAGCCCCTTCTCAACCTCAGTGCCAAGTTCTCCTTATTCAGCCTCATGTCCTCTGCATATCTCGACTTCTCATTAAACTTATGATAGTACTCAGTCACAGTCATATCCGGAGTCATCTTAAAAGCATCAAACTCCTCCCTCGGCTTACTACGAACATGTTCAGGCACAAACTCCCGGCGCATAGCTCTCTTAAACTAAACCTACGGTATAGCTGACTTTCCTTGCTTCAGTTACAGATCTAGGGCACTCTCGCTTACCTTATCCCACCACTCTCCCATAGCATCTCTCAAGTAGAACGCAGCTTGTTCCACCTTGAGTCCTCGGGACAATAAACCATATTCAAGATGTTCTCCATCTCCTTATGCCAATTTTCGAACGTCCCCGTCTGCGGATCAGACGACAAAAATTGGCGCACCAGTACCCATATACTCTTTTGGATTGAAGCGGGCTATCGTAGTGCTCCCCTTGGCAAAGTCTACCCCGGCATCTTTGTCTTTCCCAAATCTCTTTAGGGCCTCGGTAAGCGCCTCTTGATGCTCAAGCATCCTGGCTATATCATCCACACTTATCTCTTACGCCCTAGCGTACATAGCAGATCTCTTTGGCGACGTTTCTATGAGCTATAAGAGGAGAGACAAACGTAAGCATATAGCCTACGACTCAAAGCATATACGACCTGTATAGCACTTACTCGATCGAGTAACAACACCCACTCAATCGAGTAGAGCTCACTCGATCGAGTTGCCCACTTACTCGATCGAGTACCTCAACTCCAGAACCTGACCATAACGTACAACAAACGTACTCGATCGAGTTTCCCAAAACAGCAGCTACTGCCAAACGTTGTCATATACCCACTCGATCGAATCCACTACACTCGATCGAGTATCCCCCACTCGATCGAGCCATGCCGACTTTTCTAGCTACCCGCATGCTTTAACTTAAAAACTTTTCGCAAAAAATATATATATATATATATATATATATATATATATATATATATATATATATATATATATATATATATATATATATACGTATACATCAAACGCAAACATCCTATTCACATGTTACTATAATGCCACATTATAAATCATCCATCATGCAACATTATTATCCACAACATATTATCAGATAATCTACTTCACCTTTTTCCACCACATCGTTCATGCCTCCACAATAATTCATCCAACATTTCCATACAACATATCATCCAACATATGCAATAGAACATTAGTAAACACATAGCGATCCCATGACACCCCATAGTGATCGGTTCAAAGTTGTAGGGCAAGTTTGCGACTTTAGGACGCCTCCCAAGTCTTTGCATTAGCTCCTAACAACTCTTACCCAGGTTCATTTTAGCTTGACTCGCTAGGTTCATTAGGTTCATTAGTTATAGATTCCAAAATCGTCGCTCTGATACCACTTTGTAACACCCCCATACACCAAGGTGCCTTACCAAGTCCACCAAATGCATGGAAGTACTACCATCTCGGTTACCCGAGACAATGTATATCATAAGGACCATAAAAGAACGTACTTTATTAAATAAGTTTAAGGCGATACATATCCAAAACCAAAACTGTCAAATGAAATACAACTGTTCCAAAATATCAAAACTAACTAAATGAAATATAAGTTCAACTACACAACGGAAGACTCTAAGTGACACGTGGTGACTCGATCCCAGCTATCCCTCACGCAATCCATCTCATACCCGCTCAATAACTGCTCACCAACCCCGAATGGATCACCATAGTTTTTAAAATAATTAAACAGGTCAGTTACTAATCACACAATATAAGATGAGCAATTTCAACAATACATATATTCACCCAACTCCGTCACATCTCCAATCACCTGACTAGCCTGAAGGTCTAGTCCTGCCAGATTACGGCCGCAACCAGTAATCCTCACCGCCAGTGGAGGGCCAGAACTGTTCCCACCTAAGCCCGTCTCATTAATACCGAGCGAAAACCCATGTTTCTTAATGTGCACATCCCCTTTGTGGCGGGTTCCACAAAGGGCGAATCAAGGGCATGAAGCAACTCCCGCAAGTGACTCCACTCAGCCGAGGACGCACCTCGCGAACCACATACAAACATAACCAACCAACTATACATTAACAATTACCAATTACGAATTCCAATACGATATAGATCAACAACATTAAATAACCATCAACAATCAACCAATCATCTAATACAATGTAACCAATAACTGAGTAGGGAAATCCTACCCGGAAAAGCAATCACAAAGATCGTCATAATGAGCTAATCAGAAACGTTCCTCTACGAAATCACCTCCTATCAATCACACAATCATACAATTACCATCAAACAATCACGATACTCCCAAAACCCCCAAAATACCCAATTAGGGGTTTAACTAAAATCAATGATACGACATAAAAATCGTACTAGAAGCTTACCCACAATGCGACGGTCCCAACGGCGTAAAGAACTTAGAAATCAGACTACACAAGCCTTGCGATTTGATAGCAATGAGAAAGAGAGAATTGATGTGACCATAATTAGCGCATATTTAGTCCCCGAATTAGCCTTGTTCCCATGCTTTTTAGTGCATATTTGGGTCATTTATTGTCTTTAGTTCTTTGTTTTGCATATTCTTTGAGGTTTTGTGTCCTTGGTAGGAAAGGAGTGCAAACCTTGCATTTTCATGGCAAAATGAGACTAAATTGATTGAATTCAATGACCAAGCATCAAGGAGAGACATGATTAGAAGGCCTTTGTACCTATTTCAGGAGATGAGCAATGTTGAGGAAAGATCCTTGCATCCTCAAGGAAATCCCCAAGGATTTTATGAAGAAAAGGGAAGAAAAGAAGAAGAAGCAAGACTGAGGAGCAATCCGTACGGATTGTCCTGAATCCGCCCGTCCCCAGCACGACAATCCGTGCGTCTTCCTTCAAAGACGCCCGGGCAGAGACTCACGAATCCGGCCGTCCCGTGCCTAAGACGCACGGATTCCAATCGAGCACAAATCCGTTTCTTTGAGCTTCAAAGAAAGAAGCCCTTCCTTCGAAAAATACCGGCGTCTCCCTGCTCAAATCTAAAAAGTGTAATTACTCAGCCCTTAGTTAACCCTAATGCATCCACCTAATTTCCACTATAAATACCCCATTAGTCTAATTAGAAGAGCTTGTTCTTCTTATCAATTATTAGAGTAGTTAATATCAATCAAATCTCTCTTTAGTTTTGTAATCAACAATTAATCAAGTTTTAATACAAGTTTTATTTCCTTAATCTCTCTTTTGTTCATCCTTTATTTTGGGTAATTGAAGATTATTTGGGTTATTATTGGGAGATTGACAACCTCTCAATCAAGCATCAAGTACTTCTTTTATTCTTTGCTTTATTATTGGAATCATTAATAGGTATAATTCTCTTAATCCCTTTTTAATTATTGTTAATTACTTTCATTTATTCATCATGTTTCATTTTGTTGGTATGATTGACAACCTTGCTAGCATGATCAACATGATAATGAATGAGTAGTGACCTAGCTAGGGTTAATGGGTAATTAGGGGAAACCAACAAGGGGAATGATTCATGATTAAATTAATATGCTTTCATGGTTTAATTGCTTGCTTGTTTTGATCTCAACTCATGCACATGTTATGTTTGATGAAATGCGAGCCTATGAATCCTTGCATTTTTTACCCATCACCTATCTTTTCAATGAGACTTGTAAGACATAAACCAACTCGAGTCTCATTAGACCATGCATGTTGTGGAGTAGGGAAGATTAAGTCGACTTGTAGGTGTTGTAAAATCTAATCGATTCGGCTCCGGGACCCAAACTTTCCTAGGATTGTAAGATATAACCCAACTCAATCCATCACAACAATAATTGCTTGCTTATAATTTGAGAACATGTTTGTATGATCAATTCCCATGAATCCCATATGACCCCATGATACCCTAGTGCTTTTTATCAATTGTTTACAACCCTTTCAATTCATCTTGCTTATTTACTTTCATTGCTATTTAGTTTAGTGACCTTCTACATCAACCCAAATTGTGACACCCCTAAGACACCGCTAGTTTCAATAGAAATCTCATCTCAATTCCCGTCCCTTGGGATCCGACCTTTACTTGCCTCTTTACTAATTGTAGAGTTGTTTGTGAAGTTTACTTGCCTCTCCTAACGACAAGTTTCCGAAAAGATTTAGTAAATATCCCGACCAAAAATGGTGCCGTTGTCGGGGGCGGTGTTATCATGATTTAGATTTTCTTATATTGTTATTAGTTGTGTCTTTATTTGCCTTGAGGAAGTAAAACTCCTCAAGGTTTGTTCTAATTGTTTTCGAGTTGTTTGATATTTTGCATGTCTAGAAGGTCACAAGGTGATTTGTTACCTTTTGATCGTGAAATTGAAAGAACTTTGACAACCAATAGAAGACTTGCTAGGAGAAATTTGAGAGGTATTAGTGAGGTTGTAGATATTCAACCAACTATTGAGTTCATCAACCCTTTTGCAAGAGAAGGTGAGGAGAACCCAACACAAAATACCACACAAAATCAACCCATAATGCCTAAGTTTTCATCACATTCCGTACCCACCGAGGAGAACCTACCCAATGGTACTACCACACCACAACATTTGACCGGAAATTTTATTGCCAAATCCGCCTTTATCCAATTAGTCGAAAGGAGCCAATTTGGAGGGATGCCTAGTGAAGACCCTCATTCTCATATGGAAACCTTTTGTGACTATTGTGATGCGATTTCTCAAACCGGTGTAACTCAAGACCAAATTCGATGGATCTTATTTCCTTTTTCTCTAATTGGCACCGCGAAACAATGGTTGAAGGGCCTTGATAAGGCCACTCTCAGAATTTATTCTTGGAAGAAGTTGGCTCTAGCTTTCTACAAAAAATTCTACCCACCGGAAAAGACTAACATGCTAAGAGCTCAAATTACGGGTTTTAAGCAAAGGGATGAAGAATCTTTGTATGAAGCATGGGAGCGGTTCAAGGGAATTTGTCGCTCATGTCCTCACCATGGACTTAGCGAGTGGTTCTTAGTACAACAATTTTGGAACGGTCTATATGAAGATTCAAGGAACATTCTTAACATGGGATCGAATGGAATGTTCACCGAAGTTGATGACAATAAAACTTGGAACAAAATTGAGGAAATGGCGGTCCATAACTCACAATATAGTAGACCTCGCAAGGCTACTAGAGGAGGAAAGCATGAAGTGGACTCCGTTACTCAATTGGGTGCTCAACTTAGTGCTCACATTGACACAATCAATTTGAAGATTGAAAAAGCTATGGCTAGACTTGAAGAAGCCTCAAAATCACCAAAGCATCATGTTAATGCCATGACGGCATCTTCATCAATCCCAAGTGGGATATGTGAGAATTGTGGAACTTTGGGACATGACTAAAGTGAATGTACGGGAACAAATGAACAACTGAATGCTTTCCAAGCATACAAGAGTGGTACCCCTTATTCCAACTATTACAATGAAAACACCAAATTCCATCCAAATCTCTCATACAAAAGCCAAAATGTTCAAAACCCTCAAACAACATACACCCCATCTCCCATGAGAAACCAAAATCAAAGACCCTTTTACAACCAAAACCAAGGTTACCAAAATCAAAATCCATACAATCAACAAAATGACCAAGGTTTTGATGTTCAAAAAGCGGTCCTCCAAATGCAAAAGAATCAACAAAAATTTTTCACTCAAATGCAAAAACATAGTCAAGCAAAGGAAACCACCATCAACAACATTCTAGCTCACACCAAAATGTTGGAAACCCAATTGACTCAACTAGCATCTTCAAACTCACAAAGACAAAAGGGGCAATTACCACCTCAAAGTAATCCCCCTACACATGAAACGGTTAGTGCCATTCACTTGAGAAGTGGTACAAGGTATGAAGCACCGAAGAAGCAAGTTGAGGATGAAGTTGTGGAAGCTAGTGATAAGGAAGAAATTGTGCAAAACTCCAAAGATGGAGAATCATCAAAAGAAGAAATTTCAAAGAAAAATGAAGACAAGGTCAAGGAGAAGGAGCCCATTGTGATTAGACTTCCTCCCTAAACCACCATTTGTAAATATTTCTAACTCCCTAACTTGCATTTCAATTCTTATATTGCATTTTTGTTATTTTTGGATTTTTATACTTTGATCAAGATAATTATCATGTTTGAGAGAAGTGAGGGAGGGACTAATAATTTCAATTGTTGTGTCGTGCTTTAGCTTAGTGTGGGGATGGAAATTGCCTAGGCTATCCATGCCTTAGTAGTACCCCCACAATGAAGAACACGAGATATGAAGAAGAATGGAAAAATGACAAGGGATATGCAAAGTACACGGATGGAAATGAATCCGGGTAAAAGGGGTCGAACCCGAGCGGATTCAGAAAAATACGCCCGTCTTCGGGCAATCCGGGCATATTGGGTAGAAGACGCCCGTCCATCATGAGCTGAATTTTTGAAATTTCTGACTGTCAACGAATCCGGGCGTCCTGCATTCAAATCCGCCCGTCTTCAAAAAGTCGCCCGTCCTGAAAGCTAGACGCCCGTTTTCTTGACTGAGAAAAACAAGAAAAATCCCTGTAAAGGAATCCGCCCGTCTTCTCTAAAAGACGCCCGTCCCGCGTTTGCAAATCCGAGCGTCTTCACTGAAAGACGCCCGTCTTTAGGCGAATTTTTCCCAATCCAGAACAGGCCGAATCCGGGCGTCCCGAGCAAAAACCGCCCGTCCTGCCCCTGCATTTCAAATTTTTTTTGGGTTTTATAAACCCCCTCCCACATTCATTCCTTCATTCCTTCATTCCTTCATTCATAACACTACCCCATAACTCCAAAACCCTCATCCTCTCCATTACAAAAACAAGATTCCTCAACAAGATTCACCAAAATCAAATCAAAACATCCTTTTAACAACAAATCAATCACTCCTCTTTCAACAAAAATCGAAACCAAGCACAAAATCTTCAATCTTTGAGTCGATTTTTGAATTCATAAAGGCAAAGCCTTTCATCTTTAAATCGATTTGGGTACACTAGAAATTGAAGATTTTCACTCTTTTTTTGGTTTATTCATCAATGGCAAGGACTAAGGGAGCAACAAAAGCAACAAAGGCAAAGGCACCAAAGGCAAAGGCACTCTCATCAAGACAAAAGAGTCTTCAAGCAAAGAAAGCATTGGCTATGGTGCTAGCTAACCCAAACTTGGAAGTGCAACAAGAACAACCTCCCATGGAAGCAACAACATCCTCTACTCCGGAAATTGCTCAACTTTCGAATTATCCGGAGGTAATTTTCATTTCCAAATCCCATAGGGACACTTTTTCCAAGTTTGCTAGAAAATCATTTCTATCCACCAAGTTTATTTGTGAAGATACCTTAGATAAGTTGGGTGTGTCCTTGAGGAAACTAGAGCCTTCTTTAAAGCCATGGGGTTGGAGAAATTGTTTGAATCAAAAGAATTGACATACCCCTCCCTTACCTTAGAATTTTTGAGTTCTTTGAAAGTTAACAAGGTTGAGACTATGGAGACCATCGAGTTCCGTCTAGCTAATGTTAGTAGGCGCATCTCCTTTGAGGAAATAGGTAAAGCTTTGGGTCTTAGTGATTCACCGAGTTATTTTAAGAATGTTGGCAAGTACGACCCCGACCCTCTTTGGGAGGCGATTTCCGGAAGGAAATTTGAGGACTTTCATGCTAGTCGCGCTCTATTAGTCCACCATCCGGGCATTAGATTGTGGCACAAGGTCATAGGGAACACCATCATTGCAAGAAAAGACACCAACCATTTCACCAAACTTGATTTTGTTCTTCTTGAGTCGGCTTTGAACATTGGAAGGGAATTCACCAAGCCTTTCAACTCTCTAAGGCTTTTGGTGGATATATGGCTAAACATTGATTGTGGGAAGAAAGGCACTACCGTTATTGTGAATGGAGGCCTAGTCACTCTTCTAGCTAAATACTTTGATCCAAACTTCAACAAGGATAGCAAGTATGAGGCGAAAGAGGGTGGTCATCTCATTGATATTAATACTATGATATACAAGTACAAGTGGGTTACCCATAACCCTCTTGACACCAAGTATGGATGGCTCACTAGTGAGGCTAGATATTTCACTTTGCCTTCAAAGATTTGTCGATTGAGTGTCCACCGGACCAACTATCTACTTCCCCTTTTAAAAGAGGCCGAGTACATTATTGATGTGACCATAATAGCGCATATTTAGCCCCCGAATTAGCCTTGTTCCAATGCTTTTTAGTGCATATTTGGGTCATTTATTGTCTTTAGCTCTTTGTTTTGCATATTCTTTGAGATTTGGATCCCTTGGTAGGAAAGGAGTGCAAATCTTGCATTTTCATGGCAAAACGAGACTAAATTGATTGAATTCAATGACCAAGCATCAAGGAGAGACAAGATTAGAAGGCCTTTGTACATATGATAGTAGATGAGCAATGTTGGGAAAGAATCCTTGCATCCCCAAGGAAATCCCCAAGGATTTTATGAAGAAAAGGGAAGAAAAAAAGAAGAAACAATGCTGAGCTACAATCCGAGCGGATTGCCCTGAATCCGCCCGTCCTCCACAGCACAATCCGTGCGTCTTCTGCCAAAGACGCCCAGGTAAGCAGCCACCAGAATCCGCCCAGATTCCCATGAAGACGCCCGTCTTCCCCTGCTACAATCCGCCCGTCCCGACACCAATACGCCCGGATTCCAGCCCAGCACAATTTCATCTTCCTCAAGCTTGAAAGAAAGAAGCCCTTCCTTCCAAAAATACCGGCGTCTCCCTGCTCAATCTAAAAAGTGTAATTACTAGTTTAGTCCTTAGTTAACCCTAATGCATCCACCTAATTTCCACTATAAATACCCCATTAGTCTAATTAGAAGAGCATGTTCTTCTTATCAATTATTAGAGTAGTTAATATCAATCAAATCTCTCTTTAGTATTGTAATCAACAATTAATCAAGTTTTAATACAAGTTTTACTTCCTTAATCTCTCTTTTGTTCATCCTTTATTTTGGGTAATTGAAGATTATTTGGGTTATTATTAGGAGATTGACAACCTCTCAATCAAGCATCAAGTACTTTTATTCTTTGCTTTATTATTGGAATGATTAGTAGGTATAATTCTCTTAATCCCTTTTAAATTACTGTTAATTACTTTCATTTGTTCATCATGTTTCATTTTGTTGGTATGATTGACAACCTTGCTAGCATGATCAACATGATAATGAGTGAGTAGTGACCTAGCTAGGGTTAATGGGTAATTAGCGGAAACCAACATGGGGAATGATTCATGCTTAAATTAATATGCTTTCATGATTTATTTGCTTGCTTGTTTTGATCTCAACTCATGCACATGTTATGTTTGATGAAATGTGAGCCTATGAATCCTTGCATTTTTTACCCATCACCTATCTTTTCAATGAGACTTGTAAGACATAAACCAACTCGAGTCTCATTAGACCATGCATGTTGTTGAGTAGGGAAGATTAAGTCGACTTGTAGGTGTTGTACAATCTAATCGAATCGGCTCCGGGACCCAAACTTTCCTAGGATTGTAAGATATAACCCACCTCAATCCATCACAATAATAATTGCTTGCTTATAATTTGAGAACGTGTTTGTATGATCAATTCCCATGATTCCTCTATGACCCCATGATACCCTAGTGCTTTTTATCAATTGTTTACAACTTTTTTATTTCATCTTGCTTATTTACTTTCATTGCTATTTAGTTAGTGACCTTCTACATCAACCCAAATTGTGACACCCCTAAGACACCACTAGTTCAATAGAAATCTCATCTCAATTCCCGTCCCTTGGGATCCGACCTTTAGTTACCTCTTTACTAATTGTAGAGTTGTTTCTGAAGTTAGAAATTGTATTTTGATTCGGACGTGACCCAACGACAACATCTATTCAATTGTGAACACGAAATGGACCGAACCAAAAATGGCGCCGTTGCCGGGGACGGTGTTAACTTGATTTAGATTTTCTTATATTGTTATTAGTTTTGTCTTTCTTTGCCTTGGGGAAGTAAAACTCCTCAAGGTTTGTTCTAATTGTTTTCAAGTTGTTCGATATTTTGCAAGATGGACCTTATAGATTGTTTTGTAGAGGACCACGTAAGTATACCTTTCTTCAAAGATCCTATGTAAGCATTAGAAGCCATGGAAGCAAGTGAGGCTAAAAATATGTATTGGGAATTGGAGGTGGATCTTTTTGAGGCCGCTCTAGCTAACAAAGAACTTACTCATGCACAATCCGTATTGGTGCATAACATCCTTGTGGAAGCATGTCAACCCATAGAAGATGAGCAATCCATCCTAGAAGATATTTTACAAGCTCAAGAGCAAGAGGAACCCATCATGGAATTTGAATATGATGAGGTTGATGAGAATGAAGAACAAGTTGAGTATGCTATGAGAATGGAATGCCTAATGGAGATGGAGCAAATTCTCAATGAAACTCCAAAGGAGGAAAGTGAGGTACAAACTCCTACTTTAAAACCCCTTCCCCCAAATTTGAAATATGCTTACCTTGATGAATCAAAGACCAAACCCGTGATTGTTAATGATAGACTTGATAAGAACCAATTGGGAAAATTGCTTGATGTGTTGAAACAACATGAAAAGGCTATAGGTTATAGTCTAGATGACCTTAAGGAGATAAGTCCCAACTTTTGCATGCATAGAATTCATCTAGAGGAATACCATAGACCTACCATCCAACCCCAAAGAAGATTGAACCCCCACATGCAAGAAGTTGTCAAGGGAGAAGTTATGAAATTACTTGATGCGGAAATCATATATCCCATATCGGACTCTTTGTGGGTTAGCCCCGTCCAAGTGGTACCTAAGAAAGGAGGTACCACGGTAGTGACAAATGAAAAGAATGAACTAATACCCACAAGAATGATCACCGGTTGGCGTATGTGTATTGACTATCGAAAATTAAACTCCGCAACAAGAAAGGATAATTTCCCCCTACCATTCATTGACCAAATGCTTGAGAGGTTAGCCTCCAACAAATTATTTTGCTACCTTGACGGGTATTCGGGATTCTTCCAAATCCCTATACACCCGGATGACCAACATAAGACCACCTTCACATGCCCTTATGGTAGTTTTGCATATAGGAGGATGCCTTTTGGTTTATGTAATGCCCCCGCCACTTTCCAAAGATGCATGATGAGTGTCTTCTCCGATTACTTAGAGATCATAATTGAAGTTTTAATGGATGATTTTAGTATTTATGGAAAGGACTTTGACTCATGTTTGCATAATCTTTCTCTTGTATTGCAAAAATGTGAAGATGTTAGTCTTGTTTTAAATTGGGAAAAGTGTCACTTCATGGTCAATGAAGGAATAGCTTTGGGTCATTTGATTTCGGAAAAGGGCATCGAGGTCGATAAAGCTAAAGTTGAGGTGATAGAGAAACTCCCACCTCCCGTGAATGTTAGAGGGGTGAGAAGTTTTCTCGGTCACGCGGGTTTCTATCGCCGTTTCATAAAGGATTTTTCAAAAACAGCGAAACCCCACACTCAACTTTTGCTTAAAGATGCCCAATTCCAATTCACTGATGAGTGTGTTGAAGCCTTTAATAGAATCAAGGAAGCACTAATCTCGGCACCAATCATCCAACCTCCAAATTGGGAATTACCATTCGAGATTATGTGTGATGCTAGCAACTACGCCGTTGGAGCGGTTTTTGGCCAACGGGTAAGGAGAGCTCTTCACGCCATCTATTATATGAGCAAGACTCTTGACCCCTCCCAAGTGAATTATGATACCACCGAGAAGGAGCTTCTTGCCATTGTCTATGCTTTGGACAAATTCCGTTCCTACTTGCTTGGATCCAAAGTGATTGTATTTTCGGATCACCATGCTCTCCGACATCTCTTGATAAAGAAGGAGGCAAAACCAAGATTGTTGAGATGGATTTTGCTTCTTCAAGAATTTGACTTAGAAATAAGAGACAAGAAAGGAGCCGAGAATGTAGTGGCGGATCATTTGTCAAGGATCCGGTTTCATGATGAAAATGGAGAAACCCCGATCAATGACTCATTTACCGACGATATTTTGATGGCCATTCAAACACAACTCGAAAGGCACATCACCCCATGGTTTGCCGATTATGCTAATTATATTGTTGGAAAAGTACTCCCTCCAAATTTGAATCACAACCAAAGGAAGAGATTCCTATTCGAAGTGAAGAGGTACTTTTGGGATGACCCAAACCTCTACAAGGAGTGTAGTGATGGGCTCTACCGGAGATGCATCCCTCAGTGGGAAGTCCAAGGAATCTTGGAAGTATGTCACTCATCACCTTATGGTGGGCGCCATGGAGCAAGGAGGACCATTGCAAAAATTCTTCAATCGGGCTTCTATTGGCCTACAATGTTTCAAGATACAAGAGAATTCATCATTCATTGCGATGCTTGTCAAAGAACGGGGAATATCTCTTGGAGGAACGAAATGCCACAAAAGGGCATTCTAGAGGTGGAGATCTTCGATGTTTGAGGAATCGACTACCAAGGTCCCTTTGTGACATCCAATGGGAATAAGTACATCCTTGTGGCCGTAGACTACGTCTCAAAGTGGGTGGAGGCAATTGCCACTCCAAATTATGATGCAAAAACGGTCACCAAGCTCTTCAAGAAGATAATCTTCCCAAGATTTGGAGTTCCTAGAGCGATCATTAGTGATGGAGGAACGCATTTCCATGAGAAGAAACTCGCATCTCTTTTGACCAAATATGGTGTTCAACATAGAACCGGCTTGGGATATCATCCTCAAACAAGCGGTCAAGTTGAAATTTCAAATAGAGAGATCAAACAAATCCTTGAGAAAGTTGTGAACAAAACTCGGAAAGATTGGAGAACAAAGCTTGATGATGCTCTTTGGGCTTATAGGACGGCCTATAAGACTCTCATAGGAGCCTCCCCTTACAAGCTTGTCTATGGAAAAGCATGTCATTTGCCAATCGAATTGGAGTACAAAGCTTTTTGGGCAATCCGAGGACTTAATCTTGATCTCAAATTGAGTGGTCAAAAGAGGATGACTCAAATTCAAGAGTTGGAGGAATTCCGACTACAATCCTATGAGAATGCAAAGATTTACAAAGAAAGGACAAAATTACTCCATGACAAGAGAATTAGACAAAAGGCCTTGCACAAAGGGGACAAAGTCCTTCTATTCAATTCCCGCTACCGACTTTTTCCGGGAAAGTTGAACTCTAGATGGATGGGTCCCTATGTGATAACCGAAGTTGGAAGATATGGAGATTTTGAACTCAAGGCGGAGGATGGAAGCAAGTTCAAAGTCAATGGTCAAAGATTGAATCCATATTATGAAGGAGCGTTCATTGGAGAAGTCGAGGTCACCTACCTCGGGCCTTCTCATCCTTGAAAGAACCATCAAAGGGAGAGTTTGGTGGAGTCCTCCCTAAACCACCACTTGTAAATATACTAACCCTCTCACTTGTATTTATAATTTTATTGCACTTCTTTTAATAATAAGCATGAACTCTTTTCATGAGAGTAAGTGAGGGATGGTCACTAACGAATTTTTATGAAGGAAGGAACCAATTTTCAAGTGTGGGGAAGCATCTAGGAGAGGAAATAAAGTCAAAGGAAGAATTCACGGCTTGAACACGTGCGTGTTCCCTGGAATCCGGCCGTCTTGCCAGAATTCGGGCGTCCTGAGGAGAACCCGTCCGTCCTGCTAAACTGAGATTTTGAAGATTTTCGGACTGAAGGAGAATCCGAGCGTCCCAGAAGGGAAAACGCCCGTCCTGAAGAATCCGGCCGGATTCTTCTGAAGACGCCCGTCTTTCTACCTGTGCATTTCAAGAAAAATCCCTGGAAGAGAATCCGCCCGTCCCGATAAAAAGGAATCCGAGCGTCTCATGCTCGGGACGCCCGTCTTTGTGGCGTCATATTTTTGGAAATTTAGCTGTGACGGAATCCGGGCGTCTTACCCAGAATCCGCCCGTCCTGAGAAGCCTGAATCCGAGCGTCTTCTGCTCGAATCCGCCCGTCTTCCCACATTGATTAGACCCGTCTTTTTTTAATTAAAATTACACCCCACCACACATTTAGTTACACATCACTCTTCCTTCCACTTGCATTATAAAAACCACCTCCTTATGACTCGCAAGCATATCCAAATCACTCTCTTAACCCACAAAATCAAAAAGACCCAATTTTCTAGGGTTTCCAAAGGCAACACTCAATCAACAAGGAGCATCTTTATTCCTTCACAAATCAAAGGAATCCAGCTCTATAATCAAGGAATGGCACCAAGAAGATCCACTTTTAGGAATAGGAGGAGACCAAGGATGAGGGGAAGTTCTTCTACCTCCCATGTCAACACATTAAGAAGGGAACATGAAGAGATTGTAGATCTTACAAGGCTTGATGACTTCTCAAATGTGGGATTTGTCAATGATGTGCAAAGATTAGTCTTCCACCGGCTTCTAAGTAAGAACATTCTTCCCACTAAGTTTTTATGTCATGATACCTTGAGGAAACTTGGGATTTATCACCAAGTGGAAGCTCTCTTTGAAGTATTTGGTCTCTCCACCCTTTTCCATATGTATGAGCAAACATATCGATCTCTTGTGCTTGAGTTTTTGAGCTTTTGGAAGATTACAACCTTGAACAAAACAATATGCATAGAGTTTAGGTTGCAAAATGTCCCAAGAATGATGACCCTTGTAGAATTCGCAAATGTGCTTGGACTCGATGTTACGCCTACCCGAACATCGAAGCCAAAGAAATACAGTGTTGAACCTTTGTGGAGGGCCATGACCGGCCGGGACTTCATACACAACAAGGAATGTCTTGCTTTTCATATCCAAAATCCGATCTTAAGGGTCACTTACCGGTTCCTCTCGGGCACCCTCTTTGCTCGCCGAGATCCGGCGATCGTGAACCAATTAGACCTTGTGTTTATGGAATCCTACCTCAACATTCAAGGAAGAAGTGCGTAACACTTCAATGCACCGCTAGTATTACTCGAGAAATGGGCTAAGTTTAGGAATGGTGATGATGACGGAATGAAACACATTGTGAATGGAGGACTCGTTACTAGGCTTGCGAAGCATTTCAATCTGAGATTCAACGAGAACAATGAGTATGCTCCACTTTCGGGAAACACGAGGATAAATGAAGATCTTCTTCTCATTCATCATCATTGGATAACCCTTGAAAGGGTTGATAAGCGGATCAAGTGGCTAACTAAAGGAAGTGGTCCGATATATCGACCGATGACCGGCCTTCCACGAATTTCCCCGAGAAGAGGACCTTTGTCTCCAATCCCATCCTACCTCATCCCTCCAAACCCAACCCAACCAAGACAAGCACCACCTCCAAATCCCCAACAACAACAACAAGAGCAACAATCCCGAGATGAAAATATCAAAGTGCCTCCCTACCCATTTCCTTATCAACCGTATAACCATCCCAACCCCTTCATCCTTCCCCGTGACGACTTTGTCACGGGAATTCTACAAGATTTGCACTTCTGCCAATACGAAACCAACATGGACATTTACTATGCACTCTATCCTCAATACCACGATATGGTTGAAAAGGGAAAGATTAGTGAGGAAGGAGCATTTCCCTCATGGGCTCAAATGGACCTACTTTTCCCCAATTCGGAGAGGGCAAATGAAGGAGCAAACGGGAGACAAGAGGAGGGAAGCAACAATTCTTGTGGAGGAGCCACGGTGGAGCTTGAAAGTGAAGAGGACGAGTTCATGGACCCGAGTATGAGTGATGCATCAAAGGAGATATGGGATAGCGATCTTGAAGGAGATGATGCCGACCTCTAGAGGATTACTTCATAGCTAGGTGGAGCGGGCGAGAGGCACCCACCTAAGTTTAAGTGAAGTTTCCTCATCTCCTCTCTTTAATTTTCAAGTTTCATGAAAAGAAGTTTGTGTTTTGTTAACTTGTATTTTATTAATCTTTTTCATTGTTGGAGTAGTCCTAGCACCATAGAGGACTCACACCTCGGCCCCATTGAGGTGTTCTCATTTTATTGCTCCCACCTATCAAAATCCAAAATGACAAAATTAGTTTCATGCATTGCATAGTGTGTGCATGAACTACACCCATCCTTAGGACATTAGCAATAATGTCTAACTCGGTTTGGGGAAGTTAATGCATACACAACGGGAGGTAATCTAAATTATCCTCTCCGTCATAAACAAAAACCATGCATCATGTAGTGTAGATTAGAGTAGCTTGCATTTAGTGTAGAAATCATGCATCATGTTTGCATAATTTCCCATCATTTTGGCCATTGAGGACAATGCCCATATTAGTGTGGGGATGGGGAATTCTAACTTAACTTTTATTCAAAAATCAAAAAAAAAAATTTAAAAATTTCGAAAAACCATAAAAATTTGAAAATTGAAAAACCCAAAAATATGTTTATTTCTTTGGTAGTGTAGTTATGTATATAGTATATATTGTTGTATATATTGTGTTTGTTCTATCCTTGTTCACATTGATTGACTACGCCACATCCGAGACATGAGGATCATGAAGACCGCATGGTATGATCTTTCCAATCTCCTTTTTCCTCTTTATGTTAATGACTATGTGGCTTTGTTTTGAATGATGCGGTATAACAATGTGAACTTAGGACTTGCACTTAGTTTATATGTCATATTAGTTTATAGAATCACTTGCATTAGGATGTATATAATAGTTGCATCATGGCATGTAGTTGCATTTAGATAAAATATTTTGAAAAGTGCCTAATTGAGAACTTTGACAAGAGCAACTAAGCCATTACAAATACTTTTTCAACTTAAGACTTTGCCTAAGAGGATGGCACTAAATCACCTCCAAATGGTGTTAAACTAGACTACTTTCGTCCTCAATTTCCAAATGCTTTTGTCAAGAGCGATCGGATGGTGGTGGAATGATGATCCCTATGATGCTAGTAGCATATGACATGACAAGTCTCGAATTCTCTACATAAGTAAAGGTCATGGATCGTCCCAAGCTCGACAAAGTGGCTTGACAAAAAGCCTTTTTGGGAATGAAATGCTCAAATCTTTATAAACAAAGGTGGATATGACTAGTATTCAAAAATTGACCTCATTTAACTTTCACATTTCAAAAATTTAAGATGGGGTTTGTCCCTTCCGGGCTAATGTCCTTTGCTTTCGCCAATCGCTTATTAGGCAACCGGTTAACCTCTAGACAATAGCTTTTCGGGGTGATAGTCACTATGTCTCTGGGCGGTCGAATTCACAACCGTGTGGGGGCCCAATTCAATGGATCCCTCTCCAAAGCACATCGAAGTGGTACGCCTCCATCAAAATAACTAAATTTCTCAACATTTCAACATTTCATAACATTTGAGGTTTCCTTAGCAATAAATTACTTCCACATGACAAAATTTTTGAAATGAGCACTTCAAACTTATTGATAGAATGTATTTTTGGGTTGCCTTACCACAAGGTCAATCAAGGTCACCTAGACAAGTTAACCAAGTCCACATCGCATCACGGGGTTGGATAGGTGACTCACATACAAACCCTTGACTAGGCTTTGGGTCATGGGTCAAAAGACACTAGTATGACACAATCTAGGGTGTTTTACAACCATTCTAGTAATTTGTTGAGTTAGTATTTGTGAAGGATTATATGCTCTTAAATTTGTTCTCTTTTAGTGCCTCCGCCACTTGATAAGGAAGTGGCTATTCCTTTTATAGATGCATCCATTATTTGATTTTGTGTGCTTAATGTTTGGATGTGTCGCCATTTTGGCAAGACCCACCTTGCCTTGCAAGAAGGCATCCTACCTCATGGTTGTCTTGTTGTGAGTTGACGGGGCGGAGTGAGACCCGCTAATTGTCTCATATCGGCTATGTTATTAGGTTAGTTTAAATAATGGTCCTAGTCTTTGTCACCTTTTTACTCGGGACGAGCAAAGGTTCGGTTTGGGGATGTGACCATAATTAGCGCATATTTAGCCCCCGAATTAGCCTTGTTCCCATGCGTTTTAGTGCATATTTGGGTCATTTATTGTCTTTAGCTCTTTGTTTTACATATTCTTTGAGATTTTGATCCCTTGGTAGGAAAGGAGTGCAAATCTTGCAATTTCATGGCAAAACGAGACTAAATTGATTGAATTCAATGACCAAGCATCAAGGAGAGACAACATTAAAAGGCCTTTGTACATATGATAGTAGATGAGCAATGTTGAGAAAGGATCCTTGCATCCCCAAGGAAATCCTCAATGATTTTATGAAGAAAAGGGAAGAAATTAAGAAGAAACAATGCTGAGCTACAATCCGAGCGGATTGCCCTGAATCCGCCCGTCCTCCACAGCACAATCCGTGCGTCTTCTGCCAAAGACGCCCGGGTAAGAAGCCACCAGAATCCGCCCGGATTCCCTTGAATACGCCCGTCTGCCCCTGCTACAATCCGCCCGTCCCGACACTAATACGCCCGGATTCCAGCCCAACACAATTTCGTCTTCCTCAAGCTTGAAAGAAAAAAGCCCTTCCTTCGAAAAATACCGGCGTCTCCCTGCTCAATCTAAAAAGTGTAATTACTAGTTTAGCCCTTAGTTAAACCTAATGCATCCACCTAATTTCTACTATAAATACCCCATTAGTCTAATTAGAAGAGCATGTTCTTCTTATCAATTATTAGAGTAGTTAATATCAATCAAATCTCTCTTTAGTATTGTAATCAACAATTAATCAAGTTTTAATACAAGTTTTACTTCCTTAATCTCTCTTTTGTTCATCGTTTATTTTGGGTAATTGAAGATTATTTGGGTTATTATTGGGAGATTGACAACCTCTCAATCAAGCATCAAGTACTTCTTTTATTCTTTGCTTTATTATTGGAATCATTAGTAGGTATAATTCTCTTAATCCCTTTTTAATTATTGTTAATTACTTTCACTTGTTCATCATGTTTCATTTTGTTGGTATGATTGACAACCTTGCTAGCATAATCAACATGATAATGAGTGAGTAGTGACCTAGCTAGGGTTAATGGGTAATTAGGGGAAACCAACATTGGGAATGATTCATGCTTAAATTAATATGCTTTCATGATTTATTTGCTTGCTTGTTTTGATCTCAACTCATGCACATGTTATGTTTGATGAAATGTGAGCCTATGAATCCTTGCATTTTTTACCCATCACCTATCTTTTCAATGAGACTTGTAAGACATAAACCAACTCGAGTCTCATTAGACCATGCATGTTGTTGAGTAGGGAAGATTAAGTCGACTTGTAGGTGTTGTACAATCTAATCGATTCGGCTCCGGGACCCAAACTTTCATAGGATTGTAAGATATAACCCAACTCAATCCATCACAACAATAATTGCTTGCTTATAATTTGAGAACATGTTTGTATGATCAATTCCCATGATTCCCCTATGACCCCATGATACCCTAGTGCTTTTTATCAATTGTTTACAACCCTTTTATTTCATCTTTCTTATTTACTTTCATTGCTATTTAGTTAGTGACCTTCTACATCAACCCAAATTGTGACACCCCTAAGACACCACTAGTTCAATAAAAATCTCATCTCAATTCCCGTCCCTTGGGATCCGACCTTTACTTACCTCTTTACTAATTGTAGAGCTGTTTGTGAAGTTATAAATTGTATTTTGATTCGGACGTGACCCAACGACAACATCTATTCAATTGTGAACACGAAACGGACCGAACCAATTATCCGACAACAAAAGGGTGAAATTGAAATGCCCTCCTCTTCCATTGTCACACCACCCTATCCTTTCGAGTACCAAGAGTTCAAGCCCGAAGGTGTTGAAGCAAGAAATGATTATTTGACTCTTCTCATGCAAGAGATGCACAAGCAAGCTTTCGAGGATCGAAAAAATGCTTACTTAGCCCAATATCCACCCCTCCTTCATTTAGCTAGGCAAGGACTACTTGACCCTTCATGTCCTTTGCCTAGTTGGGCAGATAGGGAAGTCTTCTTTCCGAGTGCATCTAAGGTTGCTCCGGGTGATAATGAGGTTGTCGGTAATGAAGAGGTTGATGATAACATTGATGAAGAAGCTAGTGAAGAAGGAGAAGAGGATGATGAGCAAGGTGAACAAGAAAGCGAAGAAGAAAGTGGTGATGAGTCCACTTCTAGTGAAGAAGATGATGATAGTGATGATATGATGGAAGATTAGCAAGCTTTAGAGGCTCCTACCCTCTTGAGGTTTGTCTATCTCTCTCTTTGTTTTATTTATTTATCTTGATCATTGTTGGAGTAGTCCTAGCACCATAGAGGACTAACACCTTGGCCCCATTGAGGTGTTCTCATTTTATTGTTCCCACCTTTTCAAAATCCAAAATGACAAAAATTAGTTTCATGCATTGCATAGTGTGTGCATGAACTACACCCAACCTTAGGACATTAGCAACAATGTCTAGATCAGCTTGGGGAAGCACATGCATACACAACGGGAAGTAATCTAAATTATCCTCTCCGTCATAAACAAAAACCATGCATCATATAGCGTAGATTAGTGTAGCTTGCATTTAGTGTAGAAATCATGCATCATGTTTGCATAATTTCCCATCATTTTGGCCATTGAGGACAATGCCCATATTAGTGTGGGGATGGGGAATTCTAACTTAACTTTTATTTAAAAAAATCCAAAAAAATTGAAAAATTTCGAAAAACCATACAAATTTGAAAATTGAAAAACCAAAAACATGTTCTTTTCTTTTGTAGTGTAGTCATGTATATATTGTTGTATATATTGTGTTTGTTCTATCCTTGTTCACATTGATTGACTACGCCACATCCGAGACATGAGGATCATGAAGACCGCATGGTATGATCTTTCCAATCTCCTTTTTCCTCTTTATGTTAATGACTATGTGGCTTTATTTTGATTGATGCGGTACAACAATGTGAACTTAGGACTTGCATTTAGTTTATATGTCATATTAGTTGGTAGAATCACTTGCATTAGGATGTATATATTAGTTGCATCATGGCATGTAGTTGCATTTAGATAAAATATTTTGAAAAGTGCCTAATTGAGAACTTTGACAAGAGCAACTAAGCCATTACAAATACTCTTTCAACTTAAGACTTTGCCTACTAGAATGGTTGTAAAACACCCTAGATTGTGTCATACTAGTGTCTTTTGACCCCATGACCCAAAGCCTAGTCAAGGGTTTGCATGTGAGTCACCTATTCCAACCCCGTGATGCGATGTGGACTTGGTTAACTTGTCTAGGTGACCTTGATTGACCTTGTGGTAAGGCAACCCAAAAATACTTTCTATCAATAAGTTTGAAGTGCTCATTTCGAAAATTTTGTTATGTGGAAGTAATTTATTGCCAAGGAAACCTCAAATGTTATTAGTTGAAATGTTGAGAAATTTAGTTGTTTTGATGGAGGCGTACCACTTCGATGTGCTTTAGAGAGGGATCCATTAAATTGGGCCCCCACACGGTTGTGAATTCGACCGCCCAGAGACAGAGTGACTATCACCCCGAAAAGCTATTGTCTAGAGGTTAACCGGTTGCCTAATAAGCGATTGGCGAAAGAAAAGGACATTAGCACGGAAGGGACAAACCCCATCTCTAATTTTTGAAATGTGAAAGTTGAATGAGGTCAATTTTTGAATACTAGTCATATCCACCCTTTGTTTATAACGATTTGACCATTTCATTCCCAAAAAGCCTTTTTGTCAAGCCACTTTGTCGAGCTTGGGACGATCCATGACCTTTACTTTTGTAGAGAATTCGAGACTTGTCATGTCATATGCTACTAGCATCATAGGGATCATCATTCCATACCATCCGATCGCTCTTGACGAAAGCATTTGGAAATTGAGGACGAAAGTAGTCTAGTTTAACACCATTTGGATGTGATTTAGTGCCATCCTCTTAGCCTTAGTAATTTGTTGAACTAGTATTTGTGGAGGATTATATGCTCTTAAATTTGTTCTCTTTTAGTTGCCTCCGCCACTTGATGTGAAAGTGGCTATTCCTTTTGTAGATGCATCCATTATTTGATTTTGTGTGCTTAATGTTTGGACGTGTCGCCATTTTGGCAAGACCCACCTTGCCTTGCAAGAAGGCATCCTACCTCATGGTTGTCTTGTTGTGATTTGAAGGGGCGGAGTGAGACACGCTAATTGTCTCATATCGGCTATGTTATTAGGTTAGTTTAAATAATGGTCCTAGTCTTTGTCACCTCTTTACTCGGGACGAGCAAAGGTTCGGTTTGGGGATATTTGATGTGACCATAATTAGCGCATATTTAGTCCCCGAATTAGCCTTGTTCCCATGCTTTTTAGTGCATATTTGGGTCATTTATTGTCTTTAGTTCTTTGTTTGCATATTCTTTGAGGTTTTGTGTCCTTGGTCGGAAAGGAGTGCAAACCTTGCATTTTCATGGCAAAATGAGACTAAATTGATTGAATTAAATGACCAAGCATCAAGGAGAGACAAGATTAGAAGGCCTTTGTACATATTTTAGGAGATGAGCAATGTTGAGGAAAGATCATTGCATCCCCAAGGAAATCCCCAAGGATTTTATGAAGAAAAGGGAAGAAAAGAAGAAGAAGCAAGGCTGAGGAGCAATCTGTGCGGATTGTCCTGAATCCGCCCGTCCCCAGCATGACAATCCGTGCGTCTTCCTTCAAAGACGCCCGGGCAGCAGCTACCAGAAGACGTGCGTCTTCTCCCAAAGACACCCGGGTAGAGACTCACGAATCCGGCCGTCATGTGCCTAAGACGCACGGATTCCAATCCAGCACAAATCCGTTTCTTCGAGCTTCAAAGAAAGAAGCCCTTCCTTCGAAAAATACCGGCGTCTCCCTACTCAAATCTAAAAAGTGTAATTACTAGTTTAGCCCTTAGTTAACCCTAATGCATCCACCTAATTTCCACTATAAATACCCCATTAGTCTAATTAGAAGAGCATGTTCTTCTTATCAATTATTAGAGTAGTTAATATCAATCAAATCCCTCTCTAGTTTTGTAATCAACAATTAATCAAGTTTTAATACAAGTTTTATTTCCTTAATATCTCTTTTGTTCATCCTTTATTTTGGGTAATTGAAGATTATTTGGGTTATTATTGGGAGAATGACAACCTCTCAATCAAGCATCAAGTACTTCTTTTATTCTTTGTTTTATTATTGGAATCATTAATAGGTATAATTCTCTTAATCCCTTTTTAATTATTGTTAATTACTTTCATTTATTCATCATGTTTCATTTTGTTGGTATGATTGACAACCTTGCTAGCATGATCAACATGATAATGAGTGAGTAGTGACCTAGCTAGGGTTAATGGGTAATTAGGGGAAACCAACATGGGGAATGATTGATGCTTAAATTAATATGCTTTCATGTTTTATTAGCTTGCTTGTTTTGATCTCAACTCATGCACATGTTATGTTTGATGAAATGCGAGCCTATGAATCCTTGCATTTTTTATCCATCACCTATCGTTTCAATGAGACTTGTAAGACATAAACCAACTCGAGTCTCATTAGACCATGCATGTTGTTGAGTAGGGAAGATTAAGTCGACTTGTAGGTGTTGTACAATCTAATCGATTCGGCTCCGGGACCCAAACTTTCCTAGGATTGTAAGATATAACCCAACTCAATCCATCACAACAATAATTGCTTGCTTATAATTTGAGAACATGTTTGTATGATCAATTCCCATGAATCCCCTATGACCCCATGATACCCTAGTGCTTTTAGTCAATTGTTTATAACCCTTTCAATTCATCTTGCTTATTTACTTTCATTGTTATTTAGTTTAGTGACCTTCTACATCAACCCAAATTGTGACACCCCTAAGACACCGCTAGTTTCAATAGAAATCTCATCTCAATTCCCGTCCCTTGGGATCCGACCTTCACTTGCCTCTTTACTAATTGTAGAGTTATTTGTGAAGTTATAAATTGTGTTTTGGTCTAGGTGCTCCTAACGAAAAGTTACCGAAAAGATTTAGTAAATATCCCGACCAAGAAGCAACGTACTTTGTTTTAATCTTTATGAAAGTTACAATAGGGTAAAACCCGTGAAAATAACCCGTAAAACTGACATACTCGATCGAGTAAGTCACTTACTCGATCGAGTGCCCCCTAATCGATCTAGTGACACCTAATCGATCGAGTAACCATCATACAGGACACTGTTTCGTAACTAAAACTCATTTACTCGACAAAGTAAGCCCTACTCGATAGAGTACCCAACAGTACAGAAAGCCGTAGTACTGGTCGGACTCTCTTGAGAGGTTTAGTTTTCGGTACTTGTCGTTAGGAGAACCTAGACCAAAACACTATTTATAACTCCACAAACAACTCTACAATTAGTAAAGAGGCAAGTAAAGGTCGGATCACAAGGGACGGGAATTGAGATGAGATTTTCAATTACAACTAGTGGTGTCTAGGGGGTGTCACAATTTGGGGTTTGAATAGAAGATCACTAAACTAAATAGCAAGGAAAGTAAACAAGCAAGATGATTAAAAAGGGATGTAAACAATTGATAAAAGGCACTAGGGTGTCATGGGGTCATAAGGGATTCATGGGAATTGATCATACAAACATATTCTCAAATTATAAGCAAGCAATTATTATTGTGATGGATCGAGTTGGTTTATATCTTACAATCCTAGGAAAGTTTGGGTCCCGGAGCCGAATCTATTAGATTGTACAACACCTACAAGTCGACTTAATCTTCCCTACTCAACTATATGCATGGTCTAATGAGACTCGAGTTGGTTTATGTCTTACAAGTCTCATTGAAAAGATAGGTGATGGGTAAAAAATGCAAGGATTCATAGGCTCGCATTTCATCAAACATAACATGTGCATAAGTTGAGATCACAACAAGCAAGCAAATAAACTATGTAAACAAATTAATTTAAGCATGAATCATCCCCCATGTTGGTTTCCCCTAATTACCCATTAACCCTACCTAAGGAAACTACTCACTCATTATCATATTGAACATGCTAGCAAGGTTGTCCATCATACCAACAAAGTAAAACATGATGAATAAATGAAGATGATTAACAAAAATTAAAAAGGGATTAAGAGAATTATACCTACTAATGATTCCAACAATAAAGCAAAGAATAATAGAAGTACTTGATGATTGATTGGAAGGTTGTCAATCTCCCAATAATAACCCAAATAATCTTCAATTACCCAAAATAAAAGATGAACAAAAGAGAGATTAAGGAAACGAGATTTGTATTAAGACTTGATTAAAAGATTACAAGATTAAAGAGAGATTTGATTGATATAAACTACACTAGAGATTGCTAATAAGAACATGATAATCTAGTTAGACTAATGGGGTATTTATTGTGGGGATTAGGTACATAAATTAGGGTTTACTAAGGGCTTAAATGACGATTAATTCCTTGAGGAATCGCTCCTCTCAAAAAAATATGCGAGTCTCCTTTTTGCTAGTCTTTCCCGAGGTATGCGCGTCCTTCACAGAACGAGTAGAAGACGGATTAGCTGTCACACAATAGGAGCGTCCAGGGCACGGGACGGGCGGATTGTGGGTCTTTTGGACGAGCGGATTCGTGGGGTGGACGGGCGGATTGTGGTGGTTTTGGACGAGCGTCCAGCTGAGGAAGACGCTCGGATTTCTTGTGCTGGACGGGTGGATTGTGGGCAATCCGCTCGGATTGTAGATCCGCTTCTTCCTTTCTTCTTTTCTTCCTTTCTCTTCATAAAATCCTTGAAGATTTCCTCCAGCATGCAAGGATCTTTTCTCATCATTGCCCATCTACTATGGTATGTACAAAGGCCTTCTAGTCTTGTCTTCTCTTTGATGCTTGGTTACTGAATTCAATCAATTTAGCTCCAGCCATGAAAATGCAAGGTTTGCACTCTTTTCCTACCAAGGGATCAAAATCTCAAATATTATGCAAAACAAAGGACTAAAGACAATAAATGACCCAAATATGCACTAAAAAGCATGGGAACAAGGCTAATTCGGGGACTAAATATGCTCAAATTATGGTCACATCAAATATCCCCAAACCGAACCTTTGCTCGTCCCGAGTAAAGAGGTGACAAAAACTAGGACCGTTATTTAAACTAACCTAATAGCATAGCCGATATGAGACAATTAGCGGGTCTCACTCCGCCCCTTCAATTCACAACAAGACAACCATGAGGTAGGATGCCTTCTTGCAAGGCAAGTTGGGTCTTGCCAAAATGGCGACTCATCCAATCATTAAAGCACACAAAATCAAGTAATGGCTGCATCTACAAAAGAATAGCCACTTTCCTCATCTAAGTGGCGGAAATTATCTACAAGGGAAGCAATTCAAGGGTACACATTCCTTCATAGATGCAATTTCTTCAAACTACTAAGCCTAGAAGGATATCAATAAATCACCTCCAAATTGTGTCAAGCTAAGGTACCTTTGTCCTCAATCGTTAAATGCTTTCGTCAAGAGTAGACTCCCTATGGTGTTAGAAACACTGGAGGATCGCGGAATTCCCCCTCTTGCCTAGACAAGAAGAAGGGTCGTCCCCTCTCTACCATGCACAAAAATGGATACGATGGATAAAGGGATCGATAGTAATTGAGTTTCATTTGTGAGTTTGCTTTTGTTGTTTGTTTTTCCCCCCAATTTCTTGCGGCATATAACATTTGAGAACAATTTCTTTTGCCATTTCTTTTGATTTTTGGCATTTTAACACTTGGCAACTTTTCAACTTTTTGCATTTCTTTTTAAACATTTTCAAAGTCACCCCATATGTAGGGAGGGTGCCTTATATTTGAAGCATAAGAGTCTATTTTTGCTCCTCTTTTCATTTGATGCAATTTGCAAACTTTCTTTCACTTTTCATTTCATTGAACTCAAATCAATTTTTTTTTGCCCATTCCCTTTGATGCCAAAAATGTATGGTAGAACATGGATGATGGATGCATGGTTTCAAGGTCACCTTGGAATAAACGGTAGCGAAGGAGTTATCACACCACAAGGTACTCTTGACTAGGCTTTAATCCATGGGTCAAAGGATACTAGCATGACACATCCTAGGGTGTTTTACAAGTATTCTATCAAGCAAAGTCTTAAGAAGAAAAAGCAACTACTAGGGCCTATATACACTTGTCAAGCTTCCCAAGTAGACGGTTTCGCAAAATTTTCTAACATGCAAACTACATGCCATGATGCAACTAACATATATATATCCTAATGCATATGATTCTACCAACTAATATGCCAAATAATCTAAATGCAAGTCCTAAATTCACATTTTTTATACCGCATCAATCAAAATAAAGCCACATAGTCATTAACATAAAGAGGAAAAAGGAGATTGGAAAGATCATACCATGCGGTCTTCAATATCCTCATGTCTCGGATGTGGCGTAGTCGATCAATATGAACAAGGATAGACAAACAATATATACAAGTCTATACTACAAAGGAAATGAACTTGTTTTTGGATTTTCAAATTTTTCAATTTTTTTGATCTTTTCGAAATTTTTGATTTTTTTGGGTTTTTTGAATAAAATTTAAGTTAGAATTTCTCATCCCCACACTAATATGGGCATTGTCCTCAATGGCCAATGTGATAGGAAATTATGCAAGTATGATGCATGAATTCTATACTAAATGCAAGCTACACTAATCTAGACTACATGATGCATGGGTTTTTGTTTATGACGGAGAGCGTAATTTAGATTACCTCATGTTGCGTATACATGTACTTCTCCAAACCGAGATAGACATTATTTCTAATGTCTTAAATTGTGGAGTAGTTCATGCACACAAGATGCAATGCATGAAACTAAATATTGTCATTTTGGGTTTTTCAAATGGAAACAACAAAAGAACACCTCAATGTGGCCGAGGTGTTAGTCCTCGTGGTGCTAGGACTCTCCAAACTATGATCAAGATAAAAATAAATAAAACAAAGAAAGAAGTACACAAACCTCAAGAGGGTAGGAGCCTCCAAAGTTTGCTAGTCCTCCACCATATCATCATTGTCATCATTTTCCTCCATAGAAGCGGACTCATCTCCGCTCTCATCTTCACTTCCATTTCCTTGCTCACTTCCTTCATCATCTTCATTAGCCTCTTCTTCTTCATCATCTACCTCTTCATCAACACCCTCATCATCAACAACTTCATCATCGACATTCTCATCTTCACCCAGTCTTTCACCACTAGATGTGCTTGGAAAGAAGACTTCCCTATCCGCCCAACTAGGCAAAGGACATACAGGATCAAGTAGTCCTTGCCTAGCTAAATGAAGGAGGGGTGGATATTGTGCCAAGTATGCATCTACTCGATCATTATAAGCTTGTTTGTGCATCTCTTGCATAAGTAGAGTCATGTAGTCATTGCCCACTTCAACATCTTTGGGTTTGAACTCTTGATATTTGAATGGATAGGGTGGTATGACAATGGAGGAGGAGGGCTCTTCAATTTCGCCCCTTTGTTGACGGATGATGTATTCGGCGCCCTTGGAGAATGGAAGTAGGTAGTTTGTTCGATGAGCACTCAACCGGCATATCTTAGAAGGCAAAGTGAAAGATCTAGCATCATTGGTGAGCCACCCATAGTTGGTGTCAAAAGAGTTATGCTTGACCCACCTATACTTGTAAATCATGGCATCCATGTCAATGAGATGACCCCCTTTGATCGCCACATAGGTGTTATCCTTGTTGAAATTTGCGTCAAAGTGCTTGGCCAATAGAGTAACTAGACCTCTATTTACATTATGAGCGGTGCCTTCCTTACCACAATCAACATTGAGCCATCTTTCCACCAAATGCCTTAGAGCATTGTAAGGCTTAGTGAATTCCCTTCCGACATTTAAGGCCGACTCAAGTAGAACACAATCGAGCTTTGTAAAGTGATTAGTGCCTTTTCTTGCAATTATAGTATTCCCGATGACCTTGTGCCACACTCTAATGCCCGGATGGTGGACTAATAGAGAGCGACAAGCATGAAAGCTCACAAATTTCTTCCCGAAAATCGCCTCCCAAAGAGGAGCGGGGTCATACTTTTCGGGCATCTTATGATAATATGGTGTATCACTAAGGCCTAATGCTTTACTCAAAACATCAAAGGTAATGCGCCTATTCACATTGCCAAGACTAAACTCGATGTATTCCCTAGTCTCTACCTTAGTCACTTTCAATGAACTTAAAATTCCAAGGTAAGGGAGGGGTATGTCAATTCTCTTGTAGTAAACAATTTTCCCAACCCCATGGCTTCAAAGAAGGCTTTTGTTTGTTCAAGGACACCCAATTTTTTCAAGGCATCTTCACATATGAATTTGGTGGGTAGAATGGCTTTCTTAGCATAATTGGCAAATGTATCCCTATGGGAGTTAGAAATGAAAATTACTTCCGGATAGTTGGGTAATTGAGCGATTTCCGGAGTTGTTGTTGTTGTTGCTTCCAAGGGAGGATCTTGTTGTTGTTGAACTTCCAAGTTTGCACTAGCAACCACCATAGCCATTGAAGCTTTCTTTGCTTGAAGTCATTGTTGCCTTTTTTAGAGTGTCTTTGGCTTGAGTGCCTTTGTTGCTCCTTTTGTTCTTGCCATTGTTGATTATACCAAGAAAAGATTGAAAATCTTCAATTTCTAATTATACCCAAATCGATTTTAAGATGAAAGGATTTGTCTTTGTATTTCAAAACTCGACTCAAAGGTTGAAGATTTTGGTGTTTGGATTGCTTATTATTGCAAAAGGAGTGATTAATTATTGTTGTAAGGAAGTTTGGATTTCATTTTGTTGAATTTGGTTGAGGAAATTTTGTTTTTGGTGATGGAAAGGATGTTGGTTTTGGGGTTTTGGGGTTTATGGGTAGTGTTTGAATGTATGAATGAATGAAATGAATGTGGGAAGGGGAATTTAAAACACCCGAAAATTTCAAAACTGCAGGGGGAAGATGAGCGGATTCCTTTCGGGACGCTCGGATTCTCCTCAATTTGGCTTCAGGAAAACTCGCTTAAAGACGAGCGTCTTTCAGTGAAGACGAGCGGATTCTTCAATTTCAGGACGAGCGGATTCCCTTAAAGACGAGCGGATTCTGCTACAACAACTTTTCTTAATTTGTACTGGCAAAAAGACGAGCGTCTTTTTGCAAAGACGAGCGGATTCTTTCAGACGAGCGTCTTCTCAGCTGGGACGCTCGGATTCTCTAACAGACCAAAATTTTTCATTTTGCAGCTCATTTGGACGGACGGATTCTCCCACAGACGCTCGGATTTCTATAAGACGAGCGGATAACCCAGAAGACGCTCGGATTCCACCTAGTCTACCCGGATTCAAGTCCATCCGTGCACTTGCATATCCCGTGTCATTTTCATTCTTCAAATCTCGTGTTCTTCATTGTAGGGGCACTACAAAGGCATGACTAGCCTAGGCAATTGCTATCCCCACACTAAGTTAAAGCACTACACATCAATAAAATCATTAGTCCCTCCCTCACTTCTCTAAAAAATGATGAATATCTTGATCAAGGCACAAGAATCCAAAAATGACGAAAATGCAATGTAAGAATTAAAATGCAAGTTAGGGAGTTAAAAATATTTACAAATGGTGGTTTGGAGAGGACTCCACCAAACTCTCATCCTTTGAGAGATGTCATGGGGGCATGTCCAAGGTGTTGTTGATGTTACTCAACACCTTGAAGAAGTAGTCAAAAGCTTGGTCATTATCATGATAAAGATCCTCAATAGATCTTTGCACTTGTTGTCCTTCATGTTGGTCTTGATCGATAGCATTACCAATATAGGGATTGAAAATCCCTTCAAACTCATCGTCCCAAAGACCACAAACTTCATCTACTTGGTCACTAAAGATCTCTGGAGTTGATAGAGACAACTCTCCTCCTTTCTTGTTTTGGCCAACAAGGCCATCTTCTTCACTTGTCATGGGTGAGCTTTTCAAGCTCTCTTTGTTGTAATTCACTTGCTCTTTTGATGGAACATCATCAACTTTCTTCTTCCATTGGAATTCCGACTTCTTCCTATCATCCTTCCGGCTATAATGATCAACCATAAAACATGGTTCATGCAAACGGGGAGCTCTCATGGTCTTGTCAAGATTGAAAGTTATGCTTTCATCTTTCACTTCTAGAGTGAGCTCTCCATGCTTCACATCTATTACCGCACCCGCGGTGTGCAAGAAAGGTCTTTCTATAATGATTAGAATATTGGAGTCTTCTTCCATGTCAACAATGACAAAGTCCACCGGGATGAAAAATTTCCCAACTCGTATGGGAACATCTTCCCATATCCCTAATGGTGTCTTTGTCGATCTATCGGCCATTTGGAGTGTGATATTGGTGCATTTAAGCTCTCCCATCCCTAACCTTTTACTTACCGAATACGGCATAACCCTCACACTAGCCCCTAGATCACATAGGGCTTTGTTGATCGTGGTGTCGCCAATGGTACACGGTATTGTGAAGCTTCCCGGATCTTTAAGTTTTGGAGGTGAACTCCCTTGAAGGATTGCACTACTCATCTTAGTGAAGGCGATAGTTTCAAGCTTCCAGATCGACTTCTTTTTCGTAAGGATGTCTTTCATGTACTTTGCATATGCCGGCACGTGATTGATTAATTCAGTGAAAGGAATCGAGACTTCCAAATTCTTCACAATTTCCATAAATTTTCCAAGTTGGTCATCAAATTTGGGTTTGGCTTGACGACTTGGAAAAGGAAGTCTAATCACAATGGGTTCCTTCTCCTTAGCCTTGTCTTCATTTTTCTTTGAAACTTCTTCTTTTGATGGTCCTCCATCCTTGGAGTTTTGAACAACTTCTTCTTTATCACTAGCTTCCACCACTTCATCCTCAACTTGCTTCTTCGGTGCTTCATACCTCGTACCACTCCTCAAGTGAATGGTACTAACCGTTTCATGTCTCGGGGGATTACTTTGAGGTGGTAATTGCCCCTTTTGTCTTTGTGAGCTTGAAGATGCTAGTTGAGTCAATTGGGTTTCCCACATTTTGGTGTGGGCTAGGATGTTGTTGATGGTGATTTCCTTTGCTTGACTATCCTTTTGCATTTGAGTGAAAAACTCTTGTTGATTCTTTTGCATTTGGAGGACCGCTTTTTGAACATCAAAACCTTGGTCATTTTGTTGATTGTATGAAGTTTGATTTTGGTAACCTTGGTTTTGGTTGTAAAAGGGTCTTTGATTTTGGTTTCTCATGGGAGGTGGGGTGTATGTTGGTTGAGGGTTTTGAACATTTTGGCTTTTGTATGAGAGATTTGGGTGGAATTTGTTGTTTTCATTGTAATAATTTGAATAAGGGGTACCACTCTTGTATGCTTGAAAAGAATTTACATGTTCATTTGTTCCCCTACATTAACTTTGGTCATGTCCCAAAGTTCCACAATTCTCACATATCCCACTTGGGATTGATGAAGATGCCGTCATGGCATTAACATGATGCTTTGGTGATTTTGAGGCTTCTTCAAGTCTAGCCATAGCTTTTTCGAACTTCAAATTGATGGTATCAATGTGAGAACTAAGTTAAGCACCCAATTGAGTAATGGAGTCAACTTCATGCTTTCCTCCTCTAGTAGCCTTGCGAGGTCTACTATATTGTGAATTATGGACCGCCATTTCCTCAATCTTATTCCAAGTTTGATTATCGTCAACTTCGATGAACATACCATTTGATCCCATGTTGAGAATGTTTCTTGAGTCTTCATAAAGACCATTCCAAAATTGTTGTACCAAGAACCACTCGCTAAGTCCATGATGAGGACATGAGCGACGAATTCCCTTGAATCGCTCCCAAGCTTCATACAAGGATTCTTCATCTCTTTGCTTAAAGCCCGTAATTTGAGCTCTTAGCATGTTAATCTTTTCCGGTGGGTAGAACTTTTTGTAGAAAGCTAGAGCCAACTTCTTCCAAGAGTCAATTCCGAGAGTAGCCTTATCAAGGCCTTTCAACCATTGTTTTGCGGTGCCAATTAGAGAAAAAGGAAATAAGACCCATCGAATTTGGTCTTGAGTTACACCGGTTTGAGAAATCGCATCACAATAGTCACAAAAAGTCTCCATGTGAGAGTGAGGGTCTTCACTAAGCATCCCCCCAAATTAGCTTCTTTCGACTAATTGGATAAATGCGGATTTGTCAATGAAATTTCCGGTTAAGTGTTGTGGTGTTGGAGTACCATTGGGTAGGTGATACATGTCGATGTAAGTATCAAAAATAATATTTATAAATTCCAAACTACAACTAGCAAGCGGTTGTAGTTGCTATATATTTCAGTCTGTCGGGTAACAGTTGTGGGGGTTTTGATGTGAATAAATTCTAAAACTAATAACATAAATTAAATAAATAAACAAAGGTTTCAAAAGATGTAAACTATGATAAAATAAATGCTGAGACGGTCGGTTCACTATAGCTGCGATGGCAAATAATCCTAGGTAACTTCGAAATACGGTCGCGAAGGATGGGGAAAACAAGTCCTCTCGGTCCATGTTAAATAGTAGCTACCTCTCGGCCTATGCTACTATTCCCTAAGTCTCATTAATACTAACTCTCGTTCTTGATTAATGATTCCTAATGCAAACTAAATCACATTATCTCTCGATCTTAGCAATTTAGTCGTTTTAATTCGTTAATTATTGTCCATTCCTATCTCTCGATCTATGGGATGGTCAAGTTTAAGCATCTATCAAGTCTCCTTTCGGTCTCATTGAAAGATAAAGCACTTAACGAAACAAACAAAGCAAACCAGAAGCGTAACCAGTCGATCGACCATGGGTACCAGTAGATCGACCATACCGTGAATCGAAATTGCCTATAATATATGTCATCTACGCTATAGCTCCCCTACATCCTAGCAGGGTTGATTTAGCTACTCATGCTCATGATAAAAACAGCAATAATATTGTCAAACAAAGCTAACGAATTCATATTTAAATTAACTAAACAAATGAATAACATAAAACAATAATATGGCTTTGGGAAATCTAAACTAACAATTCTAACTACGGAGGAATTAAAGCAATAAACTGAACAGAAGGAACCGAAGAATACCGTAAGGAGGATTGAATAGGAAATACTAAAACCAAGTGCGGAAAGTAAACTTTATTGGCGGAGAATTAAACTAAAACAATCTTTTAAGAAGAACCCTAATTAATTCCTAAAATTCGATCATCATAAACTGATGCCTCTGGTTACGTTATATAGAAAATATTACGTAACTCTTATTCCTAAACCTAATTACAATGGGCTTCGGAATTCTAACTTTAAATTGCGCGTCATAGTCGTGGGGTGGTCGATCGACCACTGGGAACAGTCGATCGACCACAAGCGCTGTACAGGAATGCATTCTGACGAATTCTGCAGCGCGCACCGATCTTAAAACAGCTGCCATTTCTTCGTTACTTGGTCAAATCAGGCGTTCTATATGGCGTTGGAAAGCTAAGAGGATAAGCTTTCACCTGCAATTGGTATCAGTCGATTATCTGGTATATAACTCTAGATATTGCCATCTAAACAGGATGCAATGTCGAGAAGCATTCTGACAGTCTATAGACCATGTAGGTCAGTCTATAGACCACTATAGCTGGTAGTTCGCTTCTAAAATCTCTCAAATATGTCTTTCAGGCCTTGAACTATGCACCAAGTTCGCTTCCCGAGTCTTTACTCCATGTCAAATGCAATGCTAAACACTTAGGGACGGATTTGGCTCATTTTCCGCTGAAATCTTCATATTTCTGCAATATCACACAAAAAGGAAGAAATACACGAAACAAGGAAAATAGTAGCATAAACTACTCAATTGAGCTCTGAAATGCGTGTGAAATGAGGTGCAAAACATCATATATTAGACATGCATCAGTAGGTTCTCCTCGGTTGGTACGGAATGTGATGAATATTTTAGCATTGTGGGTTGATTTTGTGTTGCATTTTTTGTTGGGTTCTCCTCACCTTCTCTTGCAAAGGGGTTGACGAACTCAATAGCGTTTGGTTGAATATCTACAACCTCACCAATACCTCTCAAATTTCTCCTAGCAAGTCTTCTATTGTTTGTCAAAGTCCTTTCAATTTCGTGATCAAAGGGTAACAAGTTACCTTGTGGTCTTCTAGACTTGCAAAATATCAAACAACTCGAAAATAATAACAAACCTTGAGGAGTTTTACTTCCCCAAGGCAAAGAAAGACACAACTAATAACAATCTAAGAAAATCTAAATCAAGTTAACACCCTCCCCGGCAACGGCGCCATTTTTGGGCGGACTCTCTTGAGAGGTTTAGTTTTCGGTACTTTTCATTAGGAGCACCTAGACCAAAACACTATTTATAACTCCACAAACAACTCTACAATTAGTAAAGAGGCAAGTAAAGGTCGGATCCCAAGGGACAGGAATTGAGATGAGATTTTCAGTTGCAACTAGTGGTGTCTAGGAGGTGTCATAATTTGGGGTTTGAATAGAAGATCACTAAACTAAATAGCAAGGAAAGTAAACAAGCAAGATGATTAAAAAGGGATGTAAACAATTGATAAAAGGCACTAGGGTGTCATGGGGTCATAGGGGATTCATGGGAATTAATCATGCAAACATATTCTCAAATTATAAGCAAGCAATTATTGTTGTGATGGATCGAGTTGGTTTATATCTTACAATCCTAGGAAAGTTTGGATCCCGGAGCCAAATCGATTAGATTGTACAACACTTTCAAGTCGTCTTAATCTTCCCTACTCAACTATATGCATGGTCTAATGAGACTCGAGTTGGTTTATGTCTTACAAGTCTCATTGAAAAGATAGGTGATGGGTAAAAAATGCAAGGATTCATAGGCTCGCATTTCATCAAACATAACATGTGCATAAGTTGAGATCACAACAAGGAAGCAAATAAACTATGAAAACATATTAATTTCAGCATGAATCATCCCCCATGTTGGTTTCCCCTAATTACCCATTAACCCTAGCTAAGGAAACTACTCACTCATTATCATATTGAACATGCTAGCAAGGTTGTCAATCATACCAACAAAGTAAAACATGATGAATAAATGAAGATGATTAACAATAATTAAAAAGGGATTAAGAGAATTATACCTACTAATGATTCCAATAATAAAGTAAAGAATAATAGAAATACTTGATGATTGATTGGAAGGTTGTAAATCTCCCAATAATAACCCAAATAATCTTCAATTACCCAAAATAAAACATGAACAAAAGAGAGATTAAGGAAATGAGTTTTGTATTAAGATTTCATTAAAAGTTGATTACAAAATTAAAGAGAGATTTGATTGATATAAACTACACTAGAGATTGCTAAGAAAAACATGATAATTTAATTAGACTAATGTGGTATTTATAGTGGGGATTAGGTACACAAATTAGGGTTTACTAAGAGCTTAAATGACGAATAAGTCCTTGAGGAATCGCTCCTCTCAGAAAAATATGCGAGTCTCCTTTTTGCTAGTCTTTCCCGAGGTATGTGCATCCTTCACAGAACGAGTAGAAGACGGATTAGCTATCACACAATCCGACCGTCCAGGGCACGGGACGGGCGGATTGTGGGTCTTTTGGATGAGCGGATTGTGGTTGTTTTGGACGAGCGTCCAGCTGAGGAAGACGCTCGGATTGCTTGTGCTGGACGGGCGGATTGTGGGCAATCCGCTCGGATTGTAGATCACCTTCTTCCTTTCTTCTTTTCTTTCTTTCTCTTCATAAAATCCTTGAGGATTTCCTCAGGGATGCAAGGATATTTTCTCATCATTGCCCATCTACTATAGTATGTATAAAGGCCTTCTAGTCATGTCTTCTCTTTGATGCTTGGTCATTGAATTCAATCAATTTAGCTCCATTTTGCCTTGAAAATGCAAGGTTTGCACTTCTTTCCTACCTAGGGATAAAAACCTCAAAGAATATGCAAAACAAAGGACTAAAGACAATAAATGACCCAAATATGCACTAAAAAGCATGGGAACAAGGCTAATTCGGGGACTAAATATGCTCAAATTATGGTCACATCAAGTACTACATAACCTCTTCTCTATTTATTCGAAGTTTATCCCTTATCAATGTTTTGTTGATGGTCTGGAGTAGCGTCTTGTCCGATAAAGGCATGGGTGGAAAATCCATCAGTGACCTACTTTTTAATAGTAACTTTTCAATCTCGAATAAGGCATAGTTCTTTTATTGGTCATTTGACATTCGGAGTTCTGGGTACCTAAAGATAGATCTTTGTTTATGTAAGACATCATCAAATAGGTGTTGCCAGTTACCGTTCCACAAGTCTAATGGATCACTAACCTCACTGAAAAGGAACATAAATATAAAAAGTTGGCGTAACCGTGCTGCAGTAGCCCACCGCGAGGCCTCCTATATTGCTCCATGTCAGTCCTTATCTCCATCTAATAACCCTGTTGCGTAACTTGCTGCCTTGAATGTAGGATAGGTGATGCCATTGTAGTGTCTTATTTCTTCATAGGATGTAGGTCCTCCCACTATGTTTAATAGCAAACGCAAGAAAAAGTGTTCTCCTGAAGTTGGGTGTGCGTATACTACTCTACCAATGGAATTACCTTTTTTCTTGGCCTCCACTCCTTTCCATCAACGTGCCACACAAACTTCTCTGGAAATTCTGTATATGTCAACTCTTTAGCACCCTTATACTCATATTCCTCATTTGCTGTAAGCCATTCAGTGAACATTGTCCTCTCTCTGTCATCTCTGGAGAGTATCGTTTCTACTTGTTGGTGGTCTCTATAGGTAACAGGCTGTTTATCTAAGAGATGGAAACTAAGTCATTGAACTGATGGGCAGCGATAATTTATATCAAATTGAAATATCCTCCACACGGCTTCACACACTGAAACATAACGACAATTCAAGTACTCTTTAATTTCATCTCTAGTTTGTTCAATAAGAAAAGTTCCTCTATCTGGACCTTTATTTATCTATATAAATAGGTATTTGATTGATCTTGATTTATTGCACCATTCGACGTTTATGTGAGCTTGATACCTGACAATCAACCCAACGTTGTGAGGAACTATATCTCTATTATCAAACTATACTCCGTTCTTTATAATCTTTCTTCCATTGTCTCGCCTTTGGTAAATTGGAAACCCTCTTCGTCTAATGTGCTTTAACAATTGTAATTTTTAGGGTAGTGTCTTGTGCATTCCCCTTTATCCATGTATGGTGCTGTTGGCTTTGCTCTGTCGCAAGGACCGTGAATCATAAACTGCTTTACTGCAGCATATGCTTCAGGATCGTGCTGCTCATCAGGTATTTCGGCTGAGATGATGTTGTCTATGTCAGCGGCAGTCTTGTATTTGTGGTCTAGGTGAAGGAATAGTAAAATATGGGTGTGTGGAAGACCTTTTTATTGAAATTCTATTGTGTACACAGCTGTAGTGTTACCAATTATAATTAGTAATAGTAAATTAGTAAGTATTATATAAAGTAATTAGATGAAGAAGTCATATGTCATCAAATTGTTTTATCCCTTACCTGCATTAACCTTTCTAAATTGTCGTCCTTATATTAAATCCTTCATGAGAGCATCCAATTTCATCTTGAAAACTCGCACGATGATGTCAGGTCGGTCTTCCACTTTCTGGCCAGGTATCTCGGATAATATTGACTGGACTTTAGCCCACTTCGTGTTAGCTGTGAACATAATGAATAGGTCGGGATTTCCGTAAATGTGACAGATTGCCATGACGTCCTAATAATTTTTTACCTTATACCTAGTTTCTCCGGTAAAAGACGACGGAAGAATATACCTTTTTTCGAGCTGTGTTGCATCTGTATCATCTCGAGCTATAGCGTCCACCAAACCGTCATATAACTCAACCCTTAGTTGACGCTGATTATAACGTATGAACCTCAGTCTCTCTGCTTCTATGCACGTGTATGCGTCAACTAAGTATTGTAGAAATAAACGTCCTGAATGCAACAGAGCTGATCTTTTTCTACAACGTTGTTGTACTCTGAATGCGTAGTATTCACACATGGTGCTGTGTTTCCTCTTTTTGTTCAGTTAGGTTAAGTTGTCTCTGTATATGGTTTTTTCTACATATCCATCTTGACCGTACGGAAACAATAACGGGTATTGCAATGACATAAAACTTGGGTTTGTTTCGTTAATCTGTTGAGTCCCGTCCTTTTTGTTATCCACTATTATATCTCTGTATCCTATCCTATCTTCTATATCACCTACAATAAGAGCTGCAATCTCAGAAGCTGTTGGTGTGTTGAACTCTCTTGTATCACGGCTTCTGTTACCGATCAACTTTACTCGAATAGGGATTAATTCATCTTCCTTGAAGCGGTCTCTTGCCATGCGGAATAGTTTCACCAGCTCGTTATTTTTATCTAGCATCTCTAATAATTCTTTAACTAAATATTCATCTAATCTTGCTGATGTAGAGCCTTGTCCGTTGTTAGTGACCGACATCCCGTTCTCAACCTCGTGATCCATATCGTAAATGTATAACTGTAAAAACTTTGGGGTTGTCCCCACGGCTGGGACCAATGACCCCATCAGATGATAGTTTTGCCCGCTTATTTGGAAAGCATAAGATGCCAAACCATTGTTGAGTGACTTATCGATCTTACCTCCCATTGATGTTAATGCAAAGATGGTTGTTTAGATCCTAATCTTATCACGAAACTCTCTACATCTTCGACCTCCATTGGAGTCTAAAAGCTCTTCTAGTAAGGGTGGTGGATCCTTAAGTAATGGTGCTTGTACTTGACCACCCTGACAACATAATGTAAACTTTGGGTTTGATGTATGGCATTGTTTCCGCTTCCTTTCCTGGTACCAAAATAACGCACCGCAAAAGCTACAAACATGGTCTGGGTCACCAAAGTTCAGTATATCTGTTTGTCACTCTGCAAAGATTTAGGTAGTTGGTTAATATTAATACATGAATTTTGCGAATGTAAATTTTAATAGAACTTGGTCCACTGCCTCACCGGCAATAGGGGTGGTGGGTGAATGATTTGCTCTATAAGGATGTTTCCTCTGCCAAGTGTTTCTCTAGCGGTTAATAATTGTTCTTTGTTGGGTCACAATAGAGTTATGAAATCCTTTCTTTGGTGCTTTGTATTTTTTATTACTTCGTTTCGTACTGTTGGTGAAGACGTGTTTGAAGCAGTTAGTTTAAAAACAGGTTAATACTACCCATTTGTGTATATAAAATTCTACTCTCGTGTGCATCATGTGCATAGTTATCTTGCGAAAGAAGCGATACTTACTAAGCTACATAGCGATGCTGATTGGTCTAATTTATCCTTTATCCTAATGTTTTTGTAGGCTATAAGTATGGCTTTTCTTAATAAAGTCGGGAATATATTGAAACTGAGTGAGAGCAAGCAGATTGGCTCACATGTTAGTTCACAATTTTCAGCATCTAACCCCTCTATATATCAAGCAGTAAAATGCATGCCATCATCTAAAGTTTTCGTTTCAGGTATTTTTGTGCAATTTTGTACCCGTTAGAGTGGTTTTCACTTTTTTTTGGTAACCTTGAATAACTATACTCCAATGAAATACAAGCCTCCCTTGGTCATTGGATGGCTCAACATTACAGGTTACCTTTTCTTAGTATGGGGAAGTTCTCGACGGTGTTTATAACTTCAGCTAACTTCTGTAATTTTTTTAATTGCACTTAGCAGTGATGAATAACAATGATTACCAATTATGCTAAGCCTGGGCTGGATTTAGCTGTTTCAACTCCTTTTTTTTTGTTACTATGCTCGGTTGTCAACAGTAAATTTTTACGAATTAGCAACCAAGTAGGTTCTATCCATTCCGTTTCATGGGTTTCAGTAACCCAGTTATCTTGAAACACACGTGCATAGGTGGTGTCACTCGATTTATCTTACTTTGTAAGTCACTGACTTTTTGAAACTTGTAACAAAAATTAATTAAATAAGTATCTTTCTACTATAGGTAACTGATGTTAACAATTAAAATATATTTTTAGCGCACCAAAAAAACAATTAAAATATCTATTGAGAATAAATCATTAATAACTTGTTGTCTCGTTGATTTGTTGTTGCTACATTAATACATGTTTACTTGATAATCTATTTTTTTATTATTCTTACTAAGCATAAAATAAAACTTAAAAACTTGTTGTTTCATTGATTTGATGTTGTTGTCTCCATCTGTTCCTTCAGTAAGGATTACGGTAGTCCTGTGATTCTTTAGCTTTTGCCATTCTTGCTGCAATAAGACATGATTTCATTAGATTTGTTAGTTTCTGATATGAATAATTTGTTACTTATAAATTATTCAGGAATGACCACCCCTTTTTCTTTGGTGTTTGAACATTAGTTTCTTGTACCGCATCACGCTCATATGCTGAGCTTAGAATTCTTGTATCATTAATAGTGTTTGTAATACCAGTCCTTTTAGGGACCCGTTGACCGACGTTGACTGACCTTAGACACTGATCTTGACCTTGTGAAACTTTACGGGCGATGTCTTCTAGTGTTGTGAGCTTTGGTTTGTATGTCACTCGATCTAACTAAGGCTACTCGATCGAGTAGCTTGGGAGCTCGATCGAGTAGGGGTCACTCGATCGAGTAAGATAGTTTCTCGATCAAGTAACAGGTTCGCAGCGGGGATTTATAAATCGATAATCGTGAAACACCAAATCATTTCCGCACCTCATTCCTAAACCTAGATGCCGTCACTCTCTTTCTCCTTCACCATAATCCTTGCCTTGAGGTCCTTGGGGATGCTTACACCATGGGGATGGGATGCTTGAGTCGGGTAGCGGTCTTGACGCCGGATTACTATGCGTAGGTATGTTATCGTCATCATCATCGTCATCGTTGTTTTCGGTTAGGATTGTAGTGATAGTGATAGATGGTTGTACTGTTTGTATAGGTGTGTTGCTTGGTTTATTGGTATCATGTGGTCGGACGCGGAATCGCTGCGGTGCGCTAAAGGTAGGTTCGCCTACTCAGTACTGTTGGTTATCTAGAGTGTCTTTTGATGTGGTTTGGTTGATGTAGTGTTGGTATGGTTGATTTATTGTGGTAGTTGGTTGGTGTTGTGTTGTTTTGTTTATCGTTGTTGTGGTGCAGCTGATTGTGATTGTCTGTCTCTGGTTCTCGAGGTGCGTCCTCGGCTGAGTGGCGTCACTTGCGGGACTTCACGCCCGTAGTTCGCCCTCCGTGGAACTCGCCACGGGAGGGGATGTGCACATTAATTGACATGGGTTTATCGCTCGGTTTGATGAGCAGGGCTTAGGTGGGAACGGTTGCGGTCCCACACTGGCAGAGCTGGTCCAGTGGACAGTCGGTGATGGTGATGGATTAGAGGCGATGTGGGGTGTGTGTGTGTGTGTATTGTTGTGCATGTGTTGTGTCTGTGGTTGTGTGTCTGTTCCCTCAGTTGCTGACCTTGTGTGGTTTTGTTTTATTGTTTGTTTTTGTTGTGTCTGTCGTGATCCACTATGGTGAGCAGTCAGTCTTAGCAGGTTGTGATCTTGATGAAGGCTGGGTGCTTGGCGGGATGAGTTTGTCACGAGTCACGACAGAAGTAGTTTACATAGCTGATAGTGGTTTGAGTTGTACCTTTTTATATATCTTTAGTTTGGTTAATCACTTATAATATAACTTAATTGTTCTTTTATCGACATTTGATTATTAATGTCCTCGGGCAACCGAGATGGTAACGCCCTTATATGCTAGGGAAGGTCTTGTCAAGGCTCGTTGGTATATGGGGGTGTTACAAAGTGGCATCAGAGCGACGATTTTGGAACCTGTAACAAATGAGCCTAATGAACGTAGAGAGTCTAATTAAATGAACCTGGTGTCGGTATATTGGGAGTCCCAGCTGATGCTAGATTTTGGGTGAGTAGGCTCCCTCATTTCAAAATCTTGGTCCCATTATGCTTAAGCTAGTCACCGGTTATGGGAATATCGAGTCGGGAATTATGTGCCTAGTGTGTATAATGGTTATGTTAGAAATGTCTGTGATAGAGTCTCTATGAGTGTTAGTATGTGTAACCGTGATGAGGAACTGTGAAAGTTTGTGGTTGAGTAGAAGTGTGTATGGAAGTAATGAAAGTGGTGAAAAGTTTATAGTATGTGACAGTGTGGTGTGATGTGGTGATAAAAATGTTTCCTATATCGATCTATGCGTATTAGTTGTAAAGGAATTGTGTGTCTTGCACGTGGTGATGATAGTAAGTAGTAAGTTTGAATTAGTTGTAACGTTTGTCAAGTAGTATTTGATAAGTGTGATGGATGTATGGTTGAATGCTTTCCTGATATGGCATAGTTAAGTTGAGTAATCTAGCTGATAATTTGTGGTGACATGGCTAAATTAATGGTAAGCTTGGATGATAAATGACGGTTCAATGTTAGACGAATGTTCAGCGTGATATAATTGTAAGTTGTATTGTTGAAGTTGCAAATGCATAATTGGAAGTAAAATAATGTGTTGCAGGTGTGCATGAATAAGCTGATAGTGTGGTCAATCGTTTGCGTAATGTCATTATAAAATGAAGTAATACGTATCTTGGTTGAATGAAACTGCTGCGCTTCATTTGAGTAGTAGTAATACGTCATGAATGAGTATAATAATCTGTGACGATTTCCAAACTTCTTTTGGAATCGACACGAGTTGTTGTTTTGCAGGAACCATTACTAAAACTTGTAACATTTGACTTTATTCTTAGTCTTACCCGATCGAGTACGAGTACCTACTCCATCGAGTAGACCTCATTCGATCTAGCTAGGAAGCTATAACGTCGATAAAGTTGGATCTGCTAGCGAAAACTCGACCGAGTAGCTCCAACTCGATCGAATAGTGGCCACTCGAATGAGTAACCTACTTACTCGATTGAGTAAGTGAACAGTTCCCGGGTTTATACGGAATTCATAACCCTTCTTCTCTATTCTTTGCTTAATTCGTCTACCTTACTTGCTAATCCTTCAAGGTAATAATATTCACCTCTTTCTATGTTTCAATTAATTAAAAACATGTATAATAGTTGGTGTTTGTTGAAAAATTCGGTTTATATGCATAAAATCCTGCTTGTAATTGTTGTGATATGATCTAGTTGCTTTAATTTGTTGAGTATTGATGTTGGATATAAAAAAATCGAATCAATTTGGGGGAATGGATGTCTCGAAATTTCTAGGGTTTGGAATTTTAAATTGAATTTTGGTTGTCTTTTGCATATAATAGGGGGAAAATTGAGTAATGTATGTTATGGGTATCATGTTTAGAGTTGATTTTGATGGTTTTTACTCAAAATTTTGCCTTAAAACTCCGTGTTAAAAGTATCCTAGACTGAAATTCGTCCCACATTATTGTGAAATTAGTCTATTTGTGAAGTTATTTTGAAGGTTTAATTTTCAAAATTAGTAGTTGTGTTGTTAATTGATGCCATACTTGCCATAATTTTGATAGCTGTAGAGACCGTCTGATGATAATTTGAGAGTTTATACTTATAAATTTCTGAATTGTTTGGTGAAAGTGTGTACATAATAATTCTTTTCCGTGAAAATACATGAAAGTTTATATGTTTTCGAGTGAATGTTGTTTGTGTATCTAAATTATGTGTTGAAACAGATGCCGAGACCAACTGTGGGAACTCGTCAGAGTAAGAGGGGTCGGGCTTCTGAGCTCAAGATAGGTGAGGGGAGTAGGGAACCTACGGTCCCAGCGGTGCCTGAGTACCCTTCTGTTGTCTTTGTGGATTTTACGCAAAGAGATGCTTTTGTTACCTTACAGAGACGACGGATGAGACCCACCCGTTGTATTGACACCACTCTTTTGACTGACCTGGGGATTGAGACTGATGTTAGGCATATCTTCGAGACCTTGGGTATGACTGGATTGTACCGCCTCCGGAAATACTCTTACGCTTTTCTGACCCTAGAGTTCATGAGTTCTTTCAAGTATGATGCGGTGGAACAGACCGTTGAGTTCCGCCTCATGAACACCAGTTTCTTCCTTACCATGGACATGTTTGCCACCCACCTCGGCCTTTCTAGACCTGCGAAGGGAGCTCTTAGGAACATCCCGACTGAGTGTGGAGCTAGTAGCCTTATGCCTTGCTTTACCGGCAAACCCGCCCCCACCTCTAGCAACATGTTGATTAATGATGTTCAACATGTCACCTTGAAGATCTTTCTCCGTGCTTTGACCTATTTGCTTTATGAGAGGAAGGACTTGAGTAAGCTTAACTCACACGAGGTGGTGTTGCTTGCGGCGTACCTTAACCCCACCCGATCTCAGAGAGTCACCTTTAGTGCCCCGGACATAGTGTGTGCCAGCTTAGCCTTGATGGCCACTTTTGACGCTCGTTTTCTGAGCTGTGGTGCCATTGCCACTCGGTTAGCGGAGAGGCTTACCACCTTTGAGGCCTCCTCGACCTATACACCCTTGACCCCAGCGGTGCCTACCTTGGACCGCTAGTATTTTCTTGACCTCAAGTGGTTGAGGACTTTGGAGGGTGGTGGGTTAGCATGGAGAGTTTGGGAAATGAGTTGGATGAGGATACCTGCTCCTGAGCACCTTCCCGTGACCGAGCCCTTACCGGCGGCAGTAGTGGCTGCCGATTCTGATGATGAGGATGAGGAGGTTCCTGAGAGGCAGCTTTACCTCATCGACCCGGATATCTTGGAGGTGATGCCTGAGCCGACGAAAGGGGATCGTGCTAGACCCGAGGATGCCCAGCCTAGGGTAGGCATAAGTGTAACACCCCCACACTCCAAGTGCCTTACCAGGACCACTCAGGTATAAGGATGCCACCATCTCGGTTACCCGAGACATGATATTCATAAGACAATAACGAAACAACTTTAAAAGTAAATAAAGTTTAAAGTGATTACATAGCAATTCCAAACTGATAAAAAGAAATACAAGATTCTCGACGGTCTCATCGCTAAAACTATCAAAGCTATAAAACATCGTCGACTTGACACGGCGGAAGACTTCTAATCGCCACGTGATGACTCATCCGGCTATCCCATACGCGTCATATCATACCTGCTCAATAACTGCTCACCACCCCCGAATGGATCACCACAGTTTTTAAAACATTTAAACGGGGTCAGTACTAATCACACAACTCAATATATCAACAATAAGATAAACAGACAGCTTAACCGTCACACACACACACACAATCACACCAATTCCAACAATCTCAATCACCGACTGTCCACTGGACCAGCCCTGCCAGTGGAGGACCGCAACCGTTCCCACCTAAGCCCCGCTCATCATACCGAGCGATAACCCTGCTCATTAATGTGCACATCCCCTTCCGTGGCGGGTTCCACGAAGGGCGAAACTAGGGCGTGAAGCCACTCCCGCAAGTGACTCCACTCAGCCGAGAACGCATCTCGAGAACCAGAGACAAACAATCACAATCACAATCACAGCCGTCACAACACAATTACTATATCAAACAATCAATCTCAACACATCAACAATCATCCCATTATGGGACTAATACTGAGTAGGAAATCCTACCTGGAAAGCACAACTATCAGACGGTCTCTACAGCTGTATCAAAAAACTTCTTCTACAAAACCTCCTCCTATCATACAACATACAAACGCTACCAAATCACAAACTACTCAAAAACCCCCAAATCCCATATTAGGGTTTAACCAACTTAAAGGAAATACAATAAGAAGGGTACATAGATCTTACCCTCGACGCAAGGATCTCAACGGTATAACAAACGATGAAAACCGACCTTCCAAACTCCGGGATTTGCTAACAATGCGATTAAGATGATGAACGTACTTTCTTTCTCTCTTTGACAGTAAGTTAGGTTTTGAAAAAGTGTTTAGAATGATGACGGAAAAAGGTTATATACCTTAATCGCATAATTAACAAAACCCGAGAAAAACTCCCCTTAAACCGGCTACTCGATCGAGTATCTAAGATACTCGATCGAGTACCCCCTTACTCGATCGAGTATCCTAGTTACTCGATCGAGTACCCAACAGGTCAGAAACTATTTTAAAACGCAACTTACCCTTACTCGACAGAGTAAGGCCTACTCGATAGAGTACCCAAAGACTCATAAATACGGAGTATTACAATAAGACCCCGACGAGTGAGGGAGAGGGTGGCTGAGACTCAACCAGAGCAGCATGTGCCCCCACAGTACCAGTTTCCCGGTAGCCCTTCCTTATATAGCCCTTAGATGAAAGTGAGCGAGCTCACGGAGAGGGTGTCTACTACCTTGACACTCCGGAACCTCCACCAGATGGCGTACATACATGGCATCGGGACTGAGGCAGCGCAGCCGGTGTGGTGGAGAGGCGTTGGGGACGACAGTGGAGTTTTCCACTCTTTTGGCGTGGAGAGGTCTACTTTGGGAGAGCCTCAGTCATATCCCTACAGTTGCTTAGCCCCATGGCGTGTGGGAGCAGATGCTGGCATGGGTGGAGTCGCAGGTCAAGACGCAGCTGGAGCAGGCACATCTGATGGTGATGGTGGGGACGAGGTGATGGATGAGCAGGCGATGGAGTGATGATACTCCTTTTCTTTTCATATTGTTTCATGGACTTGTAGTCGATAGTACTTGTTTTGGTTGGTACTTTATTAGACTTTGGTGTGTATGTTGGCCATAAGGCCGTATTTTAGATACTTTTAGTCTGTTTATGCAGGATTTTGAGTTGGGAAAGCATTTCCGACTCGCGTATATATATATTGCTTTGAGATTGAAGTGGCGTCTTAGGGGATTTTGACCCGTGGCTACTCGATCGAGTGCCCCTCACTCGATCGAGTAACTAGAGGGGTGACATTGGGGGAGCATTCTGATCTCAGCCCACTCGATCGAGTAGCTGACGAACTTGATCGAGTAGGTCCAGCTCGATCGAGGGCCTTACAAACTTGATCGAGTAGCACTGTTACGGCTTCTTTCCGTTTTAAAACTTGATTGAATCATCATGGCCTTAAATGTTGTTATATTATTTCTTGTTGTGGGTGCCTTATATCGTTGCTTAGTCTCAACGGTGGTTATACAATGTGCATATTAGTTAGTTTATACAACTTTCGGTGATATTTATACAATTTTGTATACTAAATCATGCCGCCTTAGATAAGTAATGTACAGTGATTATAATTTTGTTGCGTATATGGTATAATCGTATAATAAGTAATTGATGACATGGCTGCTGGTTGGTAATGGTATATCTTGTGGTGTGACACACATTTTCAGTGGTTTTCTATTTATACGAGTCAAATTGTGTAATGTCAAGAAGTGTATTGGTTGTCATGACTCAAGGTTTGCTTTGTGGTTTGTAAGTAATGTCAATATTGTATAGTAGGTATCAGTTTGTGGGACAGGAAAGTTATGTGATGGTGAACTTCGGGGACGAAGTTCCTTTTAAGAGGGGAAGAGTAATGTCGCAAAGAAAAAATAACGTAATTATAACAATTATAACAATTTTACATTGTTTTCATGACATTTTAAAGTATATTGAATGGTTTCTTGGATAATTTTATAGTGGTTATTGTGTAATTGAGTAGCAGTTTATAATTGTTGAATAGAATAGCATGTCGTTATACTTTATTTTCAGTTATTTATTCATTATGTTGTCATGAGAATTGGATGTTATTAGCAGTAGTGGAGTTGCTATTAGTAGAATTGTGTTGCGTGGTTAAAGTAATAGAGTGGAATGAATAATGTGTGTTGTGAATCAGTAGTAGGACCGTGTTTTGAGTGTTTTGTAACTGGTAGTTGTGACAAGTAATTGATGAAGGAGTACTTTAATAATTGTGTCGGTTTACATTTGAGTAATATTGTGTAGTAAGTGTAAGTGATAGTTGAACTAGTCGTGCTTGTGGACAATGTGTGTTCGGTGATTCAAAAGGAAGTTGGTGATTCACGGGGAGTCGTGTTGTGTATTATGTGCTAAGGTAGATGATGACGATGCTTGATGGACATACACAAGGGGATGGTATTCTTAAACGATAGTGTTGACCGGTGTCGGGTAGACGGTGTTGTTGAACTTGGTTTCTTTGTCGCGTGTCGCGGGGGAGGATGAGTCGAACTTCGGGGATGAAGTTCTTTTTAAGGGGGGAAGACTGTAATACCCGTCCTTTTAGGGACCCGTTGACCGACCTTAGACACTGATCTTGACCTTGGGAAACTTTACGAGCGATGTCTTGTGGCGTTGTGAGCTTTGGTTTGTGTAGGACTCGATCTAGCTGAGGCTCGATCGAGTAGCTTGGGAGCTCGATCGAGTAGGGGTCACTCGATCGAGCAAGTTAGTTACTCGATCGAGTAACGGGTTCACAGCGAGGATTTATAAATCGATAATCGTGAAACACCAAATCATTTCCGCACCTCATTTCCTAAACCTAGATCTCGTCACTCACTTTCTCCTTCACCATAATCCTTGCCTTGAGGTCCTTGAGGATGCTTACACCATGGGGATGGGATGCTTGAGTCGGGTAGCGGTCTGGACGCCATATTGCTATGCGTAGGTATGTTATCGTCATCATCATCGTCATCGTTGTTTTCGGTTTGGATTGTAGTGATAGTGATAGATGGTTGTACTATTTGTATAGGTGTGTTGCTTGGTTGATTGGTATCATGTGGTCGGACGCGGAATCGCTGTGGTGCGCTAAAGGTAGGTTCGCCTACTCAGCACTGTTGGTTGTCTAGAGTGTCTTTTGATGTGGTTTGGTTGATGTAGTGTCGGTATGGTTGATTTATTGTGGTAGTTGGTTGGTGTTGTGTTGTGTTGTTTTGTTTATCGTTGTTGTGGTGCAGCTGATTGTGATTGTCCGTCTCTGGTTCTCGAGGTGCGTCCTCCGTTGAGTGGAGTCACTTGCGGGAGTGGCTTCACGCTCGTAGTTCGCCCTCCGTGGAACCCGCTACGGGAAGGGATGTGCACATTAATGGACATGGGTTTATCGCTCTATTTGATGAGCAGCATTATAATATGTATGAACATGCTTAATTTTATGCTAAATCACCTTTTAAGAGCCAATATCGTATATTTTATCGGTTTTTATGGATTTACGTGATTATAAGCTTGTTAAAATCACAAAATGTCTCATAAATCCATATTTATGTTCAAGTTAATTACCCTAACCATCTTAGGACTCAAAACTTAGTCTTCACTAATATTTTGACAATAACTCAACTTGATTTCTTAATATTGTTCATAATGGACCAAAAATACAATTTTATATTATAAACTCCAAATTAAATTATAAAAATTTCAAATAATTTCAAAATTTGAAATTCAAACTCATGAACATTCTGGAAAAAAATACCATGACACTCATAATGTTCAAAACTTAGGTTAAAAATTTCGAAAAATTTTCGAGAAAAACATCGTTGCGGTTTATCGGTTTTAACAACCAAGACCATAAAAAAAAAGAAATTTAATTTTAATTAACTTGTAACTTTTATATCTGAAATGTGGGATAAAATGCAACATATAATGTTTTTCTATAGTCATGAAATATGTTTTTGCATTATAAGTCTAATTTAAGTCGCTATTTATTGAATTATTACTCAAAAATTCATAAATCATGCATCAGAAGTATAATACGTCTAGGATTTTTACACACACTGAGTAAAAATGCATGTGACTGTTGGGTTCATATACCTATTATTAGACTCCTCTAATAGTGAACTAATTAACTTGTTAATTATTTGTTCTTTAGATCTAGTGCATGCATAACAAAATGAAAGATTTATAAGAAAAACAATGTTCCTTACATTGTTATGTATTTCGAAATAATGGGCACAAGTAAGGTCACATTCCTTCACTTGTTCTTTAGCTAAATATGATGGATGATCCTCGTAAGACTCCAAGTATAGAAGCCACTTCAATAAATTGCACCCAAGATTAATCCCAAAAATTCCTGCTAATATTAACTAGATATGTAGTAGAAATATATCTTTAATAATACTAATGTTCTTGTATTACTACCTCTAGTAATAGGATGATGAGTATTAGTATTGTAGAGAGTTTTTATTAATTTTGCATGTGAGGAAAGTTAGAGAGATGCATAAGCAAAACAAGCAAAAACGAGTATATCAAAATGAGCAACAAAAATGCCCATATAAAGAGCCAAAACCAGTTGGCATTAGGCAAAGGGGAATCTTTTCCTTTTGTTTTTACTTGTTTGTTTATGATGGGTAGAGTGTAGGAGACAAGAGTGTAAGATGTAGCATGAAAAGGGTTGTGTGATATGTCACAATCACACAATAACCAACATCAACATAAGACAAAAGAGCATCTCTTGTGCTCTTAATATGGCCGAAAATTTGGACCATTTTTGGTCCACTTTTGCCTTTTGTCATTTGTCCCACAAATGCTTATAAGTCATATGTTTAACAATCTTACATATTTAATTATTAATGTAATCATTTAACACTTAAATATTACAATTAATAATATAATATACACTCCACTTTTTGAGTAGTATACTACCATTATATCAACATATAATGGGTCCCATAATTACTAGTTAGTTAAAATTACAACTTCTTGTAACTTTAAATAACTAATTACCTCTGCCTCAAAATTTATATTAAAACCTCAACTAATTTAATAATTTAACACTTAATTACTAAATTAAATCTTATTTAATCACATTACAATAAGACGCAAAATTTGCACTCTCATAATTAAGGAATTAATTAATCTGTATCTCATACAATTAATTAATTATCTATTTTGGCCTTATCCGATAGGTGTGACCTAAAGGGATCAACTGACCACCACCGTCACACGACAGTAATGTCAAACTCTAGTTAGCCAATCATTACTGATTAATGACGGTCAGTCGACTGTATAAAGAATCATCCCTCACGTATTCTTAGTACGAGATTTAATAATGATTTTTAAATCATGTGATCGTACTATTGTTGAGGACACATTTCCTAACAATCGCCCACTTGTCCTCGACAAGTGTGCGTCACCAATTCTCTTGTCCTATTACAATCTCCCACTCAATGTAAGGTGTCTTGCAGGTCGTACTTACATTTGATCATATTATGAGTGGTTTTCTCGATCTGGAGATTAACTGTCTGACCGGAATTATCTATCAGAGATACCTTCCGAGCGTGGCCACGCATTTCCAGTTAACTACTCCTCGAGTGGCCTTGAGATTTCAAACAACCCTGACTAGGGGTGGACAATTCCTATCGCCCTATTCCCTTCATTCAGCCACAGTCCATCATAACCCAAAATATACCCAGTTTGACCTCATTTACGAAATCGTAGAGTATAAATCAAAGCTAATCAGAAGTTGTGCCAACTTGGGCGAATAGTCTCTAGTCAAAAGAATTGACTCATAAGAATACTATAGTAGCTCTTGCCACGACCAGGCTTTATGAATTACCAGAACTCTATAAGCGGTCACTGCCCGACAGATTGTCCCATACAGTCTGCCTATGTGATCGACTAGTCATCCCATATGACTCTATGGCACTTGAACTTGCCATCAATCGCATCACACTCTAGTCACTTCGAGACGTCACCTCATATAAGTAACTAGGGGCGAATACCATGTCAATCCAGTTCACTTTAATGGGGTTCAATTTGTTTCAACAACCCATTCGGATACGACAAGTTAGCGGGTGAGTTTAATAAAACTCAAACAATAAATGTGATTATCACATATGAATAGTCAATACACTATTACTACTTCATATTCTATAATCTTTAGTGTATAATTAACACTAGTTTAAATGCAATAAAAGCTTGGAAAGTGGATATACCCGATATCCATATATTCCAACTTTATCAATTGCTATTTCCTTCCATTTAATGTCATCTCTAATGACATGAATTTTTCAAAGTATGTGTCTAGACTTCTTACTAGACTTGAGCGCTTTAACTTGAAAGACGCTCCCACTGTTATCGCGTAACATGTGATAAAGTCATTTGTGGAGAGATTCACTCTTAATCCCTTCGTTGACTATTTTATCACAATTTTACTTAGATTCCTTTTGTAGAATTTGCAATGCGCGAAACTAAAACACTTTTCTTAGTTTCTTACTCCTTTGTCAATAACATTAGCTTAGGATTTCATCAAATCCTTTTAAGCTTGGAAACTAAAGTTTGTGCAACCCTTCAACACCTAACTTAGTTTATCATCCAAACATGTGTACAAGTCATCAATTGTAGTTTAAGGCTTTCACAAGCCCATCTTATGAATTAACTTATTATTGACTCATAATGTACCTAGCATATGGTACATCACAGCACGTGCGTCTGTTGGCATACATAATCGTTCTAATGGCGGAAACATTAGCAATCGATTTCATGTAATCAACAACTTAATGGGTTCAGTGAACGACTATGATTCCACCATAGTAATTCCACTTTCATCATCATGAATAAGCCATTCAACTTTGTTGTTGTACAACAGATGTGAAATATCTTATCATCATAAGATTCTCAACTCTATGCCAATATTCTCTCACATAGATTCAAAATCTAGAATACTTTGCATCCCATTCCAAGTGTCCCAATTACTCTTACCAATTACTCTTGCCAGAAGAGAACATTGGTACATAATTCTCAATAAGTAATATGTTATCAACATATAAGACATAGAGAAACAATTCTAGCTCCCACTTAACTTCATGTATATCATGATTCTTCAATCATATGAATGAAACAATTCACTACAATCACATGAACGTAAAGTATAATCCTTTAATGCTTGCTTAAGACCATCCTAGGTTTACTTAAGAAAGCTTCGCATAAGATGTTAGGATTCTTAGATCATCATCTAAGGTTTCGTGTTTCAAACACTTTCTTCTCTAAATTCCCATTTTTAGAGAAGCGAATTTTTAATTTCATTTGCCATTCATCATTAAAATGAAATGCGGCAATTCCTAACATAATTAATTTTGATCAACATCTTCATGTAAATCTTATGCATTTGTGTACTCTAAAGCTCTATTTACCTTTGAGGAGACCCTCGCCTTAAAGTAAATCTACTCTTGAGTAACAATTTTCGGATTGTAATGTGATGGCTCATATGTAACAAGGTCATAATACTATCACTTTCACAAAGTAATATTTTTAAACAATAAGACATGTGCGATAAACTCCCACTGAACTATGCTCTCATTCTATCTTCATAGACTATAGTTCAACAACACTAACTCCCACTCTATAATTCTATTACTTTCACAAAGTAACATTTCAACTATAAGAGATGTTCGTGATGATTCAATCTTCTCCCACTCTATCTCTCAGAAATACATCTATCTTCTTGAGAGATAGCTTTGTGAGTCACAGACATATATATTTTACGGAGTATTAGTGTTTATCTAGACTATGTATTAGCTTTCAAAAGGCCATCCTAACATGGCAGCTTGATAATATGCGGGTCTTATCCATGTAATCTGTTTAATAGACTCTCTATTCTAGGTATATCCTGGTTGACCATCCGTTTAAAAATAATGTGTCTGAATGGTATCGAAAATTCCTTACTTGATGAGATAAAAAACTCATTACAACTTTATAATTGATCTTACATAAGTCTGGTGAACGAGCTGCTTGATGACAGATTTTCGCTAGATCTCAATCTCAACCTTTAAGAGTCAGTGTAATTACACCTTGTCTAGTGTGTAGCTGTGTCCGATTCCAGTTTAGTTTAGAAAGGATCTGTCCTTCTCGCTTCGAATGCTACGCTCGTTCGCTCTATGAGAATAAGATAAAAGAACTTGTTACTTTTAGTAATAATGACATAAGGAGAATCAAATTCATAGCTTATGGACATATAATGATCCCATCATCATAATCGTCTATGTAATCAATTTAAGTTGTTTATCTAATGTTTCTCTACGCAAGTAATTTATGGTGATGATTTTAGAACAAATAACATAATAAAACGAGTGATTTGGGTTGAAAACCAAATCACCAATATTCAAAATACAACCCGTGTTTAAAGGATACAAGCCAATTTCCAAGTCACACAAGGAAATCAAAATAGTTCTAAAAACATGAAATACATCATAAAATTAAAGACAAAGCAAATTAAAGCTAAGCTTCCATTGATCCATCACCACGGTCGGCTACTCTAGCTTCCCTTATGATCCTCTAGGCTTGCTTATCCTTGCCTTTGTCCTTGCTAGGAGGGGGCCCTATTTACAATAAAAAGGGTAATCATCACAACTTGTATCACATACTAATTGAGACTGAAACATAAAAGATAGGAATAGTTATATACCTACTAGAGTAACCTTTCCAGCTTTGATGTCGCCAAGGTATTTGGAACAATTTCTTTTCCAATGTCCAACACCACAACAATAGTGGCACTTGTCCCCGGAGGGGGCACTGTACTTAGGCTTGGAGGAGCTTGCTTCATAAGTCTTAGCTATGTTCCTGTTGGGAGTTCGCTTCTTTCCCTTTTTCCCGCTCTTCTTGAAAGTTCCTTTGCTCTTATGATTGACATTGAGCACATCTTTGGTGGTGCTAACACTTAGCCCCATGTCCCTTTCGTCTTGCACAAGCATTTTGTGCAACACATCAAGAGAAAAATTCTTATCTTGCATATTAAAATTCACCCGGAATTGAACATATGCTTTGATTTTGTTGAGGGAATGAAGAATTCGATCAATTACGAGTTCATTGGGAATTTTCACCTTATGCATTTTCAAGGTCTCAACATGCTCCATCAACTTGAGCACATGAGGGCTCACCTTTTGGCCCTCTTTGATGTTAAGATCAAAGAATGCAGAAGCCGCCTCATATTGAATGACCCTAGGAGCTTGTGAAAACATGTTCACAAGCTTCATGTAGATCTCATGAGCGGTGCTAATCTATATAGCACTTCGTTGGAGTTCGGCCTCCATAGCAAAGATCAACACACTTTTGATCGCGGCCGACTCCTTTTGGTAAACCTCATAGGTTTGCCTAGCGGCGGGGGTGGACCTAGAGTTAGGTTCGGTGGGAGATGCCTCGGTAAGGTAACGAAGCTTGTCGTCACCTTGCGCGGCCAAGCGAAGTTGTGCGTCCCAATCGCCGAAATTAGACCCATTCTTTTCTAACTTACATCGATCCATGAAGGATCGGAGCCATGACACATTGGTATGCGTGGCGGAACTAGTGGATGTGGACGTGATTGGAGTTGCCATTGCGGTTGATAAAACAAATTTGACTACAAAATAGGAAATGAAGGAATTAATTATCATCTATCATTTTAATAATACTTGTAAATTTAACTACAAGTATTGCATTTATATAGTGACCTCCACCCAACTATATAAATGATTCCGAGATCCAAATTCATATCAATTCGGGCACGGTGAGCCGATTCATCCCTTATTAATATAACTGTAACACCCCCATACTCCGAGTGCCTTACCAGGACCACTCGGGTATGAAGACGCCACCATCTCGGTCGCCCGAGGTATGATAATCAAATAGACAAAACAGAAACAACATATTTAAATAATAATTAACGTTTAAAGTGATTACATGCCAAAAACCAAAACTGATAAAGAGATACAAGTTCTCCAAAACTATCTACTATCAAAAGACTATAAAACTATCAATCACAGCGGAAGACTTCTAAACTGCATCGTGGTGACTCCTCCCAGTTATCCCATACGTATCAGCTCATACCTGCTCAATAACTGCTCACCACCCCCGAATGGATCACCACAGTTTTTAAAACATTTAAACGGGGTCAGTACTAATCACACAATCAATATAGACAACCATAACAAGACACACAGACAATTTGAACACATCACACACACACACACACACACACCAACTCCCATCATCTCAATATCGATCGTCCTTTGGACCAGCCTCGCGATGGGGGACCGCAGCCGTTCCCACCTAAGCCCCGCTCATCGTACGAGCGATAACCCTGTCCATTAATGTGCACATCCCCTTTCGTGGCGGGTTCCACGAAGGGCGAAACTAGGGCGTGAGATCACTCCCGCAAGTGACCCCACTCAGCCGAGAACGCATCTCGAGAACCATCACAAACACAACCACAATCACAATCACAATTACAATTACAATCATCATATCAATCAACTAACTACAAAGACATCACCAATATCCCATTATGGGACTAATACGAGTAGGAAATCCTACCTGGAAAGCACAATATGCAGACGGTATCTACAGCTGTATCAAAACGGCTCCTCTACGAATTCTCCTCCTATCATACATAACGCATAAAGACTACCATTCAATTACTACTCATAAAAACCCCCAATTCCCAAATTAGGGTTTCATCAATCTTATCAAAACATAATATAAATTATACTAAAAGCTTACCCTCGACGCAAGGAATCCAACGACGCGAACTACGATGCAAACTGACCGTCTGAACTCCGGGAATTGTCAAGAACGCGATTAGGAAGAAGACTAGTTGCTTTCTCTCTTAAACAGATTTTAGGTTTTGTGAAAAGTGATTTAGAACAAGGACGAAAGTGTTTAAATACCTTAATCGCGTAATTAACAAAACCCGAGAAAACTCCCCCGTAAAACCGGACACTCGATCGAGTACCCAAGGTACTCGATCGAGTACCCCCTTACTCGATCGAGTACCCCAGCTACTCGATCGAGTACCCAACAGGTCAGAAACTATTTTATTTCGCAACTTGCCCTTACTCGACAGAGTAAGGGCTACTCGATAGAGTACCCCAAGACATATAAATACGGAGTATTACAGTCTTCCCTCCTTAAAAGGAACTTCGTCCCCGAAGTTCAACCCATACATAAAAACAACCATCCAGACTCGACCAAGACACAACAACTTAGCTAAGGACTCAAGAACTCGACCGAACATAGAACATGAACTCTTAACCCCCACTCTACCAACTATGTTTACTTCCACAACATGATCACTATATCGTATCTACCACATATATATATTTCTCACGACACCAACTCCATACATAATCAATTACCATCCTCTAATGCTGCTAGCTCCATAATATCATCAACTATCAAATCTAAAATCAAGACACTCATAGACATCAAACGGAATGTTACATTCTACCACCCTTAAAAGGAACTTCGTCCTCGAAGTTTACTCACACTCATAAACATCCTCGTTCAACTGCCAAGACTATCGAACTCATAACCATCATCATCCAACTGTCAACACTATCCCAATATTCTCACACTCCTAAACATCGAACTACTACCAGTCCGGTCATGACCTTTAACAAAATTAACCACAACACGAATCAACCTTTTATTCGACATCAAGACTCAAACTTCCAAATATATTACCATATGCACACCCATCCAAATCTCTTTTATCACATCATACTCCTCTTAAGATAAATGTTACGTCCTCGTAACTCACTAATACTAAATCCTAGATACATCTCATTACCCTCTTTACCACCACAAGTGCAAGACAACCGTTTATAAACCAAACACTCACCATGCATATATCTAAGGCTCTCTTACTTAAACATTTCTCATAACTCAACTCATTTGGCACACCACCTAACCTATACCATAAAACTCGTAGCAAAATCACCATACCAACTCTTCATTATTACTGCAAAACAACATACCTCTCTATGTAAGGCACTTATCTCCCAGAAGCATAACTCACGATCCACACTCGTTACGTACACGCACACTAGATCCTCAAGTTCTTTCTTCCATTATCGCAAAACTCATACACAACTTAACATGACACTAATTCCCAATACCCTACACTCACTGTCTCAACAAAAGATTATGAACCACCTACATCTTTCGGATCATTACCACACATGTTCTACGACTCACTTGCCATTACCATGTCTACTGAAACCTTAACTAGAACAAGATCATAATTATTGTAACAACCTCTCACAACCGTGTCCCATTAACAGAATGTCACTATACTATGACAACAACGAAAACATATACAACTCTATGTATATCATACTCTACCCTCATTCCCAACTTAACCAGGTAAAGAAAACATCAATAAACAAGACAACTGTCTATCTCTACACAAACCGAAACTCGCAGGAACAATATCAAACAAAACAACAATCTATGTATAATCGCTATGTACTTTTGAAACTCGAATCATAATCATCCGCCTACTCCACCACGACCGGTGACGGCATCACAACACCGCCACCAACAACGGTCACACCGCAGTGCGAAAATACCCGCATCACAACACTAAATATCGTGCTCGGATCACCACCCGAGGCACCACAACCACATCGATAGTCATCACGACTGCATACAACTCCCATAAATACTGACTCAGAATAATTTCTCAGACAAGAAAAACTTACTCAAATCCACTTATTAAATCACCACGCAACATATGATATGGATGAACAGATAAGCATCTCATGAACATCATCTCTACCATTTCACGGAATACACACGTGTTATTAATACACACAAAATTATAACTGGCCATGTTAAATTAATCAAATTATTACCCTTTTGGATATCATTCAATTAGTATACCGTACCCAACATAGATTACAAAACAATCATATAACAACTTTATAATTATCACACCATACCACTTCTTGTGAGGTCAGAACCTCACACAAACATTTATATATAACATAGACTCATAATCACATCCAACCAATCAATCCTGATCACGTAAGTTACCACTCAACCAAGGTTACCTGTCACCCGAGCTTAACTCGCATGCCCCTCATCACATTCTTCCATTCGCATGCCCAACACCTTCTGCCATACATAACCATATAGCTAACACTCACTATGAGAAACCGCCTCCCAAGACTATGTCTTATACTTCCTCACAACCATACTTATCAATTCAGTCTCTACAAAATCAGCCTCTTTAGAATTACCATCTCTCTAACATACCGTCACTCTTAACCATTAGTCAAAAACCATAACACTACCACTATCCGGACATTGAACCCTTTTCACTCATCTCTAAACATCACGATTTTTTTTTCCTATCTTTGGTTAACATCCCAAACAACGAACAACAAACCCATCAACAAAATTACCTCAACATTATTCCCAATACTATCTTATTTGTATTGTCATCTAACTCTCCACCAAAATCTCATATCATGCAGGTATTCTACCAACTTCTTGCTTTCCTTAATTCCTCAAAACTCAAAACTAATCATGTTGTTCTGGAACTTCTATATAACTGTAAACTCAAATCCTCATGATAGTATCATACATCTCGACGATTCCTTACTTTTATATCACATGACCTCGGTGGACATTTCCTTAGTTTTATTCCCCTCATTCTTTTCTTTTGCCCTTGACAAAATCCCTTATTAACTCAACTCTTCATTATTTCTATCTAACTCTCTAGTGCTCCGGTTACCTTCTCATTGTTCAAGAACTCACATCTCATTATTTTATATCGATATCATCTCCCTCTTCCTTACCATAGATATCCTCTTATTATGCTATCACTCACCCTTGCCACTAATTTATCCATAAAATCAACGTTCACTGTTCAAACAATTGCATCGCCTTTGTACCTCTCTAGAAATCCAAATTTATTTCATATCATTAATTGCCCAAGGAAGTCACACCTTAGTTTCACCTCTTAATGAACCAAATCTCCCAATCTCACTCACTATCCGCAAATCTACGTCGCGACATGCCTCCATTAAGTTCGCTATATACCACTATTTCCAAACGACCTTTCATTACATATGTTCTTACTCAACACTATTTCTAACCATCTCCCTCCATAATTTATTATACATCTCAGGTTGCTACTATCCACATCCTTTCTTTCACTCTTTTCATTCTCACGTTCCTTAAACTTACATCATGCCTTGCTCACATTCACTTACATTTTCATTACTCAACATACAATCATGTCACTCATCTCGTCTCACACAACATGCTCTATGCCTCAATTAAGTCTTACCAATCCCAACACATATAAATCATGTCCTCCCCACCGAACTCATACTCATCATAGGTGCCACTCTTTACACCACAAAATTGGGTAACTTACGCGTCAAGACCAACATACATGTAAAACAACGCATAAAGAAGCAAAATGACGCCTTTTAATTAAACATAATATGCAACGAAGTCAAAAGATAAGCATATGACCCAAAACAGGGGTCACTAGATCGAGTACAGGCCACTCGATCGAGTAAGTGACTTACTCGGTCGAGTAGGTGAAGATCAGAAGCACGTAAACAAATTACCAGGGCTACTCGATCGAGTACCCAAGGCTACTCGATCGAGTACCCCCCTACTCGATCGAGTATCCTAGTTACTCGATCGAGTACCCCAATTCTCAGCACTGTCCAGTTTTCGTAAAACAGTCATAACTCACTCATTACTTGGTCATTTTGGGCGTGTGACCTATCGTTAGAATCGTAAAAGGACAAGCTATCACCTCCAATTGGAATCACATCAAAATCATTTACGCATCTCAAGTTATAACAGTTTAAAGACAACTTTGCTGTAATTAGACGACATAACTATTCGATTTTCTCTTTCAAACACTTAAACGATGACAATGGTAAACAAAACAACTCAATACTCACAAAACCAGTATCCCTAACCACATGTTACTATTTTCAAAGCTTAAGCAACAAATAACCCGATGCACATATATCATTCAACTTACCAATCACATATTACCCACATGTTTTAATTTTATAACTTTTCGCAACACAAAATATCTCATACCTTACGAATCATATTCCCATGTTACTAATACAACAACATTACAATTACACTTCGTCACCTAAACATATTCATAATCACAAAATTCATATTCTTATGCAATTGCTACTCCATCTTTTCCAATCAATTCATCTATTTCCAACACATTACTCATCATTCTCATACACTTTTCTAACAATTCCAACCAACATTATAAATCAACTATCATGCAACATGCTTTCAATCAACAACATACGAAATCACATTATCAACATCTTTTCCACACATTCCCTATTCTCCACATACATACATCCACTGATTCATGCCACACATCACTCCATAGGTACACAAAGCACAAGGTAAACACATAGCGATCCTGACTCATATCCCATGTGACCGGTTCAAAATTATAGGGCGAGTTTGCGACTTTAGGACGTCTCCCAAGTCTTTGCATTAGCTCCTACAACTTTTTCCCCGGGTTCATTTTAATTGACTCCCTATGTTCATTGGATTCATTGGTTACAGGTTTCAGGATCGTCCCTCTGATACCATTTGTAACACCCCCATACTCCGAGTGCCTTACCAGGACCACTCGGGTATGAAGACGCCACCATCTCGGTCGCCCGAGGTATGATAATCAAATAGACAAAACAGAAACAACATATTTAAATAATAATTAACGTTTAAAGTGATTACATGCCAAAAACCAAAACTGATAAAGAGATACAAGTTCTCCAAAACTATCTACTATCAAAAGACTATAAAACTATCAATCACAGCGGAAGACTTCTAAACTGCATCGTGGTGACTCCTCTCAGTTATCCCATACGCATCAGCTCATACCTGCTCAATAACTGCTCACCACCCCCGAATGGATCACCACAGTTTTTAAAACATTTAAACGGGGTCAGTACTAATCACACAATCAATATAGACAACCATAACAAGACACACAGACAGCTGAACTGTCACACACACACACACACACACACACACACACACACACACACCAACTCCCATCATCTCAATACTGATTGTCCACTGGACCAGCCCTGCCAGTGGGGGACCGCAGCCGTTCCCACCTAAGCCCCGCTCATCGTACGAGCGATAACCCTGTCCATTAATGTGCACATCCCCTTTCGTGGCGGGTTCCACGAAGGGCGAAACTAGGGCGTGAGATCACTCCCGCAAGTGACCCCACTCAGCCGAGAACGCATCTCGAGAACCATCACAAACACAACCACAATCACAATCACAATTACAATTACAATCATCATATCAATCAACTAACTACAGCACATCACCAATATCCCATTATGGGACTAATACTGAGTAGGAAATCCTACCTGGAAAGCACAATATGCAGACGGTATCTACAGCTGTATCAAAACGGCTCCTCTACGAATTCTCCTCCTATCATACATAACGCATAAAGACTACAATTCAATTACTACTCATAAAAACCCCCAATTCCCAAATTAGGGTTTCATCAATCTTATCAAAACATAATATAAATTATACTAAAAGCTTACCCTCGACGCAAGGAATCCAACGACGCGAACTACGATGCAAACTGACCGTCTGAACTCCGGGAATTGTCAAGAACGCGATTAGGAAGAAGACTAGTTGCTTTCTCTCTTAAACAGATTTTAGGTTTTGTGAAAAGTGATTTAGAACAAGGACGAAAGTGTTTAAATACCTTAATCGCGTAATTAACAAAACCCGAGAAAACTCCCCCGTAAAACCGGACACTCGATCGAGTACCCAAGGTACTCGATCGAGTACCCCTTACTCGATCGAGTACCCCTTACTCGATCGAGTACCCAACAGGTCAGAAACTATTTTATTTCGCAACTTGCCCTTACTCGACAGAGTAAGGGCTACTCGATAGAGTACCCCAAGACATATAAATACGGAGTATTAAAATAACTCGGTAGATTAACTTTTTAATCGATTCTACTTTTAGAACTCTCGGTCGATAAAAATTACTCTAATTCTCATCTTTAGCCCAGAACACATGCGACTACGGTCAACAATACTTCCGTTGAGCTCAATCCAAATTTCGATGTAATAACATTTTATTACCCCATTTCGCCAACGTAACAAGGTTTGTATTACGGTGAAGCCAGATTAACTCCCTTATGAAATTGGTACTTCATGGGTTTCTACTATTTGGTAAGGCTTTATCTCAATTATTATATGTGAGAGGTCTTGTCAATTTATTATCTATCACATTTTAAGTGAACTAAAGCGGTGAACTATGATAATTATAATTTACACGGTCGATGACTCGATATGATATGCATGTGTTGTTATGGCGATTTGGCAATGCATGCAACATATTAAATAAAATGCAAAGCAATAAATAAAATTCCTAGTATGGCCTTCCTAAAATAGGAAATCAAATAATCTATTACATATTCGAAAACCAACTCCTTTGGTCCCTTGAATCTTCAAGTGGCACGCCTCCCAAGACACCGTCTTCGTCGGATAACCTTTCCGAATGGCACCGTCTTGAAGATTCTCCATAATTACAAATAATAATAAAAATACAAAGCTATTCCTATTATACATTTGTAAAATGGAAAAACTAATAAAATAAAAGTGATACGAGATCACATTAAATTACAACCGAATCAATATTCCCTTTCATTACGGGTTATATTGATTAAACTAAGGCCATACTAAGATAAAATTACATAATTCAAAATTATATAAATAAAAGACATTCAACAATTGAAATATGCAGCATTATAATATGTACCTATCATTCCAAATGATGTGCCAAATCACCCTATTTAACTTATGTCGTACATATAACCCGGTTTTATGGAAATGCGTGATAATAACCTTTTAAAATCACTAATTAACACTTAAATCACATCTAAGCTCAAGTTAATTATCCTTTAGAACTCAAAAATTAGTCATCACTCATTTTTTGATAATAATTCAACTTGATTTAATTTTATGCTCATTTTTGACCTTAAAATCATTATTTATATGAAATAAATCCAAATTAAATTATAAAAATTTCAAAATTTGAATTTTAAATTTTTGAACATTCTGGAAAAAAAATCCATGACACTCATAATGTCAAAAAACATGGTTAAAATTTTCGAATTAATTTTGAGAAAATATAGTTGCATTTTATCGGTTTTATCTCATATAATACATAAAGTATCCGAAAATTAATCCAATAATTTTTACAACTTTAGATCTGATTAGTGGGATATTAATGCAACTTAAAATAATTTTCTCAAGCCATGCAATACGTTTTAGCTAATTTTTGCTAAAATAGTCACTATTTATGCCATTTTTACTCAAAAATCCATAAATCATGCTAAAAGATATCATTAAATCTAAAAATTTTCATACTCTCTGTAAATTATGCATGTGACATCATATTAAAATATCATGGCTTAATTCGAAATTTAACTAATTTTAACCATTTTACCTCTTTTAGTCCATTTTTATCTCATAAAAAACATAAATCATGCAATATTAATCAAATTAACTCGACTTTTTACACACAACTTGTAAAATATGCATGTGAGGTCATATAAAATTTCTAAGGTCAGAATATATAACATGCATGGTGATTTCGTGGCTTATACTAATAAATCACAAATTTTTAGTTTTATATGTTAACCTTTTAACTCGGAAAAACAATAACCGATTATGCATGCAACATCCTTATGCTCTGATACCACTTGTTGGGTTTATATACCTATTATTAGACTCCTCTAATAGTGAACTAATTAACTTGTTAATTATTTATTCTTTAGATCTAGTGCATGCATAACAAAATGAAAGATTTATAAGAAAAACAATGTTCCTTACATTGTTATGTGTTTCGAAATTATGGGCACAAGTAAGGTCACCTTCCTTCACTTGTTCTTGAGCTAAATATGATGGATGATCCTCCTAAGACTCCAAGTATAGAAGCCACTCCAATAAATTGCACCCAAGATTAATCCCAAAAATTCCTACTAATATTAACTAGATATGTAGTAGAAATATATCCTTAATAATACTAATGTTCTTGTATTACTACCTCTAGTAATAGGATGATGAGTATTAGTATTGTAGAGAGTTTTTATTAATTTTGCATGTGAGGAAAGTTAGAGAGATGCATAAGCAAAACAAGCAAAAACTAGTATATCAAAATGAGCAATAAAAATGCCCATATAAAGAGCCAAAACCGGTTGGCATTAGGCAAAGGGGAATCTTTTCCTTTTATTTTTACTTGTTTGTTTATGATGGGTAGAGTGTAGGAGACAAGAGTGTAAGATGTAGCATGAAAAGGGTTGTGTGATATGTCACAATCACACAATAACCAACATCAACATAACACAAAAGAGCATCTCTTGTGCTCTTAATATGGCCGAAAATTTGGACCATTTTTGGTCCACGTTTGCCTTTTGTCATTTGTCCCACAAATGCTTATAAGTCATATGTTTAACAATCTTACAGATTTAATTATTAATGTAATCATTTAACACTTAAATATTACAATTAATAATATAATATACACTCCACTCTTTGAGTAGTATACTACCATTATATTAACATATAATGGGTCACATAATTACTAGTTAGTTAAAATTACAACTTCTTGTAACTTTAAATAACTAATTACCTCTACCTCAAAACTTATATTAAAACCTCAACTAATTTAATAATTTAACACTTAATTACTAAATTAAATTTTATTTAATCACATTACAATAACACGCAAAATTTGCACTCTCATAATTAAGGAATTAATTAATCTGTATCTCATACAATTAATTAATTATCTATTTGGGCCTCATCCTATAGGTGTGACCTAAAGGGATCAACTGACCACCACCGTCACACGACAGTAATGTCAAACTCTAGTTAGCCAATCATTACCGATTAATGACGGTCAGTCGACTGTATAAAGAATCATCCCTCACGTATTCTTAGTATGAGATTTAATAATGATTTTTAAATCATGTGATCGCACTATTGTTGAGGACACATTTCCCAACAGTGACAACATATAAAATTTCCATTACCAGATTCGAAATTCAACTCATATTAACCTAATAAACCCTTTAAATTCAGTTTAAACTTTTAAAATCCATATTTCATGCAAAATAACTTAGTTATTCACGAGATTTAACATGCCATCAGTAGATAACATATATGAAACATATCCAAAAACCACTGAAAAATTCGAAGTTTAGCTATTTTTCGTCCAAAAATGACATTTTTCTCATAAAAATTACATTTTAATGCCAATAATATATAAAATGAACAATAAAAATCCATAAATCGTCTCATGCTAAAATCCATTTAGGACCAGAAACTTTTATCATGCAAAATTATTTTATGATTTATCTTCATAAATCCTAAATAACAAGTTTTATTTATTAACAAATTAACTCGGAAAAACTAACCCGATTTTGCATGCAACAACCTGGCTCTGATACCACTTGAAGGAAATCATATTTTACATATCACATATTTTAGTTAAAAGTTTTTGTCATAAAAACTTAAGGATCTTATGCATGCAATATAAAATACAAGAGTGAAGAAAATCGGTCCCTTACATATGTATTTTCGGCTATTAGGGCACTAGTAAGGTCTTCTACCTTACTTAGTTCTTGAACTTTCCAAATGGATGAACAAGATTCAATTTAGAATCTCTCCTCAAGGATTGCACCAAGAAAACCTCCTTAATACAAATATTAATTTGATTACTAGAATTAATATTTGTGCCCTTAAAATTACTTATATTTTTTATATACTACTTCTAGTATAGATAGAATAATATTAGAGGATTTATGTGAGTTCTTATAATTTTTGTTCAACAACAAAAGTAGTGAGATAAGTCAATACACAAGTAGTGAAGTATATCAATGAATTAGAGTAAAAATAAGAAGAGAAAAACTCTCTCTTTTCCTCTAGGATGGCCGGGTGGTTGAAGGGGGAAGAGTGTCCAATAGCTTTTGAAGTTGCTCTTCACAAGAACAATAGGTATGCAACCCTATTAGTAGGTAATTATCATGTTACCCACTAATTAAACTAATTTAGGCACAAATAATCCATCCTCTTCCATTTACACGGTTTACATATGTAAAATGGATCCATTTTAACTTTGTTAATTTGTTGAATTGTATTGTGTGACAAATTGGACATGTTACTAGACATGTCATTTAAATAATGCATTTTTAACAAAATAAAAATCATTATATAAACAAAATAAATCACATACAAAAATTAACTAGTAATTCACAATTACCATAACTTAAAATGGGTCATTTAATTATAAATCACAACTACTTCCATGTATAATAACCAATTCATTCTTATTTTAATTGTTTCGTAAACAATAAATAAACCTTAAGTAATAAAACAATTTAATTACTTAACACGAATCTTATTTAATCAAATTATAATAAGATACGTACTATCACTCACAAAATCATTTGTTCAATTTTAAGGAATTAATTAACTTGTATCATCATACAGTTAACCAATTTATCAATTAAGAATGTTTCCCTAGAGGTATGACCTTAAGGGATCAACTGATCACCACCGTTGCACGACAATAATGTCAAACTCTAGTCAGCCAACCAATACCGATTAATTTGGATCAGTTGACAATAAAATGTTACATTCCCTTATGTATTCTTAATATGAGATTTAAACATGTGATCGCATTATTGTCGAGGACACATACTCCAACAATCTGCCACTTGTCCGCGACAAGTGTGCGTCACCCATTCTCTTGTCCGATTACTATCTCCCACTCAATGCAAGGTGTCTTGGAGGTCGTACTTGCATTTTATCATATCGTGAGTGGTTTCCTCGATCTGGAGAACAACTATATGACCAGAGTTATCTGCCATAGATACCTTCCGAGCGTGGCCACGCATTTCCAGTTCATTACTCCTCGACTGGCCTTGAGATATAAGATAACCCTAACGGGGATGGACAATCCCTATTGCACTCTTCCCTTCGATTAGCCACAGCTCATCATGACCCAAAACATGCCCATCAGACCCCAATTACGAAGGTCGCCGAAGATAAATCAAAGTCATTTTGAAAGTGTACCATCTTAGGCGAACAGTCATTAGTCAAAGAATTGACTCATAAGAATACCATAGTAGCTCTCGCCACGACCATGCTATAAAATTTGCCAGAACTCTATAAGCGGTCATAAGCCCGGCAGGATGTCCCCACAGTCTGCCTATGTGATCGGCTAGTCATCTCTTATGACTCTATGGCATTTGAACTTGTCATCAACCGCATCACACTCTAGTTACTTCGAGACATCACCTCATGTAAGTAACTATGGGCTATTACTATATCAATCTAGTTCACTTTAATGGGGTTCAACATTGTCTCAACAACCCATTTAGTTATGACAAAGTAATAAAATTCAAATTAAAATTAAAAGACAAATGCAATTATTTATATGTACAAATAAAACATTTTATTTCATATCAAATAGTCTAATACAAACTAGGCATACGTCTAAGCCCCATGGAATCAACATAAGACTTCTTATTTCGCGCTAATATCATGTTGATTTATCTCCATAAATCCGGATATTATAGATGTATTTTATATTACTCCAAAATCTTAAATCATTCCCAATGATCAATATGTCATCCACATATAAGATTAATCAAAATTTCCGTAACTCCCACTAAACTTCATGTATAAACACAACTTCTTGACCCATCGAGAAAAGTTTTACAACATGATCAAAACATTGACTCCAACTCATTGATGTCCTACTTAAGACTATCTCTTAAGTTTCACATTGTCTTAGGATTGTAAGAATCTACAAAACTCATAACATGTATCGAATAAATTCCTTCTTTGCAGAAGTGGGTTTTAGATTTACTCGCTATATATCTCATCATAATAAATACAATCCCCAAGAAGATCCAAATAGTGCACAACACTTTGCAACTTATCAAGCTTTGATATCTCTCTTTGATATCCAATAATTCCACTTGGAATTTATTTCGGATTTTCATGGCTCTAAGCCTTGTATTGAGTTATGACTTAAACACTCTCATGTAAGTCATAAATTTCAAGACATCCTGATAGATACTTTGTGGATTAACAACAGGATTAGACGACGAAGGAACATCTTCTTGCGTCTCTACTTCGGTTTGTGGCTCTTGAACTTCAACAAGTTCAAAATTTATCCCAATCTGTCTATTAGAAATAAACTCGTTTTCTAAGAAGACAACCTCACTAGACACAAACACTTTGTTTTCTTGAGGTTTGTAGAAGTAATATCCTCGGGTGGTAATGGGGTAACCTACAAAGATATATTTTTCGGATCGTGGGGCAAGCTTGTTGTCGGTTTTTGCCTTGACGAAAGCATTACATCCCCAAATCTTCATATAAGATATATTAGGAACCCTTCCCTTCCACATCTCATATGAAGTCTATTCGGTTGCCTTTGTTGGACTATTATTCAAGGATTTGATTGCAGTTTGGATTGCAAATCCCCAAAACGAGTTGGGTAACTCGGTTTGACTCATCATGGATCGAAACATATCTAGTAGGGTTCGATTTCTCCTTTCAGCAACACCATTAAGTTGTGGTTTACCCGGTGGAGTAAGTTGTGACACAATGCCACAATCTTTCAAGTGTGAATCAAATTCATTACTTAGATATTTTCCATCACGATCAGATCATAGTGCCTTTATCCTTTTGTTCAATTGGTTTTCTACTTCATTTTGAAATTCTTTAAATTTCTCAAAAGCTTCACTTTTATAATTCATTAAGTAGATATACCCATATCTACTTAAATCATCGGTGAAGGTTATGAAGTAGTCATAGTTTTCCCTAGCAATGATGGTCATTGGTCCACATACATCGGTGTGTATAAGTCCCAATAGTTCACTAGCTCGAGTCCCTTTACCACTAAAAGGGTTACGAGTCATTTTACCTAGGAGACAAGATTCGCATACACCATATGATTGAAAATCGAATGGTTTAATAACATTAGTGGAAACCAATCTTTTAATGCGATTCTCATTGATATGACCCAATCGACAATGCCAAATGTACGATTCATTTGGATCACTTGACTTGCGTTTCTTTGATTGTATATTATAGATGTCTTTTCTTGGATTTGATGTTTCTAGAACATAAATGTCATTAATAGATGAACCTCGGCCTATAACCAAGTCATTTCTAGAAATAGTACAACAATTGTTTTTAATGGCAAAACTAAAACCTTCTATGTCTAACATAGCAATAGAAATTATGTTCTTAGATAGAGTAGGTACATAAAAACCATTATGCAAATATAATTCAAATCCATTCGGTAGAACAAGCACATAAGTACCCTTGGACGCGGCCGCTACCCTAGCTCCATTCCTAAGTCGGAGATCAACATCGCCTTTACTCAGCCTTTCCACGTTTCTTAGCCCCTGTAAATGATTACATAGGTGAGAACCACAACCAGTATCTAGTACCCATATTGTGGTGGAAGTGAAATTTACATCAATAACATAATTCTCAGAAGGAATTTTACCAAGTGGAATGACAAGTCCATCCCTTATATTTCCCAAATATATAGGGAAATTTCTCATCCAATGTCCCATGCCATGACAATAATGGCATTCATCATCAACTTTGGCTCCTCTACTAGTCCCACTAGCCCCATCGTTGAATTTTCTCCCTTTTCTTCCCTTCCTCTTGAACCATTTTCCTTTTGTAGCAAGAACTTGCTTGCTAGAACTCCCACTTACTTCGGCATCTCTCTCTTCCAAAGAAAGGGATTTCATAGACTTGGTGACATGGTCTACCCGAGACGCATTCACACAAGGCCAAGTTATAGTGGGCGGTATAGAGGAAGTGATAAAATTGAGGTTTCCATCAGAACCGATCCCAAAATGAAGTTCTCTAGTTGTATTGAGTTGGTGGTTGGAGCAAATTTCGTCAAATAATTTGTGACATGACTCAATGGTAATTGGTGTTGTTGCTTATGATGGATCCATTGTGATATGAATCAACTACAATTGGAGGTAAAGGAAACATTAACATTTGTCATCTAATAAAATTTGCAAACATTATTAAACAAATTTTAAACATTTATATAGTGACCTCTATCCAACAATTATAAATGATCCCGAGATCCAAATTCATATTAATTCGGGCACGGTGAGCCGATTCATCCCTTATCAATATAACTTGGTGGATTAACTCCTTAATCGATTCTACTTCTAGAACTCTCGGTCGATAAAATTACTTTAATATTTATCTTTAGCCCGGAACACATGCGACTACGGTCACGAATACTTCCGTTGAGCTCAATCCAAATTTCGATGTAATAACATTTTACTACCCCACTTCGCCAACGTAACAAGGTTTGTATTACGGTGAAGCCGGCTTAACTCCCTTATGAAATTGGTACTTCATGGGTTCTACTATTTGGTAAGGCTATATCTCAATTATTATATTAGCGAGAGGCCATGTCAATTTATAATCTATCACGTTTTATGTGAACTAAAGCGGTGAACTACGATAATTATAATTGACACGGTCGATGACTCGATTAAATAAAAATGCATGTTTTGTTTGTGAGAAATAATCTGTATACTTCCCCTTAATTTAGAAGGATTATAACGATTTAATAAAGATGATCTAAGGTCATAAAATAAAATATATAAACATAAGTAAAAAGATTTAGAATTATCCTCCGGTCCTAGCAAATATGGCCTAAGAACAATACTAAAGTAGGTATTCGCCTATTGGTTGCACCCAAGACGATATGAGATATGCCCTTTGATTATGGTAGAAATCAATCTAAAATTTTCTGTAAAATTTTTATTGTGTTTGTGTTCTTGTGATGAAAAAGAGGAGACAAGGTCAGAAAAAGTATTAGGGTAGAAATAATTCTCTCCCTTTCTTTTATATAGACCGAATTACCAAATTAATTAGGAAAGATATTACTCTCCTAATATTCGGCCAATGTTGACCGAAATAAGGAATAAAATTTCCTTATTTTTGGTCATTCCAAAAATATATAATATGTGTTGAATTGTCATCTAGTGAGGATCAAACCCATGACCTCTTGGTATGTGTACCCTCACTATTACCACTATGACACATTCAACTTGTTGATATTAAATACAACTGATTATATTTAATTACGAATTAACAGATTAATTCGTCCAAACTAACCTTATATATATTTAATTAAATATAACTTATTATATTGAATTTACGAATTGACAGTTAATTCGTCTCAACTTAATATTATTTAATTTTCATTAAATAATTATCTCATCAACACATTGACTAACTTTTTAGTCATTTTTGGCATCAATGTAATTATATTTTTATAACCACATTTCTCAAATACGTCCTATAGGTGTGACCTTTAGGGACCAGTTGATCACCGCCATCTGTATGATAATAACGTCAAACTTTCTAGCAAGCCAACCGTTATTAGGTAAACGTTAATCAACTGATTAAATATACGAAGTATACCCTTGTGAACCTGTAAGAGGGATTTACAAATGTTATCACACTAATTTGTGGAGGACACAAGCTCCAACAAACTCCCACTTGTCCTCACAAGTGTATGTGCGATAACCGATTCTCATATCCTATAAAATTTCTCCCACTCAATGTAAAACAATTTGCAAATCCGAATTCACAAAGGTCGTATTTTACAAGCGATCAGTATCAAGAGTGGTTTCCCCGACTAGAGAGTAACTTAACTGATAAACGAATCAACATTGGAGCATGGCCATGCATTTCAGTTACAACTCCTCGAGTGGCCCTGAGAAATAACTATACCTAATAAGGGATGGATATTTTCCTCAACTCAAATCTTGCAGATGTAAGCATAGTATGAAATGGCCCAGAAAAAATCTACTTAGCCCCAGTTACGGTAGACTGTGAGAAAGAAACCAAAGTCACCCAAAGACTGCCTTAATCTCAAGAGACAGTTGATAGTCAAAAGAATCGACTCTAGGTACACAATAGATGTCCTATCCACGACCTGGCACCGAATGTTATAAAACATTTAGGACTCCATTACGTTGTCACAAATAAAAATTGTCCTACGAGGTATCGTCATAATCTCGTATCTGTGATCGATTAGTCAACCGTTTAACTTATGGCTCGTTGAACCCACCATCAATCGACTGCACAATATAATAGCTGGAGTTATCAGCTCACATTGGCGATTACGGACCTAAACAAATATAACGTAATTCAGTTCACTTTGTGGCGTTCAATGTTGTCAGTACAATCCACATGAAAAACAAAATATTATATATATAAAACGATGAAGTTATAAATAATATATGAAAAAGATAATGTATCAAATCCATAATCAAGTACTATGACTTAGGAACATGTTTAATTCCCATGGAATTAACATGCCCTACATGATTATCATAATTCAACGGTTTGGTGAGAGGATCTGCGATGTTATCATTCGTCGCAATCTTGTCAATCACTATCTCTTCTTGCTCCACGTAAACACGGATCAGGTGAGCCTTCCGAAGTACATGTCTAGATTTGTTGCTAGACTTTGGCTCCTTAGCCTGGAAGATGGCACGTCTATTGTCACAATAGATGGTGATCGGGTCATTCAAACTAGGAACTACCGAAAGCCCTTGTAAGAATTGACGCATCCATATCGCTTCCTTTCTTTGCCTTGAAGCGGCATAGTACTCGGATTGATAGTAGAATCTGCTACAACACTGTTTGGAACTCTTCCAGTGACCGCAAGACACCTTTAAGAGTGAAGATGAACCCGGACCGAGATTTTGAATCATCTCGATCCGTTTGGAAGCTAGCATCTGCAGAATCGGTTGCGCATAGCTTAGTATCGCCTCCATAAGTCGCACCAATCTTAGTCCTCCGTAGGTACTTGAGGATATTTTTGATGTTATAGTGTGTCTCACCCGGAGTCTTTTGGTACCGACTCGTCATACTCAATGCATATGCTACGCCCGGACGTGTGCATATCATGGCATACATGATCGATCCTATTGCGGAAGCATAAGGAACACGACTCATGCGCTCAATACCTTCAGCGTCGTGGGTAATCGAGACTTGCTCAATCGCATCCCGTCGTCGTCATAGGAAGGTTCCCCTTCTTGGAGTTGGTCATGTTGAACCTTTCAAGAACCTTATCTAGATAAGATTCCTGACTAAGTGATAATGTCCGTCGTGATCTATCTCGGTAGATACGGATTCCCAAAATACGCTGTGCCTCACCCAGATCTTTCATCTGGAAATGTTTCTTCAACCATTCTTTAACCGAAGATAGGAGAGGAATGTCATTCCCAATCAGGAGTATGTCATCGACAAACAATATCAAGAATACAATCTTGCTCCCACTCGACTTGATATATAAGCATGGTTCTTCGACCGATCGAGTGAAACCATACTCTTTTATCATTTGGTCGAAACGATGATTCCAACTCCGAGAAGCTTGCTTAAGTCCATAAATGGAACGCTTAAGCTTGCATACTTTCTTAGGATGTTTAGGATCTATGAAACCTTTGGGTTGCACCATGTACAGCTCTTCCTCCAAATAACCGTTTAAGAAGGCGGTTTTCACATCCATTTGCCAAATCTCATAATCATGAAATGCGGCAATCGCTAAGATTATCCGAATGGAACGTAGCATGACTACAGGTGCAAAAATCTTATCATAATGCGATCCTTGCACTTGAGTGAAACCTTTTGCCATAAGTCGTGCCTTATAGATATCTGGTTGCGCGTCTACAGAACGCTTTATTTTGTAAAGCCATTTTTGCCTTTGTAGAGGTTTTACCTTATTAGGTAAATCAACTAGATCCCATATGTTATTCTCATACATGGAGTCCATCTCGGATTGCATGGCTTCGATCCATAGCTTTGAGTCGGAACAGGCCATAGCACCTTTATAGGTTGCGGGTTCATTACTTTCTAGAAGTAAAACATCATTCTCCTCGACCATACCAATGTATCTGTCCGGAGGATGAGAGTCTCTACCCGACCTCCTAGGTTCCTCAGGAATATTAACCGTATCATCAGTTGGAGGTACAACTTCCTCCATCTGTTCCTCGGTTGTTGGTTCTGGAATCTCCGACAGCTCGAAGGTTCTATTACTCGACTTGTTCTCGAGAAATTCTTTCTCTAAGCACGTCGCACTAGCCGCAACAAATACTCGATGTTTGGTAGGAGAATAGAAGTAATGACCAAATGATCCTTTTGGATAACCTATAAAGTATGTCTTGACCAATCGCGGGCCGAGCTTATCCTCGTGTCTCCACTTGACATAAGCCTCGCAGCCCCAAACCCGAATAAAGGACAAGTTAGGTACCGTTCCCTTCCACATTTCATATGGAGTCTTGTCGGCTTGACTTTAGACGAACTTCGGTTAAGTATAAGAGCGGTGACAAAGAGCATAACCCCATAATGAATCAGGCACTACGGTGTGACTCATCATGGATCGAACCATATCAAGTAAGGTTCGATTTCTCCGTTCGGACACACCATTTAATTGAGGTGTTCCAGGTGGAGTTAACTGTAGAGCGATTCCACAGTCTTTCAGGTGTTGATCAAACTCATTTGAAAGATATTCGCCACCCCGATCTGAACGGAATGCTTTAATCTTTCTACCCAGTTGGTTTTTGTACCCTATTCTGGTATTCCTTGAATTTCTCAAAGGACTCACTTTTATGCTTCATTAAGTAGACCTATCCGTATCTACTCAAATCGTCCGTGAAAGTGATAAAATATCTATAGCCATCTCTAGCGGTAATTGACATAGGTCCACATACGTCCGTATGTATGAGTCCTAATAGGTCACTAGCGCGCATTCCAACACCTTTGAAGGAAATTCGAGTCATCTTGGCAATGAGACATGATTCACACGTGCCATATGCAGAAAATCCGAATGAGGGAATAGTCCCATTATCGACGAGTTTCTTTACGCGTTTCTCATTTATATGTCCCATTCGACAATGCCATAGATAGGTTTGATCTTTGTCACCAACCTTTAATTTCTTATTATTCATGTGTAATACTTCCGTGGTTTGATCTAAGATATAAATTCCATTCATGGAAACTGCTTTGCCATAAATCATTTCATTAAAAGAGAAAATACAACTATTATCCTTTATTGAAATTGTAAAACCGTTTTTAGCAAGTACGGAAACAGAAATAATGTTCTTAGACAAACTGGGTACATAGTAACAGTTATTTAAAGATAACTCAAAACCACTAGGGAGTTGGATTACATATGTTCCATTTGAGGCAGCAGCTACTCGTGCTCCATTCCCGACTCGCAGGTCCACATCACCTTTTTCGAGAGGTATGATGTTCTTTAGGCCCTGCAAATGATTACACATATGAGAACCACAACCAGTATCTAGTACCCAAGTTCTGAAACTTGCATGGTTAATCTCAATCATATGAATATAAGATGACATACCAACAGGAACGACGCGGCCTGCCTTGATGTTCTCACGGTAGACGGGACAGTTCCTCCTCCAATGTCCAGTCTTGTGACAATGGTGGCATTCTATGTCACCGCCCATGCTCTTTGTCTTGCCCTGTGAGCCACTAGTCTCACCAGGCGCACTCTTACCGTTTCCTGGCTTCTTAAACTTTGGCTTACCTACAGCTAGGTCGCCATGAACCTTGCCCTTACCTTTACTCTTGTTGTGAATCGTGAGAACATCCTGCTTCATGCTCCCACTCAATTTCATATCCTTCTCGGTCTGTACGAGAAGGGAGTGTAGCTCATGAGGACTCTTTTTCAAGTCATTCATGTAGTAGTTCGCCCTGAAAAGGGCAAAACCATCGTGAAGAGAATGAAGCATTCGGTCAATGACAATGCTCTCACTGATTCTACAATTCGGTGACTCCATTTCTCGACATTCTCAATCAGGTGAATAATGTGTGGGCTAACCGGTTGGCCCTTCTGGAGTTTCGCATCAAAGAAGCGACAGGTATGCTCATATGTAACGATTCTCGATGCCTTTGAGAACACGTTAGTGAGCGTGGTGAAAATCTTGTTTGCACCTTGGGCAATGAAGCGTCTCTGCAAATTGGTTTCCATTGCAAAGATGAGTACGTTCTTTATCGCACCCGCTTCCATAACAAAATCACTATAAGCGAGTGACTCGTTGACTTCGCATTTGGGCTGGGTTGGCCGGTATTGGCTCGATTAAATACCCGAGCTTACCGTCGCAGATGGCGCATTCCGTAGTGCCGCCTCCCAGTCCGCAAAATTGGACCCATCATTCTTCAGTCGAGTGGACTGATTCATTTGGTCCATGAACAGTTTAAGCCAGGACGAACGATCTAGTGTGGCACTAGGCATTGGGATTGCGTTATTTCCAGCCATTTGTTATAACAGTATTATTGATAATAAGCGTGTTCTACACTGTGAAAGAAGAATAAAATAATAAGCATGCATCGTTTTTATTTTAAGTCTAATGAACTAATGTCATAACGCGAAAACTCAAAAACATTTATACAATTGACCTCCCTCAAGAATTATATAAATGACCCCAAGACTCAATTCTCTGTAAATTGATAAGCTAACCTATTAGCTAATTCTACCGTTAGAATTCTTGGTCGATAAATTTATGTAAATACTATCTTTAGTCCATCATAATCACGAGAAACTCTTCGGACTACAATGTTGAGGTAAACTAAGTCAACACAACTACTTACCCAACGTAGAAGGGGTCATATTAGGCCTACCGACGAAGAAGGGATTCATAGATGTTTGCCCTTATAAAGACTAATCTCAATTTCCGTTTTAGAGGAAGATCCCATCAATTTTTTAATTCATTTTAAGTGAACTATAATCTAGCATGCGAGAATGATTTAAACTAAGGTGATGGCTTAAAGACTGTGACATCTGCATGTCCATTAAAACTAACATACAACCTATATGAGTCAATTTTCATGCATTTTAGTAGTAGGTGGTTTGGTTTTAGGCGGAATATGATGCAATTACTAGCATGTGAATGAAAAGCAATAAAATGAAAAACGTAAAAAAAAAACAGTAAAAGTCCTAGTGTGGCCTATCCTATCAAAATGAACAATAAATACAAGTTTAGAATCCATCCTTGACCCGAGAAGCTTGTCTTGATGTTCCATCTTGATACATGTAGCGGGAGTGAGCTTGAATCTTCATCTTTTGTCTTCTTTGAAATTACAATAATTAAAATTACATAATTGACCTATTAATTACATTCTAATTTCAAAACCCAAAATTAAAATAAAGGAGATTCGAGATCTCATAATTACATAAAAATCATGTTTCCTTCATTACGAAAACATGATTGACTAAGGCCACACTAAGTATTACATTATACAACTAATTGCAAAAATTAAATACGTAAATAAAATTCATTCATTCGATTCATTCAACATAATTAAAAGTAACAACTAAAATAAATAAAACATACATAATACAATAAATTAATTATGTTGATTAATTTATCCAAACCACCTATTTAAATTAAATTAAGTGACAATTCCGCAATTTAATCACATTAATTCATACATAATCCATATTAAACTTGTAATATGAATTCTATCCGTCAAAATTTTAAACAGCTTTAAAATAACTCGGTATCATTAAATTGTGAACCGATTCACAATAACTAATTGGCCAAAATTTAAAAAAAAAATCCAATTATTTTTTTTTAAATTGGTCACGGCTAAAAAAAACAGAAATTTGTTTTTTTTTTTTTTTTTTATGTTTCAGCCGCACGGCTGAAAATTTTAAAAAAACCTTTTCCTATTTTAATTTGGTAAATAGGAAAAACAAGGAAAAACTTTCCATAATTTTTTTTTCTATTCTATTTCGGTAAAAAGGCAAATAAAAAATTCCTAATTTTTTTTTCTTCTCTCTCGGTTTACCAAAAAAAAAAAACAAAACAATTTTTTTTTTTTTTATACGGTAAACCCTTAAAAAAACGCCCTTCCCCTTTTTTTCTCTTTTGCGGCACTTATGCCCTAATTCAAAGATATGATGAAAAAGTTTAAGTTGCTATTAGGACATGATTTAGCAAATACATTAACAAACATGATTAAACGTATATGCTAAAACTATATAGCAAAAACGAATTCTTATATCAATGACATGATGATACTATATGTAATTTCACTTAATCTGCATTAAGTCAAAATCTACCAAATTCTTCATATGATAATTTTAACCGATTAAAACAATGATATGATCTATAGAAATTGGTTATATATCATCAAAGAAAAGGAAAAACGAAAGAAGGGGAAAGGAAAAAAACAGGCCGAAAAAACGAAACCCTAATTTTTTTTTTCAAAAATCAGATTATTGTTTACATACAATTTTTATGAAAATCATCAAGATTAAAATCGTAGCCTAGTGCTCTGATACCACTTGTGGGAAATAATCTGTATACTTCCCCTTAATTTAGAAGGATTATAACGATTTAATAAAGATGTTCTAAGGTCATAAAATAAAATACATAAACATAAGTAAAAAGATTTAGAATTAACCTCCGGTCCTAGCAAATATGGCCTAAGAACAATACCAAAGTAGGTATTCGCCTATTGGTTGCACCCAAGACGATCTGAGATATGCCCTTTGATTATGCTAGAAATCAATCTAAAATTTTCTGTAAAATTTTTATTGTCTTTGTGTTCTTGTGATGAGAAAGAGGAGGCAAGGTCAGAAAAAGTATTAGGGTAGAAATAATTCTCTCCCTTTCTTTTATATAGACCGAATTACCAAATTAATTAGGAAAGATATTACTCTCCTAATATTCGGCCAATGTTGACTGAAATAAGGAATAAAATTTTCTTATTTTTGGTCTTTCCAAAAATATATAATATGTGTTGAATTGTCATCTAGTGAGGATTGAACCCATGACCTCTTGGTATGTGTATCCTCACTATTACCACTATGACACATTCAACTTGTTGATATTAAATACAACTGATTATATTTAATTACGAATTAACAGATTAATTCGTCCAAACTAACCGTATATATATTTAATTAAATATAACTTATTATATTTAATTTACGAATTGACAGTTAATTCCTCTCAACTTAATATTATTTAATTTTCATTAAATAATTATCTCATCAACACATTGACTAACTTTTTAGTCATTTTGGGCATCAATGTAATTATATTTCTATAACCACATTTCTCAAATACGCCCTATAGGTGTGACCTTTAGGGACCAGTTGATCACCGCCATCTGTATGATAATAACGTCAAACTTTCTAGCAAGCCAACCGTTATTAGGTAAACGTTAATCAACTGATTAAATATACGAAGTCTACCCTTGTGAACCTGTAAGAGATTTACAAATGTTATCACGCCAATTTGTGGAGGACACAAGCTCCAACATAGTTATGGCGATTTAGCGATGCATGCAAACATATAAAGAAAATGCAAAGCATAAATATAAAGTCCTAGTATGGCCTTCCTAAAATAGTAAATCTAATAAACTATTACAAATTCGGAAACCAACTTCTTTGGTCCCTTGAACGTCGGTCTTGGCTCGCATCTTGAGGTAACTCCGTCTTCATGGAAACTCAGGGAAATTACAAATAATAATTAAAAATACATAATTTCCTATTATAGACTTGTAATAAAAATAAAAATAAATCTATTAAATTACAAAACGGTCATATGAGATCACAATAATTACAACCGAATCGATATTCCCATGCATTTCGGGTAATATCAATTAAAAACTAAGGCCATACTAAGTAAAATTACATAATTCAAAAATTATATAAAATAAAAGTATGACAATTATAAACAAAATGCAGCATTATAATATGTATGAACATGATTAATTTTATGCTAAATCATCTTTTAAGAGCCAATATCGTATATTTTATCGGCTTTTATGGATTTACGTGATTATAAGCTTGTTAAAATCACAAAATGTCTCATAAATCGATATTTATGTTCAAGTTAATTACCCTAACCATATTAGGACGCAAAACTTAGGGGTCGTTTGGTTACCCACTAAAAAACACAGGAAGTACAATTCATGTGAATTGAAAAATGGGTAACTTGTTTGGTTACCCCAATTCACATGAATTGGAACTTCCCATGAATTCTAATTCCTCCATAATGGAGGAAGTTGCTTACCTAGGTCCCCCTAGGTAAGTGGGAATGCCTACATGAATTGCAATTCCTATATGCAACCAAACAACATTTTCTATTTCACATGAATTCTAAATTCATGTGATCTTTCACTTCCTAGGCAATAGAAATTCCTTCATGTAACCAAACGACTCCTTAGTCTTCACTAATATTTTGACAATAACTCAACTTGAATTCTTAATATTGTTCATAATGGACCAAAAATACAATTTATATTATAAACTCCAAATTAAATTATAAAAATTTCAAATAATTTTAAAATTTGAAATTCAAATTCATGAACATTTTGGAAAAAAATACCATGAAACTCATAATGTTCAAAACTTAGGTTAAAAATTTCGAAATTTTTTTGAGAAAAACATCGTTGCGGTTTATCGGTTTTAACAACCAAGACCATAAAAAAAAAAAGAAATATAATTTCAATTAACTTTTCACTTTTATATCTGAAATGTGGGATAAAATGCAACATATGATGTTTTTCTATAGCCATGAAATATGTTTTAGCATTATAAGTCTAATTTAAGTCACTATTTATTGAATTATTACTCAAAAATTCATAAATCATGCATAAGAAGTATAATACGTCTAGAATTTTTACACACACTGAGTAAAAATGCATGTGACGACATATAAAATTTCCATTACCAGATTCGAAATTTAACTCATATTAACCTAATAAACCCTTTAAATTCAATTTAAACTTATAAAATCCATATTTCTTGCAAAATAACTTAGTTATTCACGAGATTTAACATGCCATCAGTAGATAATATATGTGAAAACATATCAGAAAACCACTGAAAAATTCGAAGTTTAGCTATTTTTCGTTCAAAAATGACATTTTTCTCATAAAAATTACATTTTAATGCCAATAATATATTAAATGAACAATAAAAATCCATAAATCGTCCCATGTGACCTAAAATCCATTTAGGACCCGAAACTTTTATCATGCAAAATTATTTTATGATTTATCTTCATAAATCCTAAATAACAAGTTTTATTTATAAACAAATTAACTCGGAAAAACTAACTCGATTTTGCATGCAACAACCTGGCTCTGACACCACTTGAAGGAAATGATATTTTACATATAACATATTTTAGTTAAAAGTTTTAGTCATAAAAACTTAAGGATCTTATGCATGCAATATAAAATACAAGAGTGAAGAAAATCGGTCCCTTACATATTTATTTTCGGCTCTTAGGGCACTAGTAAGGTCTCCTACCTTACTTAGTTCTTGAGCTTTCCAAATGGATGAACAAGATTCAATTTAGAATATCTCCTCAAGGATTGTACCAAGAAAACCTCCTTAATACAAATATTAATTTGATTACTAGAATTAATATTTGTGCCCTTAAAATTACTAATATTTTGTATATACTACTTCTAGTATAGATAGAATAATATGAGAGGATTTATGTGAGTTCTTATAATTTTTGTTCAACAACAAAAGTAGTGAGATAAGTCAATACACAAGTAGTGAAGTATCTCAATGAATTAGAGTAAAAATAAGAAGAGAAAAACTCTCTCTTTTCCTCTATGGTGGCGGGGTGGTTGGAGGGGGAAGAGTGCCCAATAGCTTTTGAAGTTGCTCTTGACAAGAACGATAGGTATGCAACCCTATTAGTAGGTACTTATCATGTTACCCACTAATTAAACTAATTTAGGCACAAATAATCAATCCTCTTCCATTTACACGGTTTACATATGTAAAATGGATCCATTTTAACTTTGTTAATTTGTTGAATTGTATTGTGTGACAAATTGGACATGTTACTAGACATGTCATTTAAATAATGCATTTTTAACAAAATAAAAATCATTATATAAACAAAATAAATCACATACAAAAATTAACTAGTAATTCACAATTACCATAACTTAAAATGGGTCATTTAATTATAAATCACAACTACTTCCATGTATAATAACCAATTCATTCTTATTTTAATTGTTTCGTAAACAATAAATAAACCTTAAGTAATAAAACAATTTAATTACTTAACACGAATCTTATTTAATCAAATTATAATAAGATACGTACTATCACTCACAAAATCATTTGTTCAATTTTAAGGAATTAATTAACTTGTATCATCATACAGTTAACCAATTTATCAATTAAGAATGTTTCCCTAGAGGTATGACCTTAAGGGATCAACTGATCACCACCGTTGCACGACAGTAATGTCAAACTCTAGCCAGCCAATCAATACCGATTAATTTGGATCAGTTGACAATAAAATGTCACATTCCCTTATGTATTCTTTATATGAGATTTAAACATGTGATCGCATTATTGTCGAGGACACATACTCCAACAATCTGCCACTTGTCCGCGACAAGTGTGCGTCACCCATTCTCTTGTCCGATTACTATCTCCCACTCAATACAAGGTGTCTTGCAGGTCGTACTTGCATTTGATCATATCGTGAGTGGTTTCCTCGATCTGGAAAACAACGGTCTGACCGGAGTTATCTGCCATAGATACCTTTCGAGCGTGGCCACGCATTTCCAGTTCATTACTCCTCGAGTGGCCTTGAGATATAAGATAACCCTGACAGGGATGGACAATTCCTATTGCACTCTTCCCTTCGATTAGCCACACCTCATCATGACCCAAAACATGCCAATCAGACCCCAATTACGAAGGTCGCCGAAGATAAATCAAAGTCATTCTGAAACTGTACCATCTTAGGCGAACAATCATTAGTTAAAGAATTGACTCATAAGAATACCATAGTAGCTCTCCCCACGACCAGGCTATAAAATTTGCCAGAACTGTATAAGCGATCATAAGCCCGGCAGGGTGTCCCCACAGTCTACCTATGTGATCGGCTAGTCATCTCTTATGACTCTATGGCATTTGAACTTGTCATCAACCGCATCACACTCTAGTTACTTCGAGACGTCACTTCATGTAAGTAACTATGGGCAATTACTATGTCAGTCTAGTTCACTTTAATGGGGTTCAACATTGTCTCAACAACCCATTTAATTATGACAAAGTAATAAAATTCAAATTAAAATTAAAAGACAAATGCAATTATTCTATATGAACAAATAAAACAACATTTTATTTCATATCAAATAGTCTAGTACAAACTGGGCATACGTCTAAGCCCCATGGAATCAACATAAGACTTCTTATTTGGCGCTAATATCATGTTGATTTATCTCCATAAATCCGGATATTAAAGATGTATTTTATATTACTCCAAAATCTTAAATCATTCCCAATGATCAATAAGTCATCCACATATAAGATTAATCAAAATTTTCGTAACTCCCACTAAACTTCATGTATAAACACAACTTCTTGACCCATCGAGAAAAGTTTTACAACATGATCCAAACATTGACTCCAACTCATTGATGTCCTACTTAAGACTATCTCTTAAGTTTCACATTGTCTTAGGATTGTAAGAATCTACAAAACTCATAACATGTATCGAATACATTCCTTCTTTGAATAAGTGGGTTTTAGATTTACTCGCTATATATCTCATCATAATGAAATACAATCCCCAAGAAGATCCAAATAGTGCATAACACTTTGCAACTAATCTAGCTTTGATATCTCTCTTTGATATCCAACAATTCCACTTGGAATTTATTTTGGATTTTCATGGCTCTAAGCCTTGTATTGAGTTGTGACTTAAACACTCTCACGTAAGTCATAAATTTCAAGACATCCTGATAGATACGTTGTGGATTAACAACAAGATTAGACGACTAAGGAACATCTTCTTGCGTCTCTACTTCGATTTGTGGCTCTTGAACTTCATCAAGTTCAAAATTTCTCCCACTCTGTCTATTAGAAATAAACTCGTTTTCTAATAAGACAACCTCACTAGACACAAACACTTTGTTTTCTTGAGGTTTGTAGAAGTAATATCCTCGGGAGGTAATGGGGTAACCTACAAAGATACATTTTTCGGATCGTGGGGCAAGCTTGTTGTCGGTTTTTGCCTTGACGTAAGCATTACATCCCCAAATCTTCATATAGGATATATTAGGAACCCTTCCCTTCCACATCTCATATGGAGTCTTTTCGGTTGCCTTTGTTGGACTATTATACAAGGATATGATTGCAGTTTGGATTGCAAATCCCCAAAACGAGTCGGGTAACTCGGTTTGACTCATCATGGATCAAACCATATATAATAGGGTTCGATTTCTCCTTTAGGCAACACCATTAAGTTGTGGTGTACCCGTTGGAGTAAGTTGTGACACAATGCCACAATCTTTCAAGTGTGAATCAAATTCATTACTTAGATATTCTCCACCACGATCGGATCATAGTGTCTTTAACCTTTTGTTTAATTGGTTTTCTACTTCATTTTGAAATTCTTTAAATTTCTAAAAAGCTTCACTTTTATACTTCATTAAGTAGATATATCCATATCAACTTAAATCATCGGTGAAGGTTATGAAGTAGTCATAGTTTCCCCTAGAAGTGATGGTCATTGGTCCACATACATCGGTGTGTATAAGTCCCAATAGTTCACTAGCTCGAGTCCCTTTACCACTAAAAGGGTTACGAGTCATTTTACCTAGGAGACAAGATTCGCATACACCATATGATTGAAAATCGAATGGTTTAATAACATTAGTGGAAACCAATCTTTTAATGAGATTCTCATTGATATGACCCAATCGACAATGCAAAATGTACGATTCATTTGGATCACTTGACTTGAGTTTCTTTGATTGTATATTATAGATGTTTTTTCTTGGATTTGATGTTTCTAGAACATAAATGTCATTAATAGATGAACCTCGGCCTATAACCAAGTCATTTCTAGAAATAGTACAACAATTGATTTTAATGGCAAAACTAAAACCTTCTATGTCTAACATAGCAATAGAAATGATGTTCTTAGATAGAGTAGATACATAAAAACAATTATGCAAATACAATTCAAATCCATTCGGTAGAACAAGCACATAAGTACCCTTGGACGCGGCCGCTACCCTAGCTCCATTCCCAAGTCGGAGATCAACATCGCCTTTGCTCAGCCTTTTCACGTTTCTTAGCCCCTGTAAATGATTACAAAGGTGAGAACCACATCCAGTATCTAGTACCCATGTTGTGGTGGAAGTGAAATTTACATCAATAACATAAATCTCAGAAGGAATTTTACCAAGTGGAATGACAAGTCCATCCCTTATATTTCCCAAATATATAGGGCAATTTCTCATCCAATGTCCCATGCCATGACAATAATGGCATTCATCATCAACTTTTGCTCCTCAACTAGTCCCACTAGCCCCATCGTTGAACTTTCTCCCTTTTCTTCCCTTCCTCTTGAACCATTTTCCTTTTGTAGCAAGAACTTGCTTGCTAGAACTCCCACTTACTTCGCCATCTCTCTCTTCCAAAAAAAGGGATTTCGTAGGCTTGGTGACATGGTCTACCCGAGACGCATTCACACAAGGCCTAGTTATAGTGGGAGGTATGGAGGAAGTGATGAAATTGAGGTTTCCATCAGAACCGATCCCAAAATGAAGTTCTCTAGTAGTATCGAGTTAGTGGTTGGAGCAAATTTCGTCAAATAATTTGTGACATGGCTCAATGGTAATTGGTGTTGTTGCTTCTGATGGATCCATTGTGATGGAGGTAAAGAAAACATTAACATTTGTCATCTAATAAAATTTGCAAACATTATTAAATAAATTTTAAACATTTATATAGTGACCTCTACCCAACTATTATAAATGATCCCGAGATCCAAATTCATATTAATTCGGGCACGGTGAGCCGATTCATCCCTTATCAATATAACTTGGTGGATTAACTCCTTAATCTATTCTACTTCTAGAACTCTCGGTCGATAAAATTACTTTAATATTTATCTTTAGCCTGGAACACATGCGACTACGGTCACGAATACTTCCATTGATCTCAATCCAAATTTCGATGTAATAACATTTTACTACCCCACTTCGCCAACGTAACAAGGTTTGTATTACGGTGAAGCCGGCTTAACTCCCTTATGAAATTGGTACTTCATGGGTTCTACTATTTGGTAAGGCTATATCTCAATTATTATTTTAGCGAGAGGTCATGTCAATTTATTATCTATCACGTTTTAAGTGAACTAAAGCGGTGAACTACGATAATTATAATTGACACGGTCAATGACTCGATTAAATAAAAATGTATGTTTAGTTATGGCGATTTAGCGATGCATGCAAACATATAAAGAAAATGCAAAGCATAAATATAAAGTCCTAGTATGGCCTTCCTAAAATAGAAAATCTAATAAACTATTACAAATTCGGAAACCAACTCCTTTGGTCCCTTCAACTTCGGTCTTGGCTCGCATCTTGAGGTAACTCCGTCTTCATGGAAACTCAGGGAAATTACAAATAATAATTAAAAATACATAATTTCCTATTATACATTTGTAATGAAAATAAAAGTAAATCTATTAAATTACAAAACGGTGATCCGAGATCACAATAATTACAACCGAATCGATATTCCCATGCATTTCAGGTAATATCAATTAAAAACTAAGGCCATACTAAGTAAAATTACATAATTCAAAAATTATATAAAATAAAAATATGACAATCATAAACAAAATGCAGCATTATAATATGTATGAACATGCTTAATTTTATGCTAAATCACCTTTTAAGAGCCAATATCGTATATTTTATCGGTTTTTATGGATTTACGTGATTATAAGCTTGTTAAAATCACAAAATGTCTCATAAATCCATATTTATGTTCAAGTTAATTACCCTAACCATCTTAGGACTCAAAAATTAGTCTTCACTAATATTTTAACAATAACTCAACTTGATTTCTTAATATTGTTCATAATGGACCAAAAATACAATTTTATATTATAAACTACAAATTAAATTATAAAAATTTCAAATAATTTCAAAATTTGAAATACAAACACATGAACATTATGGAAAAAAATACCATGACACTCATAATGTTCAAAACTTAGGTTAAAAATTTTGAAAAGTTTTCGAGAAACACATCATTGCGGTTTATCGGTTTTAACAACCAAGACCATAAAAAAAAGAAATATAATTTTAATTAACTTTTCACTTTTATATCTGAAATGTGGGATAAAATGCAACATATGATATTTTTCTATAGTCATGAAATATGTTTTAGCATTATAAGTCTAATTTAAGTCACTATTTATTGAATTATTACTCAAAAATTCATAAATCATGCATAACAAGTATAATACGTCTAGAATTTTTACACACACTGAGTAAAAATGCATGTGACAAGATATAAAATTTTCATTACCAGATTCGAAATTTAACTCATATTAACCTAATAAACCCTTTAAATTCAATTTTAACTTATAAAATCTATATTTCATGCAAAATAACTTAGTTATTCACGAGATTTAACATGCCATCAGTAGATAATATATGTGAAAATATATCCAAAAACCACTAAAAAATTCGAAGTTTAGCTATTTTTCGTCCAAAAATGACATTTTTCTCATAAAAATTACATTTTAATGCCAATAATATATAAAATGAACAATAAAAATCCATAAATCTTCCCATGTGACCTAAAATACATTTAGGACCAGAAACTTTTATCATGAAAAATTATTTTATGATTTATCGTCATAAATCCTAAATAACAAATTTTATTTATCAACAAATTACCTCGGAAAAACTAACCCGATTTTGCATGCAACAACCTGGCTCTGATACCACTTGAAGGAAATCATATTTTACACATCACATATTTTAGTTAAAAGTTTTAGTCATAAAAACTTAAGGATCTTATGCATGCAATATAAAATACAAGAGTGAAGAAAATCGGTCCCTTACATATGTATTTTCGGCTATTAGGGCACTAGTAAGGTCTCCTACCTTACTTAGTCCTTGAGCTTTCCAAATGGATGAACAAGATTCAATTTAGAATCTCTCCTCAAGGATTGTACCAAGAAAACCTCCTTAATACAAATATTAATTTGATTACTAGATTCAATTACTAATATTTTGTATATACTACTTCTACTATAGATAGAATGATATTAGAGGATTTATGTGAGTTCTTATAATTTTTTTTCAACAACAAAAGTAGTGAGATAAGTCAATACACAAGTAGTGAAGTATATCAATGAATTAGAGTAAAAATAAGAAGAGAAAAACTCTCTCTTTTCCTCTAGGGTGGCGGGGTGGTTGGAGGGGGAAGAGTGCCCAATAGCTTTTGAAGTTGCTCTTCAAAAGAACAATAGGTATGCAACCCTATTGGTAGGTAATTATCATGTTACCCACTAATTAAACTAATTTAGGCACAAATAATCCATCCTCTTCCATTTACACGGTTTACATATGTAAAATGGATCCATTTTAACTTTGTCAATTTGTTGAATTGTATTGTGTGACTGATCGGGTCCATTTCGTGTTCACAATTAAAGATGTGGTCGTTGGGTCACGGTCGAATCAAAACACAATTTATAACTTCACAAACAACTCTACAATTAGTAAAGAGGCAAGTAAAGGTCGGATCCCAAGGGACGGGAATTGAAATGATATTTCTATTGAAACTAGTGGTGTCTTAGGGGTGTCACAATTTGGGTTGATGTAGAAGGTCACTAACTAAAATAGCAATGAAAATAAACTAGCAAGATGAATTAAAAAGGGTTGTAAACAATTGATTAAAAAGCACTAGGGTGTCATGAGATCATAGGGGAATCATGGGATATGATCATACAAACATGTTCTCAAATTATAAGCAAGCAATTATTGTTGTGATGGATTGAGTTGGGTTATATCTTACAATCCTAGGAAAGTTTGGGTCCCGGAGCCGAATCGATTAGATTGTACAACACCTACAAGTCGACTTAATCGTCCATACTCAACAACATGCATGGTCTAATGAGACTCGAGTTGGTTTATATCTTACAAGTCTCATTGAAAAGATAGGTGGTGGTGGTAAATGCAAGGATTCATAGGCATAGCATTTCATCACACATAACATGTGCATGAGTTAAGATCAAAACAAGCAAGCAAATAAACCATGGAAGCATATTAATTTAAGCATGAATCATTCCCCATGTTGGTTTCCCCTAATCACCCATTAACCCTAGCTAAGAGACTACTCACTCATTATCATGTTGATCATGCTAGCAAGGTTGTCAATCATACCAACAAATTGAAACATGATGAATAAATGAAAGTAATTAACAATAATTAAAAAGGGATTAAGAGATTATACCTACTAATGATTCCAATAACAAAGCAAGAATAATAGAAGTACTTGATGTTTGATTGAGAGGTTGTCAATCTCCCAAATAATAACCCAAATAATCTTCAATTACCCAAAATAAAGGATGAACAAGAGAGAGATTAAAGAACTAAAACTTGGATTAAAACTTGATTAATACTTGATTACAATATTAAAGAGAGATTTGATTGATATTAACTACACTAATTATTGATAAGAAGAACATGCTCCTCTAATTAGACTAATGGGGTATTTATAGTGAAAATTAGGGAGGATGCATTAGGGTTAACTAAGGGCTAAACTAGTAATTACACTTTTTAGATTGAGCAAGGAGGAGCCGGTATTTTCCAAAGGAAGGGCTTCTTTCTTTCTTTGCTTGAAGAAGAGGAAATCGGCTGTGAAGGAATCCGTGCGGATTAGGGTCGGGACGGGCGGATTCTGGCGATGGAATCCGAGCGTATTCGAGAGAATCCGGGCGGATTGTAGCGGTACAATCTGAGCGTCTTTGGAGGAAACCGCTCGGATTGTGCTGTGAGGAGACGGGCGGATTGGAGACAATCCGCTCGGATTGTAGTTCAGCACAAATTCTTCTTCTTTTCTTCCCTTTTCTTCATGAAATCCTTGGGGATTTCCACGGGGACTTAAGGATCCTTTCTCAACATTGCTCATCTACTATCATATGTACAAAGGCCTTCTAATCTTGTCTCTCCTTGATGCTTGGTCATTGGATTCGATCAATTTAGTCTTGTTTTGCCATGAAAATGCAAGATTCCTACTCCTTTCCTACCAAGGGATCAAAATCTCAAAGAATATGCAAAAGAAAGAACTAAAGATAGTAAATGACCCAAATATGCACTAAAAAGCATGGGAACGAGGCTAATTCGGGGACTAAATGTGCGCTAATTATGGTCACATCAAATATCCCCAAACCGAACCTTTGCTCGTCCCGAGTAAAGAGGTGACAAAGACTAGGACCAATACTAACCTATCCTAATCATATAGCCAATATGAGACAATTAGCGGGTCTCACTCCGCCCCTTCAACTCACAACAAGACAACCATGAGGTAGGATGCCTTCTTGCAAGGCAAGGTGGGTCTTGCCAAAATGGTGACACATCCAAACATTAAGCACACAAAATCACATAATGGATGCATCTACAAAAGGAATAGCCACTTCCTCATCAAGTGGCGGAGGCACTAACGAGGAACAAATTTAAGAGCATGTAATCCTTCACAAATACTAGTTCAACAAATTACTAAGGCTAAGAGGATGGCACTAAACCACCTCCAAATGGTGTTAAACTAGACTACTTTCGTCCTCAATTTCCAAATGCTTTCGTCAAGAGCGATCGGATGGTGGTGGAATGATGATCCCTATGATGCTAGTAGCATATGACATGACAAGTCTCGAATTCTCTACAAAAGTAAAGGTCATGGATCGTCCCAAGCTCGACCAAGTGGCTTGACAAAAAGGCTTTTTGGGAATGAAGTGCTCAAATCTTTATACACAATGGGTGGATATGACTATTATTCAAAATTGTCCTCATTTCAACTTTCACATTTCAAAAATTTAAGATGGGGTTTGTCCCTTCCGGGCTAGTGTCCTTTGCTTTCGCCAATCGCTTATTAGGCAACCGGTTAACCTCTAGACAATAGCTTTTCGGGGTGATAGTCACTCTGTCTCTGGGCGGCCGAATTCAACCGTGTGGGGGCCCAATTCAATGGATCCCGCACCAAAGCACATCGAAGTGGTACGCCTCCATCAAAACAACTTAAAATTTCTCGACATTCAACAATTCATAACATTTAAGGTTTCCTTGGCATTAAATTACTTCCACATGACAAAATTCTTTGAAATGAGCACTTCAAACTTATTGATAGAAAATATTTTTGGGTTGCCTTACCACAAGGTCAATCAAGGTCACCTAGACAAGTTAACCAAGTCCACATCGCATCACGGGGTTGGATAGGTGACTCACATGCAAACAATTGACTAGGCTTTGGGTCATGGGTCAAAAGACACTAGTATGACACTATCTAGGGTGTTTTACAACCATTCTAGTAGACAAAGTCTTAAGTTGAACAAGTATTTGTAGTGGCTTAGTTGCTCTTGTCAAAGTTCCAAATTAGGCAATTTTCAAAACATTTCTAACATGCAACTACATGCTATTATGCAACTAATATAAACATCCTAATGCAAATGATTCTATCAACTAGTATGACATATAAACTAAATGCAAGTCCTAAGTTCACATTGTTATACCGCATCAATCAAAATAAAGCCACATAGTCATTAACATAAAGAGGAAAAAGGAGATTGGAAAGATCATACCATGCGGTCTGCAATATCTTCATGTCTCGGATGTGGCGTAGTCGATCAATGTGAACAAGGATAGAACAAACACAATATATACAAAACAATTTGTACAAGACTATAAAAGGAAATAAACATGTTTTTGGGTTTTCAATTTTTCAAGTTTTTATGATTTTCGAAATTTTTCAAATTTTTTTGGATTTTTGGATAAGAGTTAAATGTTAGAATTCCCATCCCCACACTAATATGGGCATTGTCCTCAATGGCCAAAATGATGGAAATTATGCAAAGATGATGCATGATTTCTATACTAAATGCAATCTACACTAAGCTACACTACATGATGCATGGCTTTTGTTATGACGGAGAGGATAATGTAGATTACCTCCCGTTGTGTATACATTAACTTCCCCAAACCGAGTGAGACACTATTGCTAATGTCCAAGGCCGGGTGTAGTTCATGCACACACTATGCAATGTATGAAACTAATTTGTCATTTTGGATTTTAAAAATGGGAACAATAAAATGAGAACACCTCAATGGTACCGAGGTGTGAGTCTTCTATGATGCTAGGACTACTCCAACAATGATCAAAATTAATAAAAATACAAGGTAACAAGACATAAACTTCTTTTCATGAAACTTTGAAAGATAAAGAGGAGAGATGAGAAAACTTCACTTAAACTTAGGTGGGTGCCTCTCGCCCGCTCCACCTAGTGATGAAGTAGTCTTCTAGAAATCGGCATCATCTCCCTCTATATCGCTATCCTAAATCTCCTTTGAAGCATCACTCAAACTTGGGGCCATGAATTCGTCTTCCTCACACTCAAGCTCCACCGTGTCACCTCCACAAGAATTGCCACTCCCCTCCTCTTGCCTACCGTTCGCCCCTTCATTAGCTCTCTCCGAGTTGGGAAAGAGCAAATCCATTTGAGCCCATGAGGGGAAAGCTCCTTCCTCACTAATCCGTCCTCTTCGAACCATCTCGTGATATTGAGGATAGAGCGCATAGTAAGTGTCCACGGAGGTCTCGTATTGACGGTAGCGTAGATCTTGTAAGATTCCCGTGCAAAGTTGTCACGGGGGAGGATGAAGGGGTTTGGATGGTTATACGGTTGGTAGGGGAAAGGGTAGGGAGGCACTTTTATCTTCTCATTTTGAGTTTGTTGTTTTTTGTTGTTGTGGTTGTGGATTTTGAGGTGGTGGTGCTTGCCTTGTTTGACTTGGGATGAGGTAGGATGGCATGGGAGACAAGTTTCCTCTTCTTGGGGAGATACGTGGTAGGTCGACCATTGGAAGATAAATCGGATCGCTTCCTTTTGTCAACCACTTTATCCGCTTATCAACCCCCTCAAGGGTTATCCAATGGTGTTGGAGGAGAAGGAGATCTTCATTAATTCTCGTGTTTCCCGTAAGTGGAGTGTACTCATTGTTCTCATTGAACCTTGGGTTGAAGTGCTTTGCAAGTCTAGTAATGAGTCCTCCATTCACTATGTGCTTCATTCCATCATCATCCCCATTTCTAAACTTTGCCCATTTCTCTAGCAAAACTAGAGGTGCATTGAAGTGATACCCATTTCTCCCTTGAATGTTGAGGTAGGATTCCATAAACACAAGGTCTAATTGGTTCACGATGGCCGGATCTCGGCGGGCAAATAGAGTGCCCGAAAGAAATCGATGTGTAAGCCTCAAGATCGGGTTTTGGATATGAAAAGCAAGACATTCCTTGGTATGAATGAAATCCCGGCCCGTCATGGCCCTCCACAAAGGTTCAATACTATACTTTTTGGGTTTCGATGTTCGGGTAGGCGAAACATCAAGTCCAAACACATTTGCGAATTCTACAAGGGTCATCATCCTAGAAACATTCTCCAACCTAAACTCTATGCATATCACTTTGTTCAAGGTTGTAATCTTCAAAAAGCTCAAAAATTCAAGCACAAGGGACCGATAGGTTGGTTCATACATGCGAAAAAGGGTTGAAAGACCAAAAACCTCAAAGCGAGCTTCCACTTGGTGATAAATCCCAAGTTTCCTCAAGTTAGCATGACATAAAAACTTAGTGGGAAGAATATTCTTACTTAGAAGCCGGTGGAAGACTAATCTTTGCACATCATTGAGGAATTCCACATTTGAGAAGTCATCAAGCCTTGTAAGATCTACAATCTCTTCATGTTCTCTTCTTAAAGTGTTGAGATGGGAGGTAGAGGAACTTCCCATCATTCTTGGTCTTCTTGCACTCCTAAAAGAGGATCTCCTTGGTGCCATTCTTGATTATTAAGTTGGATTCTTTTGATTTATGAAAGGGTAAGGATGTTCCTTGTTGATTGAGTGTTCCCTTTGGAAACCCTAGAAAATTGGGGCTTTTTGATTTTGTGGGTTAAGAGAGTGATTTGGATATGTATGGGAGTTATAAGGAGGTGGGTTTTATAGTGCAAGTGGAAGGAGTAGTGATGTGTCACTATATGTGTGGTGGGGTGTAATTTAATTAGGGAAAAGTCGGGTCAAAACACCGTGGGAGGACGAGCGGATTCGAGCTGAAAACGCTCGGATTCGTGCTCCTCGGGACGGGCGAATTCTGGGCAATACGCCCGGATTCTGTCACAGCGAAAAATTTCCAAAATTCGACATTTCAAAGATGGGCGTCCCGAGCATGAGACGCTCGGATTCTTGTACAATGGGACGGGCGTCTTCTTCTGAGGACGGACGAATTCCTTTACATAAATTTTTCCTTGAAAAGCACAGGTAAAAAGACGGGCGTCTTCCTTCAAATCCGGCCGGATTCTTCAAGACGGGCGTTTTTCCCTCTGGGACGCTCGGATTCGACCTCAGTCCAAAAATATTCAAATCCTCAGCGTAGCTAGACGGACGGATTCTTCTCAGAACGTCCGGATTCCTACAATACGACTGGATTCCAGGGAATCCGCACGGATTCGGGCTGTGAATTTCTTCCCTTGACTTTTTCTCCTCTCTTAGATGCGTCCCCACACTTGAGAATTCGTTCCTTCCTTCATTCAAAATTCATTAGTAACCCTCCCTCACTTACGCTCATGAAAAGAGTTCATGCTTTTTATTAAAATAAATGCAATTAAACAATAAATACAAGTTAGAGGGTTAGTATATTTACAAGTGGCGGTTTAGGGAGGACTCCACCAAACTCTCCCTTAGATGGTCCTTTCAAGGGTAAGGAGGTCCGAGGTAGATGACCTCGACCTCTCCAACAAATGCTCCTTCATAGTATGGCTTCAACCTTTGACCATTTACCTTGAACTTGCTTCCATCTTCCACCTTGAGTTCGAAATCTCCATATTTCCCAACTTCGGTTATCACATAGGGACCCATCCATCTAGAGTTCAATTTTCCCGGAAAGAGTCGGTAGCGGGAATTGAATAGAAGGACTTTGTATCCCTTGTGCAAGGCCTTTTGTCTAATTCTCTTATCATGAAGCAATTTCGTTCTTTCTTTGTAAATCTTCGCATTCTCATAGGATTGTAGTCGGAATTCTTCCAACTCTTGGATTTGAATCATCCTTCTTTGACCGCTCAATTTGAGATCAAGATTAAGTGCTCGGATTGCCCAATAAGCTTTGTACTCCAATTCAATTGGCAAATGACATGCTTTTCCATATACAAGCTTGTAAGGGGAGGCTCCTATGGGAGTCTTATAGGTCGTCCTATAAGCCCAAAGAGCATCATCAAGCTTTGTGCTCCAATCTTTCCGAGTCTTGTTCACAACTTTCTCAAGGATTTGCTTGATCTCTCTATTTGAAATCTCAACTTGACCGCTTGTTTGAGGATGATATCCCAAGCCGGTTCTATGTTGGACCCCATATTTGGTCAAAAGGGATGCAAGCTTCTTCTCATGGAAATGCGTTCCTCCATCACTAATGATCGCTCTAGGAACTCCAAATCTTGGGAAAATTATCTTCTTGAAAAGCTTGGTGACCATTTTTGCATCATCATTTGGGGTGGCAATTGCCTCAACCCACTTTGAGACATAATCTATGGCCACAAGGATGTACTTATTCCCATTGGATGTCACAAAGGGCCCTTGGTAGTCGATCCCCCAAACATCGAAGATCTCTACCTCTAGAATGCCCCTTTGTGGCATTTCGTTTCTCCACGAGATATTTCCCGTTCTTTGACAAGCGTCGCAATGAATGATGAATTCTCTTGTATCTTGAAACATTGTAGGCCAATAGAAGCCCGATTGGAGGATTTTTGCAACGGTTCTCCTTGCTCCATGGTGCCCACCATAGGGCGATGAATGACATCCTTCCAAGATTCCTTGGATTTCCCATTGAGGGATACATCTCCGGTAGAGCCCATCACTACACTCCTTGTAGAGGTTTGGGTCATCCCAAAAGTACCTCTTCACTTCAAATAGGAATCTCTTCCTTTGGTTGTGGTTCAAATTTGGAGGGAGTACCTTTCCAACAATATAATTGGCATAATCGGCAAACCATGGGGTGATGTGCCTTTCAAGTTGTGTTTGTATGGCCATCAAAATATCGTCGGGGAATGAATCATTGATCGGGGTTTCTCCATTTTCATCATGAAACCGGATCCTTAACAAGTGATCCGCCACTACATTCTCTGCTCCTTTCTTGTCTCTTATTTCCAAGTCAAATTCTTGAAGAAGCAAAATCTATCTCAACAATCTTGGTTTTGCCTCCTTCTTTATCAAGAGATGCCGGAGAGCACGATGATCCGAAAATACAATCACCTTGGATACGAGTAAATAGGAACGGAATTTATCCAAAGCATATACAATGGCAAAAAGCTCCTTTTCGGTTGTGTCATAATTCACTTGGGTGGGGTTGAGGGTCTTGCTTATGTAATAGATGGCGTGAAGAGCTCTCCCTACCCGTTGGCCGAGAACCGCTCCAACGGCGTAGCTGCTAGTGTCACACATAACCTCGAAAGGTAACTCCCAATTCGGGGGTTGGATAATTGGTGCCGAGATTAGTGCTTCTTTGATCCTATTAAAAGCTTCAACGCACTCATCAGTGAATTGGAATTGGGCATCTTTAAGCAAAAGTTGAGTGAGGGGTTTCGCTATTTTTGAAAAATCCTTTATGAAACGACGATAAAAACCCGCGTGACCGAGAAAACTTCTCACCCCTCTAACATTCACGGGAGGTGGGAGTTTCTCTATCACCTCAACTTTAGCTTTATCGACCTCGATGCCCTTTTCCGAAATCAAATGACCCAAGACAATTCCTTTATTGACCATGAAGTGACACTTTTCCCAATTTAAAACAAGACTAACATCTTCACACTTTTGCAACACAAGAGAAAGATTATGCAAACATGAGTCAAAGTCCTTTCCATAAACACTAAAATCATCCATACAAACTTCCATTATGGTCTCTAGGTAATCGTAGAAGACACTCATCATGCATCTTTGGAAAGTGGCGGGGACATTACATAAACCAAAAGGCATCCTCCTATATGCAAAAGTGCCATAAGGGCATGTGAATGTGGTCTTATGTTGGTCATCCGGGTGTATAGGGATTTGGAAGAATCCCGAATACCCGTCAAGGTAACAAAAGAATTTGTTGGAGGCTAACCTCTCAAGCATTTGGTCAATGAATGGTAAGGGGAAGTAGTCCTTTCTTGTTGCAGAGTTTAATTTTCGATAGTCAATGCACATACGCCAACCGGTGATCATTCTTGTGGGTATTAGTTCATTCTTCTCATTTGTCACTACCGTGGTACCTCCTTTCTTTGGTACCACTTGGACGGGGCTAACCCACAAAGAATCCGATATGGGATATATGATTCCCGCATCAAGTAATTTCATGACTTCTCCTTTGACAACTTCTTGCATGTGGGGGTTCAATCTTCTTTGGGGTTGAATGGTAGGTCTATGGTCTTCCTCTAGATGAATTCTATGCATGCAAAAGTTGGGACTTATCCCCTTAAGGTCATCTAGACTATAACCTATAGCTTTCTCATGTTGTTTCAACACATCAAGTAATTTTCCCAATTGGTCATCATCAAGTCTATCATTAACAATCACGGGTTTGGTCTTTGATTCATCAAGGTAAGCATATTTCAAATTTGGGGGAAGGGGTTTCAAAGTAGGAGTTTGTACCTTACTTTCCTCCTTTGGAGTTTCATTGAGAATTTGCTCCATCTCCATTAGACATTCCATTCTCATAGCATATTCGACTTCATTTTCGACCTCATCATATTCAAATTCCATGATGGTTCCTCTTGCTCTTGAGTTTGTAAAATCTCTTCTAGGATGGACTGCTCATCCTCTATGGGTTGACATGCTTCCACTAGAATATTATGCACTAATTCGGATTGTGCACGAGTAAGTTCCTTGTTAGCTAGAGCGGCCTCAAAAAGATCCACCTCCAATTCCCAATACATATTGTTAGCCTTACTTGCTTCCAAGGCTTCCAATGCTTGCATGGGATCCTTGAAGTAAGGTATACTCAAGTGGTCCTCTACAAAACAATCTATGAAATCCATCTCGCAAAATATCGAACAACTCGAAAACAATTAGAGCAAACCTTGAGGAGTTTTACTTCCCCAAGGCAAAGAAAAGACACAACTAATAACAATAAAAGAAATCTAAATCAAACAAACACCGTCCCCGGCAACGGCGCCATTTTTGATCGGGTCCGTTTCGTGTTCACAATTAAAGATGTGGTCGTTGGGTCACGGTCGAATCAAAACACAATTTAAAACTTCACAAACAACTCTACAATTAGTAAAGAGGCAAGTAAAGGTCGGATCCCAAGGGACGGGAATTGAAATGAGATTTCTATTGAAACTAGTGGTGTCTTAGGGGTGTCACAATTTGGGTTGATGTAGAAGGTCACTAACTAAAATAGCAATGAAAATAAACTAGCAAGATGAATTAAAAAGGGTTGTAAACAATTGATTAAAAAGCACTAGGGTGTCATGGGATCATAGGGGAATCATGGGATATGATCATACAAACATGTTCTCAAATTATAAGCAAGCAATTATTGTTGTGATGGATTGAGTTAGGTTATATCTTACAATCCTAGGAAATTTTGGGTCCCGGAGCCGAATCGATTAGATTGTACAACACCTACAAGTCGACTTAATCTTCCCTACTCAACAACATGCATGGTCTAATGAGACTCGAGTTGGTTTATATCTTACAAGTCTCATTGAAAAGATAGGTGATGGTGGTAAATGCAAGGATTCATAGGCTTAGCATTTCATCAAACATAACATGTGCATGAGTTAAGATCAAAACAAGCAAGCAAATAAACCATGGAAGCATATTAATTTAAGCATGAATCATTTCCCATGTTGGTTTCCCCTAATCACCCATTAACCCTAGCTAAAAGACTACTCACTCATTATCATGTTGATCATGCTAGGAAGGTTGTCAATCATACCAACAAATTGAAACATGATGAATAAATGAAAGTAATTAACAATAATTAAAAAGGGATTAAGAGATTATACCTACTAATGATTCCAATAACAAATCAAGAATAATAGAAGTACTTGATGTTTGATTGAGAGGTTGTCAATCTCCTAAATAATAACCCAAATAATCTTCAATTACCCAAAATAAAGGATGAACAAGAGAGAGATTAAAGAACTAAAACTTGGATTAAAACTTGATTAATACTTGATTACAATATTAAAGAGAGATTTGATTGATATTAACTACACTAATTATTGATAAGAAGAACATGCTCCTCTAATTAGACTAATGGGGTATTTATAGTGAAAATTAGGGAGGATGCATTAGGGTTAACTAAGGGCTAAACTAGTAATTACACTTTTTAGATTGAGCAAGGAGGAGCCGGTATTTTCCGAAGGAAGGGCTTCTTTCTTTCTTTGCTTGAAGAAGAGGAAATCGGCTGTGAAGGAATCCGTGCGGATTAGGGTCGGGACGGGCGGATTCTGGCGATGGAATTCGAGCGGATTCGAGAGAATCTGGGCGGATTGTGGCGGTGCAATCCGAGCGTATTTGGAGGAAGCCGCTCGGATTGTGCTGTGAGGAGACGGGCTGATTGGAGACAATCCGCTCGGATTGTAGTTCAGCACAAATTCTTCTTCGTTTCTTCCCTTTTCTTCATGAAATCCTTGGGGATTTCCTCGGGGACTCAAGGATCCTTTCTCAACATTGCTCATCTACTATAATATGTACAAAGGCCTTCTAATCTTGTCTCTCCTTGATGCTTGGTCATTGGATTCGATCAATTTAGTCTTGTTTTGCCATGAAAATGCAAGATTCCTACTCCTTTCCTACCAAGGGATCAAAATCACAAAGAATATGCAAAACAAAGAACTAAAGATAGTAAATGACCAAAATATGCACTAAAAAGCATGGGAACGAGGCTAATTCAGGGACTTAATGTGCGCTAATTATGGTCACATCAGTGACAAATTTGACATGTTACTATAGACATGTCATTTAAATAATGCATTTTTGACAAATTAAAAATCATTATATAAACAAAATAAATCACATACAAAAATTAACTAGTAATTCACAATTACCATAACTTAAAATGGGTCATTTAATTATAATCATAACTACTTGTATTTATAATAACCAATTCATTCTTATTTTAATTGTTTCTTAAATAATAAATAAACCTTAAGTAATAAAACAATTTAATTACTTAACACGAATCTTATTTTATCAAATTACAATAAGATACGTACTATCACTCACAAAATCATTTGTTCAATTTTAAGGAATTAATTAACTTGTATCATCATACAGTCAATCAATTTATCAATTAAGAATGTTTCCCTAGAGGTATGACCTTAAGGGATCAACTGATCACCACCGTCGCATGACAGTAATGTCAAACTCTAGTCTGCCAATCATTACCGATTAATGTGGATCAGTTGACAATAAAATGTTACATTCCCTTATGTATTCTTAATATGAGATTTAAACATGTGATCGCATTATTTTCGAGGACACATACTCCAACAAGGTCTTGTCAAGGCTCCTTGGTATATAGGGGTGTTACAGTGTTTCCTTCAGCATGGGGAAATCTTAGTATTCTTGTATAATTAAGTGTGTTTCCTTCGGCATAGGAGGTTGTTGGTTTCCAGAATCCCGGTGTGAGGTACTTAGCCAACGCTTAAATTAAGTGTTATTATGTAATTAAGGTGAAAGAAGTTACATCTCCAAGGTCTTGGTTGGAAGGCATGTCTGGACTTTTGTTTTTGTTGACTATAAATCCTTCCTTTTTGTCTATCAGGTTGTACTTGTTAAGCTTAACTTCAAAGACATGGGTTTCTCCGACCAATTTTCGTCCTGGTAATAGTTTAGTGAATGAGTAATTAGTAATCTCATTTATTTAAACATTTAAGTATTTCAAAATTTTAAAGATTGTTTGTTATATACCTCACTGTTGTCGCTCAAAAGTGTAGTAACTGGTACTTGTATAAGACTCTCTGCCAATCTGTCTAACAACACAAATGTGTTGTTGCCCGTGTGATCTTCAACCTCGAATTCCACTCTGTACCTATATAGTTGATAATAAATAGATGTACCATATATTCATATGTTAAGCATTACTTTAATTAATAGGAAGAACAACAGGTTTCTTACCTTGTGATCGGGATATCTGCCGGTTTTTTACAAAATCGGCATATTTTTTCTCCGTCTTCATATATTAACTTCTTGCGACAGCTTAGGCAAGAAGTGAAGTACCAAGGCTTTGTCGTATTGATTCTGGTGATAGTCGATTTGCATATGACCTTTGTCCCATCAGCAACATTACTAGCATATGTCAACTCGGTAAGTTCTTTTATTGTCAATGTTCGTATATTTTCTATGTCCTCAGAAGCATAATATGTGTCTAACTCAAAATTCGAATTGGCAGTATCAATCCTTTATGCGTAAGATAATAGTTTATGGATCTTATTTTTTAGTACGTAGTTTAAAAGTGTGCTAAAGAGAATATTAGTTACCCTTCAATGTACTCTTTTTTCTGAGGCAGGTTGATATCTTCATATATTCTAGTTTGATCTGTTGGACCCATTGTAATATTTCCTGCAGTAGACATATTCTTCAATTTGTGTGCCTATTTTGTCTTGAAAGTAAGAGAGGTATTAATAACAAAGCTTTGTAATACCGTTAAAAAGTCTTCGTTGTGAGAGACGTTAGTACGACCACATTCGTTTTTGTAGTGTCAGAGTTAAGGTGGTCACCGAAGATTTTGGCAACATGAGACCAAAGAGTTATGTTCAATGCATCTCCACTGCACAAAATTTATATCTGTAAGTTACAACAACTTATCTGTTTATCATAATGCATTAATTTAAATTGTAAAACTTACCTGTTAAGTTCAATGTCAATGACGCTTTTGAGAACTATTTCTTCCAATTTTCCCGGTTTCTTCAATCTATCAATAACATCTACCGCACAAAGTAATCTTTAGCAAAAACGAATTTTATTATATAATAAGTAGCATAGTCAAATGTCGATAACAATACCTGTTGGTTGAATTTCCTTATCTGCACGAAGCTTGCTTGTGTCGTGGGGAGCCAGGTCAAAAACTTGTTGCTGGACCCTTTCATCTTCCTCTAAAGGTTGGACAAACGTTGCGAATATAAAATTTATTATGAGATTGTTTGCGACACATCTATATGTTGGTTTATTATCTTTCACTTCAAAGTTCTTGATTAAATACATGTGACCTTCTTTCAACTTCTCTTTATAATGTGTGGTATCATCCCAATTGATTGAACCTTGGATGGCGTTTCCCTGTCTCACATGTCGCTGTCAGTTTTTTTTTTTTTTTTTTTTGTATAATATAGTTGATATGGTAGTTTTATAGAAGAATACATGTTGGTAGGTTACTTACCGTTTCATCAGCAAGTATAACGTCAATTCCCATGAAAGACTTCTTTAGCCAAGTTATATTGTCCCACATTCTAACCACCCTTACTTTAATTTCCAATCTTGCTTTTTCTTTGCTAAATCTGCTATAAGGTCATATTTTGATACATCGAGCGATTCCCTTGACCTGTTTAGTATAAAAACGGCGAACAAATTTATGCTTGAATTGAACTACCTATATCACATAGAAAGAACGAATAGTCAAATTTAATTATTATAAGATACTTTTTCTTGTTTGTGTTGGCCATATGCTTTCCAAGATTAGCTGACATCTTCAATATGTTGAGTTTGAAGGTGTTACGATTTAAAAACATGAATGGGGATTTGATCAAAGATGGCGAAGAGTATTGGGTATTGACGTTCTATGAAGATCTGTTTAAATGAATAGTCTCAATGATGTTTATTTTCTTATATAGTGTTATTAGATTTCCTATTTAATTCTATAGCCGAACTTTTAAGGAACGTTTACGTAAGGAGGGATTTTAATTTTAATTAAACGTATCGTAGTTCTCTATCGTTCTATGATGATGTACTAATTTATTTTATGGTAATTAACCATCTTCTCTTCTTCTCTAAATATTTAGGAAAATTACCAAGAGTTATATATTAAATTTTATATTATATTATATACTTTAATGACTTTAATGTGATTTCCTTAAAAATGTATCAAAGCATCTTTATATTATTAGACTTTAAACCAAAACTATATAATATTTACATTGAAGTCCTTTGATTGGGTCTATCACACTGTGCTATGAATTTAAAACTATATAGTATAATTAATTTGTATAGATTTCGTTAATTACATTGAAGTCCCTTGGTTTCTGGAATTAATATATAGTATTGATTTTATTATTGCATCTCATACATAACTCGTATAAATAATATAAAATATATAATTATGAAATACGGGATATTACACTCTTCTCCCCTTAAAACGAACTTCCTCCCTGAAGTTAACCTCACTCTCTCTTTTCCTCCAATCTTATCAATGAGAGGCTTGTAGTCCTGAGCACTAAGTCTGGTAGTCTTAATGGGAACTCCTAGGTATCTAAAAGGCACTCTCCCTTGAACTAGCCCAGATACATGTAAGAAATCAGACCTCAACACTTCATTCACCCCATTAAAGTACACATTTGACTTCCCTTTACTCATCTTGAGACCTGAAGTAGCTGAAAAAGTAGAGAATGTCCTGATAATTGTCTTAATTGATGGTGCATTTCCCTTACAAAATAATAGCAGATCATCTGCAAACATTAGATGGGAGAGGCTCAAAGATTTAACGAGGGGGTGGAATTTGAACCCCATAGTAGATGTAGAGCACAAAAATAATCTAGTCAGGTACTCCATACAAATGGTAAACAGAAGAGGAGAGAGAGGGTCCCCCTGTCTCAACTCTCTTTGACCCTTGAAGAAACTGATGGTGAGCGAGTAGTTATTCACTCCATCAAATACATTTATATTCTCAACAAACAACTAGATAGTGGTTAAGTCGAGGTCGATCCACGGGAGGGTGTGCTTTGGGTTCTAAGTCTATCTATCTCAATTTATGCTAGTGTCACAATTATTGGGGTTTGAAGTTGATGAGTCTAAACTAATGAAAGCAATAAAGTAAAGCAAGCAATAAATTAAAAGATGTAAACAAATGATAAACAATACTAGGGAATCATGGGATCATAGGGGAATCATGGTAAGATAGCATAAATGATTCATGTAGATGCAAGCAATTATTATCGTTGGAATCAATTTAGTGCATCTCTTACAATTTTTAGGGTAAACTTAGGTCTCGAAGCCGAGTCGGTCAAGACTTTACAACACCTACAAGTCGACTTGGTTTTCCCTATTCCTAGTGAGATAACATAAATGAGTCCTAAGAAGGTTTGGGTCCCGGAGCCGAGTCGGTCAAGACTGTACACCACCTACAATAGACTTAGTCCTTCCTAATCAACTATATGCATGGTCTAACAAGCCTTGAGTTGGTTTATGTCTTACAAGTCTTTATTAAAGGATAAGAGAAACATGCTAGGTTGTCAATCAAGCATTTTATCAAACATGACACGTGCATAAGTTGGAAAACAATAAGCAAGCATTCATATAAACTCATTAAGCATAAATCTTCCCCATGATTAACTCCCCTAATCCCCCACAAATCCCTAGTTAGGAAACTACTCACTTATGATCATGGAAAACATGCTAACAAGGGTGTCAATCATATTAACAAGTCTAAACATGATGAATGAATAAAACAATAAACAATAAAGAATAAAGAGTAAAGCGATTATACCAATATTAAGGTGAACAAATGGAAAGGCAAGAATATTAGAAGAAAACTTGATTGATTGATGAAGAGTTGTCAATTCTCCAATAATAACCCAATAATCTTCAATTACCCAATAATAAATCTTGAACAATGATTAAGGAAAAATTAAATTGCAATTTTGTGGAATGATTGAGATTAATCTATTCTAATCTACTCCTAATCTAATCTAAGGAAGCTTGATTTAATCTAAGAAAACTTTGTTAATTACCTAGGTAGTACAATGGGGTATTTATACTAAAAATTAAGTACAAGAATTAGGGTTACAAAGGGCTTAAATGACGATTAAGTCCTTAAGAGAAGATTGATGTCTTGCAAGTCCCGCAAGGCCACGCACGTCCTAGCTCGCAAGTCCCTCAAGGACACGCACGACTCCCCATTGTAAAGAAAAGCTTCCTACATAACAATCCGCTCGACCCTAGTGAAAAACACGCGTCCTGAGCTTCAACTCGAGCGGGTTGAAAATGACCCGAGAGGGTTGAGCTGTAACTCGCTCTACTTGAGCTTGACCCGAGCGGGTTGAGCTGCTGTTTCCCTTTTTCTTGCTTTTAGGCCAATGATTCTTCTATATACTCTTTATTCCTACATCCTTGGTCATCATTCTTTCCTCCTCTTCATACTAGTCCATCCAAGATCGTCAACAAGCTTCCGAATATGCGCGAGATACGGGAATTCCGCCTCATTATCTCCTTTCATATAAAACATATAAAATGCACTAGGAAAGCAAAATAGAAAGGATTTGACGGATAAAATAACCATGAAATGCTATATTAGTATGCAAAATTAGGCTTAGTTAGGGGACTAAATGTGCTAAATTAAGACCCACATTAAACATCCCCAAACCGAACCTTTACTCGTCCCGAGTAAGGAAGTGACTAGAATTAGACCTTTATTTAAACTATCCTAATAATATAACCGATGTGAGATAATTAGCGGGTCTCACTCCGCCCCTTCAACTCACAACAAGACATTTATGAGGTAATATGCCTTCTTGCAAGGCAAGGTGGGGCTTGCCAAAATAGCGATAAATTAAGCATTAAGCACTCAAAACAAGTAATGGATGCATCTACAAAAGAATAGCCACTTTCCTCATCTAAGTGGAGGAAATCACCTACAAGGGAAGCAATTCAAGGGCACACACTCCATCATAGATATTGGTTCTCCTAGTTACTAAGTCCAAGAGGATACAAACAAGTCACCTCCAAGTTGTGTTAAACTAGGTTACCTTTGTCCACAATCGCTAAATGATTTTGTCAAGAGCCAAGTCCTTATGGTGTTAGAAAACACTGTAGGATCACGGGATTCCCCCTCTTGCCTAGACAAGAAGAAGGGTCATCCCCTCTTCACCATGCAATAAAAATGAGATCAATGGATAAAAAGAGATCAAGATGTTTTGAGTTTCACATTTGTAGTTTGCTTTTTTATTTGTTTTTGCCCCCCAATTTCTTGTGGCTTTTGACATTTGAGAACATTTCTTGCCATTTTTTATGTTTGGCATTTTTGATACATTGGCAATTCTTTTAAATATTGAATTTTTGAACATTTTTCAAAGTAACTCCATTTGTAACAAGGGTACTTTTATTAAAGCACAGGAGTCTATTTTTCCTCCTCTTTTCATTGATGCATTTTGCATACATTTTGATTTTGATTTTGGTACTTGAACTCAATTTGGAGATTTTTATGCCCATTCCCTTTTGTTGACAAAAATTGATGATAGAAGTGAAAGAACGGTTGCATGGCTTCAAAGGTCACCTTGGAATAAACGGTAGCCAAGGAGTTATCACACCACAAGATACTGTTGACTAGGCCATAGTTCAAGGGTCAAAAGATACTAGTAGGACACATTCTAGGGTGTCTTGAGGGTATTCTAGTAAACAAAGTCTCAAGGAGAAAAATTATCTACAACGGCCTTATATACACTTGTCAAGCTTCCCAAATAGGCATTTTCACAAACATTTTCTAAAATGCAACTACATGCCATGATGCAACTATCATATATACAATTCTAATGCATATTCTTCTATCAACTAAAATGCCAAATAATCTAGATGCAAACTCTTAGCAAAACATTGGTTCATACCGCATCAATCAAAATATAACCACATTGTCATTAACATATAAAAAGGAGGAAGGAGATTTGGAAAGATCATACCATGCGGTCTTCTATTTCCTTGATGCCTCGAATGTGGCGTAGTCGACCCAATGTGATAAGAGCGACAAACAAACAAACAAATATATACAATATAACTACTTGAAGGGGAGGGATTGGCAGGAATATGCAGCAACCAGTAACTCCAGCTGGGTGTGGAGGAGGATTTGCAGGGTGAAGCAAGTGCTGGTTGCTGGGTACATGCATGGGATATGGCAGGTGCAACCGTCTGGTTACACTCCTACTGGCTGTTATGAGTGGCTCAGAGGAACAAGATCCAAGGTGGAGTGGTATAGTGCTGTATGGGATAACTGGAACCTGCCCAAACACAGGTTCATGGGTTGGCTGATTGCTCATAATTCCTTGCATACAAATAGCAGGCTTAAGAGTTTTGGGATGGACGTTGATGGTTTATGTGTTCTATGTGGTCTAGCAGATGAGGCACAGTAGCACTTAATTTTTGCGTGTGCCTACAGTAGGAGAGTTCTACAGTCTTTGACAGTATGTACTGGTTTAAAGCTCCCTGAGACTGATATCTTGCACTGGTGCGTCCATAATCCTGGTTTGAAAATTCAGAGAGGGGTGAAGAATGCATTGGTTATGAGCACTATGTACCAGGTGTGGCAGCAGAGGAACAAATGTAGACTAGAGCAGGTGCTGCTGAGGCCTATGTGTGTGGCTCAGATGATCAGTGAGGACATGAAGAAGAGGATAAAGGAAAGGGACAAGAGTTGGATGACTACACATGAGCTAGATTGGTTAGGAGGCTTAAAGTTTATTTGATTTATGAAAAATTTAGCCTATCTAGTATGTAATTGATACCTTTCGGTGTATATATATATATATATATATATATATATATATATATATATATATATATAATATACTCACATTTTACCAAAAAAAAAATATATATATATATATATACAATATATACAATTCTACACTACAAAGGAAAGAACATGTTTTTGGAATTTTTAAATTTTTAAATTTTTATGGATTTTGTTTTTATGAAATTAAAGAACATATTTTTGGGATTTTTCGAAATTTTCCAATTTTTATGCATTTTTGGAATATAAATTCCCATCCCCCACTTTATTTTGGACATAGTCCTCAATGTACATGTAGGAGTAGGAATGAAATAGAAATACATGTTTTTTTGGATTTTTGAATTTTTATGGAAATTGAAGTACAAATGCAATGATATGATATGAATGAATGCATGGTCTAACTAAATACAATTCTATATGACATATAACTAATGAATTAAATCTAAACTACACTAGATGATGCATGTTTTCTATGGTCACCTATGATCAAACCTCCCCAAACCGATTTAAGCACTATTTCTAGTGTAAAAAGGAATAGGTTTGGTCATTAGTGACTATGCATGAACTCAAGTCTACATGCAACTAACTATATGAATCATATGAGATATATTATAATGCAAGCTATACTATATGATTGACTATGATGTATGTTTCTGCATGGTTGAAGCTCCCCAAATCGATTTTAAACACTATTGCTAATGTAGGAAGAAAGGGGTTTAATCATGAGGTAACTACATAAAAGCAATTATATATGAGAGATAGGGAAGGAAAGGGTTATTACAATCATTGTAGGAGATGAAGATGGTAGATAGGATGCATACATAGCAATGTCACGTGCCAAATGAGAGAAAAGGGTGAATTTCAGGGTCAACCCGCTCGAGTCCAGTATAACCCGCTCGGGTTCAGCCTCAACCCGCTCGAGTTGATTTCGATCCGCTCAAGTTAAGGCTCGGGACGCCCGTTTTCTCAGAAAATCGCCCAGATTCTTGGGCAGAGAGAAATCCTTCTTTTCTTTCAGTTTCAACTCGCACAAGTTGATGTCAGGACCCACAGATTTCAGCAAATTTTGACCCAACACCTTTTTGATGATAAGAAAGATGTTCACAAGTCCAAATTCTCCATTTTCTTCATTTCTTTACATTTGCTACCTACCCATTTTAATCAATTTCTTTCAAAAAGCTTAATCAAAATATGAGATCCCTCTTTTTCATCTCTCATGCGATGAATGCATGCAAGATTACAATAAATGCAAGTATATTACAAATGGTGGTTTGAGATAGGACTCCACCAAACTAAGTCAAATGGCAAATTCCTTTATCCATGGAGCTCGATGCTCTTAATAATTGATCAAAAGCTTGTGAATGGTTCTCAAGTAAGCATGAGTAGGTTTTGAACCATTTCAAGATAGAGTACGGCCAATTCATGAAGAGCCTCTCTTTAAACTTTTTCCCTTTCACCTTTGCTTTGTCATGATGGCCTTCCCGATTCTTGTAACTAGCAAACTTAGAATTCTTATCGGGAGGCTTCCAATCTCTCCCGTCCCCCCTCAAAAATAGAGACGGTGATAGCATTCAGATTTATCAATCCTTCAAGAATAGAAGGAGAATTCTCATAGCATTGATGACGGGCTAGCTTAGGAATTGAGAATGTGTGTGCCAAGTCTCCACAAGTAAGCTCATTCGTAACTTTGTTCTTGAGCTTATCGACCAAGTACCTTTTATATGACAATTTGACCTCTTGGAGAAGGTTTACCATATCATCTCTGAAGAGTCTATCGATCCGAAGTACTCAAGGGGGGGGGGGGGGGGTGAATTGAGGATTAAAAACTTTAACCTACTTTTTCGATTGCACGTGTATAATTAATTATTTAAAGTTTATTGATTAAACTTTAACTAATCAATTCGTTAATGAATTAAAACAATGCAAATAAACGAAAGAGAGAGAGAGAGAGACACGGATTTTTGAAGTGGTTCAGTTTCACAAATCGAAACCTACGTCCACTATTCTCGATTAATAAATTCAGTACCTTTCTACGGATTACAAATTTACTAACCCAACTCGTACAACTAACCCTAGTTGTAACTCAAGTGAGTACCTTTAAATACTCGAGTGACTAATTTACGCTAATAAGAAAGCACTAACGATTCTACTAAAAGTTCACGTTAATGAACGAGTAAGAAATCAATTAAGCACTATTATCTTATAACGATAACAAAAGAACGAATGCACAAGTATATATGACGCACGACCTTTTCAAAATAACAAAACGGTTTTTGCTTGTAAAACACGGTTTTTGCTTTTAAAAGTAAAACCAAATTATGCTCAAAGGTCTTGTTTTTAAATGTAGCAAGGAGTAGAGTATTTATAGCAAGAGAGGAAGCGGAGCACACGGTTTCCACGAAACCCTAGTGGCCGAAACAATAGATATGTAAACAAATCATATCTTTGTTATTTCTTTCCTTAAAACTCTAAGAGATAATAGAGAATACTCCAAAAGATAATTTATAAATTATTCTCCTATTTTCCTTTCCTTAAATCTTAAGATATGATAAGATTTTCCATAACAAAAATATCCTTATCATAAATAACCATATCAAGCTAAATATTAAAGATATGTTAAGATAATTCTAGAGAATAAAATCTTAACAATAAACAACTTTTATCCTTAAGCTCACACGAAATCAACACGGCTCATATGCCTCGTTTTTCGTGAAAACCCTAGCTTGATATTAGGTTAGATTTAGGGTTTAAGAGTATGCCATACTAGAAACATTAATTAGTAATATAGCCCAACTCATAAGTTGATCCAATATAATTACTAATTATAAGATTAAAAACCACACTCAATATGAATATGGGCTTCCTCATTAAATAAATACTATTTGCTAAAACATTTAAAAGAGACAAAAATATTTTTCAAAAACAATTTGAAAACTTCTTAAATCGTGCGTTATATAAGCTTAACATTTCAATGTTGTAGTAGAAAAGCTATAACATTGAGCTCTTTCATAAGTAATGTTATAGCTGTGAAGCTATAACCTTACTAACATAAGAAATCCATTCTTATGTTACCATTACGAGATAATCACCTACACTATTCTAATCTTCTAAGGAGATCTTCGAGTATAGGCTACTTCATCATTCAAGCTTGATAAATCTTTAGATGAGCTTCATCTTCTCATGACGCTTGAATAATTCTTTCACTATCTTGCAATATCTTAATCCTTGATTGAGGGCTTGATCACAATAAGTTCTTGTATACTTTCATCACAAACCTTTAAGCTTTGCAAAAAATAAGTCTAATCTGAATAGACCAAAAGAACAATTACGCGCAACGAGTATATATAATATAAAGTACTCCTGACATCATCAAAACATAAACATATATTCTATATGGTTCAACAAATTCCCCCTTTTTGATGATGGCAAGTCTCCTAAAATTGTGACTAAGTATATAGTTCCCCTCAATATAATACCGTCATCTTTATAGAAAGAGATCAACGTAAGATCAAACGATTATATTCAAAATCGAAACTTAAAGGGCTTTAAGAGACAATTGGTCTTGATAAGGAGCAAGCTTAGGCAAATGCTTACCATGGTCGTTCTTTCCCCCTCTTGACATCATCGACACGATAAGAGTAAACATAAAATGACTAGAATAATATACGACGAGACAAAAGATAAGAACGATTAAGAAACATAGATAAACCATAACCATAAGTACCTACGAATTAAGGTAGCATACAAACCAAAGAAAACATGTTTAAGCCAAATGGGCCGAATTAAACAACATGTTTAAGAACTACTTGGGCCATAACCACAAGTAGTATGCCAAAAATGGGCCGAATGGTGACAAGTTTAGAAAGCAAAATACACCATTAGAAAACAAAAGAAAATAAGGCCATAAAGGGAAAGTGCGAACACAGGGGAGGGGTAAGGTAAGGCTAAGTGTGACGGGTTTTGTACGGATTAACGTAATCAGGACGAGTACGAAATTCCAAGGCATGAAGACGATCAAATGAACTCCGCACAAGTGTAGCTTGGTCTTGAAGGCTTGTCTCAAAGTTAAGGACCTTCAAACACAAGGCCTTTGTCGCCTCCAAAGTGATAGCTTGATCGGCCTTCATAGCTTTCCCGTCCATGACTAATGCACCTCATTGACTAGTAAAGAAAGAGAGACGATGACCGTGTTGAAACACTTCCTCACGAATAGCCACCAAATCCCACTAGAAACCTGCAAGCCTCTTATCAAACCCTTTTATCCACGCATAAACCCGAGCACTATCCAATCCACCAACCGAGGACCGTGATGGTCCGACCCGAGACATAGCCGTAGCCAAGGCGGTGGTTTGCTCCTCAAACATAGCCATTAAAGACCCCATAAAAGCATCTAATTTGGCTTCCATAGCCACCACTCCGACTTTATTAGTACTTTTATCAATACCCTTAGCAAAGACCAATTCGGGTCCTTCAAACCCGAGACCCACCAGCTGTAACACCCCCATACTCCGAGTGCCTTACCAGGACCACTCAGGTATGAAGACATCACCATCTCGGTCGCCCGAGGTATGATAATCAAATAGACAAAACGGAAACAATATTTATTATAAATAGTTTAATGATAAATACAATCCTCAAAACCAAACCAAAGTACAGTACATTATTCCAAACTATCTGTTCTCAACTGAAATGTAAATAAATGCTAAACTATAGCGGAAGACTCTATCGTCATGTCGTGGCCATCCCAGCTATCCCAGTACTCATCTCTATACCTGTTCAATATCTGCTCACCATCCCCGAATGGATCACCGCAGGTTTTACAAAACAACACCGGGGTCAGTACTAATCACACAATCAATATAAATAACAATAATAAGACAACCATACAGCTGAACTGTCACACACACATACACACACCACCAACTCCCATCATCTCAATATCGATCGTCCTTTGGACCACCCGCGATGGGGGACCGCTGCCGTTCCCACCTAAGCCCCGCTCATCGTACGAGCGATAACCCTGTCCATTAATGTGCACATCCCCTTTCGTGGCGGGTTCCACGAAGGGCGAAACTAGGGCGTGAGATCACTCCCGCAAGTGACCCCACTCAGCCGAGAACGCATCTCGAGAACCATCAACAAACACAACCACAATCACAATCACAATCACAATCATCATATCAAACAACTAACTACAAAGACATCACCAATATCCCATTATGGGACTAATACCGAGTAGGAAATCCTACCTGGAAAGCACAACACGCAGACGGTATCTACAAACCGTATCAAAACGGCTCCTCTACGAATTCTCCTCCTATCATACAACACATAGATGCTACCATTCAAATACTACTCATAAAAACCCCCAATTCCTAAATTAGGGTTTCATCAATCTTAACAAAACATTATAGAAATTATATTAAAAGCTTACCCTCGACACAAGGAATCCAACGACACGAACTACGATACGAACCGACCGTCGAACTCCGGAATTGTCAAGAACGCGATTAGGAAGAAGAACTAGTTGCTTTCTCTCTTAAACAGGTTTTAGGTTTTGTAAAAAGTGATTTAAAACAATGACGAATATGTTTAAATACCTTAATCGCGTAATTAACAAAACCCGAGAAAACTCTCCCGTAAAACCGGACACTCGATCGAGTACCCAAGGCACTCGATCGAGTACCCCCCTACTCGATCGAGTGCCCCAGCTACTCGATCGAGTACCCAACAGGTCAGAAACTATTTTATTCCGCAACTTGCCCATACTCGACAGAGTAAGGGCTACTCGATAGAGTACCCCCAAGACATATAAATACGGAGTATTACAGTCTTCCCTCCTTAAAAGGAACTTCGTCCCCGAAGTTCAAACCACTACAAAAACAAAGGTTCTCCAAAACATTCCCGACTCAACAACCAAAACAAAACTCAATATAAAACACGCTACTTACCCAACTCATCCCGACAACCTACCGACGCAACATATAAAAAGGTGTATAAAACTCTTAGAAACTGCTCGCGATCATCTCCTACCCCCCTAAAAGAAACAAGGTTACGTCCCCGTAACCATACATACCTGATCAAAAAGGAAGGGGTAATGCTCTTTCATTATATCCTCTGCCTCCCATGTAGCTTCCTCGGTCTCGTGGTTAGACCAAAGGATCTTGAGCAAAACTGTCTCACCACCCCTAGTCTTTCTAACCTTTCGGTCTAGGATCTGTTTAGGTCCCTCAAGATATGATAAAGACTCATCAAGCTCTAAGTTCTCGGCCTCTAACACATGTGAAGGGTCGCTCACATACTTCCGCAGCTGCGATACATGAAACACATTATGTACTCTCTCTAACGCAGCTGGTAAAGCCAGACGATAAGCAACTTCCCCAACTCGCTCTAAGATCTCATAAGGCCCTATAAACTTCTGGCTTAGCTTGCCTTTCTTCCCAAACCTCATAACCCCACGCATAGGAGACACTTTCAAAAGAACCTTGTCCCCAACCTGAAACTCTATGTCCCGACGATGTAGATCTGCATAACTCTTTTGTCGATCCGAGCCGCTCTCATCCTTTCCCCGATCATCTTAACTGTTCCACCATTTCATGCACCATCTCTGGTCCTAAGACCATTTGCCTCAAAGACTATCGTCCCAACAGATTGGACTCCTACATCTCCTCCCATAAAAAGCCTCAAACGGTGCCATACCAATACTAGTGTGATAGCTGTTATTGTAAGAAAATTCTATCAAGTCCAACCTCTGCTCCCAGCTACCACCAAAATCCATCACACAAGCTCGCAACATATCCTCAAGAGTCTTGATTGTTCTCTCAGTCTGCCCGTCTGTCGCAGGATGAAAAGCTGTACTCATCTTCAGATTTGTCCCTAACGATTCCTGCAACTCCTTCCAAAACCTCGATATAAATCTCGCATCTCTGTCAGACACTATGTCCTTAGGGACTCCATGTAACTTCAGCACGTTCTTTCGATAGGCCATAGCCAATTGTGCCTTAGTCCATGTATCTTTCATTGGAACAAAGTGAGCTGACTTGGTCAGACGATCCACTATCACCCAAATCATATTGTTACCTTGTTGACTCTTAGGCAAACCCACAATGAAATCCATGGAAATGGATTCCCACTTCCACTCAGGCACCTCCAAAGACTGAACCTTACCTTGTGGTCTTCTCTGTTCCCCTTTAACTCTCTGGCATGTCAAACAACGGGACACAAACTCACCTGTCTCTTTCTTCATCCAGTGCCACCAAAACGTTTTCTTCAAATCTTTGTAAAGCTTGTCTCCACCCGGATGCACTGAATATGGTGTGCAATGTGCCTCTGTCATGATAGTCTTTTTCAACTCCTCATCATTAGGAACACACCACCTACCATCAAACCTCAAACTACCATCTGTATGAATAGAAAACCGGGACACTGTCCCTTTCTCTACCCCAGCTCTCCACTCCACTATCTTAGGATCCAAAGCCTGCTTATCCCGAATATCATCATAAAACTCAAGTCGTATCTTGTCATATCACCCATGGCATCTCCTTTCTGCATCATATGTATCCCGAACCTCGCTACCTCATCTCTCAGCCTCATCAAAGATAGAGCTGTACACAAAGAATGTACACTCTTCCTACTCAAAGCATCAGCTACAACATTGGCTTTCCCTTCATGGTAGATGATTTCCATGTCATAATCGCCAATCAACTCCATCCACCTCCTCTGTCTCATGTTCAACTCCTTCTGCGTGAAGATATACTTGAGACTCTTGTGATCAGAAAATACCTTAAAGATTGCTCCATAAAGGTAATGTCTCCAAATCTTGAGAGCAAACACCACTCCACCCAACTCCAGATCATGAGTAGGGTAATTCTCCTCATAAGGCTTCAACTGCCTAGAAGCATAGGCAATCACTTTACCATTCTGCATCAACACACATCCTAGCCCATTCTTCGAAGCATCAGTATAAACCTCAAAATTCTCGCTCCCTTCAGGCAATGTTAAGACAGGAGCTGTGGTCAAATGCTCCTTTAATGTTTGGAACGCCGTCTCACAACTCTCATCCCAACGAAACATGTTCTCTTTCCTCATCAACGCTGTCATCGGTCTAGCTATCTTGGAGAAATATTTCACGAACCGTCTGTAGTATCCAGCTAAACCCAAGAAACTCCTCACCTCAGCAACATTCTTTGGTGCTTCCCACTTTGTCACTGACCTCAAACTTCGCCGGATCCACAAACTACCCCATCTTTAGAGATTACATGCCCCAGAAAAGCAACTTTCTCTAACCAGAACTCACACTTGGACAGCTTAGCATACAACTCATGATCTCTCAAAGTCTGCAACACGATCCTCAGATGCTCCTCATGCTCCTCCTTAGTCTTAGAGTAGACTAAGATATCATCGATAAACACCACCACGAACTGGTCCAAGAACTGTCTGAAGATCCTATTCATCAAATCCATAAACACTGCCGGCGCATTAGACAACCCAATGGCATCACCACATACTCATAATGGCCATACCTCGACGTGAAAGCTGTCTTCGGTATGTCTACATCTCTAATCTTCACCTGATGGTACCCCGACCTCAAATCAATCTTAGAAAAGACTGTTGCACCACTCAACTGATCAAACAGCTCATCTATCCTTGGCAAAGGATACTTGTTCTTTATCGTCACTCGGTTCAGCTCCCTGTAATCTATGCACAGCCTCAAGCTCCCATCTTTCTTCTTCACGAACAGAACTGGTGCTCCCCAAGGCGATACACTTGGTCTAATGTATCCCTTCTCTATCAAATCATCCAACTGCTTCCTAAGCTCCTCCATCTCCTTAGGACCCATACGGTACGGTGCCTTAGAGATTGGCCCCGCCCCTGGCTTCAACTCAACGGTGAAATCTATCTCCCTCTTCGGTGGCAACCCCGGAATCTCCTATGGAAAAACATCTGCAAATTCTCCCACCACTGGTATCTCATCAACTGTCGGACTCTCTATCCGGTCATCTCTCACATGGCACAAGATCAAAGGACATCCCTTCCTCAGATACGGCTTCAAAGTAACAGCTGCAATCAACTTAACTTTGGGTTTGACTAGAAACCCACGATAAGACACACTTACACCCTTTGGACCCCTTAAGGACACCTTCTTTTGATGACAGTCTATCTTGGCTTTATACTTTCCTAACCAATCCATCCCAACTATCATCTCAAAACCATTAAAAGGAAACTCTAGCAAGTCTACAGGGAAGTCAACTTGCCCAACTATCAAAGATACATCTCTAAACAACCTCCCACACGATACAGACTCACCCGAAGGTATGAAAACTTGCTCCCTAACAGACTCATATACTCTCAAACCCAACTGTTTTACATGACTCGAAGACACAAACGACTGAGAAGCCCCCGAATCAAACAAAACAAACGTAGGAATACCATTAACAAGGAATGTACCGGTGATAACGTGCGCATCCTCCTCAGCTACCTTCTTGTCCATCATGAACAACTTGCCATCGGTCTTCCGCCCACCTCCCGGACAAGATCTTGGCGATGCGGTCGGCTTAGCACCCGACCCTTGATTGTTGTTGTTGTTGTTCATCGGTGTCCTCTGATAAGAATTACCGCCGTTGCGGTTGCCTCCACTCGGTAGCTCGACCTCCCGGTTTGGCCATGATCCGGTGGGTCCGTTGCTCGCAAAGCTCTGTGCAGGTCTCGAACAGATCCCGGTGCACTCGTGCACTCATGTCTCTTGTGGCCTACTCCACCACAACCAAAGCAGGTCACTCCCCAACTATTACTCACACTCCCTCGGCCTCGCCCAAAGGAAGTCCCAAAGACTAAACCCGGACCCTTAAGAAAATCCTTTAGATCGATTGTGGTTGCCTTTCTTGAAATTAGATTGGCCACCACCCTCGCTCTCGGACTTCCTCTTCTCTCCACCCGACCTCCCGAGTCATCTCCACTAGTCTCGGCTCTCCCAGCCCTCTCATACGCTTCCTTTACATCGCAAGGACTCCCACGGGTAACTTATCCATAATTTTCGTGGTTAGCCCTCTCTCAAACCTCAAAGCCAGATTCTCCTCACTCAAACCCATATCCTCAAAGATATCTAAATTTCTCATTGAACTGCCTGTAGTACTCAGCCACAGACATCTCAGCAGTCATCTTAAACTTGTCGAACTCCTCTCTCAACTTACTCCTCACATGTTCTGGTACGAACTCCTTCCTCACAGCCCTACGAAACTCCTCCCAAGGTATAGCAGGTAACCCTTGGTTGGTATATATCTCCTTGGCACTCACTTTCACTGAATCCCACCACTTGCCAGCTGCCTCCCTCAGATAGAATGCAGCCTGCTCCACTCTCATCTCATCAGGACAGTGAACTAAATCTAGTATGTTCTCCATCTCCCTCAGCCAACTATCAAGAAGGTTAGGCTCCTCAACTCCCTTGTACTCCTTCGGGTTAAACCTCGCAATATAGAGGCTGACTTTAGCATGGTCAACCTCCTTCTCCTTATCCTTATTCTTGTCCTCATTCACTTTCTTTAGGGTCTCAGTGAGAGCATCTTGGTGTTCTAACATCTTTACGATGTCATCCATGGTCATAAGCTCTGCCCTCGCGTACAAAGCATTTCTCTTTGGCGGCATCTTGAAACTATACATATATAAGAAAGGGTAGATATGAACATACGTACTAAACTTCAAAACACGAAAACACGCTGCCCAGAACCTACTCGATCGAGTATCCAAACCCACTCGATCGAGTAACGGGCTACTCGATCGAGTGCCCCCATGTACTCGATCGAGTACCCAAACTCCGAACCAAACATACCTTCGATCTCTAACCCACTCGATCGAGTATCTAGGCTACTCGATCGAGTGATTTCCCTACTCGATCGAGTACCCCTAGTTGCTCGATCGAGTGCCCCAAAACGCGATTCTGGACTCAAAATCGCCAAAAACCCACCCGATCGAGTCAGCCCCACTCGATCGAGTATCACCAATACGTAAAAGCTACCCGCATGTTACGTCATATGCTACATGCTAACCTTATAAAATCACATGCTATCAGAATAAATATGCTACGCATCTATTCTACTATCAACAAGATCAATTCATCATGCTATTAAAGCCACATTGTAAATCATTCAACATGTTATCATCTCATTAACATGTTCCACATATCATTTCCTTTCACTTGCTCAACTTCCTATTTCAACACCAAACAATCAACACACTTCATCACTTTGTTGCACACGTTAATCAAACATACAGATGACTCGACAAACACTTTCCCCATGTGACCGGTTCAAAGTTGTAGGGCGACCCCGCGACTTTAGGACGTCTCCCAAGCCTTTGCACTAGCTCCTACAACTTTTACCCGGGTTCATTTTAATTGACTCCCTATGTTCATTAAGTTCATTGGTTACAGGTTTCGGGATCGTCGCTCTGATACCATTTGTAACACCCCCATACTCCGAGTGCCTTACCAGGACCACTCAGGTATGAAGACATCACCATCTCGGTCGCCCGAGGTATGATAATCAAATAGACAAAACGGAAACAATATTTATTATAAATAGTTTAATGATAAATACAATCCTCAAAACCAAACCAAAGTACAATACATTATTCCAAACTATCTGTTCTCAACCGAAATGTAAATAAATGCTAAACTACAGCGGAAGACTCTATCGTCATGTCGTGGCCATCCAGCCTATCCCAAGACTCATCTCTATACTGTTCAATATCGCTCACCATCCCCGAATGGATCACCGCAGTTTTACAAAACAACACCGGGGCCGATACTAATCACACAATCAATATAAATAACAATAATAAGACAACCATACAAATTTGAATGTCACACACACATACACACACCACCAACTCCCATCATCTCAATACCGATCGTCCTTTGGACCAGCCCCGCGATGGGGGACCGCAGCTGCGTTCCCACCTAAGCCCCGCTCATCGTACGAGCGATAACCCTGTCCATTAATGTGCACATCCCCTTTCGTGGCGGGTTCCACGAAGGGCGAAACTAGGGCGTGAGATCACTCCCGCAAGTGACCCCACTCAGCCGAGAACACATCTCGAGAACCATCAACAAACACAACCACAATCACAATCACAATCACAATCATCATATCAAACAACTAACTACAGCACATCACCAATATCTCATTATGGGACTAATACTGAGTAGGAAATCCTACCTGGAAAGCACAACACGCAGACGGTATCTACAGCTGTATCAAAACGGCTCCTCTACGAATTCTCCTCCTATCATATAACACATAGATGCTACCATTCAAATACTACTCATAAAAACCCCCAATTCCTAAATTAGGGTTTCATCAATCTTAACAAAACATTATAGAAATTATATTAAAAGCTTACCCTCGACACAAGGAATCCAACGACACGAACTACGATACGAACTGACCGTCTGAACTCCGGGAATTGTCAAGAACGCGATTAGGAAGAAGAACTAGTTGCTTTCTCTCTTAAACAGGTTTTAGGTTTTGTAAAAAGTGATTTAAAACAATGACGAATATGTTTAAATACCTTAATCGCGTAATTAACAAAACCCGAGAAAACTCCCCCGTAAAACCGGACACTCGATCGAGTACCCAAGGCACTCGATCGAGTACCCCCCTACTCGATCGAGTGCCCCAGCTACTCGATCGAGTACCCAACAGGTCAGAAACTATTTTATTCCGCAACTTGCCCATACTCGACAGAGTAAGGGCTACTCGATAGAGAACCCCCAAGACATATAAATACGGAGTATTACACCAGCTTAATCACACGGTCACACTTACTATCTTTTGCAATTACACCGTAACTCTCACGTCCCACAACTCATTTTATCTCCAATAATCTTGAAATCCACATACCATATGGGAGATCAAGAGTAGTGCAATGCTTTTCCTTGGTGACGGTTATGCTTGTTTGAACAATTCGGTTAAACACAAGACTAGCCAAATTAATTTTCCAACCCTCCAACCATGAATACACAATTATAGCCTCATAACTCGACACTTTATCCCATCCGCCCCTTCTCGGAACAATGATGTTCCATAAAAAGTTCAAGAAAAACTTGATTTTGGCCGATAGAGGACGAACCACAATATTGCTATTCTCAGAAGCAACCTCATCACATTACCTTTTGATAACCAACTGTTTGTCATCATCAACATTAGACCACTCCAAACTCGGATTAATATCGATTCCGTCATGAGGAATCTTAAAAGCAGAGCAAAAATCGTCAATAGTGACGGTGATATCGACACCATTTACGACCGCATGCAATACACCCTCCTTAATTTTTACCGAAGCAAAGAATTGTATAACCTCAATCGGGTAAGTGGGACTCGAAAACCGACTCATATCACTCCAACCTTGAAAATCAAGAAAATCGTCAAAGAACTAAAGAGACGGAATTTGAGACAACCAAGATTTAGGGTAATACCTTCTACCATGACTCGAATATTGCAAGACCCGAGAAACAAGAATGCTTTCACCCTTGGTCATGTGAACCCGGTTCAAACCGGCTTTGGTTGCGCTTTTTGACAGCTCCCGAAATAGAGTCCGCGAAATCCCGTGCCAAACAACAAATTCGGGTTCATTAGCTTCCTCAACTTCATCTACTACCATCTTATTTTTCCCTTTGTTAAGCCGACGACTTTTAAACTTGGGAATCGTCTCATCCCGACCAGGAAACAGGGAAGGTGATTGTGATGGTTGTGGGTTTATTGAAGTAAAGGTAGAAGAATTAGGTTGATGGGATATAGGTTGTTGTGGTTGATTGCATGGATGATGTTGATGTTGATTTCGGGTTGAGAATCGTGTGTGTGCATGTGGAGGTGTCATAGTTGAAAGGTTGAAGATGATGATTATAATGGAGATTGTGTAAAGATTTGGTAAAGTAAAAAGTGAAGGCAAGTTGGGGGTTTGGTCGATGTTACACGGTTTAGGGGGTAATTATAGGTGATAGTTTAGGAATCTAGGTATAGGGAGGTAGTTGTTAATATAAATAAGGTAACTAATGCATGAAGAATTTTAAGATAGATATGGCATGTATTTGGACGAGATATATCATATAGGAGATTTAGGAAAGATTTTGATAGAACTTGGTAAATAAAATAATATAGTGTATCTCAATTTTGGTAAAAGATAAAATTTGTATGCACACAAATTCTTAAATACGGATAGAATATATACGATAAACAAATTTCTATAAACGTAAATATTCATGCAATGAAATATATGGACACTGTCATATAATCTTATCTATACTAATCAATCATTGAGAGATTAAACATTTATAGAAGCTTAGGTACCACCGATTAAACCAATTTCCAACCGTAAAGTCTCAAAACGTTCTTTAGCTAACGATTTTGTCAAAATGTCTGCCCATTGTTTTTCAGTACTACAAAATTCAAGTTTTATATTCCCTTTTTCAACATGGTCACGTATAAAATGGTGTCAATTTCAATGTGCTTGGTACGCGAGTGCTGCGCGGGGTTTTGGGAAATAATAATAGCACTAGTGTTATCGCATAAAATAGGAATACTGATACGTGAAATTTATATAGTCTTTTTGGGCTTTTATTGCACGTATTTCTGTATCAGTTTCATTGCTTTGTATTGCAAAATGCCCCGAATTGGCTACTTTGGTTCGTTTTGTCTCATTTGCAGGAAATGGACCTTAAAGTGGCGATATCGTGCCTTATTCGTTCCTCTTAGCATGCGTTTTGAGGAGATGGAGATTTAGAGCAGAATACCGTACCTCGGAAAGCGTGAAGGAGGTCCTTAGAAGCTAACCAAATGAGTTCAAGGCTGTTTTCAGTGGAAGGCGGTCGATCGAGAGGTTTTGCGGTCGATCGAGTGGAATTGGCAGATGAAATTGTTCGATCGAGTCCCTGCTGTACTCGATCGAAGTGAGCTATTTTGGGAGTGTTCGATCGAGAGCCATAGTTGCTCGATCGCGAAGAATTGCTGGAGAATCACTCGATCGTGAGCCATAGTTGCACTACTCGGGATTTCTATTCCGTGTTAGGTTTATTTTATGTTAATAAACACTTCCCTATATAAAGGAAGTCGTCATTAGGTTAATGATCATCTCATATACTCTTAATCAGATCTTACGATACTTCACCCTACTCTAATTACTGCTGGAACTTTGCTTTGCCTCTTTAATACGGATTCGCTACTTTGTAATCTTTCCCTTCTCTTAATCTCAATATAATTCCTTGCTTGCTCTTAATTATTGTTCTTCTTTACTCCACTGTCCTTTAATTTATATTCTATTGTTATCATTGTTAGTTTATGCAATCTTATTCCTTTAATCTCTTTATCATGTCTTGCCTTAGCATATTTATTATTATTGTTGTTAATTACATCAAAAGCATGAGTAGCTAATTCCCCTTATGTTAGGATTAGGGGAGCCATGGTTGAGAATTGATGAAGTCATGAATAGGCTAGAAAATTGATTGTGAGAACTGTTCCATAACAATATAACTATAATGAGTTTAGTTGAGTGCACACTTCTAAACCCCTTAATCTGGTTAAATTCGCTCCTAGATCAGAAGATTGGAATGAACAGACCTGTTATGAACAGTAGACTACCCTAATGAGGACGGAAGTTAATTTAGTTGTAATCTTGTATTGTTGATCTTATTTCTTGCCTCTCCTTCCATACTCTTTCACCCAATATCGTCAATGACCTTCCAAATAAGCACGAGAGACGGGAATTTCGCTTCATTTCCTTCTTTCCTACAAAACATACGAAATACACTAGGAAAGCAAAATAGAAGGCATTTGATGGATAAAATGGTTATGGAATGCTATATTAGTATGCAAAATAGGTTGAATTAGGGGACTAAATGTTGGAATATGTGTCCTCCGACAATAATACGATCACAACTATTGATCATAATGATCACATGTTTAAATCTCATTTTAAGAATACATGTGGGATATAATGTTTTACAGTCAACTGGTCCACACATATCGGTAATGATTGGTTGACTAGAGTTTGAAATTACTGTCGTGCGACGGTGGTGATCAGTTGATCCCCTTAGGTCATACCTATAGGGAAATACTCTTAATTGATTATTTAATTAATCATATGCCGATACGAGTTAATTAAATTGCTTAAAATTAACGGATGATTTTGTGAGTAAAGTTAACGTGTCTTATCGTAATTTGATTAAATGAGATACGGTCTAAGTAATCGAATTGTTTTATTACTTAGATAAAATTGTTGTTTACGAAACAATTGAAATTGAATGAATAATTTATTATAAATACAAGACGTTGTGATTTATAATTGATAAACCGTTTTTGTACAAGTAATTACGAATTACTAGTCGACTTTGTAAATGACATATTTTATGAGTATGTTGATTTTTAATATGTTAAAAATACATTACAATTTCATAAGTCAAGTAACATGTCACATATGTCACAATTGACAAATGACAAAATAAAATGGACCATCCATTTTATGTTAAAAGTGCCGAAATAGTGGAGGGAGTATAATGCTTAAATTGTGTTATTTATTTAAGTGGAAAACACAATGATAAAACCCTACTTGTAGCCTTGCATGCCTATTTTTCTTGGGTAGAAAAACAAGCTCATGCATTGGCTTCTACTCCCTCCTCCAACCGGTTTTTCCATGAGAAAAAGATAGAGTTTTTCATCTATCATTCATTCATAACTTCAACTCATATTTTCTAGTGTAAGAAAATGAATTCTCTATATAATTTGTGAAAATTTAGAGAAACAAAAACCACACAAATCACTCCTCTGTTGACCTAAATTTTCAAGAGAACAAATTAATATTTTTGTGTCAAATTTTAAGTATAACTTATATTATTACTAGTTCATAATTATATAAGTTATTAAGGGATTTCCTTGGGTATATGCTTTTGGGAGATGTTCTATTTTGAACCTTGGTCATCCATTATAAGGAAGCTCAAGAACTAACAAGAAGGAGATCTTGTTGGTGCCCAAAAATCCGAAACACAAATGTAAGAAGTGGTGATTTCTTCTCTAATTTGTTTTATGTTTGCATGCATAAGATCTAGTATTTATTTTATGACTAAATAAATGATCACATATATGAATATATAAATTAATGAGATTAATGAATCTAACAAGCGGTATAATGAGCCTTAGGTTGTTTGCATGTAAATCGGTTTATAGTTTTTCCGAGTTGTATGATTAACATACAAAACTAATTAATTTGGATTTATGAAGATAAACCTTAAAATAACTTTGCATGTTAAAAGTTTCTGGTCCTAAATGATTTTTAGGACATTTTGGTTTATTTATGGATTTTATTATTCATTTTATATAATATTGGCATTAAAATGTAATTTTTATGATAAAAATGTCATTTTTGGACGAAAATTAGCTAAACTCGAATTTTTCAGTGATTTTTGGATATGTTTTGATATATATTATCTTCTGATGGCCTGTAAATTGTCATGATAAAATGACTTGTTTTGCTCGAAATATGGATTTTTCAAGTTAAAATCGTATTTAAATGGGCAAATAGGTTAATATGAGTTATATTTCGAATCTGGTCATGGAAATTTAGTATGTTGGCACATGCAATTTTACAAGATGTGTGTAAAACATTTGGCTATAATGAAGTCTTTATGCATGATTTATGAATTTTTGATGAAAAATCACATAAATAGTGACTATAATTAGTAATAATGCTAAAACATACATCATGACTACAGGAAAAAACGTCACATGTTGCATTTTATCATATATTTCAGATTAAAAAGTGAAAAGTTGATCAAAATAATTTTTCTCATATTTTTATGGTCATAATTGTTAAAACCGATAAACCGCAACATTGTTTTTCTCGATAAATTTTCGAAATTTTTAACCTAAGTTTTGAACATTATGAGTGTCATGGTATTTTTCCAGAATGCTCATGAGTTTAAATTTCAAATTTCGAATTTATTTGAAATTTTTATAATTTAATTCAAAGTTTATAGCATTTTTTTGTATTTTTAGGTCCATTTATGAAGAATATTAAGAAATCAAGGTTAATTATTGTCAAAATATTAGTGAAGACTAATTTTGAGTCATATGATGGTTAGGGTAATTAACTTGTACATAAATATGAATTTATGTAATTATTGTGATTTTAAAAGGTTAAATCACGCAAATCCATAAAAACCGATTAATATACGATATTGGCTCTTTAAAGGCGATTTAGCATAAAATCTAGCATGTTTATACATATTATAATGCTGCATTTTATTTATGATTGTCATATTTTAATTTTATGTAATTTTTGAATTATGTAATTTTACTTATTATGGCCTTAGTTTTAATTGGTATTACCCGAAATATATGGGAATATCGATTTGGTTGTAATTATTGTGATCTCGTATCACCGTTTTGTAATTTAATAGATTTATTTTTATTTTTAATTACAAATGTATAATAGGAAATTATGTAATTCATTTTCTAATTTTATTATTCCGGAGTTCTTTGAAGACGGTGCCATTCGAGAAGGCGATCCATCAAAGAAAGTGTTGCCTTGAAGTGCGTGCAAAGACTGAAGTTCAAGGGACCAAAGGAGTTGGTTTCCGAATTTGTAATAGTTTATTAGATTTACTATTTTAGGAAGGCCATACTAGGATTTTATCTTTATGCTTTGCATTTTATTTATATGTTGCATGCATTGCTAAATCGCCATAACTATAACATGCATTTTATTTAATCGAGTAAATCGACCGTGTCAATTATAATTATCGTAGTTCACCGCTTTAGTTAACTTAAAACGTGATAGATAATAAATTGACATGACCTCTCGCTAAATAAACAATTGAGACTTAGCCTTACCAAAAATTAGAAACCATGAAAACCTATTTCGTGAGGGAGTGCGCTCGGCCTTACCGGGGTACAAACCTTGCTACGTAGGGGAAGTGGGTGATAAATGTCTACCCACCGAATTTATAAAGATAAGGGTTGTATGCGGCTTTACCGATGCCCAAGTTGATGTAAATTTGGATCATGGACACATTTATTCGAAATTTGGGTTGAACTCAACGAAAGTATTCTCGACGGTTGTCGGATGTGTTTCGGGCTAAAGATAAATATTAATGTAATTTTATCGACCAAGAGTTCTAAAAGTTGAATCGATTAAAGAGTTAATCCACCGAGTAATATTGATGAGGGTTGTATTCGGCTTTACCGATGCCCAATTTAATATGAATTTGGATATTGGAATCATTTATCATAGTTAGGTAGAGGTCACTATGTAAATGCTTTACTTGTTATTTACAAGTATTAATAAAACGATAAATGTTAAGTTTTCCACTATTCCGTTGTCATATTGTTCTATTTCTTTACCACAATTCATATACGATATCATTTCGATTTTTGATTCAAATCTCCATTAAAACATCGTAACTAAAGACAAATATGAATTTGCTTCTAAAACCTCATATGAACCATTGTAAGGATCTCTTGTGAAGAGTATAGATAAAAGTTATTCATGATCAAAAGGGTTTTTGATTTTAGACTAACATATCTACTTAACAATGAATTGTTTCTCATATGCTTAATTGAGTTAAGTACTTTGAAACGTTAAATCATTTTGGTAACTAGATTTGTAGGAAATCAAAATTGACCAAAATACCGCAACCATTTCAATGAAAGTTTTAAGACTAAACGAATGAAATGAAGAGTAGTCTTCATGAATTTCAATTTTGCTTCTCATAGCAAAGACTCATTGAAATGAGTGGGAGCATTCTCTTAAACCGTTAAGAAAAGGATGAGGTTTAAAGAAGTAAAAATAGAATGGAATTGATACAAGGTAATGTTAAAAGTAAAGTTATTGAGAATAACGATACTAAACCTATCAATCCCGACCGATAAAGTTTCCATTGTCTTAATTGTTGGACGCTAGAAAGGAAACTACCCCAAATTATTGAAGAATCAACAAGTTAGTTGTGTAATGGGACCTTCTTCTTTAAATGTTTATTTGATTGACATAAATTTTGTTAATACTATTTCGTCAATATTAGAAACCGATGGTGTTTTTCATCATTGTATGCGATACATAGGATGATTAGAATATGACGACTAGCATCAAATAATGTCGAGAGATAGAGTCATTGTGTACTCAATCTAGTTTTGGTTTTAAAGTTGTACCTTAATTAGGAATATTAAGTACATGGACCATAAATAAGAATATAATTTTGTTAAGATACAAAAGAGGTTTCAATTTTGTGACCCTATACACCACGATTTGATGTATGGCTAGCCCATTATCAAGGTGAACATATTCTAAACCAAACTAGAATGATACATCATGTAGATGATGCAAGACTCAAATTGGTAACCCAAGATTAAACCTTAAATTATGGAATGATGAACGCAAAGAGTTATCGAGTACTCTTGAAACCATTAGATTGTTAATTTTATGGTATATACGTATCTTGTATTCGAAGCAAGATGTCTCATGCCTTTTTGGTTGAAAAGGAGATCGAGGTTGTAAATCATTGATCCAAAATATGTTGATCATTTTCTTTTACCAACGATTTAAGTTGATGCTAATGTGTTCAATTAATAAGGTAAATAGAGAAATCTTTGAAGAAGTTCAAAGAGTTCAAAGAATCACGATTTAGTCGTGATGGGATTATCAAAGTGAAGACTTTGATATAAGCCAAAGGAAATGTGATATAGTATCACAAATTAATCTCTATTAGCACACATTATGGGATAATGTGTGGTTGGATAAAAAATAAAAAAATCAAACGCTATTCGATATGGTGTGGACTTCAATCAAGTTACTTTGAGTTACTTGATCGTTTTGGGGATTTTATGATTTTGTCTAAATTATTTTTCCACTAAATCTAAAACGAATCATCTGAGATATGAAATGGTAGGGTACCATGTTTGTAAGTTTTCAAAAGAAACAAATGCTCATTTTTCCTTATTATAATCACGAGTACAACGGGTTTTTGGCTCGTGAAGCTGTCTTTCTAAAATACAAGTTTATTTCTAGAAGACAGAGTGGGAGAAATTTTTCAAGAGCCACAAAGAATGTTATGTCGCAAGAAACTGGTCTTTCTTGGCTACATGACGTTTCTTCGAAACCTAGGATGTTATGTCGCAAGAAACTGGTCTTTCTTGGCTACATGATGTTGTTTCTTTGAAATCTAGGAGGTTGAACTCATCACTTGTTGAAGATGATGAATTCGTGTTACTTTTAGAAATTAAAGAGCTTGCAACTTACAAAGAAATTGTTTGATTCAAGTTGATTACTTCTGGAAAGTAATGAACATATGACTTACATAAGAGTGTTTAAGTCACAACTCAATACAAGGCTTAGAGCCATGAAAATCCGAAATAAATTCCAAGTGGATTGTTAGATATCAAAGCTTGATTGGTAGCAAAAGGTTTTGCACTAGTTGAAATGCTTAAGTCTATTTGGATCTTCTTAGAGATTGTGTTTCATTATGAGATATATATAGCGAGTGAATCTAAAACCCACTTCTTCAATTAGAAGGAATGTATTCAATACATGTCTTGAGTTTTGTAGATTCTTGCCATTCTAAGATAATGTGAAACTTAAGAGAGGGTCTTAAGTAGGACATCAATGAGTTGGAATCAACATTTTGATCATGTTATAAAACTTTTCTCGATAAGTCGAGAAGTTGTGTTCATACATGGAGTTTAGTGGGAGTTACGGAAATTTTAGTTAGTCTTATATGTGGATGACATATTGATCGTTGGGAATGATTTGACACTTATGGAGTATTATAATACATCTTTAATATCCGGATTTATGAAGATAAATCTACATGATATTAGCGTCAAATAAGAAGTCTTATGTTGATAAGATTCATGATTAGTTCAATCCAGTTAAACATATTTGATTGATTCCATTTGCTTCCACTGCCGGATCAATTAAATGAGTAATGATGTACAACACTTCATATACTTTGAGTATGATGAATTGTTTCAAAATCGAATTTAAGAAATAGTTACCAAGTAGCCATATGGATTATTCTTAAGTGCTTGAGGAAGCATTAAGGATGGAAAGTTAAGTGTTTTTGATGCAATTAACTAATTTGTGTAAGGGTGTTACACGAATGACAATTGAGATTGCGTAAGGTTTCGGACAAATACCGTATTCAAAACACGTGAAGATGGTTAAGGAACCATTATGGCTATGTTATTTAAGATATAGATTTGCTAGAATCGTTCTAGGCAATAAAGAACAATGAGAGATATTTACGATGGAAATTGAGTACACTTGCGATCATGAGATGTGCGAGAGGGATGGGTCCTGCACACTGTGAAAACAGTGGGAGCTATTCTATGATTGGAGAGCTTATGTCTAGATTGGATCTAGACACGTACTCAGAAAGTTTTGTAATGCAAATGTATACATTACAAAGGAAAACGAGTATGTAGTAAGGTTGAGTAAGGTACAAGAAGTTGATAAAACCTACTAACCAAAGCCTTCTCATAGGCTTAACATGATGAGTCATGTCATATGTCATTTCAATTGCATTGAGATGAACAACTACATATATGATGAAAATGATATATGATGAAAATGGATTATAAAAATATGAAGTAGTAATCAGGTATTGACTATTCATATCTGATCATCACATTTGTCGTTCAACTTTTTAAATCTAAAAGCTACTTTTATACCTTGTTACATCCAAACGGGTTGTAGAGACAATTTTGAACCCCGTTAAAGTGAACCCGGATTAACATGGTATTTGCCCATAGTCACTTGTATGAGGTGACGTCTCGAAGTGACTAGAATGTGATGCGATTGATGGCAAGTTCAAGTGCCATAGAGTCATATGAGATGACTAGTCGATCACATAGGCAGACTGTTAGGAACACTTTGTCGGGCCTTATGACCGCTTATAGAGTTCTGGCAAATTTATATAGCCTGGTCGTGGCGAGAGCTACTATAGTATTCTAATGAGTCGATTCTTTTGACTAAAGACTGTTCGCCTAAGGTGGTACAGTTTCAGATTAACTTTGATTTATGTTACTACGACCTTCGTAAATGGGGTCAAATGGGCATATTTTGGGTTATGATGGCTGTGGCTAGTCGAAGGGAATAATGCGATAGGAATTGTCCACCCCCTTGTCAGGGTTAAAACAATATCTCAGGGCCACTCGAGGAGTAAAGAACTGGAAATGCGTGGCCACGCTCGGATGGTATCTATGGTAGATAACTCCGGTCAATCAGTTATTCTCCAGATCGAGGAAACCACTCTCGATATGATCACTTGAAATACGACCTGAAAAACACCTTGCATTGAGTGGGAGATAGTAATAGAACAAGAGAATTGGTGACGCACACTTGTCGAGGACAAGTGGGAGATTGTCGGAATATGTGTCCTCCGACAATAATGCGAGCACAACTATTGATCATAATGATCACATGTTTAAATCTCATTTTAAGAATACATGTGGGATGTAATATTTTACAGTCAACTGGTCCACACATATCGGTAATGATTGGCTGACTAGAGTTTGACATTACTGTCGTGCGACGGTGGTGATCATTTGATCCCCTTAGGTCATACCTATAGGGAAATACTCTTAATTGATTATTTAATTAATCATATGCCGATACGAGTTAATTAAATTGCTTAAAATTGACGAATGATTACTGTCGTGCGACGGTGGTGATCATTTGATTAAATGAGATACGATCTAAGTAATCGAATTGTTTTATTACTTAGATAAAATTGTTGTTTACGAAACAATTGAAATTGAATGAATAATTTATTATAAATACAAGACGTTGTGATTTATAATTGATAAACCGTTTTGGTACAAGTAATTACGAATTACTAGTCGATTTTGTAAATGACATATTTTATGAGTATGTTGATTTTTAATATGTTAAAAATACATTACAATTTCATAAGTCAAGTAACATGTCACATATGTCACAATTGACAAATGACAAAATAAAATGGACCATCCATTTATGTTAAAAGTGCCGAAATAGTGGAGGGAGTATAATGTTTAAATTGTGTTATTTATTTAAGTGGAAAACATAATGATAAAACCCTACTTGTAGCCTTGCATGCCTATTTTTTTTGGGTAGAAAAATAAGCTCATGCATTGGCTTCTACTCCCTCCTCCAACCGGTTTTTCCATGAGAAAAAGATAGAGTTTTTCATCTATCATTCATTCATAATTTCAACTCATATTTTCTAGTGTAAGAAAATAAATTCTCTCTATACTTTGTGAAAACTTAGAGAAACAAAAACCACACAAACCACTAATCTCTTGACCGAAATTTTCAAGAGAACAAATTAATATTTTTGTGTCAAATTTTAAGTATAACTTATATTATTACTAGTTCATAATTATATAAGTTATTAAGGGATTTCCTTGGGTATATGCTTTTGGGAGAGGTTCTATTTTGAACCTTGTTCATCCATTATAAGGAAGCTCAAGAACTAACAAGAAGGAGATCTTGTTGGTGCCCAAAAATCCGAAACACAAATGTAAGAAGTGGTGATTTCTTCTCTAATTTGTTTTATGTTTGCATGCATAAGATCTAGTATTTATTTTATGACTAAATAAATTATCACATATATGAATATGTAAATTAATGAGATTAATGAATCTAACACTAAATGTGCGCAATTATGAGTCACATCAAATATCCCCAAACCGAACCTTTACTCGTCCCGAGTAAAAAGGTGACTAGAACTAGACCTTTATTTAAACTATTCTAATAATATAGCCGATGTGAGACAAGTAGCGGGTCTCACTCTGCCCCTTCAACTCACAACAAGACAACCATGAGGTAGGATGCCTTCTTGCAAGGCAAGGTGGGGCTTGCCAAAATGGCGATACATCCAAGCATTAAAGCACACAAAATCAAGTAATGGATGCATCTACAAAAGAATAGCCACTTTCCTCATCTAAGTGGCATAAATTATCTAAAGGGGAAGCAATTCAAGGGTACACATTCCATTATAGATATGGTTTCTTCAAACTACTAAGCCTAGAAGGATACCAATAAATCACCTCCAAGTTATGTCAAGCTAGGGTACCTTTGTCCTCAATAGTTAAATGCTTTTGTCAAGAATAGACTTCCTATGGTGTTAGAAACACTGGAGGATCACGGAATTCCCCTTCTTGCCTAGACAAGAAGAAGGGTCGTCCCCTCTCTACCATGCACAAAGGTGGATACGATGGAAAAGGGATCAATAGATTTTTGTGTTTCATATGGGTGTTTGCTTTTTGTTGTTGTTATTCCCCCCCCCCCCCCAATTTGTTGTGGCATTAACATTTTGAGAACAAATTCTTTTTGCCATTTCTTTGATGTTTGGCATTTCAACACTTGAAAAATTTTCAAATTTTTGCATTTCTTTTTGAATATTTTCAAAGTCACCCCATTTGTAGTGAGGGTGCTTATTTTTTAAGCATAGGAGTTTTCATTTTTGTTACTCCTCTTTTCTTTTTGATGCAATTACAAACTTTCTTGACTTTCATTTCAATTCTTGAACTCAAATTTTGAACAATTTTTGTGCCCATTCCCTTTGATGACAAAAATGTGGTAGAATATGGATGATGGTTGCATAGTTTCAAGGGTAACCTTGGAATAAACGGTAGCCAAGGAGTTATCACGCCACAAGGTACTCTTGACTAGGCCTTAATCCATGGGTCAAAGGATACTAGCATGACACATCCTAGGGTGTTTTACAAGTATTCTAACAAGAAAAGTCTCAAGAAGAAAAAGTATCTACAAGGGCCTTATATACACTTGTCAAGCTTCCCAAATAATGTTTTCACAAAAAATTTTCCTAAATGCAACTATATGCCATGATACAACTAACATTTATACAACCTAATGCTTATGCTTCTACCAACTAGTATGCCAAATACTCTAAATGTAATTCTATAATCACATTGTTTTTACCGCATCAATAAAAATAAAGCCACATAGTCATTAACATAAAGAGGAAAAAGGAGATTGGAAAGATCATACCATGCGGTCTTCATGATCCTCATGTCTCGGGTGTGGCGTAGTCGATCAATGTGAAAAAGGTTAGACAAACAAACAAACAAGTATATACGATATATACAATACTACACTATAAAGGAATGAACATGTTTTTGGTTTTTCAAATTTTCAAATTTTTATGGGTCTTGTTTTTATGAAATTAAAAGACATATTTTTGAGTTTTTTCGAAATTTTTCAATTTTCATGTATTTTTGGAATATAAATTCCCATCCCCCACTTTATTTTGGACATTGTCCTCAATGTACATGTAGGAGTAGGAATGAAAAAGCAATACATGTTTTTGGATTTTTGAATAAATGCAATGATATGAATGAATGCATGCTCTAACTAAATGCAATTCTATATGACATATATAACAAATGAATGCAATCTTCACTAGATGATGCATGCTTAGGTCACCTATGATCGAACCTCCCCAAACCGATTTAAGTACTATTTCTAGTGTAGAAAAGAATAAGATTGATCATTAGTGATAATGCATGAATTCTAGTCTATATGCAACTATCTACATGAATCATGTGAGATATATTACAATGCAACTAGACTATATGAACTAACAAATGTAAATGCAATATAATACAAATGCAAGCTACATGTATATGTATATAACTAAATGCAAGGTAATTTAAAATGCAATGCAACTATACATAAGAGAAAGAGAGAGAAGAGTATCATACAATTGGAGATGGTGTGGTAGGCATCTCTAATTCGTCATCATCACCATCATCGCGGTATCTATACCCGCTAGAACCTCCTTGGTCATACCCTCCTCCTTGACCATAGTATCCCCCACATTGATCGCCAAAGTTCCTCGCTTGGTCCCCTTGATTAGGGAACAAAAGGTGCGGTTGAGCCCAAGATGGACGAGGGCCATTTGGGTCGATATACCCTTGTTGTGCCATTTAGTAATATTGAGGATAAAGGGCCAAATAGTTATCGACCCTCCCATCATATACTCCAAGATAAACCCTCTTCATAAGATCCATCAAATCATTCACATTCGGAGCATTGAGCACTCGTGGTGTGAATGGCACATGAGGAGTGGGGTATGGTGGGATGGGTACATAGGAAGGTGGGGTGTTAGCCCTTGCCGGTATCCTGCGAGGTTGTGGAGGTTTGCGGGGTGCTTCTTCTCTTTGAGGCGGGTTGGGGTAGATTTCAATGTCGAGGAGGTAGCTCGGTGTAGGTTAATATCGGCTCAACCTTGGGTCGGTAGTGGGTACATTCCACCCCGTAAGAACAATAGAGGAACACCCTTTTGTAAACAACTCTACACTCCCGGTTTGAGTGTAGGTACACCACCGGTGGTGGTTGAAGACGGCGTCCTCATCAATTAAAGTGGTACCCTCAAGTCGCACATAAGCCCCATGAATGTTAAATCTGGGACAAAGATCATTAGCCAACATTGTAATTAGACCTCCCATCACGAAGGTCTTGATTTGGGAGCTCCCTTGAGCAAAGTCGAAGAACCTTAGGAGCATCTCAAGGGGGTTGTTTAAGCTATAAGGCCTTGTCCCCCGAAAATTTAGATAGGACCCTAGAAAGATCAAATCAAGGAGAGTGCACCTATCTTGCTCAAATCTCCCATTAATAGTGCCGACAATGAAGTGTTCGGTGATTCGAATCACCGGATGTTGAATTGTGGAGGTATAGCATTGTTTCAAGAGTATGAAGTCCCTCCCGGAAATAGCCCTCCGAACTTGGTCCACATCAAAGTCGGCGGGTTTGTCGGTGTTTTCCGTTGGCACAACAAGACCAAAAATACTTGCAAATTGGTTGACGGTTAGCCTATGGTCGTGATTGCACAATCGGAATTCCATGCAAATGGTTCTTTGCGTGTTTGTGATGATGTGGAGGCTACTCAAGAATTCCAGGGTAAGGCTAAGGTAGGTCTCTTCATGGGCATAGAATAGTTTTCCAAGCCCCAAACCATCAAAGAACATTTCGGTATGGTACCTTATAGCTAGGACCTCTAGTCCTTTGGTATCAATGAATTGAGTTGGCTCAAAATGCTTACTTAGCAATGTGACGAACTTCTTGCGATGTTCATTGGAAGTAAAGATAACTTCCGGAAAGTACTCAAGTTGCTCCACCCCTCCTATTATCACAGCGCGGTGGTATCTTGGTGGCATCCCTGCTTGAGCGGATGAAGAGGAGCCCTTGTGCTTCTTGGTTGCGGACTCAACGAGCTTCTTGGCTTTTCCCTTGAGGTTCATCATTTTTTATTTGGGAAAGTTATGGTTTGGTAATTTTTGTGATGGGAGTTGATGAGAGTGTTTGGAGATTAAGATGTGAGTATTAGGTTTAGATAAGGTAAGGAAATAAGGGATGGTGGGGGTGTTTTTATAGAAAAAGTGGTGTGGGACGAGCGGCTGAGGGTCGGGCTCGGGCAGATTATATGAGGTGTGCACAGGAATCCGAGCGTCCTGGTAGTCGGGACGAGCGTCTTTGAGCAGGGGTCCGAGCGTCTTGGCAAGATTCCGCTTGGATTCTGTTCCAGTGATTATGCCTCTTCTGATGTTGGGATAGGATGAGCGTTTCGTTCTTGGGACGAGCGGCTTGAGCAGGATGAGCGTCTTACTCAGAATCCGCTCGAATTCTCTTCCTGTGTAAAAATGTTTTCAAACTGCCATACAGGACGAGCGTCTTCTCAATGATACGAGCGTTTTCGCCAGGACAAGCGTCATGCCCTCGGGACGAGCATCCCGTGCCGTTTTTCACAATTTTTCATTCTTTTCTTTCAAGGATCATACCCTTTCACCCTTTTGTTATTCCCCCTTATCTTTTTCTGAAATTATGCTCAATAAATGTATAAGGAAACCCTCTCTCACTACTCTCATACAAGAAATTGTAAGTAAAAGTGCGAAAATGTACAATATTATACAATGAAAAGGTTTAAGAAATATCTTACAAATGGTGGTTTGAGATAGGACTCCACCAAACTAGTTCAATTTCTCGAAATTCTTTGTCCATAGAGCTCAAGGCTCTTAGGAGGAGATTAAAAGCTTGTGAACAAACTCCAAATAAGCATAATTATGGTTTTCTCAACTTCAAAACGAAGCTTGGCCAAAGGAGTTTGTCGTTCATTTTTGTTTTCTTCTTTCTCTTGGCACTTGAATATTTATGATGCTTCAAACCGACTAGCCCATGATTCTTGTCAACATAAGGCATGAAATGTGGTTCATGGTTGTCCGGAGACTTCCACTTACCACCTTCCTCTTCAATTTTGGTGATGATGATAGCATTTTGATTATTCAATCCCTCCAAAGTAGAAGGAGAATTCTCATGACTTTGATGATCGAGTTCTTTAGAAGTTGACATTGTGGATGCCAAATTTCTACAAGTAGCTTCATGTGCAAGTTTCTTCTTGATCTTTTCCATCAGGTACCCTTTGTATGATGTCTTGACCTTTTGGAGGAGATCCACCATATCGTCTTCAACAATAATAGGTTCCATAGTGGGTGTAATGTAGTCTTCATAGGCAATAGGGAAGGGACATTCCTCTTCTTCTTCATGATGAGATATCTCAAATTTCTAAAAAATCGGCTCCTCAAGTAGAGTAACCTCACAAAATTCCGCTTCCTTATCCCATGAGTTCTTGCAAAACACGGTTTTATCATCATAGTTATCTTCATAAGAATCATAGATGGGGGCTTCATTCAACTCTTTCTCCAACACCTCAATGTTCGCATCAAAAGACACACCCTCATACTCACAAAGGCTAAGAGTATTTGGCTTACTCAACCTCATGTCTTCTTCATTGAATATAACGCTTTCATACTCACAAGAGCTCAAAGGAATTGGCTCTTCCCACTTCTCATCTTCCATATCAAAGATCACTACTTCAAATTCACATTCATGATCAATGTTTAAGGATCGGTGGGGAGTGGTTACTTGGGTTGCCTTTATTTGGATAATTTTAATCTCCAACTCCTTACCTTGGGTAACAATGCCTTGAAGAACATTGTCCCTCTTTTGACTTTCCTCTAGCATTTGTTGAAGAATTTTTGTTGATCTCCCATCGTTTGGAGAATCACATTTTGAATGGGTTCATTTTTTTGTTGTGGGTGGGTGTGAAAGTGGTTGTATTGTGGCAATTGAAATTCATTATAAAGTAGGTATTGGGTGAACGATTGTTGTTTATATTGGATGTGGTGATTTTGGTGGGAAAAATTGGGGTAATAGTTAGGATTTTCATTGTATGAGTAGTAAGATAGGTTTGTGTTGACTTGCTCCTCAAACTCCCCATACCCATAGCCATACTCAAAAGATCCAACATGTACTCCATAGGTCAAGTCTTTGTTAGGTTCATATACCTATTATTAGACTCCTCTAATAGTGAACTAATTAACTTGTTAATTATTTCTTCTTTAGATCTAGTGCATGCATAACAAAATGAAAGATTTATAAGGAAAAACAATGTTCCTTACATTGATGATTGGTTCGAAAATGTGGGCACAAGTAAGGTCACCTTCCTTCACTTGTTCTTGAGCTTAATGAGATGGATGATCCTCCTAAGACTCCAAGTATAGAAGCCACTCCAATAAATTGCACCCAAAATTAATCCCAAAAATTCCTACTAATATTAACTAGATATATAGTAGAAATATATCCTTAATAATACTAATGTTCTTGTATTACTACCTCTAGTAATAGAATGATAAGTATTAGTATTGTAGAGAGCTTTTATTAATTTTGCATGTGAGGAAAGTTAGAGAGATACAAGCAAAAACTAGCAAAACAAGAGTGGAAAAATATGAGCAACAAAATGCCCATAAGTAAGAGCCAAAACCGGTTGGCCTTACCCAAGTAAGAAATCTTGTTCCTTTTGTTTTTAGCTCTTGTTTAGCATATGTAGTGTATAGGGAACAATAGTGTAAGATATTGCCTGATAAAAGCTTCATATGACAAGTCACTATCATGCTTTTTTTCCAAACAAACAAAGACAAAAGAGCATCTTGTGCTCTCTTGTTTTGGCCGAAATATTAGACCATTTTTGGTCCATTTTTGCCTTTTGTCATTTGTCCCACAAATGCTTATAAGTCATATGTTTAACTATCTTACATATTTAATTATTAATGTAATCATTTAACACTTAAATATTACAATTAATAATATAATATACACTCCGCTTTTTGAGTAGTATACTACCATTATATCAACATATAATGGGTCCCATAATTACTTGTTAGTTAAAATTACAACTTCTTGTAACTTTAAATAACTAATTACCTCTACCTCAAAACTTATATTAATACCTCAACTAATTTAGTAAATTAACACTTAATTACTAAATTTAAATCTTATTTAATCACATTACAATAAGACGCAAAATTGCACTCCCATAATTAAGGAATTAATTAATCTGTATCGCATACAATTAATTAAATATATATTTGGGCCTCATCCTATAGGTGTGACCTAAAGGGATCAACTGACCACCACCGTCACACGACAGTAATGTCAAACTCTAGTTAGCCAATCATTACCGATTAATGACGGTCAGTCGACTGTATAAAGAATCATCCCTCACGTATTCTTAGTATGAGATTTAATAATGATATTTAAATCATGTGATCGCACTATTGTTGAGGACACATTTCCCAACAATCTCCCGCTTGTCCTCGACAAGTGTGCATCACCAATTGTCTTGTCCTATTACAATCTCCCACTCAATGCAAGGTGTCTTGCAGGTCGTACTTACATTTGATCATATCTTGAGTGGTTTTTCTCGATCTGGAGATTAACTGTCTGACCGAAATTATCTATCATAGATGCCTTCCGAGCGTGGCCACGCATTTCCAGTTAACTACTCCTCGAGTGGCCTTGAGATTTCAAACAACTCTGACGAGGGGTGGACAATTCCTATCGCCCTATTCCCTTCGTTCAGCCACAGTCCATCATAACCCAAAATATACCCAGTTTGACCTCATTTACGAAATCGTAGAGTATAAATCAAAGCTAATCAGAAGTTGTGCCAACTTGGGCGAATAGTCTCTAGTCAAAAGAATTGACTCATAAGAATACTATAGTAGCTCTTGCCACGACCAGGATTTGTGAATTACCAGAACTCTATAAGCGGTCATCGCCGACGATTGTCCCATACGATCTGCCTATGTGAACGACTAGTCATCCCATATGACTCTATGGCACTTGAACTTGCCATCAATCGCATCACACTCTAGTCACTTCGAGACGTCACCTCATATAAGTAACTAGGGGCGAATACCATGTCAATACAGTTCACTTTAATGGGGTTCAATTTGTCTCTACAACCCATTCGGATATGACAAGGTAGCGGGTGAGTTTAATAAAACTCAAACGATAAATGTGATTATCACATATGAATAGTCAATACACTATTACTACTTCATATTCTATAATCATTAGTGTATTATTAACACTAGTTAAATTGCAATAAAAGCTTGGAAAGTAGATATACCCGATATCCATATATTCCACTTTATTAATTGCTATTTCCTTCCATTTAATGTCATCTCTAATGACATGAATTTATCTAAGTACATGTCTAGACTCCTTACTAGACTTGGTCTCTTTAACTTTAAAAATGCTCTCACTGTTATCGCATAACTTGTGATAAAGTCATTTATTGAGGGATTCACCCTTAATCCATACTTGACAATTTTATCACAATTTACTTAGATTCCTTTTGTAGTATTTGCAATGCGCGAAACTAAAACACTTTTCTAAGTCTTTTACTCCTTAGTCAATAGGTCACCCTAGGATTCCAACAAATCCCTTTTGGTTTGGAAACTAAAGTCTGTGCAACCCTTCAACACATTACTTAGTTTATCATCCAAACATTTGAACGAATCCTTAATTCTTCTCAAGAATCTCAAGAATGCTCTTTAAGGCTTTCACTAGCCATATCATGGGAATTATTCCTTTTATTGACTTATTATGCTCTCAGCATATGTCACACCATGGCATGTGTGTCTGTTTGCATACATGATCATTCTAATGGCGGAAACATTAGCATTCGATTTCATGTGTTCAACAACTTAATAGGTTCAGTGAACGACTATGATTCCATCATAGTAATTCCACTTTCATCATCATGAATAAGCCATTCAACCTTGTTGATGTTACAACAGATACGAAAGAACTTATCCTCATAAGACTCTTAACTCTATGCCAATATTCTCTCTCATAGATTCAAAATCTAGAATACTTTGCATCCCATTCCAAGTGTCCCAATTACTCATGCCAGAAGAGAACATTGGTACATAATTCTCAATAAGTAATATGTTATCAACATATAAGACATAGAGAAACAATTCTAGCTCCCACTTAACTTCATGTATATCATGATTCTTCAATCATGTGAATGAAACAATTCACTATAATCACATGAACGTAAAGTATAATCCTTTAATGCTTGCTTAAGACCATCATAGGTTTACTTAAGAAAGCTTCGCATCAGATGTTAGGATTCTTAGATCTTCATCTAAGGTTTCGTGTTTCAAACACTTTCTTCTCTAAATTCCCATTTTAGAAAAGCGAATTTTTAATCTCATTTGCCATTCTTCATTAAAATGAAATGTGGCAATTCCTAACCTAATTAATTTTGATCAACATCTTTATGTCAATCTATACTTTTAAGTACTCTAAAGCTCTATTCACTTTAAGGAGACTCTTTCCTTTAAGTAAAACTACTCTTGAGTAACAATTTTCGGATTGTGATGCTTCGGCTTGTATGTAAGGTCATGATACTATCACTTTCACAAAGTAATATTCTTAAACAATAAGACATGTGCGATAAACTCCCACTGAACTATACTCTCTTTCTATCTTTATAGACAATAGTTCAACTACACTCCAACTCCATAATTCTATTACTTTCACAAAGTAACATTTTAACTATAAAAGATGTTTGTGACGATACAATCTTCTCCCACTCTATCTCTCAGAAATACATCTATCTTCTTGAGAGATAGCTTTGTGAGTCACAGACATATATATATTTGACGGAGTATTAGTGTTTATCTAGACTATGTATTAGCTTCCAAAAGGCCATCCTTACATGGCAGCTTGATAATATGCGAGTCTTATCCATGTCATCTGTTTAATAGACTCTCTATTCTAGGTATATCCTGTTTGACCATCCGTTTAAAATAATATGTCCGAATGGTATCGAAAATTCCTTATTTGATGAGTTCAAAAAAAAAACTCATTACAACTTTATAATTAATCTTACATAAGTAAGTTGTTACTTTTAGTAATGATGACATAAGGAGAATTAGATTCATAGCTTATGGACATATAATGATCCCATCATCATACTCGTCTATTTGATCAATTTAAGTTGTTCATCTAATGTTTCTCTACGCAAGTAATCAATGATGATGATTTTAGAACAAACAACATAATAAAACAAGTGATTTGGGTTGAAAACCAAATCACCAATAACCAAAATACAACCCGTGTTTAAAGGATACAAACCAATTTCCAAGTCACACAAGGAAATCAAAATAGTTCTAAAAACATGAAATTCATCATAAAATTAAAGACAAAGCAAATTAAAGCTAAACTTCCATTGATCCATCACCACGGTTGGCTACTCTAGCTTCCCTTATGATCCTCTAGGCTTGCTTCTCCTTGCCTTTGTCCTTACTAGGAGGGGCCCCTATTTACAATAAAAAGGGTAATCATCACAACTTGTATCACATACTAATTGAGATTGAAAGATAAAAGATAGGAATAGTTATATACCTACTGGAATAACCTTTCCAGCTTTGATGTCGCCAAGGTATTTAGAACAATTTCTTTTCCAATGTCCAACACCACAACAATAGTGGCACTTGTCCTCGGAGGGGGCACTGTACTTGGGCTTGGAGGAGCTTGCTTCATAAGTCTTAGCTATGTTTTTGTTGGGAGTTCGCTTCTTTCCCTTTTTCCAGCTCTTCTTGAAAGTTCCTTTGCTCTTATGATTGACATTAAGCACATCTTTGGTGGTGCTAACACTTAGCCCCATGTCCCTTTCGGCTTGCACAAGCATTTTGTGCAACTCATCAAGAGAAATTTTCTTATCTTGCATATTAAAATTCACCCGGAATTGAACATATGCTTTGATTTCTTTGAGGAATGAAGAATTCGATCAATTACGAGTTCATTGGGAATTTCCACCTTATGCATTTTCAAGGTCTCAACATGCTCCATCAACTTGAGCACATGTGGGCTCACCTTTTGGCCCTCTTTGATGTTAAGATCAAAGAATGCGGAAGCCGCCTCATATTGAATGACCCTTGGAGCTCGTGAAAACATGTTCACAAGCTTCATGTAGATCTCATGAGCGGTGCTAATCTTTATAGCACTTCGTTGGAGTTCGGCCTCCATAGCAAAGATCAACACATTTTTTATCGCGGCCGACTCCTTTTGGTAAACCTCATAGGTTTGCCTAGCGGCGGGGGGGGGGGGGGGGGACCTAGTATTAGGTTCGGTGGGAGATGCCTCGGTAAGGTAACGAAGCTTGTCGTCACCTTGCGCGGCTAAGCGAAGTTGCGCGTCCCAATCGGCGAAATTAGACCCATTCTTTTCTAACTTACATCGATCCATGAAGGATCAGAGCCATGACACATTGGTAAGCGTGGCAGAACTAGTGGATGTGGACGTGATTGGAGTTGCCATTGCGATTGATAAAACAAATTTGACTACAAAATAGGAAATGAAGGAATTAATTATCATCTATCGTTTTAATAATACTCGTAAATTTAACTACAAGTATTGCATTTATATAGTGACCTCCACCCGACTATATAAATGATTCCGAGATCCAAATTCATATCAACTCGGGCACGGTGAGCCGATTCATCCCTTATTAATATAACTCGGTATATTAACCTTTTAATCGATTCTACTTTTAGAACTCTCGGTCGATAAAAATTACTCTAATTCTCATCTTTAGCCCGGAACACATGCGACTACGGTCAACAATACTTCCGTTGAGCTCAATCCAAATTTCGATGTAATAACATTTTACTACCCCACTTCGCCAACGTAACAAGGTTTGTATTACGGTGAAGTCGGATTAACTCCCTTATGAAATTGGTACTTCATGGGTTCTACTATTTGGTAAGGCTATTTCTCAATTATTATATGTGAGAGGTCTTGTCAATTTATTATCTATCACGTTTTAAGTGAACTAAAGCGGTGAACTACGATAATTATAATTGACACGGTCGATGACTCGATATGAAATGCATGTGTTGTTGTGGTGATTTGGCAATACATGCAACATATTAAAAGAAATGCAAAGCAATAAATAAAATTCCTACTATGGCCTTCCTAAAAAATAGAAAATCAAATAATCTATTACATATTCGGAAACCAACTCCTTTGGTACCTTGAATCTTCAATCGGCACGCCTCCCAAGACACCATCTTTGTCGGATCACCTTTCCGAATGGCACCGTCTTTGAAGATGCTCCATAATTACAAATAATAATAAAAATACAAAGCTATTCCTATTATACATTTGTAAAATGGGAAAAAAAAATAATGTAAATAAAAATAAAAGTGATTCGAGATCACATTAAATTACAACCGAATCAATATTCCCTTTCATTACGGATAATATTGATTAAACTAAGGCCATACTAAGATAAAATTACATAATTCAAAATTATATAAATAAAAGACATTCAACAATTGAAATATGCAGCATTATAATATGTACCTATCATGCCAAATGATGTGCCAAATCGCCCTATTTAACTTACGTCGTACATATAACCCGGTTTTATGGAAATGCGTGATAATAACCTTTTAAAATCACTAATTAACACTTAAATCACATCTAAGCTCAAGTTAATTATCCTAACACTTTTTAGGACTCAAAAATTAGTCATCACTCAATTTTTGACAATAATTCAACTTGATTTAATTTTATGCTCATTTTTTACCTTAAAATCATTATTTATATGAAATAAATCCAAATTAATTCATAAAAATTTCAAAATTTGAATTTTAAATTTTTGAACATTCTGGAATAATTCCATGACCCTCATAATGTCAAAAATCATGGTTAAAATTTTTGAATTAATTTTGAGAAAATATAGTTGCATTTTATCGGTTTTATCTCATAAAATACTTAAAGTATCCGAAAATTAATCCAATAATTTTTACAACTTTAGATATGATTAGTGGGATATTATTGCAACTTAAAATAATTTTCTCAAGCCATGCAATACATTTTAGCTAATTTTTGCTAAAATAGTCACTATTTATGTCATTTTTACTCAAAAATCCATAAATCATGCTAAAAGAGATCATTAAATCTACAAATTTACATACTCTCTGTAACTTATGCATGTGACATCATATTAAAATATCATGGCTTAATTCGTAATTTAACTAATTTTAACCATTTTACCTCTTTTAATCTATTTTTATCTCATAAAAATCATAAATCATGCAATATTAATCAAATTAACTCGACCTTTTACACACAACTTGTAAAATATGCATGTGAGGTCATATAAAATTTCCAAGGTAAGAAACTTAGTTTAACTATTTTTAGCATTTTAATTCCCATTTTAGTCATAAAAATGTAATAAAATCACTAAAAAACATTAAAATGAGCAATAAATTTCCATAAATCATAAAAATGGCCTAAAAACATTTTAGGACCATAATATATAACATGCATGGTGAGTTCGTGGCTTATACTTATAAATCAAAAATTTTTAGTTTTATATGTTAACATTTTAACTCGGAAAAACAATAACCGATTATGCATGCAACATCCTTATGCTCTGATACCACTTGTTAGGTTCATATACCTATTATTAGACTCCTCTAATAGTGAACTAATTAACTTGTTAATTATTTGTTCTTTAGATCTAGTGCATGCATAACAAAATGAAAGATTTATTAGGAAAAACAATGTTCCTTACATTGATGATTGGTTCGAAAATGTGGGCACAAGTAAGGTCACCTTCCTTCACTTGTTCTTGAGCTTAATGAGATGGATGATCCTCCTAAGACTCCAAGTATAGAAGCCACTCCAATAAATTGCACCCAAAATTAATCCCAAAAATTCCTACTAATATTAACTAGATATATAGTAGAAATATATCCTTAATAATACTAATGTTCTTGTATTACTACCTCTAGTAATAGAATGATAAGTATTAGTATTGTAGAGAGCTTTTATTAATTTTGCATGTGAGGAAAGTTAGAGAGATACAAGCAAAAACTAGCAAAACAAGAGTGGAAAAATATGAGCAACAAAATGCCCATAAGTAAGAGCCAAAACCGGTTGGCCTTACCCAAGTAAGGAATCTTGTTCCTTTTGTTTTTAGCTCTTGTTTAGCATATGTAGTGTATAGGGAACAATAGTGTGTAGATATAGCATGATAAAAGCTTCATATGACAAGTCACTATCATGCTTTTTTTCCAAACAAACAAAGACAAAAGAGCATCTTGTGCTCTCTTGTTTTGGCCGAAATATTGGACCATTTTTGGTCCATTTTTGTTCCATTTTTGCCTTTTGTCATTTGTCCCACAAATGCTTATAAGTCATATGTTTAACTATCTCACATATTAAATTATTAATGTAATCATTTAACACTTAAATATTACAATTAATAATATAATATACACTCCACTTTTTGAGTAGTATACTACCATTATATCAACATATAATGGGTCCCATAATTACTAGTTAGTTAAAATTACAACTTCTTGTAACTTTGAATAACTAATTACCTCTACCTCAAAACTTATATTAATACCTCAACTAATTTAGTAAATTAACACTTAATTACTAAATTTAAATCTTATTTAATCACATTAAAATAAGACGCAAAATTGCACTCCCATAATTAAGGAATTAATTAATCTGTATCGCATACAACTAATTAAATATCTATTTGGGCCTCATCCTATAGGTGTGACCTAAAGGGATCAACTGACCACCACCGTTACACGACAGTAATGTCAAACTCTAGTTAGCCAATCATTACCGATTAATGACGGTCAGTCGACTGTATAAAGAATCATCCCTCACGTATTCTTAGTATGAGATTTAATTATGATATTTAAATCATGTGATCGCACTATTGTTGAGGACACATTTCCCAACAGTCTTGGGCCTTCATAGCTAAGAAAAGGAAACAACTACAACCATGGAAACTACAAAAAATGGTAAGAACGAACCTTGAGGAACAAGTTCCTCAAGGTTAAAGCACAATTAAAATAGACAAACAAACAAGAACTTAATCACATAACACCTTCCCCGACAACGGCGCCATTTTGATGGACAAGAGTTGGTCGTCACACATCGAATCAAACACATTTATAATTATCAACAAAGAACTAGTTAGTGGTTAAGTCGAGGTCGATCCATGGGACGGTGTGCTTTTGGATCTAAGTCTATCTATCTCAATTTATGCTAGTGTCACAATTGTTGGGGTTTGTAGTTGTGTTCTAAACTAATGCAAGCAATAAAGTAAAACAAGAAATAAAAGGAAGGATGTAAACAAATGATTAAAAGTGCTAGGATATCATGGGTTCATGGGGGAATCATGGGAGTTAACCATACAAACATGTTCACAAAGTTGCAAGCAATTAATGTTGTAAAGGAACCGAGTTGGTGTATGTCTTATGGTTCTTAGGAAGAGTTGGGTCCCCGAGGCGAATCGATTAGATTGTACAACACCTACAAGTCGACTTACTTTCCCCCTAAGCACTTCTATGCCTGGTCTAACTAGACTCGAGTTGGTTTATATCTTACAAGTCAAGTTGAATAGATAAGAGATGGTTGTAAATGCAAGGATTCATAGGCTTAACATTTCATCAAACATAACATGTGCATAGATTGACATCACAACAAGCAAGCAGATTAATTATGGAAACATATTGGATTAAGCATGATTATTCCCCATGTTTATTTCCCTTAATTATCCACTAATCCTAGTTAAGGGAACTACTCACCCATTATCATGGAAAACGGGTCATTAATGGTGTTAATCATCACAACAAGTGTAAACATGATAAGAGTTTTAAGGAAATAAACAATAAAGAGTAAAGGAATTATAGAAAATTTGAGATGATCCAAATAATAAAGCAAGAGTAAAAGAAGAGAACTTGATTGATTGATGAAGGGTTGTCAATCCTCGAATAATAACCCAATAATCTTAAATTACCCAAAAGTAGAAAACTTGAACAATAATTAAGGAAAGATTAATGTGTGATTTGTGGAAAGATTAAAGAGTAATTTATTCTAATCTACTCCTAATCTAAGAGAGCTTCCTCCTATCTAATATAATGTAATCTATGATATGATATGATATGATATGATATGATATGATATGATATGATATGATATGATATGATATGATATGATATGATATGATATGATATGATATGATATATCTCCCCCTTTTGATTATTTACAAGTGGGGTATATATATAGTGGTGCATCATTAGGTTAAATAAGGCTAAATTATTAATTAACAATGCTAATTGTTGAGTTGAGGAAGTGCTCCTCTCCAAGGAGATGAGCATCTCCGTTTTGGTGGTCTTCATAGATTATGCTCGTCCCGAGCGGCTTGACTGAAGGACGGTCTGCATGGGAGAGGAATCCGAGCGGATTGGGGGTCGGGACGCTCGGACTGTAGCAAGGGGAGATGAGCGGCTAAATCGTCGGGACGCTGGGATTTCTTGAGGGGGCGACGAGCGTCTTGAAGTTAGGACGCTCGGATTGTCCTTCAGAATGCTTTGCTTCTTCCTTTCACATACTTCTTATTCTTGCATTATTGATCTTAGTTCTTGCCTCTCCTTCCATACTCTTTCACCCAATATCATCATTGACCTTCCAAATAAGCACGAGAGACGGGAATTTCGCCTCATTTCCTTCTTTCCTACAAAACATACGAAATGCACTACGAAAGCAAAATAGAAGGCATTTGACGGATAAAATGGCTATGGAATGCTATATTAGTATGCAAAATAGGTTCAATTAGGGGACTAAATGTGCACAATTATGAGTCACATCAGATAGCGCTGGCCCCTTTGTTCTTAACATTGCTTACTTGACAGCTCAGCATTTTAATACTGTCGGGCAGAAGAAGACGGGCACGATTTACTGTGGAGGCATAGCCTCCTACCTCGCCCGTTCTCTCTTCACTGACTTTCCCTGAGGCTTGACAAACTTAGATAAGGAAGCGGACTTAGATATTAACGCCATGCAGACGATGTTTTGGTTAGCTAATGATCAGCGGACTTGGAAGATCTGTGGTTCCGAGTCCGTGACCTTACCGTTTCCCGACGTACCCCGTCTTTCACCTTTGACCACTGTGTCGGGTAGGTTGCCTCCACCTCTATCTTCCTACCACCTTACACTTGCTCCTCCCACTACTTCCGCTCCTAAAAAACGGAAGAGACCTGAGACTGGATAGGGGTCCACACCGACTGAGGGTGGGCAGACTTCTACGCCCACGCCTACACCGACCCCTATCCCTACTCCTTCGTTACAGAGCTGGTCTTACCGGCTAATTTTATTCTTTCTACTCCTTTTGTGGCGCCTGAGGTCATAGACCAAGGGCGTCGTGACGGTTTGCTCCTTGAGATGTGCAGCCGAGTAGCTCGTATAGAGTGGGACCAGGCATTTGCCTTGTTCCCTCTGTACGAGTATCACATGAGGAGAGGACGTCCCGTTCCTGAGGGCTGGCCACACCCTTCTTTCTACCGGTTCCCGGCAGAGGGGTACTCGCAGCCAGAGAGCGAGGCAGACACAGCTGAGCAGGAGGAGAGAGCTATAGCTGACGAGAGCAGGAGACGGGAGTAGTAGCGAGATCTTGACTACATGGTGGTAGATGAGGAGGAGGCTGTCCATGAGTAGCTGCTGGTCTACTCACTTTCCCAGTTTTCTGGCTGGTTTGGGGAAGTTCGTGTATTTTGTATGTATTTCTGGTTTTATTTATTTTCCATCTCTTTATTTATTTATTGTATTCATTCATTTATTGGTTGTTTTATCCCGTTCCCCGTATATATACTGCTGGTGTATGCTGGAGGACAACGAGGGCGTTGTCCGTTTTGGTTTGGGGAGGGTATTGCATCCTTTGAGTCTGCATTTGCATTTGTTTTGCATTCACGTTTATTTTTTCTCTTTGCATCGTATTTTATTTAAAAAAAACATGAAAAATCACAAAAAAAAATAGAAAAATTCAAAAGTATCACGTTTCATTTTGCATATAGGTTGAGTCGGAACGGTAGATTTTTGTGATGATTTTGCACTGTAACTTGTCATTTTACTTAAGCCTTGCATCTAATTGGCAGTTATTAGCTTAGTCATGCGCATAGTCTACGAGTTAATGTTAAAAATACAGCTGATCATATAGACTTGACCTGAAAAATTGGCAAACTACTTAAAAATTTGTAAGTTATTAGAGCCGTATAACTGGTGTCATTCATGACCAGTTCATGTAGGAATTGAGAGTCGTATACTTCTTGCATAACATGTCCATCATTTTGCACTTTTATGAAATTTGATTGCTTTTTGCTTGCATACATTCGGGTTTGTAGTCGGTGTCACATGCAGGGAGGTGCTTGCATTTTTTACCTTTCTTTCCTTTTCACCCATTTAGCTCCACATTAGCCAAACTTAGCCTTTTGACCCATTAACTACACCCAAATTGAGCCTGCATGTCAAGCTAGTTTAGTGTATTTTTGTGGTATATTTCTCAATGATGCAAGTTTGTTTTTCTGATTCATATGGAATTGGTAGAAAAGAAAGAAATGTGGGCAAGAAAATAAAAAAAGCATGAAATGAAAAAGAAAAAAAAAAAGAAAAGAAAAAAAACGTGAAAATCAGAAAAAGAAAGAAAGAAAAGGAGAAAGTTGGGCAGGAAAATGAAAAAGATAGACCGTTTAAAAAAGGGAAGTTTGTGACGGTCTTACTCCTATGTTTCATCTACATCATTTGAGGAGTTGTTGTCTTCTTGGTTAGTGAGTTTTGTGCCAAAGAAGGGCACTTGTATTTGATTTCATAATCACCTGAGAATTGGATATGTTTAGTATGGTACTGTTTAGGTGCTAGCTTGACGCTTTACCTCCACATACCCCATATCTGTTTTGCCTTTTCTTAATTGTAGCCTCACTTTTCCATAACATTTGTAAGCCCTCGGCTGTGACGGACATTGTTTGGTTGGAATGTATGTATGGTGATTATAATCGTCTATCATTTTTGTTGCATGCATGTTATGTGGGTCGTAGTTTAGGCGAGTGACTGTTTTCTCTTCTTCTCTTACACATTTATATTCACCCTTTGCTTCATGAGAAGAGAGTGGCCCGTGAGAGTCCGATTTTAAAGGTCTTGCAAGGTCGACAGGTTAGCTTATTTATGACATCATACAACTCGTTTGCGCTTGACTGTTATAGCTATAATTGTTAGTTTTGATTGCATTAAACGGTTTGAGTGGACAAGTTATAGCTAGCTCTGAGTTTTCATATCTGTTCCATTAGTTTACATTTAGTTTACTCGAGGACGAGTAAAGGTTTGGTTTGGGGAGATTTGATACGTGCAATTTATATAGTCTTTTTAGCCTTTTATTGCACGCATTTCTGTATCAATTTCATTGCTTTGTATTGTGAAATTCCCCAAATTGGCTACTTTGGTTCGTTTTGTCTCATTTGCAGGAAATGGGCCTTAAAGTGGCGATATCGTGCCTTATTCGTTCCTCTTAGCATGCGTTTTGAGGAGATGGAGATTTAGAGCAGAATGCCGTACCTCGGAAAGCGTGAAGGAGGTCCTTAGAAGCTAACCAAACGAGTTCAAGGATGTTTTCAGTGGAAGACATTCGATCGAGAGGTTTTGTAGTCGATTGAGTGGAATTGGCAGATGAAGTTGTTCGATCGAGTCCCTGCTATACTCGATCGAAGTGAGCTATTTTAGGAGTGTTCGATCGAGAGCCATAGTTTCTCAATCAAGAAGAATTGCTGGAGAATCACTCGATCGAGAGGAATGAAATGCCTCGATCGAGTGATTAGCTTATATACTTGGGATTTCTATTCCGTGTTAGGTTTATTTTATGTTAATCAACACTTCCCTATATAAAGGAAGTCGTCATTAGGTTAATGATCATCTCATATGCTCTTAATCACCTCTTACGATACTTTACTTTACTCTAATTACTGCTGGAAATTTGCTTTGCCTCTTTAATCCGGATTCGCTACTTTGTAATCTTTCCCTTCTCTTAATCTCAATTTAATTCCTTGCTTGATCTTAATTATTGTTCTTCTTTACTCCACTGTCCTTTAATTACTATTCTATTGTTATCATTGTTAGTTTATAAAATCTTATTCCTTTAATCTCTTTATCATGTCTTGTCTTAGCATATTTATTGTTATTATTGTTAATTACATCAAAAGCATGAGTAGCTAATTCCCCTTATGTTAGGATTAGGGTAGCCATGGTAGAGAATTGATGAAGTCATGAATAGGCTAGACAATTGATTGTGAGAACTGTTCCATAACAATATAACTGTAATAAATTTAGTTGATTGCACGCTTCTAAACCCCTTAATCTGGTTAAATTCGCTCCTAGATTGGAATATTGGAATGAACAGACCTATTATGAACAGTAGACTACCCTAATGAGGACGAAAGTTAAGTTAGTTGTAATCTAGGGTGGATAGCGGACCGGAAGGATCTTTCCCTTGCCCTTCCCACAGTAGATCGTCTGGACTATTTATGACTGAGTTAGTGAACTGCCATGGTGAACCGAAATCGTGACATATCTCTCTCTATTTGATCACATATCTCGCCTATTCTTGCTTTATTGCTCTTGTCTTTATTTCTCTTGCCTTAGATCTTCAGTAGTTTAGAAACCAATTTAAAAAACCCCCCTTTTTGTTACTAGATGATGCGTGTCTTAAACATGTTGTTTTACGTCCTATTTTACACGCATTTCAGAGCTCATTTATGTAGTTTATGCTACTATTTGCCCCATTTCGTCTACTTTCGTATTTTTATGTAATATTGCAGATTTATGCCGAAATGAGTAGGAATTGAGCTAAATTCGTCCCTAAGTACCTGGCATTTTATTTAACATGAAGTATTTACTCGGGGAAGGATTTTGATGCGCGTTTCGAGGCCTGAAAGACAACTTTATGAAGAATTAGGAGCCAACTACCAGCTAAAGCAGTCGATCGACTGGTCTTTATGGTCGATCGACCAGAGCACGAGTTACAGAAGCTATTGTTCCGCGCGTATCAGTCGATCGACCGGCTGCCTTGGTCGATCGACCACACCGATAAATCTGACGCAAGTTAAAAGATCGAGAAGTTAGAAGCCCATTGTATATTAGGTTCAGGAATAAGTGTTACGTTATATTCCTATATAACGTAACCTGATGTTATCAAGCTGGAATCAAGTCTTTCATCATTAAAATTTATTAGGGTTCATACAATAGCTTAGAATATTTTTCCGTCAATAAAAGTTTATTTTCCGCATCCGGTTTTGATCTTTCCTTCCTGTTTCATAAGGTATTTCTCTGTTTTATTATTTAGTATTCGCTGATTTATTTCGTTCATAGATTAGAAATTGCTAGAGTAGTATTCCCAAAGCCAATTATCGTTTCATGTTATTTGCTTGTTTAGTTAATTTAATCATGAATTCGGTAGCTTTATTCGTAAATCCTATTGTTGTTTTTGTCATAATCATGAGTAGCTAAATACCATGTGCTAGGATGTAGGGAATCTGTAGATGTAGGCGGCGTAGAATAGTAGACCTGGAATCGCGGTATGGTCCATCGACCGCATACCCTGGTCGATCGACTGGCCACGTGAGACATGCCTCGATTTAATTAATTCAATCGCTATATTTGACGAATCGAGTGCACGCGACTAGTTGAATGTTTAGGAATTGACCGACCCAATAAGATCGAAAGATAGGGGAGGAAAATAGACTGCCTAATTAAGACGACTAAATTAATAAGATCGAGAGATAAGTTAATTTAGACTTTTAAATCACTTTTCAAGACGAAAGTTAGCATTAGTGATAATAGGGACCTGTAGCGAGATAGAAAGATGCTACCTGTTAAGAATTGACCGAGAGGACTTCTTATTTTTCCGTCGCACGTGATTATTTCAGACTTACTTCGCATATTGCCTCCGAATCTACAGTGAACCGATCATCTTAGCACCCTTTTAATATTTGATTTCATCTATTAGCTTAGTTTACTTTTTAATTTATTGCCTTTAGTTATAGATCAACTCAAATCAAATCCCCCTCACATTTGTTACCTTAGACTAGAATTAGACAACTATAAATTACATTCGCCTCTCTGTGGTTCGACCCTGACTGCCACTATCTATAGTAGTAGTTTGGAATTATAAATTTATCTTTGGTACTCTACGACGGTATCAAGTTTTGGCGCCGTTGCCGGGGAGGTAATTGTTTAAATTTTTAGTTGTTTTTATTTTAGTCTTTTCTCAGTTTAAGGGACATATGTTCCTTAAACTATTCTCATATTTTTCTTGTAGTTTCATCTTATGCGCATGTCTCAACAAGGCGAATTACTTCCCCTTGATCTCGAGCTTGAGAGGACTTTGCGCGTGAAGATGAGATTATTTCAAGAACAACAATCAGAGGAAGAGCCTGGTTCTCATTCTAGTTTTTACGAGAACGAGCTGTTTGAGGAGGATCCACCTTCGTCACCTATTTCTACTTCCTCAGCTAAGACCGTCACATCTCCAGGCTTGGCTGAAGAAGCGAGTATAGCCAGTCACTCTGAGCCGACTGCTGAGAATCTCTATAAAAGATTCGCACTGCCAGGGACGGATAGAAAATTCGAGCCAAAACCGTCTTATATTAACTTGGTTGAGAGGAACCAATTCGGGGGAGCTGCAAATGAAGATGCAGCTAAACATATGGAGACATTCATTGACTACTGTTGTTCCATACCCCCACCAACCGGTGTGACCCAGGACCAGGTGAAGGAGACTGTGTTCATATTCTCTCTTCGCGATGCTGCAAGGGAGTGGTACCAAGACCTGGATCGAGCTGCTAACGGGATCACTGATTGGAAGTCGCTGGCCCTAGCATTCTACAAGAAATATTTCTCTGCCTCGAAGACAAATGCCATTAGAGCTCAGATCACGAGCTTTAAACTGGGTCCTGATGAGAATTTTCATGAGGCGTGGGTCCGTTTCAAGAAGATGGTGCGAACTATTCCGCACCATGGGTTCGAGAAATGGAGCCTATGCAATCAATTTTATAATAGGCTTTATGACGATCATAGGGCTATCCTGGATGCGGCAGCTAATGGCAGATTCCAGGAGAATGTTGGAGAAACTAAGGGGTGGAAAATTATTGATGATTTGGCCACCCATAAAGCTGAGTATGGAAATTCCAGGGGAAATCAAAGGAGAGCTATTGAATCCCCTTCTGTAGCTGCATTAGAGGCTCTTACGGCGAGATTTGATAAGTACGAGTTGGGAGGAGCTTCAAAAGGAGGGATTTATCAAGTGAATGTTGTGTCAGACGGTCCTTTCGTCTGCAAGAGATGTGGAGGAGAAGGACATGTCGCAGATTTTTGTCCTAATCCTTATGAGTCTTGTGCTGCTTTTCAACATTATAGGCAGACAAACACTTATTTTGAGCAGAATGTCCATCCGAACTTAAGGTGGAGTAGCCAAAATGTCCAAAATCCGACTCCACCTCCACAGCAGCAGAACTATGTGCCCCCTCGTAAGCAGCAACAGCCGTACCAAAAGCCTCCGTATGTCCCTCAGCAGCAGCAGCAGCAGCAGTCCCATGGCTCCGATTTTGCCGAGTTGAAAAATTTGTTGCTAAAGGAGTCTCAAGCTAGAGAGGCCGGGATGAAAATGTTGGAGAGTCAAATTGCCCAATTGGCAAGCAGAAGTGCAACTCAAGCTCCGGGGCAATTACCGTCGCAGCCGGATCAAAAGGAGACCCTAAATGCCATCACTTTGAGGAGGGGGTCTACTCTGGACGGGCCCGCTATGGTTGAGGATGTCACTGAAAGATGAGGCGGAACCAAGCAAGAAGAAGGCAGTGCCGAATAGTGGAAAGAAAAAGACGTCTACCAGGTATATCAGTCGATCGACTGATACACCCGGTCGATCGACTGAAACACCCAACAGTACAGCTTCTGGTTCTGTAGAAGTCAATCGATCGACTGACCAACATGGTCGATCGACTGAGGACGCTGCTGATATTGAACCTTTTCGTCCTCCAATGCCTAATAACTTGAGGGACCACTTGTTTCGGGGTACGGCGACTCCGACAATATTGAGGCAAGACCCAAATGCTGATGGGTCAGTCCCGGTTCCAAAGTATGACCCGATGACGATTAATGGTTCATTTTTAAGACGGTCTGAAGAGGGTTCGAGCTTCAAAAAGGAGAAGGTAGTGGATTTTCAGCCTAAGTCCACTGATGCCGGCATGAGAGACCTAGAGGAGAGGGCTAAGTTACTTCTTACAGCCCCTTATCCAGAGAGATTGGTGCCGACAAAGGAACAGGTATCGTTTAACAAATTTGAAAATGTTATTCGTAGTTTAAATGTACAAGTTCATTTTCTTGAATTAGTTAATCAAGTGCCTGCTTACATGAAATTTATGAAGCAACTTTTGTCTAAAAAGAAGTCACTTGAAACTGTGCAATCTGTCACACTAACTGAGGAGTCATGTTCATATTTAACCCATACTGCACCTCATAAGCTAGAAGACCCAGGTAGCTTTTCAGTCCCATGTAGTATTGGCACCTTTTCTATTGAGAAGGCATTATGTGACCTAGGAGCCAGTATTAGTGTCATGCCTTTGAGTCTTGCTAGGAAGTTGAAATTGACTAGGTTTGCAGTTACTAACATGACAGTACAGATGGCTGATCGTTCCGCGGTACAGCCTATAGGAGTCTTAGAGGACATTCCCGTACAAATAGGAAAGTTCTTTTTCCCTGTTGACTTCGTTGTGTTAGATATGCCCGAGGATGCTCACATTCCTATCATTCTGGGTAGACCATTTCTGCACACTGCTGGTGCAGTCATAGATGTTGGCTCAGGGACACTGACCTTCAAGGTAGAGAAACATTCCATTGTCTTCGCCCAGACAGCTAAGAAGAAAGACCCCATGTGGCCAGTAACTTGTAATACGATTTCTGAAAAGAAATCCTATTTTGTGCTTTCTAACATGCCTGCCTCTATGCCTATTCCTGTTGTAACACCTCCGCCCCAAATTGGGAGCAACCTGGAGGAAGATTTTTCTGTTTTGGATGTTGCAGGAGCTGGTTTGGGGAAGGGAGAGCCGCATGTTGCTCTACTTGTGAAGGAGTCAATCGTTCAAAGAGGCGGCTTAGGATGTCTTAGCTATGGCACTGATGAGGATCCTGATGAGGAGCCAGTCAAAGTGACAGAGTCCGACTTGGATTTTGATGAGCCAGAAGAGGTCATTGCTTGGGAAGATGTTGAAGCTGTTGATCTGTTGAGTTCTGCGGATGTTGAAGTTGATAGGAGTGCAGCTGAGGAGATGAGCACTGTAGAGGCTACCTCTTGTAGCCAGAAGTCGAGCAAGTGGGCCATTCTGTGGCCATTCTTGATCAACTATTAGTTGATTAAGACTTTTTCAAAAATATTCATTTTATTGCTTTTGTTTGACTCTTTTTATTGCTTTTTTGTGCGCGAGACTTCGCATTTTAATAAGTTTGCTTAGGATTTTAAATACTTTCGACTGTTACATTGGGTTTTGCGCAATTTTGGGCGCGTTATTATGTGTATTTACAGGTTTATAGACCATGTTGGCTCAATTTATTGAGCTAATTCGAAGAAAATCAGAAATTACAGCAGGTTTTCCAGTCAATCGACTGCCTCCTATGGTCGATCGATCAACTGCGAATTCCAGGAGCTTCGTTCTGTTTCACTGGTCGATCGATCGGGTGATGTGGTCGATCGACCGCCCAGCCGCTCTGCACTGCTTTTCGATCATTCCCCTGCTGTGTTTGGTCGATTTGCGGAGTTGAGGGAGTCTTTTCTCCACTTTATTCTCCGCCTCATTTCTGTTTTCTTCCGTTTCTTTATTTTACACATAATTTTGCGTTTAATAAATTGTTTTCTCGGAATTACGCACGGTATTTTCAATCTTTTTCGTGTACTTTTTGGTAGTAGCACTTTGCTCTTTGAAACCTCCTAGCTCACGCTGGTTTGGGGAGGTTTCCTTTTGCTGCGCTTAAAGTCTTGTGAGTTTCCGAGTCCTTATTTCTTGTCTTATTTAGTTATAATAACGCAAATTCCCATTTCCCTTTTATTTCATTACATGATTTTGCACAATAGGGACATTGTGTGATTTGGTTTGAGGAAGGGTTTTGCGTCGCATTTGCATTGTTTTATTGCATTTCAGTTGCACGTTTATATTTTTGGCTTGCATTGTTTATTTCATTTCCTATATATACAAAAATCAAAATTCAAAAAAATTGAAAATTTTCAAAAAATTTCAAAAATTTCACGTTTATTTTAGCATATAGGTCGAGTCAGAACGGTAGTATTTGAATGATGACATTGTATTTGCAGCTGTTTTATGCCTAAGCCTTGCTAAATTGCATTGTTATTAGTAGAATTATATATGTATAATCTACGAGTTTTCGTTAAATTTCTTGCTGAACTTGAGACTTGGCTTAGATTTTTGGCAAACTACTTTTATTTTCTAAGGTTTAGAGCTTATAACTGGTGACATTCATGACCAGTTCATTTAGGATTGTGAGTAGTTACTCCTTATGAGACATGTTACATAAATGTGCATAAATATGAACTTAATCTGCTTAATACATGTATGCATTCGGTTCGTGGGTTGTTGACACATGTGGAAGAGGTTTCCTTTATTCATTTTGCCCATAAGCTTCACACTGCCAGAAATAGCTTTTTTGTCCCGTTAACCACATCCTACATTTAGCCAGCCCTTGTCAAGCTAGTAGTTTATGTTCTTGGGATTGTTACTTTGTTTTTGGTAGCTAGTGCTCATTTTGAGATGATGTTGGGAAGATGAAAAAGGAAGGAAAGAAAGAAAAAATAAGAAAAAGAAAAAGAGAAGAAAAAAAAAAAGAGAAATAAGTTCGATCTATGGTTGGTCGACTGGACTCATTGGTCGATCGACTAAAGCCCGAGAGGAGAAAAAAATCAAATCGCATAATTCAAAGTCTTTATTAAATGGCGATTTTTGCTCCCATGTTGCATTTGTATCTTATGGGGAGTTGATTAATTTTGGAGATTGTGAGATTTGTGCTTGCTATTAGCACCGTTTCGATTGGAAATCTTGAGCAAGAAGTTGGATGTTGTCATATGGTTTTGTTCAGGTACTAGCTTGATCACCTATACCTCCACATTCCCATATTTGTTTTGCCTCTTCTTACCCTTGCCTCACATATCCATATTTACCTCGGCATGTGTCATGGTCATTTGTTTGGTTGGAATGCGTATGTACGGTTGTAGAGATCATTTTCATATTAGATTGCAGGCATGTTCTTATAGGTCGTAGTTAGGTGAGAGTCACTACAATATTACTTCTTTCTATCTTTTACATATACTCACCCGTATTCATTGAGTGATATGAGCGACCCGTGAGAGTCCATATTGATAAGTCTCTACAGTTGACGGTTCAGCAGTTTTTAACGACTACATAACTCGTTTGCATGATTCATATTGCTAATTGATTGTTAGTTATAGCATTAAACTGGTTTAGGCTTTACAGTTTGCATTTCGCTCTGAGATTGAACTCGTTCCATTAGGTTTTAGGATCGAGTCTAGTTCTTGCTTGGGGACAAGCAAGGGTTTGGATTGGGGAAGTTTGATGCGTGTCTTAAACATGTTGTTTTACGTCCTATTTTACACGCATTTCAGAGCTCATTTATGTAGTTTATGCTACTATTTGCCCCATTTCGTCTACTTTCGTATTTTTATGTAATATTGCAGATTTATGCCGAAATGAGTAGAAATTGAGCTAAATCCGTTCCTAAGTACCTGGCGTTTTATTTAACATGAAGTATTTACTCGGGGAAGGAACTTGGTGCGCATTTCGAGGCCTGAAAGACAACTTTATGAAGAATTAGGAGCCAACTACCAGCTAAAGCGGTCGATCGACTGGTCTTCATGGTCAATCGACCAGAGCACGAGTTACAGAAGCTACTGTTCAACGCGTATCAGTCGATCGACCGGCTGCCTTGGTCGATCGACCACACCGATAAATCTGACGCAAGTTAAAAGATCGAGAAGTTAGAAGCCCATTGTATATTAGGTTTAGGAATAAGTGTTACGTTATATTCCTATATAACTTAACCTAATGTTATCAAGCTGGAATCAAGTCTTTCATCATTAAAATTTATTAGGGTTCATAGAGTAGCTTAGAATATTTTTCCGTCAATAAAAGTTTATTTTCCGCATCCGGTTTTGATCTTTCCTTCCTGTTTCATACGGTATTTCTCTGTTTTATTATTCAGTATTCGCTGCTTTATTTCATTCATAGATTAGAAATTGCTAGAGTAGTATTCCCAAAGCCAATTATCGTTTCATGTTATTTGCTTGTTTAGTTAATTTAATCATGAATTCAGTAGCTTTATTCGTAAATCCTATTGTTGTTTTTGTCATAATCATGAGTAGCTAAATACCCTGTGCTAGGATGTAGGGAATCTGTAGATGTAGGCGGCGTAGAATAGTAGACCTGGAATCGCGCCATGGTCGATCGACCGCATACCCTGGTCGATCGACTAGCCACGTGAGACATTCCTCGTTTTAATTAATTCAATCGCTATATTTGACGAATCGAGTGCACGCGACTAGTTGAATGCTTAGGAATTGACCGACCCAATAAGATCGAAAGATAGGGGAGGAAAATAGACTGCCTAATTAAGACGACTAAATTAATAAGATCGAGAGATAAGTTAATTTAGACTTTTAATTCACTTTTCAGGACGAAAGTTAGCATTAGTGATATTAGGGACCTGTAGCGAGATCGAAAGATGCTACCTGTTAAGAATGGACCGAGAGGACTTCTTATTTTCCCGTCTCACGTGATTATTTCAGACTTACTTAGCATACTGCCGCCGAATCTACAATGAACCGATCATCTTAGAACACTTTTAATATTTGATTTCATCTATTAGCTTAGTTTACTTTTTCATTTATTGCCTTTAGTTATACGACTTCCCTTTGCCACATGTTAACATTCTGGTGGACAATACTGCCGAGCATGCTCTCCTATCATTCATGACGGGTATGCTGGGTACAACCAGATTAAAATGGCTGAGGAAGACATGCACAAGACTGCGTTCACTACACAGTGGGGTACATATTGCTACACGGTCATGCCTTTCAGCCTCATCAACGCCGGGGCAACCTATCAAAGAACCCCTACTACTCTCCTACATGACATGATGCACAAGGAGGTGGAGGTATATGTCGATGACATGATGGTCAAATCGAAAGAACGGGACGGCCACATCAATGCCCTCCGGAAATTCTTCGCTCGTCTGCGGAAATACAACATTAGACTAAATCCTCAGAATTATGCATTCGGGGTCACCTCCAGAAAACTCTTGGGACATGTCGTCAGCAAAAGAGGCATTGAGATTGATCCAACCAAAATCAAAGCCCTTCAACAAATGCCTCGGCCTAGGAACGAGAAGGAGATTCGGGGATTTCTCGGTCAGGTTCAATACATCAGCCGCTTCATTGCCAAGCTCACTATGATTTGCGAACCAAAATTCAAAAAGCTTCGCGCCTTCGATCACACCGATTGGGACGACGACTGACAAAAGGCCTTCGATAGGATAAAGGAAATTCTATCCAAACCTCTTGTCCTCATGCCACATCAACCGGGGATTCCTCTATCCCTATACCTGACTGTTACCAACACAGCCATGGGAGCAATGTTGGCACAAACAGTTGGCAAGGAAGAACGAGCCATCTGCTACATCAGCAAAAAGTTCATTGAATACGAGACGAGGTATACCCAATTGGAAAAGACATGCTTTGACCTAGTATGGTCAACAAAGAAGCTGCGGCATTACATGCTCAGCTACACGGTCCACATCTACTCCAAGATGGACCCGGTTAAATACATCTTCGAAAAACCCGTACTAAACGGAAGGCTGTCTAGGTGGACACTCATGCTGTCCGAATTTGACCTCAAGTTTGTACCCCTCAAGGTTATCAAGGGAAGAGCAGTTGCCGATTTCCTAGCAGAAAATCCCGTCAACAAGGATCCTACGACCGACACATGGTCACTTCCTGACGAGGACATCTATTGTGCCGACTCCAACGCATGGGACCTATACTTCGATGGTGCATCTAATCTGAGAGGCTTCGGGGTAGGAATCCTTCTAATATCGCCAGAGGGAGAACATGTTCCGATCTCGGTCAAGTTAGACTTCGCCGTCACCAACAATGCCGCTGAATATTAAGCATGTCTCATCGGCCTACAAGCAGCCATCACACTTGGCATCAAGAGATTGAGGGTCCATGGCGCTTCCTCACTCATCATCAATCAGGTGTCCCGATCATGGAAAATCCGATCTGACAGCTTAGCTCCCTACCGAGCAAAGATCAATTAAGAGGCCGAATTCTTCGACCAACTCGACTACTTCCACTTGCCACGAGAGGAAAATCAATTTGCTGATGCCCTGGCAAAACTTGCCGCGCTCGCCAACATACCTGACAATATGACATCAATGCCCCTATGTGTCGAGAGAAGGAGCGAGCCAGCCCACATTTGTGCTATTATCGACGACGAGGAAAACCATGTTGAACCTTGGTACCAAGCCGTCCTCAATTACAAAACCAAAAATAAATTCCCTCCCAACTCTGATCAAAGAGGACAAAGAGCCATCCGTTTACTTGCATCACAATTCGTGATAAACCAAAATCAACTCTACAAAAGAACACCCCAAGGAATTCTCCTCCTTTGCATTGACCATCACAAAGCCAAAAAAGTCATGGGAGTGGTTCACGATGGAGAATGTGGCCCTCACATGAGTGCAATGATGCTTACACAGAAAATCATGCGGCTAGGTTACTACTGGACCACCATGGAAACCGATTGCCGTAACTACGTCAAATATTGCCACAATTGCCAAATCTTCACCAACATACAACACATACCACCATCCCTTTTATACACCATGACATCACCCTCGCCTTTCTCAACCTGGGGCATTGACATCATCGGGAAAGTCAACCCGATAGGCACCAAGAGGCATTTCTTCGTCCTCGTCGCCATCGACTACTTCACCAAATTGGTGGAAGCACAGTCATATGCAGTCTTGACCGCCAAACAAGTGCCCAAGTTCATTCAAAACAACATCATCTGCCGATATGGGGTACCCAATGAAATCGTCAGCGATCAAGGCTCTCAATTCCGGGCGAAAACTCAAGCTTTGCTAGACAAGTACAAAATCAAATGACATCGATCATCCCCCTACAGTCCCCAAACCAACGAAGCGGTGGAGGCAGCGAACAAAACTCTTGTCACCATTATCAAGAAAATGTAAGACAACTACCGCAATTGGTCGAGCAAACTCCCATTCGCACTCTGGGGATACCGAACCTCCATTCGAACACCGACAGGCGCCACACCCTTCTACCTAGCATACGGTATGGAGGCGGTTCAACCGGTAGAGTTACAGGTCCCTTCTCTACGCATTCTATTGGAGAGTCAAGTCCCTGAGGCGTAATGGACCCGTCGAAGGTACGAACAACTCACTCTTCTAGACGAACGGCGACTCAACGCCTTGCACAACGTCCAGCTATACCAACAACGTATACAACGGCATTCAACAAGAAGGTCAAACCCAGAAACATCCAGGAGGGCGACTTGGTCCTCAAGTCAGTTCGAGCACCATTACCCGAGGGGAAAATTCAAACCCAACTGGGCCGGGCCATACCTGGTCAAGAAAATACTTTCGGGGGGCGTAGTGAGACTGAGTGACCTAGATTGGGAGGACTTTACAAACCCAACCAACCTAGACCAGCTCAAGAAATACTACCCTTGAACCATAACAACCAACGACCTAGCCTAGTGTTACAACTAGCAACGACCTTAACCTTTTTCAAGTCAAGTTCCTCAACGTGTTCTGATTTGAAATTGCATGTTTTATCGAGTCTAAGCTACGACACCTTGCCCATTTCGAATGTCCTTTGATCTGTCAAAGGCAACGTCCAGCACTAAAACAAAACAAACCCTGAACTACGAGCATGGTTTGATTTCACCTCTTCAGGTGAATACGTAGGCAGTCCCTCTTATGCCTGAGGGATACAACCACAAAACCCAATCAAATTTACAAACCAAGGGTTCTTGTGTAGACTCAACTGACTATATAATGCTCACTGCTCCAATAACTAGATCAGAGATTAATCAGTCTCTTTTTAGTATTGATGTAAATAAAAGCCCTAGCATAGATGGTTTTTCATCTGGTTTCTTTAGCGCAACCTGGGATATTGTGAGTGCAGGCTTTTGCAAAGCAACGGAGCATTTCTTCCATTCTGGCCATATGCCTAAGCAAGCAAATGTAACCTTGATATCTCCCATTCCTAAGAAGCAGGCTCCTCAGTCAGTGAAGGACTTCAGAACAATATCTTGTTGTTCAATCATTTATAAAATAGTGACTAAGATAATCACTCAGAGAATGCAATCCATCATGCCTGGCCTGGTGGGTGAAGAACAAGTAGCATTTATCAAAGACAGGAATCTGTTTGAAAATGTCATGCTCACTCAAATTCTTGTCATGGGTTATAAAAGGAAAGGGAACACTCCTAGATGTATGCTCAAAGTGGACATAAGTAAGGCATTTGATTCACTTCAATGGCAATTCATTCATCACATGTTGACGGGGTTACAATTTCCTCCATTGTTTGTAAAATGGGTCATGGGCTGTATCACAGGGTCATGGTTCTCTATTACGGTGAATGGATCATGGAGTACGACAGGGAGATCCCCTTTCCCCATTCCTTTATGTCCTTTGCATGGAGCTACTGTCAAGGAAACTCAGGAACTAATGTAGTAGCCCAAATGTATCATTCCACCCTAAGTGTGTTAAACTTGGTCTCACCCATCTAATTTTTGCTGATAATCTAATGATCTTCATTAGAGGTGGTCTGCCATCTGTTCTGAAGGCAACTGAAGAGCTTGCTCTTTTCTCTACTTGGTCTGGCCTGACTGCTAACCTGGATAAAACGGAGGTATACTTTGGAGGGGTAAGTGAGGAGGTCAAGCAACTCATCTTGCACTCCACTTGCCTGAAAGAAGGTGAATTTCCTTTTAGATATCTGGGGATACCAATACATGCTTCTAGACTTACAGCAGACATGTATGGGGCTGTAACACCTCCATTTATTCAGGAGCCTTTAGCCAGACATTCCCAAATAAATAGAACTATTACCATCTCGGATTCCCGAGGTAGTGAATAACAAAGTCCAACTCACCAAAGTACTTTAAATTAAAACTTAATGATTACATGTTTATTACAAATTAACCAACTAAACTTAATATAAAATAAATACAACTCGCAGAGGAAAATAAATAAAGTGATAAAATCTTCAATGTGGTCTAGACTTCTAGGTAGATTGGCCAAGTCCTCACGCATCCCATAGCTCCCAAGTCATCTAGTCTTTAGTACCTGTCAAATCTGCTCCCCATTATGGTTCACCGTAGGTGTTCACGAATACACGATCAACCACGAGGTTGAGTAGGAATAAACTAAACAACAATAACAATAATAATCCAACCAAGATAAACGTCCCTCAAATTCTCATCACTTCATCCGTACAACTTACTTACATTACTGGCAGTAGCACAACTCCCTTAACACCGTGCTATGCTCAACTCAACTGGCAGTGGTATTTTCATACCATGCTCAACTGGCAGTAGTACCCTCCGTACTATGCACAACTGGCAGTAGTAATCACTTAATATGGACACCTATCACTGGCAGTAGTAATTACTTACTATGCTCATTTGGCAGTAACGATTGCTCGCTATGCACAACTGGCAGTAACACCCTCCGTGTTATGCTCAACTGAATAATCAACTTTCCATACCAAATATAACCAACAACAAATACTCAATAACAATCCCGTCATACAGCTCAGTCAACATATACACATATACTCTGTCTCCAATAATAAATCACAATATTAACATTAATCTCATCGACCGTCACAATTAAACATTCATTCACTTAATAATAAAACCGAGTTGAGTAGGAAATTCCTACCTGATAAGTAAATCCAATAGAGCAATCCAAGCAATTAAGTTAAATATAATCTTCAACAATCCGTCACCTTGAGACGATAAAAGACGATAAATTCCTTGCTATTTCCCTTTCTTATTCTCCCTCTCTCTCTTTTATGTGATATTATGTCTTTTGTGAAAAATAAGCTTTCTTATTAGGTCATGCCATCTATTTATAGTGATAAGGTAGGTCTTATAGCGGTATTAGGAAACTATGACTTATTATACTATTATTATTATTATTAAAATACAATTATTACTATTATTACTAAAATTCCCGAGTCAAAGTCCTTTATCATGTGTAAGTCAACCCTTCGGTCAATATTACCCGACTCATCTATTATTTTATTATTAATTATCGTCTTATTTGCATTTATTATTATAAATTCCATTAATTAGTTATTTAATTACATAAGTTATTCTCATAAATTATTATTAAATTACGGGGTATTACAGGGGCTCTTATCCTTAAGCTTCAACAGTAACCACAAGCTGTCCATCTCAATATCTCTCTTATACTGGAAGAGTGCAAGTCCGTAAATCAGTTTTATTTGGTTTGGGTAACTTCTCGTGCTCCTGTCTCTTACTGCCACATCACCTTAGTGATCACCTCTCTAAGTAGGGATGTCAATTTCACCCGCACCCGCTAAATATCCATCCACCCGATTTAAATGGACGGACGAAAACTCGAAATAAATGGATGATGGATGGATGATGGATGAAATAAATGGATGACGGATGGATGATGGATGAAGCTAAATCCAACCCGTCATCCATACGCCACCCGATATTCTTCCTTTTTTGAATAAAAAAATACATATTTATAGAAAACTTAAGCTAGCCAATACTAATATACTTACTTTTTATATGATCAAGCAAACATTATGTTACAAGATTTTTAAAGCACTTAGTCTAATACCAATTTACCTTACATATTTTTGGGTGAAATAAAATTCAATATTTTTTTAGGCTTATAAATATAATTAAATCATTACCCATTTATCACCCGATCCACCTGTTTCATCCGCGGATGATGGATGGACGGGTGATGGATGATAAGTTTCGCGGATGATGGATGGGTTGGATGAGGTTTTTAATGTGATGGATGGATGCGGGTGAAGCTTCACCCGACCCAAACCCGATCCATTGACATCCCTATCTCTAAGATAAGCAGGCAGTTCTTTTGGGGGTACACTACTGATTGCAGGAAAATGGTGTACAAGAATTGGGATAGCATCTGTGCCTCTTGGGTTGAGGGAGGATTCAATATTAAAAAATTTGCAGCCTGGAATCAGGCAGCTATGCTGAAATAGCTCTAGAAATTAGTTAAAAAAAAAGGGATCCATATGGGTACAATGAATGTCACGGTACTATTTGCAGGATCATTCTATCTGGTTGATGGAAGTGAGGGAGCATCACTCTAAATGCATCCGAGGCATAATTTAAGCTAGAGATCATTGTATAGCTCAGTTGGGTAGTATTCACCAGGTTAAAGGTCTGCTGCAGCACTGTACTGTAGCAGGAAAATTTTCCCTTCAGCATGCTTATAATGCATTGAGGACCAAGTATCCTGTCACTGACTGTAGTAAGGCCATTCAGAGGGGTCCCTATTTGCCAAGACATCGAGTTCTTCTACAGTTAGCATCCCAAAACAGACTTGCAACTGTGGATCACCTGGTCAGTGGAGGCCTTAACATGGTTGATAGATGCTGCCTCTGCAAGATGAATAGCGAATCTGCTGCACACTTATTTTTTGAATGTAGATACTCTACAGAGGTATTGCAAGCTATCAAAAAGTGGATTGGGATTAACACCTCTGATAACACATTGCAGCACTTACTAGGTTGGTCTAACAAGAGGACGGTCAGGAGGCATTGGCGCATTCAGTGGGTAGGAAATAGTATAGCTGCTACTGTTAACAGCATTTGGAGTGAAAGGAACCTCAGGCTCTTTGAGAATAAATGCAGGCCAAGTCAGCTACTTATACAGGACATACAATATTCACTTAGCACCATTTTACTTGTCAAAAATCAGGAAATCTTACACGAAGAGATACTAGATGGTTTTCTAGCTTCTAGGAAATAGACTTTGGAGCACTTGTGCAATAATAATAATAATAATAATAATAATAATAATAATAATAATAACAACAACAACAACAACAACAACAACAACAACAACAACAACAACAACAACAACAACAACAATAACAACAACAATAATTAAATATTATTATTATTTAGTATTATATAAAAACCGCAACTTTTATTGAGATCAAATCAGTTTTTACAAGAAATTGGTGGGCAGCCGAGAGACAATCTGGGCTCCCACCCCCTTTGCAATAACAAAGCTAAGTCGAGTAAAAATAAAAGCAGCAGCGCGCGCCCCGACATCCTTAGACATAGAAAATTTCTGAATCCGCTTGAGCAAGGCAATGACATCCGCCTCCAACTCCCCAATGAAGCGAAAGAAAGAGGTAAGAAACCATAACCGATCGCCGAACACAATGTAATACTACGGTACTGTAATACCCACCCCATTTAAGGACTCTTTGACCGACCTATTGACCAAGGGAGACCCTTAGCAAGGGATACGGGAGAGATTGGGTGATCAATGTTTGATGATGCGAGTTGGAGTTCGCATCGAACCTCTTTGTAAACAGAAATTGACATTTGTAGTGGTTATTCTGTAACTTGGCGTTCGCCGGTGGTTCAAAAGACAGAATATTACAAGTGGTCCGTACATTGCATGGGCATTAAATCTAGTATATATATATATATATATATATATATATATATATATATATATATATATATATATATATATATATATATATATATATATATATATATATATATATATATATATATGATTTTTTCAGAGCATGTGGTAGTGTCCAAATTTTCTAAAACACTAAAAATAATATAACAACAACAACAACAACAACAACAACAACAACAACAACAACAACAATATTAGAACCTTAATTCTAAAATAATTTGTGGTCGGCTGACATAAATCATCCTTTAGAATCGTCCATGGGTGAAAGCACACCTCAAAATGCGAAAGAAATAGAAAAGGGAAAAATGAAAAACAAAAGGGAGAGCGAATATAATACAAATTCAAGTTAAATTTATAGGTTTTAAAATCGAAGTCCAGATTTTTTTATAAAAACTTAAAATTTAAATCGAGAATAAAGATTAAACGATTTTGAAAACCGAAGTAGAATTTAAGGATCCGGAATATCATAAAAGTAAACCAAGTAAAATATATAAGAAAGTGGTTGGTAAAAAAGGTGTAATAAAGGAGAGAAGAACAAATAAATCTTTTTAAAAAGTAAATAAAAACATTAAATATGTCAAGTAACACCAAATACTAAAAATCCACATGTATCCTTTCCTTCCATTGTGCCCTCTTCGTCACCATACTCTCCTCAAGCCTCAGAAATCTCATATCGTGCTCTATCACTCTCAACCATGTCTGTCTCGGCCTCCCTCTACCTCTAGGAACCTTTTCTGTTCTCCAAGTCTGCAGCCTCCTAACGGGTACGTCCATAGGTCTCCTTCTCACATGGTTAAACCATCTTAGTCGATTTTTCATCATCTTGTCCTCTATTGGCGCCATTTTTACCTTTTCCCTAATCACCTCATTCCTTATTCGATCTTTCCTTGTATGGCCGCACAACTACCTCAACATATGCATCTTCGCCACACCATCTTTTGAATGTGACAATGTTTCACGGCCCAACACTCGAAACCGTAAAGCAAGGCAGGTCTGATTGCCGTGCGATAAAATTTTCCCTTTAATCTTTCGGGCATATCTTTATCGCATAAAAACTCTGAAGCACTCTTCCATTTCAACCATCCCGCTTTAATTCTGTGAGCCACATCTCCGTCTAACTCCTCATCTTTTTGAATAATAGATCCTAGATATCTGAAGAAATCTGACCCCTGTACAACATAATTTGCATATTTATTTATCAAAGAAGAAACAAACTCTACCTAATTAATGTGAGTAGAGATATTTGAATTCCTATCCTTTATATTCGATTAGATGATTAAACTCTCTTAATATTAAATCATATTGATTGTCAAATACTTCTCTATACCTATAAATAGGGCTCCTTATTGATGTCAACGTTTATCTTCTAGATCTAAATTAGTTTTCTGTCTTCTTTCATTACATTTTTCATACATGCCTTATCACATACTAATGCTTTGAATTCAATTTTTCATTATGGTTAATTAGTTCTATTACCCGTGAAACTCACGGGTTATTGAAATTAATTATTTTTTATTACTTTTTCTAATCTAATGTTTTTTTAAACTATATGGAAATACAATTGAGAACCTATGTCATATAAATTATATATCTCATCGTAACTTAGACGGGTGAAGTATTTTAAAAATTAAAAAAATAAAACTTTGACATGGGCATATGGCATACATTGTTGTGCCTCAAACACGATTTTAAGAAATCCTTATGATTATTACGAAAAAAAATTTTGTATATATTAAAATCAAGAGATCTTGCACTTAATAATAAAAACAATATATTTTTTTTCAATAAATATAATCAAAAAAAACTTTATCCCGATATCAATTCGGGAGATGTTGATATACCGAAGTATTAATTATGTGAAACTCAAATATTAGAGTAAAGCTCATGCCTTCGCGCATTAGTTTATTGTTGGGATAACATTATTCATTTTCACTTTATTCGACAAAATTTACGGCCTTTAGTTAGCCTTCTACATATACTATGATATGCTTTGAAAGCTGCACCCAACAAAAAAAAGAATAGTATATAGTATTACATGTTCATCTTGATGCCAACAATAACTAAATTGATGAATTTATCCCGATCTTGGTACAACATAAATTTTGAGAACTGTTTGAACAAAAATACGACAATAACTTATGCATAAACCAACTATCATCAGTTAATCGTCGTGGACATAATTTTATGTTGATAATATATACAAAAGCTATCAACTCATCAACATAAAATAGAACAATGGAGACTATAAGTCTTGATATCTATCTATTATAATTCATATATAAATCTAAAAATGACGAAAATAATTAAACATCAAAATATAACTTCAACAAATTACGTGACTTAAGTAAAATCAATATTACGACTATATATTTATATACATAAACCAATTAGAGGAAATAAAATTAATTGTGAAAATTAAATAGTGATCCTCTACATACCACTTGAAAAAGGCGAATATTTGCTACGTAGTTCCTTCTAGGATATGTCAAACAACCTACACGATATGAAAAGTCAACAATATACCAATAATTAAGCATCGCTTTTGTTAAAAATAATGTATATATACTCCCTTTGTCCTAATTATTTATTTATATTTGATTAAAATATACTTCTCTCAAAGAATAAAAACCATAAACAAATGAATGAGGAGGGAGGATATACTCTTACCTTCATCACAAAAGTTTTATACACTGTTGATTACCCAAAGATAAAGAATATATCTCTCTTAAAGCCGGTAAGAATAAAAATTACACGGAGTATAAGAAAATCAATGGGTTAAGCAAATAATGGGATTGGTTTATATGATCTTTATAATGATGTAAATTACCTGCACAATTAATATAGAAGGTGAATAAAAGTAACAATTTTGCATAGATAACACCATGATTTCACTGCGTCAACGAGGTGATAATTTTTTTAAAAAAAAGGATAGGCGAAAATAGTAACTTACAACATATATAACAATAAAGCGTTGGAAGAAGATCATGACGTTAAACCTATAAAATACTACAAAATAAAGACTTTAGAATTAATTTAGTAATAGAAATGTGAAAACCCATCAGAAAAAAAAGCCGCCAGCAAGATATCAATCTACACATAACATATGTAATTTCACTTGAAGAGATGAAATATATATAACAAGTTGAGGATTTCGTGCTAAAGCACGGCATTTGTGAGGATTAAATTAATTGAGCTTTGCAGTTATAATAGTATGTTGTAATGTACTTATTATAAAGTTAGTAAAATTTGAAAAAAAAAGATTTACTATTCAAATGACTTTTAGATTAAGTAATTTTTGTGTGGACCTATTTTTATTATTAAAAATGATGATAGCTGACTATTATGAAATAACATAATCTAATATAGGGTAAGTACTCTGTTATTATAAAGCGCATATTGACCTTATAACAGAAACATATATAAACAGTATACGACACATCTAGAAGCACGATTTACAAATAATTAAAAATATTATTTACCCCTATATTCTTTTTTGTTTTATTTTTAATAGGAAAAATTAGAATTATCGATTCTTACTCCGTATCCTTTATTAAGAACAACCCATATTAATAAGGATTAGTTAACTTTAAATAAATAAATAAAGGACAATTTATTTTAGAAAAAAAAAAAGCAAATAAAATTGAAACTTTATCAACTCCAACAACCACCTTAAAAAAGAACAAATTAGTATACTGCGGGTATATTAAGCGTGAATAATGGCAGTGTTAAGCCTATTTTTAGTTGGCATTTGATTTGATTGTAATATTTTATTCTGTAGATGCAATCTTTAATCAATAAATTAAAAGTCATAATTTTAATGTGGGCCCACCATATTTATCAATCAATTGAGTGGGAAAATTGTGAGCAACTCTTATTCTTTTAGTTTATTGGGGATGAAAAAAAATTGCTAAAGAAACAAAATCAGAAAATGAAGTGGACATGAAGTTAAATATACCCTATAAATATTTTATTGGTTTTTAAGTTTAGGGTATGTAAATTATAAATATAATACAAAAGTACAATTATGTTTAACTAATGTGAATATTGATCCTTGTATTCTCAAGTTTATATAACAACAATGTTAAAGTTGTGAGACTTAAATCGTCAATATAATCACGTACTTTCGTACTATACTTTGTAAGAAAAAACAGACTATAAAAGTATTGACTATACAACTGATAAAGTTAATTTTATACCACTATTTTAATTTTCAAATAAATAGTTTCATGTCACATCTATACAATATTATTATAAAAAGTCAATACTAAACATTTCACTAAGCCACGTGCCATAAAAAAAAAGTAATTTTCGATTGTCATGTGTATAAGTAAAGAAAATTTTGAAAAAAAAATATAAGTCGCAAACACACACACACACACATAAAAAAAAATTGATGTAAACCTTTTATCTCTCTCTCATAACTTTGGTTATCAATTTACATATTTATTTAACTTTATTAACTTAATTACCTTTATATAATGATGACCTTTTATGCTTTCCCCTCACCATTACATAACAATTATAATTTCCATTTTAGTCAAAAAATTGATATGCAAAATATACATAAGTAAATCTTATTTATTAAAATCTTATTTATTATTTTTCTGTTTTCAAATTGCACGAGGATGATATATACTGACATATTAATAACACTTCATGAAATTGGTATTATGGTATGAATCTTCTTTACATAATTTTGTTTGGTTTGAATGACTTTTTTATTTTCGTCGGCTTTTCTTATTTTATTTTTGTGAATATGCAATATCAAATGGTAGAATCTCAAATAAGGGGTTGGCAGTTTACATTTACATTATATTCTAACCATTAAAATATCAATTGCCAAAAGTTTGTAAATTGTACTAAATTATCTTTCACTCCTTCATACACTTTAGTTCCACATGTAACACTTCTTTTCTATTTTAATTTTGTCTAACAATTAATAAATCAAATTGCTTAGTCAAAGTGTTGAAGTATGATGCAAAGATATCAACTTGACATTTTAATACTATTATAAGCGGATTAAAATTTTTGCATGATTATTGGTTAAAAACCGATATTTGTTCTCCAATTCGTGTTCTGATTTCCAACACTTTTAAGCATTCAATTACTTTTTCGTTTCATCAAATATATTCTTATATAATTCACAATATTTCTTGGATAAATATTTTTTTAATGATTTGTGCACACTCTTATTTTTCTCATTAATTAGGAAATCTAATACTCCTTCCGGACCAGACCAATGGTTACACTGTGTAGGGTAATATCCGTATAAAACCCCTTAAAATTAAGGACTATAACGCAATTTTAACATGTGATTAATTGTCATAAACGAAAAACAAGAGAAACGATAAAAGAACAAGAATCAACCTCGGGTCCTGTGAATTTCGGCCTAAGAACAGAAATCAATATAGATTTCCTCCTAATTGTTGCACCCAAGATCGTCTGAGACTATGCCCCTTGTGCTATAAATTACTCTCTAATTGCCTTGCAATATTGAGAGAGCCTTTTTGTGAGTTTTGATGTGAGATCTAGAATTTTAGAGAGAATGTCTCCAAAACCCTAATTTTTGTGCAAATGACAAATGATTAAGTCAAAAGTAGAGAAGCTCTCCTTTTGTTCATTCGGCCGTGAGGTTGCTTAGGGGAGGGAGTGGGCTTTCCACTTTCTCCTTATTTAACTCGTGGTCCGACTCGATTTTGCTAAATGTATATGACGGGTTTTAATTATAAATCGTCACTCGTTATCGGATAATAAAATATCGACTAGTAACATGAATTAGTCGACATATTAATACATGTCCGACAATGACAATATTGTATAATTAATTAATTCAATATACATTAATTAAATATAATCGTTTATATTCAATTTACGAATTAACCGCTTAATTCACATTAGCCAGTATTATTTAATCCGTATTAAATAAATATCTCAACATCGCGTTTGACTAATTATTAGTCAATAACTCCGACTAACCGCTTAGTCATATTAGGCATCAACATGACTGTATTTTTCATACCTTCACATCTCTCAAACGTATCCTATAGGTGTGACTTTTGGGGACCAGTTGATCACCGCCATCTGTATGACAATAACGTCAAACTTATCTAGCAAGCCAACCGTTATTGATAAACGTGGACCAACTGATAATAATACAAAAGTATACCCTTTGATCCTTTTAGAGATTTATATGTCATTGCACTAACTGTGGAGGACACCAGCCCCAACAAGCTCCCACTTGTCCGTACAAGTGTATGTGCAATAACGTTATCCGCACTAACTGGAGGACACCAGCTCCAACAAACTCCCACTTGTCCGTACAAGTGTATGTGCGATAACTGATTCTCATATCCATTTAAAATTTCTCCCACTCAATGTAAAACAATTTGCAGATCCGTAGCCGCAAAGGTCGTATTTTACAATCGATCTGTATTAAGAGTGGTTTCCCTGATTAGAGAGTAACTTAACTGATAAAACGAATCCGTATTCGAGCATGGCCATGCATTTCGATTCTGACTCCTCGAGTGGTCCTGAGAAATATCGAGTACACGATAAAGGCTGAATATTTCCTTCAACTCGACTCTGCCGATCTAAGCACGGCATGAAATGACCGAAACAATCTACTTGGCCCCTGTTACGGATGACCGTGAGAAAGAAACCAAAGTCACCCAAAATCTGCCTTAATCTCAAGAGACAGTCGATAGTCAAAAGAATAGACTCTTAGGATCACCATGGAGGTCCTATCCACGACCTGGCACCGAATGTTATAAAACATTTAGGACTCCATGTCGTTGTCACAATTGTGTCCTACGAGATATCCGTATAACTCGCCTCTGTGATTGGTCAGTCAACCGTTTGACTTATGGTTCGTTGAACCCACCATCAACCAACGTCACAAAATAATTGCCAGAGTTATCAGCTCACTTGGGCAATTAAGGACCAAAAATATAATGTTTGTTCAGTTCACTTTGTGGTGTTCAAAATTATCGTACAACTCCACATGAAAAACAAAATATATAAATATCAAAACGATGATGTCGTATAGAGTACACGAGAAAATGAAACTAATCCATAAAAGAGTACTACAACTCAGGAACACGTTTAATTCCCATGAAATTAACATGCCCTTCATGCTTATCTTGTCGTAATGGTTTAGTGAGAGGATCTGCTATATTATCATCTGTAGCAATCTTTTCTATCACTGCCCCCTTTTGCTCCACGTAATCTCAGATTAGATGAGCTTTCCGTTGTACATGTCTAGACTTGTTGCTAGACTTAGACTCCTTAGCTTGGAAGATGGCACCTCTATTGTCGCAATAGATGGTGATCGGGTCATTCGAACTAGGCACTACAGATAGTCCTTGTAAGAATTGACGCATCCATATCGTTTCCTTTGCAGCTTCAGACGCGGCATAGTACTCGGACTCCGTCGTAGAATCTGCTGTAACACTTTGTTTGGAACTCTTCCAGCTGACTGCAGCGCCATTAAGAGTAAAAACGAATCCAGATCGAGATTTCGAGTCATCGCCATCCGTTTGGAAGCTAGCATCTCACAGAATCGGTTGCGCATAGCTTTTGTTCGGCTCCATAAGTCAATGCCCAATCTTTAGTCCTCCGTAGGTACTTAAGAATGTTCTTGTGACCATCCAATGTGATTCACCGGATCTTTGTTGGAATCGACTTGTCATACTCAATGCATATGCCACGTCCGGACGTGTGCATATCATGGCATACATGATTGATCCTATAGCCGAGGCATAAGGAATCCGTGTCATGCGCTCTTTCTCTTCCGGTGTCTCTGGTGCCTGAGACTTGCTCAAATGCACCCCTGGAGCCATAGGAAGAAACCCCCTTTTGGAGTTAGTCATGTTGAATCTCTCTAGAATCTTGTCTATATAAGACTCCTGACTGAGAGATAACATCCGACGTGATATATCTCGATAGATACGGATGCCCAAAATTCTTTGTGCCTCACCCAGATCTTTCATCTGGAAATGGTTCTTCAACCATACTTTTACCGAAGTTAAGAGAGGTATGTCATTCCCAATCAGGAGTATGTCATCAACATACAATATTAGGAAGACAATCTTACTCCCACTCGACTTCATATATAGACATGGTTTCTCGACCGATCGAGTAAATCCATTTTCTTTTATCACTTGGTCGAAACGATGATTCCAACTCCGAGAAGCTTGCTTAAGTCCATAAATGGAACGCTTAAGCTTGCACACTTTCTTAGGATGTACAGGATCGATGAAACCTTCGGGTTGTACCATGTACAACTCTTCCTCCAAATAACCGTTTAAGAAGGCGGTTTTCACATCCATTTGCCAAATTTCATAGTCATGAAAAGCGGCAATCGCTAAGATAATCCGAATGGAACGCAACATGACTACGGGTGCAAAAATTTCATCGTAGTGCAAACCTGGCACTTGGGTGAAACCTTTAGCAACTAGTCGTGCTTTATAGATATCTTGTTGACCTTCCACAGAATGCTTTATCTTGTAAAACCATTTTCATTGAAGGGGACGAACCTTAGCAGGCAAGTCAACAAGATCCCATACGTTGTTCTCATACATGGAGTCCATCTCGGATTGCATGGCCTCAAGCCATAGCTTTGAGTCGGAACTAGTCATGGCACCTTTATAGGTTGCGGGTTCACTACTCGTTAAGAGCAGAATGTCATCTATGTCATGTTCCTCGACCATACCAATGTATCTGTCCGGAGGAATAGAGACTCTACCCGACCTCCTAGGTTCCTCAGGAATACTAGCCGCAGCCGGGATTGAAGGAATTTGTTCCTCCAATGGTTGCTCGTCATTTGGTTCTGGAATCTCCGACAGCTCGAAGGTTCTATTACTCTTCGCGTTCTCGAGAAACTCCTTCTCTAAGAATGTCGCACTAGCCGCAACAAATACACGTTGTTCGGTTAGCGAATAGAAGTAATGACCAAATGTTCCTTTAGGATAACCTATAAAGTATGTCTTGACTGATCGCGGGCCGAGCTTATCCTCGTGTCTCCACTTGACATAAGCCTCGCAGCCCCAAACCCGTATAAAGGACAAGTTAGGGACCGTTCCCTTCCATAGTTCATATGGAGTCTTGTCAACAGCTTTAGACGGACTTGGTTAAGTATTGAGCGGTGATGAAGAGCATAACCCCACAATGAATCGGGCAATACGGTGTGACTCATCATGGATCGAACCATATCAAGTAGTGTTCGATTTCTCCGTTCGGACACACCATTCAACCGAGGTGTTCCGGTGGAGTTAAGCGTAAGGCAATCCCACAAATCCTTAAGGTGTTGATCAAACTCGTGTGAAAGATACTCGCCACCACGGTCTGATCGTAGTGTTTTAATCTTTCTACCCAGTTGGTTCTGTACCCGATTCTGGTATTCTTTGAATTTCTCAAAGGACTCACTTTTATGCTTCATTAAGTAGACATAGCTATATCTACTTAAATCGTCCGTGAAAGTGATAAAATACCTATAGCCTTCTCGTGCGGTGATTGACATAGGTCCACACACATCCGTATGTATGAGTCCTAATAGGTTAGCAGCGCGCATTCCAACACCTTTGAAGGAAATTCGAGTCATCTTACCAATGAGACATGATTCACACGTGCCAAATGATTGAAAATCAAAGGCCGAGATAGCTTTATTCTTTATGAGCTGTTTAACGCGTTTCTCATTAATGTGTCCCATACGACAGTGCCATAGATAAGTTTGATCTTTGTCACCAACCTTTAACTTTTTATTCATTACGTGCAATATTTCAGTGGTCTGATCTAAAACATAAATTCCATTCATGGAGGCTGCCTTGCCATAAATCATATCGTGTAATGAGAAAATGCAGCTATTATTCTCTATTACAAATGAAAAACCAAGTTTGTCAAGTGCAGAAACTGAAATAATGTTTTTGGATAGACTGGGTACATATTAGCAGTTATATAAAAATAACTCAAATCCGCTAGGAAGCTGGATCACATATGTGCCCCTCGAGACGGCAGCCACTCGCGCTCCATTCCCGACACGCAGGTCCACCTCACCCTTTACGAGGGGTTCGATGTTTCGAAGCCCCTGCACATGATTGCATAGATGAGAACCACAACTAGTATCTAGTACCCAAGTTCCGTAACTTGCATGGTTAATCTCAATCATATGAATAAAAGTAGAAGAAGAAGAAGACATACCAACAGGAGTAACGCGACCTGCTTTTATGTCCTCATGGTATACACGACATGTACGCCTCCAATGCCCAGTCTTGTGGCAGTGGTGGCATTCCATGTTACCGGTCTTGCTCTTTGTCGCGCCTGGTGAGGTGCTCGACTCACCAGGCCCACTCTTACCTGATCCCGACTTCTTAAACTTTAGCTTGCCTCGCTAGGTCCGCTCGAGCTTTGCCCTTACCCTTGCCCTTGTTTGACACAATGAGAACATCCTGTTTCAGGCTCCCACTAAACTTCATGTCCTTCTCGGTCTGTACGAGAAGGGAGTGTAGTGCATGTGGACTCTTCTTCAAATCATTCATATAGTAATTGGCTCTAAAGAGCGCAAAACCATCGTGGAGTGAATGAAGCATGCGGTCAATCACGATGTTCTCACTGATCTTACAATCAAGTGCCTCCAGTTTCTCAACATTCTCAATCATGCTGAGAATGTGTGGGCTAACCGGTTGGCCCTTCTGGAGTTTCGCCTCAAAGAAGCGACAGGTATGCTCATAGGTCACGATTCTCGGTGCTTTTGAGAATTCCTTAGTCAGCGTGGTGAAAATCTTGTTTGCACCTTGGGCTATGAAGCGTTTCTGCAAATTGGATTCCATTGCAAAAATGAGTACGTTCTTTATCGCACCCGCTTCCATGACGAAATCGCTATACGTGGCGATCTCGTTAGCTCGGCCCGTGGGGCCCGGGTTTGGCGGGATGGGCTCGGTCGGATATTTGAGCTTCCCGTCGCAATGGCAAAGCATTCCGTAATGCCGCCTCCCAGTCCGCGAAGTTTGATCCATCATTCTTCAGTCGAGTAGACTGATTCATCTGATTCATGAAGATCCGAAGCCAGGACTCACGGTCCAATGTGGCACTTGGGATTGGGTCGTTCATACGGCCAGCCATTTTGTTATTAGCAGTTTAAATGATCGTGTTCTACACTGAAAAAGAAAGAAAAACAAAACGAAATAAGCAACTCATCGAGGTGATTTAAGTCTAATTAAAAATTATTTTAACGTGTAGACTCATTGCAATTGTATAATCGATCTACCTCAAGAATTATACAAATGATCCCAAGACTCAATTTCTGTAAATTGATAAGCCAACTGTTTGGCTAGTTCTACCGTTAGAACTCTCGGTCTAGCAGCTATAAATAAAAAAAAAAAAATTGGTGTTTTAATTTGTCTTTTGGCCATAATATGTACATTATACGGATATTAAAAATTTACGTGGCCTCGCTCTGATACCACTTGTAGGGTAATATCCGTATAAAACTCCTTAAAATTAAGGACTATAACGCAATTTTAACATGTGATTAATTGTCATAAACGAAAAACAAGAGAAACGATAAAAGAACAAGAATCAACCTCGGGTCCTGTGAATTTCGGCCTAAGAACAGAAATCAATATAGATTTCCTCCTAATTGTTGCACCCAAGATCCTCTGAGACTATGCCCCTTGTGCTAGAAATTACTCTCTAATTGCCTTGCAATATTGAGAGAGCCTTTTTGTGAGTTTTGATGTGAGATCTAGAATTTTAGAGAGAATGCCTCCAAAACCCTAATTTTTGTGCAAATGACAAATGATTAGGTAAAAAGGAGAGAAGCTCTCCTTTTGTTCATTCGGCCGTGAGGTTGCTTAGGGGAGGGAGTGGGCTTTCCACTTTCTCCTTATTTAACTCGTGGTCCGACTCGATTTTGCTAAATGTATATGACGGGTTTTAATTATAAATCGTCACTCGTTATCGGATAATAAAATATCGACTAGTAACATGAATTAGTCGACATATTAATACATGTCCGACAATGACAATATTGTATAATTAATTAATTCAATATACATTAATTAAATATAATCGTTTATAGTCAATTTACGAATTAACCGCTTAATTCACATTAGCTAGTATTATTTAATCCGTATTAAATAAATATCTCAACATCGCGTTTGACTAATTATTAGTCAATAACTCCGACTAACCGCTTAGTCATATTAGGCATCAACATGACTGTATTTTTCATACCGTCACATCTCTCAAACGTATCCTATAGGTGTGACTTTTAGGGACCAGTTGATCACCGCCATCTGTATGACAATAACGTCAAACGTATCTAGCAAGCCAACCGTTATTGATAAACGTGGACCAACTGATAATAATATATATGTCATTGCACTAACTGTGGAGGACACCAGCCCCAACAAGCTCCCACTTGTCCGTACAAGTGTATGTGCAATAACGTTATCCGCACTAACTGGAGGACACCAGCTCCAACACACTGACCTAATACGGCCGTACCACACCAATGGTAACATTCCTTATTTGGCCCACAACATTACCAAATTATCCTTATACCCATTTGATATTTACATAAAATGCCACTACATACCCCACTTACCAACTCACAATTAAACCCACAATTACATACCCCACCTATTTTCTTCCCTCTTTACCCTTTCTTTTACCCTCTTTTCTTAAAAATCCCATTTTTTACCACGTTACCATATGTATAGTACGGAGAGAGTAGTTCTTACGAAGTAAAAGAGTATTGTTTTTATTAAAATATTGGATTGATGAAGAGCAAACAACTATGTTTGGAATTATATATGCATAAATCTCTATTTTCTTTTTTTTTTTATTCCATAAAACGTGTAGTTAGTTTTGCCCATTTTCTACTACTATTATAAATTACTGGAGTTCCCCGCTGGAATTTTGTTCCTTATAATTTCATCTTACCTTTCTCTCAAAATCTAATCTTATATGTATCACGGAGTATATTATTTTTTTTTTTTTTGCAGAAAGTTAGGACTTTTATATTGGATATAAATTTATAAAATACAAATCCTACAAACTCTTACAAAGTTACATGGGAGACCAAAGTGGCCACCTCGAACCAAAAGAAAGACAACATATCTAAACTAGAAAGCTAAGCTATTATAAGCACCTTCATTTCTCCTAAATCGTAAAAAAAAAACCAAGTACTTGACCTTCCAAATCAGAGAGTATATTATTAGAACATAAAATGCGACATTTTAAAAATATGTATCCTATTTTCTTGGAATTTATCGGAATAGTTGTTAAAATGGCTTGCATAAAATTTCACCAAGAACAAGAGATATATATAATTATATTTTATCGTTATATTCATTGAATAATCAAATGCGTATTGATTCTAAAAATTTTATTCACATAAGTCACATGCCCTTAGCTCTTTGCTAATAGTTAAAATATATTATCTAGGTCTTTCGCTATAAACCATGATTTTTGTATAGAAATGTCGATCCATAATACTAATAGTCAAGTTGTGAAAATAAATGGGTAAAAGATAAAAGAGTTTGAAAGAGTAACACTACCAATCTCTCCTTATTTTAGTAAGGTGAGACACTCCATTGTGGTAAACCATAATATGAAGCTAAGGCTAGACACTATTAATTTAATAATGTATATGTAGAAAATTTTAACTTTTATCGGCCGCTTTTTTAGTTCCATAAACAAAGAAGTTGAGACAATAAAGTATAACAATGTTATGTATATCACTCCCTATATTTTTAAGAAGTCACATATTAAATAATTAGAAAAACAAGCTTACGAATAAAGCTGGAATAAAATTAAGATTATAATGGGTATATTATGTGAGTCATTGAATCGTTAAGTTATATGTAGTTATAAAATATCGTTACTAACCATTGATTTAGTTATTACATGTTTATATTATCTTACATTTTTCTTGCCACTAAAGTCGCTATGTAATAACGAATAGAATTAGATGTCCATTCTTTTATTTCTTTGCCAGATAAAAACACGGCCAAGTATTTTCAAACGCATCAAAACAATAATAAATATAAACAATATAACATGTACTAAAGTACGAAAACTCAAAACAATTTATAACGATAAATCGTAAATAAAAGCTCAAAACTTGAATTAAATTCAAATCAAATGAAATAAATTTTATTTATTTCAAAAATCATTAAAACGTAAATAAATGAACTAAAAACTTTTATTTCATACTAGTTGTTTCTCCGCGGCCTACCGGGCGCGGCTCCCAATTTGGTGAAACGGTATGTGTTAATATTTAATTAGTAAAAAGACATAGGCAATAACGTATTTCAAACAGTGGGTTAAACATAGAAGTGACAACACAATATGGAGAGGGTGTTTGAAAGCGATATGAAAATAACCTGCTATAAGTTGACACTAACTTGCCATTTCTGGCCCTATAGCCTATATAGTAACCACGTCAAGTAACAGACATGGGTATGAGGCACGCCGGGGGTCTGCCAAACAACGAGAAGGCTAACAGGTGGCACTATCTACAAACAAAAAGACAGTAGTTAGCAGGGTTGGTGTTTCACTGGCCAAGATTTAGGGCGCCTGGTTTCCTTTTTTTGCCAGGGGAGTCTGCAGGATGCTAGCACGTTTTGCTGCGGTCTAAGCAGAAAGCTGGTGTTTGTGGTGCATGCTTCTGAACTTTGGGGTCTTGAGTAAAGGTGCAGCGACTTCAGATAACACTTTCCTTGGCCACATGCTTGGCTACCTGACAAGCCTGTAGCATATCTGTTTGCACTATGGATGTGGGGATAGACGTGGGGATATCTGGGTTAGACGTGAACTTTGGAAGAGTATAAGTAAGCTGTGATGGCATGTTTTCCAAAACACTGTTGGTGATATGAGGTGACTCTACAATCGATGGGGTTGGTGTCCTTGTTACTGACCGCTGTACGAGGTACTGGAACTATCTCAGGCGAGTTTCCTCGCTGTTGGCGCATTTTCATCCGAGAGCACCTGATCATTTTCTTGTACAAGAGGTCCCTGGATTGGTTCGTTGGAGAGTACCGGAGGCTCCTTTGGTTCAATTATCACTTGTTGCAATCCCCATTGCAAGATATTGTTCCTCCATAACATTCTTTAGGGTGCCACTTCAATGGAGAGTGGGCACATTCTGCAGCTATGTTTGTACTATTTCTTAAGATTGTTTATTGCCCTAGCAATAGACGAAGTCCAAAGATTAGATGATAGTTAAACCAAGGTAAAGGCTAGGCGTGCGGGTTGCTTGACAATCTGTTGTGTCCGTTTTTATTCCTGTTCTTTTTAATTTTGTTTTTTTACCTGTGCCCGTGACCAATTGAGTCAACTTCGCCGCGTCTTGTGAAAATGGTGTGATGTCTAATGTTTCGGTGTCGTCCGACACTTCAAAGTTGAATAGTTAAATGTGATCCTGCGATTTATAAAGTATTAGTAGTCAAAGTAGAGAGGAGGCAACTTGCGATTTTCGTTGTCATATTTCAGTAGAGACCACCAACCAAGGTTCAGAAACGACCTCTTCCTTAGTACAACTTTCACAGTTGAAGGTCTGGCCTGCTGGAAAGTCTGAACGCCTGCCACAATGGGAATAGCCCAGATATGCGTTCAGTTTTTCAGAGTCTGCAAATGGCATCGTAAGACGGACGATGTGACGCTCATCTTGTAAAGTGTTCTGGGCCTGTTTGCAGATAAAATGCATCAGTTATAGGATTGAAAGCGCCCTAGGTCTGATAACTCATGTGAATGTCATTGAATACCATCATATGCATTCATCTTAGAAAGAAACTAAAGATTAAGTCACTTGTTACTTAGCAGAATAATCAACAATAAAAATACAACATAATATTCTGGATTGCCTAGGCATTGATTATGCAGCTGCAGGAGCAAAATATGTACAAAATAATATGAGAAAAGTAAAGGAAGAAAAATAATTTTTTGTCTTTGTAAGAAATAATTTTATTTTAGCATCCACAAGGCTGTTTGTGTGGTTATAAACTTCTTACTACATTTGAGATTTAGTCTAGATTCTAGAAGATTACATAATATAAAAAGAATGAATGAAGAGAATATGTTTATTCTATTTACTTCAACACTTCACCATGCCTGCATGTCCTGTATTGACTTCTCATTTCAAGCAAAGACTGATACTTTTTTACAACAAAATTGCCAAGTCTGACACTTTGATATGCACCCGTGTTCGACACTTGAAGCCAATCTAAGTAACATGCTTTTATTTCATTTGTCACGGAGGACAACCTAGAACACAAAAATCAGCAGACAGGCCCCTCTATTTGTCCAGTAAAGAGAGGAACAGTGGCCAAGCCTTTAGAAGAGTACCATTAAAAAAGAGAGATTTTAAACAATTTGAAGAAAGAGATCCAAGTTACCTCTTATCCATGCAACAAGAAATCTACGGAGATAGGAACGTAACATCTTGTTAGTTGTAGAATGTTTTTTTTTTTGAGGTCGTATACCTTTATGAGGCCATTAATTTCGGCCTGAAAGAAAGGCCATGTGAAGTCAATACTTAAGGAGAATCTTGATAAGGGGTAAATAGGAAAAGATACAAAAAGGAAAAAAAAAGGAGCCTAACATAATAAAATGTTTAGTTTGTTTCTTCTTAAAGGAAGGCTTTCTAAGTGGTAAAAGTAAGGGATACACAAAATAAACAAATCCTTAAGAAAACATAAATTAAATGTTAGCTTCTTGGTTCTTATGAAAGAATTTCTCTAAAAATATGTTATGTTTGTTTGAAGTATGACATATTGACAAATGAAACTTTCAACAACTTTAGTTGCTCACTTGCTCTACAACCTAGGCTAATAATGTAAAATAAAGAAACAAGGATCACATACTAAGGCTAAACAAAAAGAAGAAGCATATAGTCCAATAATTAAAAACTCTATACTAACTTCCTTTTCACCGTATAACCACTCTTAAAAATATGTAAGGGATATTTGAAAAATGGGAAGAACATGACGTCATGAAGAATTGGAGGGGGTATAAAGCATTTCTAGTAAACGTACCTCTCAAATCTCGGCAAACTCTTTCTCTACCTTGGCTGTCTCGTGGAATTGGATCTTTGCTTCTTATGTGCATAAGTGCTTGCTTTCTTATCTTTGATCCTGTATAAGATATGAATTTCAGCCCAACCATAGTTTAAACAAGGCTGCACACATCATATCCTATCATATTTGAAAGCAGGTCGTGTTCTTCATATTTGTAAAAGAATTCAAACATTCTACACTCTATACAAGTCATATTTTGACCTCAATGTGGAGATCAGGTAAATTAAAGCCAGAAACGATTTGATCAACCACCTCGAGGGAGCATAAGATGTCAATAAACGTTGAGTAAACTTGCACCTGGTAATTGCCGATAAGGTTTATCACTGAACAAAAAAAAAAAAAGACTGGCGTATGAGATGACAATAATGCTAATCATCAGTGGATAGAATCAATAACAACATTCCATGGTCAAAAATAGCACAACAACAGACTCGGGGAGTAACATAGCACTCATGTAAGGCAAGCAAAACTTATTCACAACTACCAATTGCAACAGTAGGCTCTCGACAAAAACCTGGGTGTTCCTGGATCGCCACATTCATAATTCATAGAGATGTACATACTAATCTGTCAGCCTCTTTCTCTCCATAACTCAATAGATCACCCAAGATAAATTCACCTTCGCCTGACAAGAATAATTTTGGAAAGCTATTAGGAAGTTTTCTAAATACGATACTAACTACAATGAAGATTTGTCCACCATAGATCAAATACGAAGTAGGAAAGAAACTCACCAAACATTTCCCTGTGACCCTGAAAACTTTTTGTATTAAGCCGCTTCACAGAAATCAGCACACCAGTTTCAGGCTTACCAGCGGCATATGTATGCTCATCGATCCACCCCTTTAACTTTAGATCAATCCATAACACTGGTTTGACGGCCCTGAGTTTTAGCTCAATCTCTATTGTATATTCCCAACAACAACTGCTGTCACCTACAAAAAATCCCCAACAATAAAAATGAACCAAGAAAAGCAATAAAGTAAAATCCCCAACTATAAGAATCAAGCAGGAAAATCAGTCGAGTAAACTCCCCAACTATAAGAATCAACCGTGAAAAGTAGCTTTTGGAGGAGGAATGGGTACACGTAAAAGGGAAAGTTGGAGGTATGGAAAACCCTAAATTTCAACATAAGGCCCTTTTCCCTTATAAAATGAAATAATGGACACAATCAACAATATATTAGGGAAGTTAATGAATGGATGTTAATTGCTAATTAGGTTAATAGATTTGTCGTTGCTGTTTTAGTCTTTGTTGTTAAATTGCCCTTAATTGTATCTTGCTAGTTGATTCGAAGCAATTAGCCTTTTAACTTTGGTAAACCTTGACCTGGACCGAAAGGTTGGAAGGGGTGAGACCCGCAGTGAACAATATGATTCTTTAGTGAGGGCAAAAGTTAAGCTAATAGCATTTTAGGGCGAATTGAGACCGAAAGGAGATATTCATTGCCCCTTAGACCGACACACCGACTAATCTGTGACCTTACCCGCTCAAATCACAAGTGGCTTCGTGATACCTTCGTGAATATGCAGATCCCAAAAAAGCACGAACGAATAGTACTGAAAACGCCCGCAATTGCACGGCCACAATGAAATCAATTGGAGCCGGATTGCTTTATATATTATCTTTATAAGTACCAAATTCGACTAAAACCAATCATACACGATCACAATACCTTATATTACGGCCTAACCCTACCTGTCTATACATACCCAGTACCAATATATATTCTAAAATTCTTATTTCAGCCTCCACGAATTTCAATAGTTCAGACGATGGTGGTGGCAGTCATGGCTTATATTTTCATACAGACCCACAATCTAATCCATGCAGATTATATTAGCAACTACTCCAAAGAGCTTAAGTCATACAAATAGGCAAACACAAGATATTCCAATCTGAATCCCAGAACCTATAACTAAATAGAAGCATCAAAGAAAGTTATCCATTGATGATAGGAATACTTAAAAAAAACTATAATTGGACTTTAGAGAAGTGGCAGCACTAACCTTTTGAGAGGCAGGGTTGAAGCAACATAATTTATTCATTTTTTTAAAAACTGCTTACGCTTTTTTTCTTCACTTTTGCTCTGCGAGAACTTGATAACTACTTTGTTTGAGGCATAAATAAATCACATTCTGCAAGTGCATACAATAATACATAATAAATTAAGACTCAACCTTAGCATTACAAAAAAAAATAAAAAAAAAATAAAAAGGTCAGATGGTATGATCAAGAGAATTAGCTAGACATAATTAAATAAATAACAAGAACAAAAGGGAGAGATAAGGAAGAAATAAGCATTGAATAAGAGTAAAGGGAAAGATTAGATTACTGAATTAATGATCCGAAAATAAGAGGAACAAAGTAACAGGGAAAAGCAGCGTCCGAACCAGAGTAAGAGGAAAAAAAGGGAGAGAGAGAGAGTTTACAATATCCTAACTTCCTATTTATAAGAAAATAGGATTTATTTGACCTAATGACGGAAATAAACTAAAAAGCCCAAGCCCGAAAGAGAATCCACTCGATCGAGTGGTTTTAAACTACTCGATCGAGCAAATCCTGGCTCAAACTACTCGATCGACTAAAAGTCTTACTCGATCGAGTAAACACTAATATGAAACTGGTCGATCGACCATATAATCTACTCGATCGACTTATTAATTGACCTGAAATCACTCGATCGACTAGTAAAGTACTCGATCGAGTGAATCTTGACTTCAGCAGCTATAAAATCTCGTTAGTTTGACTTTGACTTGTCCTTCTAGCTCCCGAAACAGCTTCACGCATCCCAAGACAACCATATTTCCGCTCCAAATTCACTCTTCCTCCAAATGCATGCAAAACGGACGATAAAAGGTTTGATTTCACTACTTTCTGGTTCATTCCTGCAAATAGAGCAAAACATACCAAAGTAGCATATTCGGGGCATTTCGTAGCATAAACTACGATAAAAGCATGGAAATACGTGCATAAAAAGGCCTAAAAAGACTATATAAAATGCACGTATCACGCGTGTCGTGTCATTCTTGGAGGACTAGCCTTGCTTCCCCTTTTCCCCGCCTTAGAATGTGTTTCTTTGGCTTTTGTGAACATATTTGAGTTACTTGTGCCACGTTTAGGGAGTTGGCACCTCGTTTAGGTTTTGAGACGGTTTCATCTAACCTAGACCTTTCAATTTTGAAGCAAAACGGCCGCTTAGATGAGGAAAGCGGTTTGACTTTTTGATTGATGCATATTATGATTGATTACGTGCTTAATTGTTGGATGGGTCAAAAGTTTTCCGCAAGCCCCCACTTGCCTTGCATCGGAATGCATACCTCATTGTGTTTGGGTGTGAGTTGAAGGGACGGAGGAGGCCCGTTAATTGCCTTTCAACGGATATTATTAGTTTATCTAGTCCTTTTATATTACGGGTCTTAGTTTAATTTAATGAGCTTACTCGAGGACGAGTAAGGTTTAAGTGTGGGGAGATTTGATAAGTAGAATTTTAGTCGTATTTTACCCCGCATTTATACCTAATTCCGACTTGATTTTGTGTGCTTAAATGTTTAAAAAGCTCATTTAATTACTAATTTATAATAATTAGTCGTATTAGTTTATAATTAATAATTAATTGTATTTATGTATAATATTAGTATTATTATTATTATATTAATTTAATGTGCAGGCAAGACGAGAAAGTGAGGCGGAAGAGCAAGACGGGATTATGAGAAGAAATGGCGGAGGTGAAAATAGGCTAAACCATGGAAAAATAAACTAAGTAAAAGAGCAGCTCCTAATTTCAGACGGTCTTTGCTGAGGTTTTACTACCACATCCGGCCACCATGGTAGCCACCACTGACCACCACTGACCACTCTCCACTTCCAACATCACATCTTAACCATCCATGGCCACCATGAACCACGCAACAGCCACCGTGAACCCTTCTTCCACCCCTAGCCACAAACATACAATTACAACCATTTCATGCGACCATCTTTCAACCACCACCAAAGCCACCTCCAGCCATCGTGGGAGCCACCCATCACCACTACTAATATCCTCCCACTTCCAACTTCACAACCCAACCTCCCATAACCACCATTGACCACCGTGGAAGCCACCACGACTTCCTCTATACCCCCTGTCCATCGACATCAACAAACAACAACCATAAATCAACCCATCTTCAACTCCAACTTCTAACCACCTCCGGCCACAGTGGACCTCACCTACAACCACCACATCAGCCCATCATCACTAGCCCAGAACCGCCATCCACCGACAACCACCACGGCGGCACCAACCAGGAGCAGCAACCCGCATTTCTTCCCCTTTGAAGCCCTCGCGCGCCTCCCCTGTACTCTTTGCCGGCCAACCGGCAACGGACTCAATCCACCGGCAAGCACACACTCAATTTCTCTACTTTTGTGAAGTTCTCGCTACCGGTCATAGCCACCGGCAGCCGGGCTACCGGCACGCAACACGCAATCCAACATCTCGCATAAACTTTTGTGATCTTCTACCGGTGCCCCGGCAGCCGCCTCACCGGCTCCCGCACACACCCCCATTATTTTCGCCCCCTTTCTTCATCTTCTCGCTACCGGCTCTTGACCGGCGGTCGGTTGACCGGCATAGAACCATTGCTGCATCTTTTGTCTTTCCTCTTGTTGTTTTGCTTTTAGTAGATGTGTTATTTATTAGTAAGGTGTCGATTAGATTAGTGGGTTTTGTTATTATTATTAATAATATTATTATTATTTGAATTATTATTATGGTTATGATTAGAATTATTGTTATTGTAACTAGCTCAATTAAGCTTGTAATTAGAGAGCTATATATAATTACACTACAATAGATCATTGAGATAACACTACCATTTTTTACCATTGTTTTAGAATAGAAAATTAGAATAGACTAGGTAGTATGTTGCGCTTCGCGCGACATGTTTTAATATTTTATGATTATAATTGAAGAAAAATTATGTAATTCATATATGACGTTCAATATTTTCTCTTAGAAATAATATTTTCTCAAATTTAATTTTTTTAGCTTTAACTTCAATGTTTTAAAATAAAATACATAAGACTTTTAATTAAAACTAATCAGTAATAATTAATTATGCATGATCAACGTTTTATAAGTAAATTTGTGACTGGTGAAATATCATATTAATCAAAATAAAATTTATTCGAATAATACAACAATCAACAATAAGTTCTCAAATTATATCATTTTACGATACTTTATGTCTCAAATCAATTAATATTTACTCAAAATAATGTGAACATAATTTTATGTAATTTTTAATTTTTTGTGTATAACATGTGACCTTTATCTATAAGACATATATAGTTCAAATTCAAGTTATTGAAATATTTTTATTGTGTCTTGCATGTGATATGTGTCAAACATATCTATGAGAAATTTGCACCTTTTGTTTTTTTAAAAAATTATATATAATGATGCTTAAGATTTTATTACCTGTAAATATAATAGGTTGAACTTTCTCAAATATTTTTTTTGATGTTTAACGTCAAAGTATTTAATAAATAACATACAAAATATTGAACTAAAATTAATACGGAGTATTTGGTTAGTCATAATCAATATTTTATATTTGACATATAAATATTTAATTAAAGATATTAAAGAAAAATGTAACGTGTTTTCTACTTTTTTATGTTATTTATAATACTATATTACTTAATAATCATTATTTTTGTTTTGATTATTCAAATGCACTCGCGATCACTATGTACATACACACTCGTACACATACTCGTTATCACACTATTGAAACCTATCAAAATCTCATATGTATTCAACTTGCTTATCAAAATCTCATGTGTATTCAATTTGTCCAATATAATCTTTTTTATTCACAGACTATAAAAACTTATCTCTTAGTAGTTTTTGTAAATTTGTGTTTTTAATATATACGATGACTCTTCCAAATATATTTTCCTTAATGGATTTAATAGTCTAAATTTTATAACTTTCTCAAAATGTTTTTTTACGTAAATGTAAAACATTGTGAGACACTCACTTTAATCATCTCTATATATCAAAATAAATATTTCAATAAATATAATGAAAATTATACTCAATTGAAAGCATTTTTCACAATGAACATAATTATTTACATTTTAGAATTTTTATCAAAATAACTTTTTAGTAAATTTAGAATCAAATCACCGTAATTATTTAATAAAATTTTATAACAAATTTTATTAAACTATAATTAATATTTTGCTGAGATTTATAAAGCATTTATTATTTGTATTTAATTTTAGCTATAATTAATACGTGTATTTAAGGCTGGGTTGACACGTGGCGCATCCACAGCGTTTCAACTCGATTTTATATATATATATATATATATATATATATATATATATATATATATATATATATATATATATATTGTAGAACCCTAATACTTCCTCTCTCATTTCCATTCAATAAAAAGTTGTAATCTTTCTTTAATTACTAGTTTAATGCTTCCTTTGTTTATGCAAGTTCTTCATTTTCTCAATAGTTTACATTTAATATTTGGGTTGTATTTGGAAGACAAGAAGAAATTCATCTTCCATTATTGTCCAAGCTTGTTCCTTTCCTCTTTATTGGTACAATTCTCATCTTTTATTTACAATTACTTCATTAGTTTACATTTCTTATGTTCTTTAATTGTTATTTACCCAAAGTATTAAACTTTACCATGTTCATCATGTTTGGTTGTGTTTTATTGCAATTTGGTGTTAATTTCTCATCCATGAACATGTGTGAGTAGTCTTATCTAAGGTCATGGGGGATCTTGGGTGATTAAAGGGGTAAAATTAGGTTATTAAAATTTGAAATTGGGTAATTAATTGGTCTTACTCTTCTGCATATGAAGTGCTCGATGAAATATTTGAACGAAAGTTTGAGTCTTTCATTAGCATGTTTAACTTATCTTGGTGCATTATGCTATTAAATGGTTTAAGAAGTGTTTAATGAGATGTTTGAATAAAAGTTGGAGCCTTTCTTAGACATATTTGATCCATCTTGGTGCCTATGCTATTAGATAGTCTTTATGCATGTTTGTGATGAGTTTGTCTCAACTAAGTGTAGACTTGTTTATAAACCCTTACTCCCATGCCTATGAAATGTTTGATGGATTGCTTAAATGAAAGTTTTAGTCTTTCATAATCATGTTTAGTCTATCCTAGATCGAAAGACAATGGAAGGCCTATATGGCATGGTCAAGATGAGTTTTTCATACTAAGTAAATTCTTGTTGGTTAGCACTAATTGACTAAGAAATTAAGATCATTCATAGGCCTTTACCATTACCCATTTCTTGTTAACAACCCTCTCTTCCCCAACATACCCAAAGTGAACCCAAACACCTTAGCTTTCATTCATTTGATTAGAAGAAATTTCATTTAGTTTAATTTTATATCTTATTTGCATCTTAGTTTATAATCATTCAACTTTATTTTTATTTAACTAAACTAGGATTTAAACCAACTAAGTATCTAACCCCCGCCATCTTTGTGTTCGACACCCTAATTATACTACTTAATTTGGGTTCTTTATAAATTGTTTTTGATTGGGAGACGGCGACAAATCCTTTATATCAGGAGGCTACTCGATCGAGTAGCTTATTCACTCGTTCGAGTAGAGGCCACTCGATCGAGTAAGTTGCTTACTCAATCGAGTAACGGGAGTTCAGCGGGGAAATATAAATCGTGATATCATGAAACCCAAATCATTTGATTCCTTCTCTCCTAAACCTAGATGCCGTCATATCATTTCTCCTTCACCTTGATTCACTCTTTTGGAGCATTTGTGGGTGGAGACACCATGGGGATGGGATGCTTGAGTTAGGTAGCGGTCTTGATGCCGGATTACTATATATATAGGTATGTTGTCATCATCATCATCGTCTTCCTTGGTTTCTTTTGCGATTGTGGTAGTAGTAATAGATGGTTATACTGTTTGTTATAGGTGGTTATGGTGGTTGCTTGTTGTCTTATGGTCGTGTGCGAAATCGTCGCGGTTTGCTAGAGGTAGGTTCTCCTACTCAGTACTGTTGGTTGTCTAGTGTGTCAGTTGTAGTACTTATTGTGTTGGTGTTGTTGTTGTATAGTTGGTTGTTGTTTGTTTGTCTCTGGTTTACGAGGCGCGTCCTCGGCTGAGTGGAGTCACTTGCGGGAGTGGCTTCACGCCCTTGATTTGCCCTCTGTGGAACCTGACATAGGAGAGGATGTGCACATTAAGGAACATGGGTTTTCGCTCGGGAGTGAGGAGCGGGGATTTGGCGGGTACAGCTGCGGTCCCCCACTGGTGGCGTGGATTACTAGTTGCGATTGGTAATCTGGCAGGACTGGACCTTCGGGCAGTCAGAGGAGTGTTGGTGATTGGAGAAGGTGATGTGTGTTTGCTTGTTGTGTCTAGTTTGTGTGTCCCTTCAGTTACTGACCTTGTGTGGTGTTGTTGCGTTTTCTTCTTGTGTTGTGTCTGCCGTGATCCATTATAGTGAGCAGTCGGTCTTAGTAGGTTGATATATGGATCATAGCTGGGTGCTTGGAGGGACGAGTCTACCACGAGTCATGGCAAAGATAGTTTCACATAGTTGATAGATGTCACGAGTTGTATCTTTTATTTTGTTAAATAACTTGTAAATAAACATAATTGTTCTTGAAGAGTCTATCGATCCAAAATACTCGGGGGGGGGGGGGGGGGGTGAATTGAGGATTTAAAACTTTTAAAGCTTTTTAATTGTATGAATATAATTAATTATTTAAAGTTTATTGATTAAACTTTAACTAATTAACTAATGATCAAGTATGAACAAAACAAACAAACGAACGAAAGAGAAGGAGACACACGGTTTTTGAAATGGTTCAGTTTCACAAATCGAAACCTACGTCCACTATTCTCGATTAATCAATTTAGTACCTTTCTACGGATTACAAATTTACTAACCCAACTCGTACAACTAACTCTAGCTGTAACTCAATGAGTACCGTTAAATACTCGAGTGACTAAATTACCCTAATAAGAAAGCACTAATGATTCTTGCAAAGGTTCACGTTAATAAACAAGTAAGAATTCAATTGAGCACTATTATCTTATAACGATAACTATCAAATGAACATACGAGTTTAAACACAGGACCTTTTGAAAATAGCAAATCAGTTTTCTTGCTTGAAACACACGGTTTTGCTTCATAAAAATAAAATCAAATTTATGCTTAAGGTCTCTAATTTAAATTTTGCAAAAGCAAAGTATTTATATGAAAGGAAGGAGCAAGGCTAACGGTTTACACAAAACCCTAATAGTCGAAAAAAGAGATTTGTAAACAAATCATATCTTCTATAATTTCTTTCCTTAAAGCCTTAAAGATAATAAAGAATATTACAAAAGATAGAATATAAATTATTTTATTATATTATTATATTTTCCATAAATCCTAAGATATGATAAGATTTTCCATAACAAGAATATCTTTATCATAAATAACAATATCACGTAAGGTATAAAAGATATGTAAATATATTCCTTAGAGAATAAAATCTTTACAAAAAGATCTTGTTATACCTTAGGTCACACGAAATATCACGGCTCATATATCTCGTGATTCGTGCAAACCCTAACTTAATATTAGCTTAGAATTTAGGTCTTAGGAGTAGCTATATTAAAACCCTAATTAGGATATGGTCCAACTCATAAGTTGACCCAAAACGATTACTAACTAACGTTCAACATAAAACCGAACTCCGCACTAAACCGGGCTTTATTTAATAAATACTTTTACTAAAACATTTAAAATAAACAAAAACGTTTTTCAAAAACAATTTTGAAACAATTCAAGTCGTGTAATATAAACTCAGCATCTCAATGTTATAGTAGAAGAGTTATAACATTGAGCTCTTTTACTAGTAATGTTATAGCTGCAAAGCTATAACTTTACCAATACAAGAAATCCACTTTTAGTTACCATTACGAGATAATCACCTATACTATTCTAATCTTCATAGGAGATCTTCGAGCATAGGCTACTTCAACATCCAAGCTTGATTAATCTTTAGACGGACTTCGTCTTCTCATAATACTTGAATGAATCTCAGATAACTTTGATCTTTAATTAAGGCTTGATCACGATATACTTCCATCACAATTCTTCTTTATTGCTTGTAATAAGTAAGTTTAATCTAAAAGACTTAAACAAACGATTACACGCAACAAGTATATAAATTACAAAACACCTTGACATCATCAAAACATAAACATATATACTATATGGTTCAACAAATTCCCCCTTTTTGATTATGGCAAGTCTCCTAAAATTGTGACTAAGTATAATGTTCCCCCTCAATACAATACCGTCATCTTAATAATAAAGATCAACGCAAGATCAAGACGATTAACCTAAAATCGAAACTTAAGGACTTTAAAAGACAATTGGTCTTGACAAGGAGCAAGCTTAGGTAGATGCTTACCATAGACGTTCTTTCCCCTTCTTGACATCATCGAAAAGTTAAGAACAAATATGAAATGACTAGAATAATATAAGACGAGACAAGAGATAAGAACGACGTAAAGAGCAAATAAACCACATATAAACATAAGCATCTAGAAGTCTTAGTAACAAACAAACTGAAAAGAAAACATGTCTAATGCCAAAGGGCCGAATAGTAGGTGCTAAATTAGGCAAGGACGAGGAGAGGTCATATGTTACGGGTCTTATATGGGTTCACATAGTCGAGACGAGTGCGTTGTTTCAAAGCATCAAGGCGGTCAAACGAACTCCTCACGAGAGTAGTGAGACTTTGATGACTTCGTTCAAAATTAAGAACCTTCAAGGACAACGCCTTCGTGGCCTCCAAAGTGAGCGATTGATCGGCCGCCATAGCCTTCCCGTGCATCACCAACGCACCTCCTTGACTAGTAAGGAAGGAAAGACGATCTCCATGTGGGAACACTTCCCCACGGATGGCCTTCAACTCCCTCTCAAAACCCGACAACCTTTTGTAAACCTCATCAATCCAAGCATATACCCGAGTGCAATCCAAATTCGAATGCGAGGACCGAGAGGTCCCAACTTGTGACAAAACCGTGGCTAAGGTAGTGGACTGCTCCTCGAATTTTTCCATCAAAGTGCCCAAGAAACTCTCCATCTTTGCACCCATAGCTCCCAAACCCATGTCATTAACAACCTTCTCAACATCTTTCAAGAGAACCAATTCGGGTCCATCAAACCCGAGACCCATGAGCTTAATTAAACGGTCACACATACAATCTTTAACACTAACTCCATAACTATCCCGTCCCACAACTTGTTTGATTTCTAACAACCGAGACACCCACATCCCATATGGAATATCAATAGTTGTGCAAAATTTTTCTTTAGTAACCGTGAGACTTGTTTGGACAATTCGGTTTAGCACAAGACTCACCAAGTTGACTTTTTGACCTTCCAACCACGAATAGACAATGATCGCCTCATAACTCGACACTTTGTCCCTTCCTCGCCGTCTCGGCACAACAGTATTCCAAAGGAAATTTAGAAGAAATTTAATTTTTTTCGAAAGAGGACGGACAATTATGTTTCCACCTTCCGACCCAACTTCCTTAAAATATTGTTTAATAGCCAATTCTTTTTCACCAATAACATTAGACCATTCAAGACTCGGATTTATATCAATTCCGTCATGAGGAACCGAAAAAGCAGAGCAAAAATCCGAAACAGAGACCGTCACATCTACACCATTGACAGTCGCATGCAACACTCCCTTTCTAATTTTAACAGTAGCGAAAAATTGAACAACCTCCACAGGATAAATTGGACCCGAAAATTGACTAACATGACTCCATTTTTGAAAATCAAGAAAATCGATAAAAAATTTAAGAGCCGGAATAGTAATCAACCAAGACTTAGGATAGTACCTTCCACCATGGATTGAGTAAGGCAAGACCCGAGACACAAGAGTACCCTCATCTTTTGTTAATCGGACTCAGTTTAAACCTTCCCTTGTTGCGTTTTTCGAGACTTCTCGAAGTAGGGTCCTTGAAACACCATTCCTAATAACAACTTTTGGTTTATCAACATCATTCCCCTCATCGACAACAACCTTGTTCTTTCCCTTAAAAAGACGACGCCTTTTTCCCTCGGACATCGCATCATCTCGACCGTGAAACAGAGGAGGAGACGGTTGTGGGTGTGGTGAAGGAAAAGTATAGAAATTAGGATTATTAGATGGTTGTGGTGAGGGAGGATTGTTGGAGTTGCGGTGCTGTTGATTCCGAGTAGAAGAACGAGTTTTTGCATGGCTTGAATTCATGGTGATGGATATGGTTGAGTGTCATGATGATGGTGATGGGTGAAAGATTTGTAAAATCTTTTGGTAGTGAAAAGTAAAGGCAAGTTGGTTGTATGATTAATGGGTGCACAGCTAGAGTTTATATAGGGTAGAAATATAGGTTAGTCTAGGTTTAGGTAATTAGGTGATGCAAATTAATTATGGTAAAAAGGATAAGATATGGAAAGAAGCTTTATACGAGATCTTGTGTGGCATATATTTGAGAGATTTTTATACAATTTGGAAAGAAAAACACTACAAAAAGAAATAAAATAGGTAACCGATTTTTCCGACTGCAATCAGTCGCTAAAATCAATTTGGCGACTGATTTCAGTCGCCAAACGCCAGTTGCAGACATTAGTCGCCTTTTCTAATTTTGGTGACTAATGTCGGTCGCCAAATTTGGCGACTGACAAATCAGTCGCCAAATGATAAAACTAGCGACTGAAATGGTAGTCGCCAATTTGGCGCTTGCAACAAGGTAGTCGCCAAATTAGCGACTAAATTTCAGTCGCTAAATTGACTTTTAGTCGCAAAATTTGGGTGACTAGGCCAATATCACTGAGTCAAATTTGGCGACTGAAAAGGCATTTAGCGACTGAAATTCAGTCGCCAATTTGGCGACTAGCAATAAATCAGTCGCCAAATTGGCGACTGAAATTCAGTCGCTAAATGCCTTTTCAGTCGCCAAAGCCACTGATTGTTTTGGTGGTTTTTTTCGTTTTCATTGCTAGCCAAATATTTACAACCTACATACAAACCAAAGTTTCACAACGCCATACATCCCAAACTTCAACACACACAACACCATACATTTCAAATTTCAACCCAACACCACACATTTTCCCAAACTTTAGTTCATATATTGAAAATGAAAGTTTTACAAGCTAACATATTCTAAAGTTCAGGTCTTCTTACATGCTAAATTAAACTTACTTAACTACTTGGAAGCCAACACCGGCTCCACTCCCCCTTGTGGACCATGCGGATCAAAAGGATCGTAGTCGGGTCTAGGTCCGGGGTTACAACCTTGCCACCAAGTCTCAAACATACCCATTTTTTCCTTCATTTGGCGGAATTCTTCATCACGTTCATCACGCTCTCTTACTTGAGCTTGAAGTTGACTAATAATTCCCGGTTGATACGTGTTGCTGAGAATTGTTGAAGTCGATCTCCTACGCGTGTTCTCATAGAAAGCCGGTGTTGAACTTCCGGTACCATACACGTGCCTTTCTTGAAGCCATTCACCAACTCAAACCATATGTCATTATCCGGTTTTTCTGGATTGGGGGCTTTTTCATGTTCAAATGCATTCTACATTATTAAACAAATGGTAGTAAGTTAATATGGTAACCAGCTTATATAAGACATTTTAAAAGAGAATAAATTAACAAAAATTAAGTGTTAGGGAAAACTTACATATAACTCCTTGTCTTTTGGCTTAGTCCAACTTCTAATTCCTTTGTGGTCAACCCTAGAATGCGTGTCCAGAAACAGTTATGGTACCGTCGTAACCGGCTTTGACTTCTTCTTTCCTTTCTGAATGAAAAAAAAACATACATGTTAGAAAATCAACAAAAAATTTAACATAAAATAAACATGTTGAAAACCAAAAAAGGTGTGAAATAATAGACAAACTTACACCCAATACACGATCCCAGAACAATCGGGATCCCCCGTAATGAGTAGGCTCGACCACGGCATCTATCTTTCCTCCTTTTTTGTTGAGGGATGCTTGCTTAGACTTTTTCTGAAAAGCTTCACTTTTGGTATGCTTTATTAAGCCTTCATACTTCTCACCAGCAATTACATATATGAAATCATAACTAATAAGTTACTGATATTATTTATAATATAAGAGAGTATATGCTAATTAATACAAATAACAAAACAAGTTAATTAAATACCTTTCATGTTGTCTGGCTCCTTCGGGCGCCTGACCGTCTTCCAGATCACGTCCCGATATCGTCGAGTACCGACTTCATTGTACCTGTTATGGACATTCATTTCTTGAGACGGTGACCAAGCAAATGCTTGCTACAAAAAAAAAAAATACGACAAAATTTCATATCAGTATAAAATAAAAGTCTAACTTGGTTCTTAAAAAATTTATCAAAATTAATTATTCGGTTTCTAAAACAAAGAACTACGGAAATATATACCCGAAAGTTATTGAACCACGCCTCTTTTTGTGCATTAGAAGCTTGTGTCCATGATGTAGGAATTGGACCCACGAAATTAGTCTTCGTGCTTTTCGTTACACCTTGTATCACGCAATCGTCCATAAACGTGCATTTATTTTGAACATGTAAAATTAGAAACAATTATTATTTTACAAAAAAAAAAATAATAATAATAGTAGACTAATAAAGAATAAGACTTACCATAATCCCACCGGATCAAGTATCATCCGATGATCCGAAGTGTACCGTATCTGCACCTGTACTGCCTCGTCGGTAGCGTCAGCCTGATCCTCGTCACCGTCACTCTCACCGTCTGTCTGCATCGGATCCTCACGCACAAACTCCTCCTCCTCCTCACTCGTACTCTGTCCATAACCTGAGCCGCCTCCACGCCTCCTACCTCGACCTGCTCCAGCCATCTGCAGTAAAATGATAAATGAAAATTATACGGACTTCTAAATTTTAATTATTTACTCTTGAGGAATACAAAATTATACCAATTTAATCATACTCATCATCATCGTCGTCATCCTCCTCATCCTCATCCTCATCCTCATCATCATCATCATCATTATCATCATCATCATCATCATCATGATAATCATCTTCATCTCCAAACCCCTCGTCCCTCCTCCTCCCTTATCCTCCTCACCTCCTCTTCCCCTTCCTCTCCTCCTCTTCTGCCCTCCTCTCCTCCTCCTCCTTCTCCTCCTCCTCCTCCTCCTCATCCTACCCCGGCAGTCTCTCTTACACATCATAACATTCTTCCTCTTCTATGTCTACACCATCTTTATTCTCATGCTCATAGTTGATTTCATCGGGTGGAAACAAAAGTATTTCATTTGAAACGTTTTCTTCTTGGAAAAAAAGTTGTATCAACTTGTGACCGTGCCTTTGTCTTAAAGATTGCACAGCACGCATTTTGATTTCTATCATTTGTTGTGCTTGAATAAGTAGCAAAATACACTTGATGAGCCTAATGTGCAAGTATAAATGGATCATACTTAGAGTATGTTCTAGTACGATTCACTTCTACAAGCTTGTATTGTTCATGTACTCTCATTCCAGCCACAGAATTATCCTTCCAGTCAACCTTGAATAAGACAGTTTTATAAGCTCGGTCAAGTCCATTATAACTAATTTCAAAGATATCTTCAACTATACCATAGTATTCGTTGTCATCAAGAGAAGAAATAGTAACCCCCCAATTGCACCTAGCCTTACCTTTACCGTGGTTGAATGTTTGAAAATTAAACCCATTAACCGAGTATCGATTCCACGTTCTTACCATTTTTGAAGGAACAAACGCCAAACTTCTTATCAAATCATCTTGAATATTCAACTCAATTACATGTTTCTGAAACCATGTTGGAAATTGGTCCTCATGTTTGTCCCAAACATCATCCTTACTTATATTAGGATTCCTCTCAATGAAATCATTAACAAACTATGTTTTGTATGACTCCAAGAGGTCAAAATTAGATAGTACGTAAAGGTGGGCACGATTATAATCCTTATCATCCAAATATCTTGTTTGCCCCTTTGATGAACACCCTTCATCATCTTGAATTTGAAAAAATTCGGGTAAACTTCCGTCTATTTCATCCGGTTTCTTAACATTCAAGTTTTTTTGCTTTGATTTCTATATGTTTTTCAAAGTAAAGAGAACGAAAGTTTGGAATCTCTTCCGTTAAATAAGCATTGCATATAGAACCTTCCACATTAAGAAACCTATAAAAGTTAATGATGAGTTTTATTAATAATAAAGTTAACATATAATAAATAGATTAGTTATTATTATTAATTTTAATTTAAAAGTAGCTAGATTATCTTAATTACCTTTTAAATGGATACATCCACCTATATTGGACGGGTCCCCCAACTTTGGCGTCATATGGCAAATGAACCGGTAGATGCTCCATGGAGTTAAAAAATGCAGGAGGAAAGATCATTTCAAACTTACACAATATCTGTGGTATTTGCTCTTTCAGACGAATCATGTCATCAACACATATTGAAGAGGCACATAAATCTCGGAAGAATTGACTAATCTCAACAACTGCATTCCAAAAGTTTGTCGGCACGAGGTGTTTCAAAGCAACGGGTAATAATCGCTCCATGAATACATGACAATCATGACTTTTCAAGCCTTGCAACTTCAGCTTCTTAAGATCGACACATCGACTAAAATCTGATGCATACCCATCAGGAAACTTCAAATTTTGTAACCACTCACACAATACCTTTCTCTTAGCTTTGTCGATAGTGAAAATGGATGTTGGCTTAGACCCGTCGCCGCGAATGTGTAATTTGGGACGATGACAAAATTTCTGCAAATATTTTCTAGAAGAAATGCTATCACATTTTTCACCTTCTACATCCATGATTATGTCAATTAGTTGCTCAAAGAAATTCTTTTCTATGTGCATTACATCCAAATTATGTCTTATCAACATTGTCTTCCAATAAGGAAGGTCCCAAAGAATGTTTCTTTTAAACCAACCGTTTTTCTGCTTTTTCAATTCTTTAAATTCTTCTTCGGTACCATCAACAGGGGATGGTAAATCACATACCGTCTTCCATATCTAATCCCCAGGCACTCGTTTCGGAGGGGCATCAAGCAGCTCTTTACCTTTTCTGAAAGCTTTCTTGTTCCTCCTATGTGGATTTCCCTCTCGTAAGAAGCATCTATGACAATCAAACCAGCTTATTTTCTTGCTATTAGGAAGCCAAAATGCTTTACTTTCCCCCATGCAACAAGGACATGCTTTTTGTCCTTGTGTAGACCACCCAGATAGCATACCATAGGCGGGAAAATCATTTATTGTCCACAAAAGGGAAGCTTTAAGTTGAAAATTTTTTTTTTAGACACATCATAAGTTTCCACCCCATGTTCCCACAAATATTTCAACTCCTCCACCAATGGTTGTAAATAAACATCCAAATTACGTTTCGGGCTTTTTGGTCCGGGAACAATAAGTGACAAGAAGATAAATGGTCTTTTCATACATAACTAAGGTGGTAAGTTGTATGGTGTGACCATAACGGGCCAACAAGAATACTTCCTCCCAAAATTACCGAAAGGATCAAATCCATCCGTACACAAGCCAAGTCGTACATTGCGGGGTTCCTTGGAAAATTCAGGATACATCTGATCAAATCATTTCCATTCTTCCCCATCACTAGGATGACTCATCTTCCCCGGAGCACGTGGGTTTTCTTTGTGCCATCTCATTCGTTCGGCAATGTTTTTGGTGGCATAGATTCTTTGAAGTCTTGGTGCGAGAGGAAAGTAAAACAATTGGTTACATGCTATTGGTTTCTTACTCTTTTTGGCCCTCTTACTACCCTTGCCTTTTTTCAACACCAAAACTATATCTCCTTCACTTCTCTCATATCTATCCGCCCCATAATCTTTGCATTTGTCAAGCAAAGCATCATCTTTACAAAATAGCATACATCCTTCAGGACATCCATCAATCATTTCATGCGGTAACTGAAGACCTTTAACTACTTTTTTTGGTAGTGTAGAAACTTCGGGTCATGATATTATCATCGGGGAAAGATTCCTCAAGGAACGAGGCAATGCCATCAACAGCAAGAAATGGCATATTAAACTCACATTTCAGTGTAACTAGCCTAGAAGCGGCTTGTAACAATGTCATTCTGCTTCCTTCATACAAGGGTTTTTCTGAGGCTTTTAACATGTCAAGAAAGGCTTTTGCTTGAGGGTGTGGCGGTTGTTCTTCAAAAATGGTTGTATGGTCATCACTATTAAAAATAGTGGAATCCATAGCATCAACAACCATCTCTCTATATGGGTTCTCATCAATTTGTATTTGTTGGGTGTGAGCTTGTTCATGAATTGGAGAATATGCTTCTCCATGTGAAATCCAATTGTAATAATTTGGCTTAAACCCGTTTATAATGAGATGTTCTTCTACTACAATGTCAAGCTGGTATTTTAGGTTTTTGCATTTGGCACAAGGACACCTAAGTTTTTTGTCTATCAAGTCATATTCATCTTGTTGTTTAGCAAATTCAATAAACTCGCTAACACCCTTTATAAATCTAGCGGTAGGACGTCTTTTCTTATTGGAATGGTCTAATCTTCCTTCATACATCCATGAACGTTCCAATCTCTTCATTTTAATCTAAAGAAGACCCCACCATAATTTAAACATTTTTAAAAAATAACAATAATATTACATACAAAATTTAAACATTATACTCCACATTATACAATAAACATATGAAAACAATATATAAATATTGTCAATAAGTAATCCATCTTCGAATGGGGTCCTTATCACTCCAACCTAAACCCGTCAATGTACGTTTCAAATCACTAGCAAACACACTTGTAATTTATTAAGGAGGAAAAAATTCGGCAGCGATTCCCTTCAGTTCTCCAAATACACATCAATATAGAATAACTAATTACTCCACATATATATGTATTCGGAGAACATTAAAGGGATTGCCACCAAACTCATTCCTCATTAATAAATCACAAGTACGTGTTTACTACCTAAATGACTTGAAACGTACAAAGACAGTCCCAAAATGGGGACTATTCAAGAATACTCCTGATGAGTAATTCTTGAACGGGTACTAAGTCAACATCAAATCAAACTAACACTAATTTAAATTTTAAGATAAACAACAACACTTGGTACTAAATTAATTAAGTCAATCAATAGCACAATTCAACAACATAATAAAGGTTTCTATCCTAGAGTCTGTAGCATAATTTGAACTAAAATTAGTAAATTTAAAAGGTAATTGGTAAGAGGAGGTTACCTAATCAAGTAAAAGCAAAAATGAAAAGAAAACAAGAAGCAACAACTACCGCGGACGGTGGTGCTCAGCAACGCGGTGACAACCCTGAAAGGAGAAAAGAAAAAAAAACAGGGTTATTCAACCTCAATTCATCAATAACATGAATTATCAAACTAAATTTATCAAAATCAAGTCCTAAAGAAGGTTCCACTTAGCTAATAGCTAATTTCTCTTAATCCAAAAGACGGTTTCACTTAACTTAGTAATAATAATAATAGTATTATTAATTAAGACGGTTCCACTTAGCTTAATACTAATGATAATGAGACGGTTTCACTTAGCTACCCAACACCAAACACCACCCACGACCCACGCAAGGCCACCCCACAACCCACCCCACCCACGGCCCACAAAAGCCCACCCACGGCCGACAACCGCCACCCACGGCCGACCAACCCCCCACCCATAACCCTAAACCTAAACATAAACCACCTTAATCATTCCCTTTTAATTCAAACACAAATTAAACTAAATCTAACTACAAATTAATCTAACATACTAACTACAAATAAATCTAACAAACTAACCACAAATTAATCAAACTAACTACAAATTAATCTAACAAATTAAACTAATTAAACTGAAATTAAACAAAAAAACCAACCTAATTAAAGAGAGTGGAAGTGGCGGTGGAAATGGCGGTGGAAGTGGCGGTGGAAGTGTGGTTGTGTCGTCGATGTTCGTCGCTCGTCACTGCTTCCCTTTTTTTTGTTTCGAAAGAGTAAAGTAGGAGAGAGGAGGATCTGGTTTCTATAAAAAAATTTGGCGACTGAAATTCAGTCGCCAAAATGGCGACTACCTTTAAATCCGTCGCCAAATCTGAAAAATCAGTCGCCAAATTTAATTCCCTTTTTAAAAAGTCAGTCGCCAAATTATCGACTGATTTCAGTCGCTAATTTGTTAATCAGTCGCCAAATTGGCGACTACTATTATCAGTCGCCAAATTTCGGTCGCCTGTTTTAGTTTTTCTTGTAGTGAAATATGGTGCATCTTAATTTTTGGGAAATAAGATAAAGTTTGTATGTCAATAAAATTCTAAAATACAAATAGAATATATACGATAAATATGCTTCTATAAACGAAGTTATTCATACAACACAATATACGGACACAGTCATACAATCTTAATCTTTACTAGTCAGTCATTAAGAAATTAAACACATATGGAAGCTTAGATACCACTGATTAAACCAATTTCCAACCGTAAAGTCTCAAATCGTTCTCTAGCTAATGATTTTGTCAAAATGTCTGCCCATTGTTTTTCAGTACTACAAAACTCAAGTTTTATATTCCCTTTCTCAACATGGTCTCGAATAAAATGGTGTCTTATTTCAATATGTTTGCCTGTTTGGTACGTGAATGTTGTGCGGGGTTCTTAGAAATAATCATCGCACTCGTATTATCACATAAAATAGGAATGCATCCTACGTCAACACCATAATCACGTAATTGTTGCTTAAGCCATAATAATTGAGTACATACCAGTCCTGTAGCGATATACTCGGCTTCAGCAGTTGAAAGGGCAATCGAATTATGCTTCTTTGAACCCAACGTAATAATGCAAGGTCCAACGAACGTGGCAACATCTGGCGTGCTTTTCCTGTCTAGACAACATCCAGCGTAGTCGGCATCAGAATAACCAACTAGGTCGAAGTTACACTCCATTGGATACCATAAATATAGCTTAGCCGTTCCAATTACGTATCGTAAGATCCTTTTTACGGCTGTCATATGTGACTCTTTGGGAGATGACTGATATCTCGCACAAACACATACGCTAAACATGATATCTGGTCGACTTGCAGTTAAATACAGCAACGACCCTATCATCCCACGGTAAGTTGTTTCGTCAACAAGTTTACCGTCTTCATCTAAAGTTAACTTCTTATCTGCAACTATCGGAGTAGGCATAGCATGAGAATTTTCCATTCCGAACTTTCTAATTAACTCCTTAATGTATTTCTGTTGATGAATCTTGATGCCTTCCTCAGTTTGTTGAATTTGTAGACCTAGGAAGAATTTTAATTCTCCCATCATACTCATCTCGAACTCGAAAGTCATCAACTCAGAAAAATACTTGCACAAGCCTCGGTTGGTCGATCCAAAGATAATATCATCAATGTAGATTTGGACAACCAAAAGGTCAGAACCCTCGGATTTTAGAAATAAGATTTTATCAACAGATCCTCTATTGAATCCACTGTCAAGTAGAAACTTTGATAATCTGTCATACCATACCTTTGGTGCTTGCTTTAGTCCATATAAGGCTTTATCTAATTTAAAGACATGGTCTTCAAATTTTCTATTCTTAAATCCAGGGGTTGTTCTACGAAGACTTTTTCCTGTAGATACCCATTTAAAAATGTTGTCTTGACGTCCATCTGGAAGAGCTTCATTCCTTTATGAGCTGCGAATGCTATCAAAAGTCTAATAGCTTCAAGACGAGCAACGGGTGCGAAAGTCTCGTCATAATCTATCCCTTCTTGTTGATTATATCCTTGGACCACCAATCTTGCTTTGTTTCTAATAATAACCCCGACATCATCTAGTTTGTTCCCAAAAACCCATCTTGTTCCAATGACAGATCAATCCTTAGGTCTAGGAACTAAATGCCAAACCTTATTTCGTTTGAACTGTTGAAGTTCTTCTTGCATGGCTATAATCCAATCTGATTCTGCAAGAGCTTCATTGATATTTGTTGGTTCGATCATGGGTAGGAACGAGTAGAATGAGCAGAAGTTATTCAAGGATCGTCTTGTTTGAACACCTTTATTAATATTTCCAAGAATATTTTCCAATGGGTGTGAGCTCTTGTATTTCCATTTAGTAGAGGTACTTGGTTCTTCATCATTATTTGAGCTTGACCCAACTTCATTTGGCTCAGAATTAGAGGAAGTTCCCCCTGAATCCAATCCAAGTGTTGTAGTAGAGCCGTTTATAACTTCGGACTATGTACCTTGATTTGGATTTAATGTTATAGTAACATCACTTATAACATTGGGTTGGGAGTTCTTATTTTGAGTCAATGTTATAGTATTATCAACTATAACGTTGGTTTTCTCCTTTTTATCTTTTGAGGAACGATCAAGTTCATCATTTATTCCTTCAATCTCATTGTCCTCCAATTCTAATTCTGGGGGATTGTCTCTAGAAAGACGAAAGTCAGGTTCGTCCAAATCTTCTTCTTCATCCTGTAAGGGCTTATCAAACACATTATCTTCATCAAAAATAACGTGAACACTTTCTTCAATACAAAGTGTTCTTTTGTTGAAGACTTTGTAAGCCTTTCTATGATCCAAATATCCTATAAAAATCGCCTCATCACTCCTAGGGTCAAATTTACTTAACCTATTTTTACCATTGTTATGAACAAAACACTTACTCCCAAAACAACGAAGATGGGAGATATTAGGTTTGCGGCCTCTTAGAAGTTCATAAGGGGTTTTCTTAAGGATAGGTCTTATCATAGCACGATTATGGATATAACAAGAAGTGCTAATGGCTTCAGCCCAAAAGTTACGAAGTAGACCACTACACAAAAGCATTGTACGAGCCATATCTTCCAGTGTTCTATTCATACGTTCCACGACACCATTTTGTTGAAGAGTTCTTGCTGCAGAAAAGTTATGTCCTACACCATTAACTCTACAATATTCTATAAAGGCTTGGTTATCAAATTCAGTGCCATGATCCGTACAAATTGATATAAGATTAGTCTTATACTTATTTTGAACACGCTTCATAAGACAATCAAATTCATCAAACGTTTCATCTTTTGAATGAAGAAAGATAGGCCATACATACCTCGAGTAGTCATCTACAAGATCAAAGACATACCTGGATCCTCCTCTACTTCTTACCTTCATAGGACCACAAAGATCCATGTGTACCAATTCCAAAGCTTGATTTGTGCTTACTACTCTTTTCGGTTTGAAAGAAGATCTCACTTGTTTTCACCTAGCACACGTGTCACACATTTTTTCTTTGTCGAACTTGATCTTAGGTAACCCTTCAACCAAGTCCCACTTCTTCAGTTTGTTCAAGGTTAGTGAGATAATGTGACCGAACAATTTGTGCCAAAACAAGGATCATCAAGTGTAACTTTCATGCATGAAAAGGAGTTAGTAGGCGCAGCATAATCTACTATGTACACATTCCTTTTCCTGTGGCCCTCAAGAATGACATTGCTAGTTCCTCCAATGATAATGCGACAAATATCAGTATGGAAAACAACTTTATTACCTTTGTCGCATAATTGAGATATGCTAAGCAAGTTATGCTTTAGACCATCCATTAGATAGACATCACTGATCGTGTGTGACTTAGAAATTCCAATTTTGACAACGCCAATCACTTTTCCCTTTTTATTGTCTCCGAACGTCACTTTTCCTCTGTTGAAAGGTTTGAGTGAATGAAACAAATTTCTATCTCCAGTCATGTGTCTTGAGCATCCACTGTCAAGATACCATTGGTTGTTTTCTTTCACTACTACCTGCAGAAAGGTTAGATACAGTTTTTAGGTACCCAAGCTAAGTTGGGTCCCTTATGATTACTTACTCTATATACTAAATCCTTTCGTACCCAAACTTGTCTAATGGTCATTTTTCTGAACCTTAGGTTATTTTGTCTAGGAGGAATTATAGGTTTAGGGATTTTTCTTGATCTAGGGGTTTCTTTAGGTCTAGTAATTTCTCTAGGTTTACCATGACTGTTTTCCTTGTGAATAGGTTTGCTTGGTTTCGGTCGACAAGGAGTTTGTGAAGTGCTAGGTTTCTTAGTGTAGTCAAAGGTCATGTCGTAGAACCAACGGAAGTTATTATTCCTTTCTTCGTTAGGTTCATCTATGGGAAATTTATCATCCTCGACAGTTGTGTCAACAGTTTTAGCATGGTCGATATTTTTCCGTATATCATGAGCCTTTTTGACACAATTGTTTTGGATGTGGCCCGTATGACCGCAGTAATTGCAAATTAGATATTCAGGAAGATCAGCATATTTCCTTTTTATGAAATCAAAATCCGAAGGTGTTGATTTGCATTTAGAGTGATCTCTACGGCTGTAGCACTCATGTCCTAACCCCATCTTCATATTATTGTCAGATTGTTCAGTTAGGAAGTTTAGGACTTTTGTGCTACCTTCCCACTTATCATGGACTTTCCTAGCATGCAAGAGTAGGTCTTTTAGGGTTTTTATTTCTTCTGAACATTTCGTGTGATCTACATCATTATCCTTCTTAAAATTATCACGAAAGTCATGAAATCTTTTGTTAAGAATGAGTACAACGTCTGAATGTTGTTTCTTAACATTGATCATATCGGTCTTATATTCCTTTAATTATTTGTGAGAAAATCTATCTCTTTCTTTTGGTCTAAGATCACTGCTTCATTAGATGTGACCTTAGTCTCTAAAAGTTCGTTGGCTTTTCTAAGTTCTAAAGTTATAGCTTCATTAGCTATAACTTTGGCTTGAATGTGCTTAATAGTAAGCTTTAGGTCTAAAGTTATAGCTTCATTAGCTATAACCTTGGACTCTAATTCCTTCTTTTCAGCCATTGCAGAATCTAATGTTGTAGCTTTATCAGCTATAACTTTAGATTTCAACTTCTTAGCTTTGGCCTTTAGAGTATGATTCTCCTCTGCAATATCAAGAATCTGTTCCTTTAGGTCTTTCAACTCCAAGTCCTGTTCGTGACATTTATCGAGGGATTGCTCAAAAAATTCTATCAAGGCACTTTTAGACAATTTCTTAACACGTTTTTTGAGTTCAAGATAACTTACCTCTTCATCGTCATCTTCGTCTGATTCTCCAAGAAAGCAATTCGCTGTCGGAGATTAGGTCAAGACTAACGCTGTTGAGACAAAGGTTGGCTACTTCGTCATCTTCTGAGTCAAGGTCTCCCCAGCACGAAGCCATCATTACTTCTTTAGACTCTTTCTTTGTCTTCTCGCGTTTCGCCTTGTCCTTGATTTTCTCCCATGTTGGACAATCCTTGATCATGTGATCGGATTCTCCACACTTGAAGCAACCTCTATTAGAGAATGATGACTTTGATTCTGTTACTTTCTTGTTGGACGACTTGTTGTTGTTGTAAGATGATTTTGCTTGTTTGTTTCGAAAGATTCTATTTTTGAAACGGCGTGCAAACAAGATGGTTTCATCTTCTATGTCGGAGTTAACATCTTCGCTTTTTAAAGCCATACTCTTATTTCTACTTGGTTCAGCGTCATATTTATTAAGAGTAATTTCATGCGCCATGAGAGCGAGTTCTTGGTAGGATAGGTTTTCAAGATCTCGTGATTCCTCCATTGCTGTGACTTTGGCACGCCACTTTTTAGTCAGGCTCCTAAGAACCTTCCTTGCAATGTCTTCGGTACTAAATTTCCTACCTAGGTTTTTCAGTTCGTTCATAATGCTTGAAAACCTTGCAGACATGCTATCCAACGACTCATTAGGCTCCATAATGAATAGCTCATATTTCTGCATTAGCAGATCTATACGGTGCTTCCTAACAATGGAAGTACCTTCATAAGCTAGTTCAAGGCCATCCCATATCTCCTTGGCCGTTGAACACGAAGAGAACTGATCAAACTCTGTAGAGGTCATGTCGTTTTGCAATAGACTTATTGCTTTAGAGTTCTTTTCGGTTTTCTTGTAGTCGGCCTCGACATAGTCGTCTTCCTTCTTCTCATAGGTAGTGCCTTCTTCGGACGCGAATAGAATTTTGTGCGGTTCATTTTGAATAATCCTCCAACACTCCCAATCATGACCTTTCACATAGTGAGTCATCATGTTTTTCCATAACCCATAATTCTTCCTATCAAAGACGGGACACTTGAGGTATTTGGAATTCATTTATCACGTGATAGGCAGCGGAATATAAAACGACAAGATAAATAAGAAAAAGATAGACCATCCTCTTTGCGGTTAGGCAATCAAGAGCACGAGGCTCTGATACCAATTGAAGAGTCTATCGATCCAAAATACTTAAGAGGGGGGGGGGGGGGGTGAATTGAGGATTTAAAACTTTTAAATCTTTTTGATTGTATGAATATAATTAATTATTTAAAGTTTATTGATTAAACTTTAACTAATTAACTAATGATCAAGTATGAACAAAACAAACAAACGAACGAAAGAGAAGGAGACACACGGTTTTTGAAGTGGTTCAATTTGACAAATCGAAACCTACGTCCACTATTCTCGATTAATAAATTTAGTACCTTTCTACGGATTACAAATTTACTAACCCAACTCGTACAACTAACTCTAGCTGTAACTCAATGAGTACCGTTAAATACTCGAGTGACTAACTTACGCTAATAAGAAAGCACTAATGATTCTTGCAAAGGTTCACGTTAATGAAAAAGTAAGAATTCAATTGAGCAATAATATCTTATAACGACAACTGTCAAATGAACATACGAGTTTAAACACACGACCTTTTGAAAATAGCAAATCGGTTTTCTTGCTTGAAACACACGGTTATGCTTCGTAAAAATAAAATCAATTTTATGCTTAAGGTCTCTAATTTAAATGTTGCAAAAGCAAAGTATTTATATGAAAGGAAGGAGCAAGGCTAACGGTTTACACAAAACCCTAATAGCCGAAAAAAGAGATATGTAAACAAATTATATCTTCTATAATTTCTTTCCTTAAAGCCTTAAAGATAATAAAGAATATTCCAAAAGATAGAATATAAATTATTATATTATATTATTATCTATTCCATAAATCCTAAGATATGATAAGATTTTCCATAACAAGAATATCTTTATCATAAATAACAATATCAAGTAAGGTATAAAAGATATGTAAATATATTCCTTAGAGAATAAAATCTTTACAAAAAAGATCTTGTTATATCTTAGGTCAAACGAAATATCACGGCTCATATGCCTCGTGATTCGTGCAAATCTTAACTTAATATTAGGTTAGAATTTAGGTCTTAGGAGTAGCTATATTAAAACCCTAATTAGTAATATGGTCCAACTCATAAGTTGACCCAAAACGATTACTAACTAACGTTCAACATAAAACCGAACTCTGCACTAAACCGGGCTTTATTTAATAAATACTTTTACTAAAACATATAAAATAAACAAAAACGTTTTTCAAAAAAAAATTTGAAATAATTTAAGTCGTGTAATATAAACTCAGCATCTCAATATTATAGTAGAAGAGCTATAACATTGAGCTCTTTTACTTGTAATGTTATAGCTGCAAAGCTATAACTTTACCAATACAAGAAATCCACTTTTAGTTACCATTACGAGATAATAACCTATACTATTCTAATCTTCATAGGAGATCTTCAAGCATAGGCTACTTCATCATCCAAGCTTGATTAATCTTTAGACGGACTTCGTCTTCTCATAATAGTTGAATGAATCTCAGATAACTTTGATCTTTAATTAAGGCTTGATCACGATATACTTCCATCACAATTCTTCTTTATTGCTTGTAATAAGTAAGTTTAATCTAAAAGACTTAAACAAACGATTACACCCAACGAGTATATAAATTACAAAACACCTTGACATCATCAAAACATAAACATATATACTATATGGTTCAACAGTTTTTTTATCGCCATTTTATTATTACTGTTTCTCGGGCAACTGAGATGGTAACGCCCTTATCTGTTGGGGAAGGTCTTGTTAAGGCTCTTTGGTAGATGGGGGTGTTACAAAGTGGTATCAGAGCGACGATTTTGGAACCTGTAACAAATGAGCCTAATGAATGTTGTGAGTCTAATAAAATGAACCTGGTGTATGTATGTTGGGAGCTCCGGCAGATGCTTGATTTTCGGTGAGAAGGTGCCCTCATTTCAAAATCCTGCCCCCAATATGCTTAAGGCAGCCACCTTGTATGAGTATATTGATTCGGGAATTGTGTGTATATAGATGTAGGATATAGAATGGATATTGTTGTGCTTGAGTCTGTGGTAATGTCTGGTGCGTGTAAATAGTAGTGATGGATTGTAAAGGGTTGTGAATTGCTGGAAGTGTGTTATATAATAGGAGTTGTGGATGCGTTGGGAGTTGCATACGAGTATTTGATAATGTGATGGTGATAATGGGTTGTGGATCTTTATATGCGTTCTAGTTAGTATAAATTGACAAGTAATGGTGTGGAATCCAATGGATGAATGTTGTTGCGTACTCTTCTGAATAGGCATAGTTACGTGAGATATCTTTTTGTCGAATTGTTGTGATATGTTTAAACCATGAGCAAACTTGAGTAATAAGTGATAGCTAAATTGCCGAATGGAGTGCTTAATGTAGTGTAATCACATGTCGAATGACTGGATTTTAAAATGTATAGGTGGAAGTAGACTAATGTGCTATTATATATATGTCATGTGAATTGAAACAAGTCATAGTTGAATTAATTGTAAAATGTTTGATATAGAATGGAGTAATATGTACAAGGTTCGGATGAGATAGTTGTGTTGCATTTGAGTAGTATTAATGGATAGTAATTGGATGAAATAATCAGTGACGAGATCCAAATATACCTTGGACTCGGAACGAGTTGTTGTTTTGCAGGAACTGTTAACCGAACTTGAAACTTTAGACCTCGTTCCTAACCTTATTCGACCGAGTACGTGTGCCAACATGACCAAGTAGACCTTACTCGATCTAGTTGTGGATTTATTAGATCGAAAACGTTGGGACTGCCAGCAAAAACTCGATCGAGTAGCTCCAACTCGATCGAGTAGAGGCCACTCGATCGAGTACCCGAGTTACTCGATCGAGTAAGTGCTACAGTACCCGTATTATAACGGGATTCCTACGCTTCCCCTAATTCATTCTTTCTTCTATTCCTTCACACTTCAAACCCTAATTCTCTATAACTCTCTTTTCTCTCTAAGATCTTCGTGAAGTTGTGCTTAATCCTCTTGTAAACTTCTTGTTAATTCATTCTATCCTTTTGCAAATCATTCAAGGTAAGAATGCTACTCTTTTCCTTTGTTTGTAATCGATTAGTAACATATAAAAGTGTTAGTTTTCTGAAAAAACATTCGATTTATATTCATGGATTTTGTTTATAGTTGTTGTATTTTGGTAAAATTGCTTTAGTTTATTGATTATTGTTGTTAGAAGTTGCAAAATCAAACCAATTTGGGGGTACATATAGACCGAAACTTCTAGGGTTTAGGTTACAAATTGAATTTTTGTTTGTCTTTTGAGCACATAGAAGGGAAAATACAGTAAAGTATGTTGTTAGTATCATATTTGGTGTTGAGTTTGACTAATTTCAACCAAAAGTTTCGTCTTAGAACTTCGTCTTAAAGGTGCCCCAAACTGAAATTCGCCCCAAATCCTTATGATAATTACCTTATGTTACAAAATCAATAAAAGAAAAATTTACATGAGTTAGTAGCAAGTCTGTAGCAATGGCAATTGCTCTGTTTCGTGCCTCAGATGGCGTAGCCAAAGCACGCAACAACTCTTTAACTTGGCCCATTGCAATATCATGAAGATCGTTAAGATTGGGACTCCGATTTTGATTTTTTGCTTGGTGATTATGGAGGATTAATTTGGCTGTCTTATCCTCCGTCATAAAACATTTGCATCTCTTATAAACTATTCTAGGACCCCTACAAATAGTCTTTAAACCGTTGGAATCATTTATGACTAGAGAACGCAAGGATGCCATGCCAACATAAATAGCAGTTAGGTGTACAAGAAAGAGTTGAGACCAATTTCTACAAACGATGGCCACGTTTGCCTTATCTTTGTAAAAATAAAGGCGTGTGAAGATTTCATTCATTAAATCTTGATTATTGAAAACAGCATGTTGTGCTTGATAGCGTCTCCCATTAACTTTGACTTCCTTTAAGGGAGCAGCAAATTAAAAACCCATAGCCATTTGCTTTTCAGTTACATAATTTTCAACAAATCGTGCTTTATCTTCTGTTATAATATTTAGAACCCACCCCTTGCACCAATTTTCCATAGATGTTTGTTTATGTAGACATAATTGACATTTAAATGCAATGGACCTACATTTTATCAAGTTAGTAAAAGACGATTAGTTAGAGACAATAAAACTCAAAATACCTAAGAGTAAATTCTAATTTTAGACTCAAAGTATTTAACACATCACCCAATATCATGTCATTCTGCAGAATTCTGAATTCCGTGCAAGTAAACAAACGAGGGGAATCGGTTCAATCGAGGGGAATGGGTTCAGAGGGTGAATAGTTAATGGTTAGGTGAAGAAGCTGACAAATTGCGGGTGCATATAATGAATTGAGTACTCTAAGGAGTATAAAATTCCCGCGTTATTTTATCGTCAAATTATTTATATAAAACATGCTCAATCATTTTGTCCAGGAATAGAAGGTTACGTATCAAATTTATTTATTTCTTTTTATGTGAAGAAAAGACCTTAGTTTGTGAAACTAGAAAGTTATTTTGTGAAACTTGGACCTTAATGGGTGATTTAGTGAAATGGTCAAGGACAATATAAGAAGATAAGACAAACAGGGCTATAAGAAGAGAAGACAATATAAGAAGAGAAGACAAACAGGGCCACACAAAACCAAATACGCAAGCAACCAAAAGCAAAGAACAACTAAAAGCTAGCAAGCGCATTCGAAGTATATATAGGAGCTATAAAATGCTAGACGGAAGAATGCAAGTGCATTCGAAATATAAACAGAAGCAATGGAACAACGCAGATGAGGTGTAGCTGTTGTAGCTACTGAACACTCAAGCAACAGATTTTAAAAGACAGAGTAATGAAACTAGTACATTGTTGATGTCTGAGAACCAACATTGTGTTAGGTTCATATACCTATTATTAGACTCCTCTAATAGTGAACTAATTAACTTGTTAATTATATGTTCTTTAGATCTAGTGCATGCATAACAAAATGAAAGATTTATAAGAAAAACAATGTTTCTTACATTGTTAGTTGGTTCGAAAATTTGGGCACAAGTAAGGTCACCTTCCTTCACTTGTTCTTGAGCTAAATATGGTGGATGATCCTCCTAAGACTCCAAGTATAGAAGCCACTCCAATAAATTGAACCCAAGATTAATCCCAAAAATTCCTACTAATATTAACTAGATATGTAGTAGAAATATTACCTTAATAATACTAATGTTCTTGTATTACTACCTCTAGTAATATATGATGAGTGTATTAGTATTTTTAGAGAGTTTTATGAACTTGCATGTGAGGAAGTTAGAGAGAAGCATAAGCCAAAAACAAGCAAAAACTAGTAGTAAAAATGAGCAACAAAATGCTCATTTTGTAAGCCAAAACCGGTTGGCCTTACCATGTAAGGTATCTTTTTCCTTTAGTTTTTAGCTCTTGTTTAGGATAGGTAGTGTATAGGAAACATTAGTGTAAGATATAGCTTGATAAAAGCTTCATATGACAAGTCACTATCATGCTTTATCAAAACAAACAAAAGACAAAAGAGCATCTTGTGCTCTCTTGTTTTGGCCGATATATTGGATCATTTTTGGTCCATTTTTGCCTTTTGTCATTTGTCCCACAAATGCTTATAAGTCATATGTTTAACTATCTTACATATTTAATTATTAATGTAATGATTTAACACTTAAATATTACAATTAATAATATAATATACACTCCACTTTTTGAGTAGTATACTACCATTATATCAACATATAATGGGTCCCATAATTACTAGTTAGTTAAAATTACAACTTCTTGTAACTTTAAATAACTAATTACCTCTACCTCAAAACTTCTATTAATACCTCAACCAATTTAGTAATATAACACTTAATTACTAAATTTAATCTTATTTAATCACATTAAAATAAGACGCAAAATTGCACTCCCATAATTAAGGAATTAATTAATCTGTATCGCATACAATTAATTAAATATCTATTTGGGCCTCATCCTATAGGTGTGACCTAAAGGGATCAACTGACCACCACCGTCACACGATAGTAATGTCAAACTCTAGTTAGCCAATCATTACCGATTAATGATGGTCAATCGACTGTTTAAAGAATCATCCCTCACGTACTCTTAGTATGAGATTTAATAATGATATTTAAATCATGTGATCGCACTATTGTTGAGGACACATTTCCCAACACATTAAAATCGAGGTAGTAATAGGTAAGCAAGGGAAAGGACCTGGCGAAAAAGCGGAGAAATTATCTGCAATTGATTTTATGCCTTCCTACTATGCTCGATTATGCTCAATAAACAATTAAAACCTGCATAAAAACAAATTAATAAGTAATGAAACTAGTTGAGCTTGAATTTAACGAATTAAATAAGTCGATTGAACATTAGCATGAAGAAAACAGAATGAAAACTGAGTGATAATGGCAAGATGATATGAATCAGAGAAGATGGAATGACAAACAAGGTAGGGAAAAAAATAAGAGAAGATGAATTAGGTGAATGTATATGTAATTGGCCAGACAAATTACCACCAAGCATCACAAAGTAAACTCTAAAGTTCACAAAAGCAGAAAGAAAAAATCAGAAGGACAAGATTAGAAGCATGCAGTACAAGGATAGCACATTCTATGAAATGACAAATAAGGTAGGGAAAAAACAGTTGAAAACCGATTTAATTTGAACAAGTCAAGTACATTAACCTAGAAGAAAACTCATTTAATTTGGACACAAAGGCATTGATATAGCAGAAACTAACAGCTGATGGCCCCATCGCTTGCTTCATAATACCTCCCTTCATATTAGCAGTAGCCTCACCAAGTAATAACAAAATAAGGTAAAGGATTCAGGTCAAGTTTAGCAGTAGCAAATTCTGGTTTCACAGCTTTACCTTCTAGATTCACAAAATAATATCTAGGTTTCACAAAAGCAGGTAAACGAAATCTTAACAAACAGATGACAAACATTAAGTCCAAGTTTGAAGATAGTTAAACAATAAGCTATAGAAATTAACTGAATTTAAGTGATGATATAAGTTTTTCACTAAATCGTAACAGATTAACCAGGAAAATTTGAAATCGGGGTAGTAAATAGGTAAGAAAGGGGGAAAACCGTACGAAGAAGCAGGAACATTGCTTTTCAATTGATTTTAAGCGTTCCGACGGTGCTTGATTATGCTCAATAAACGATTAAAACCTCCATAAAAAAAATAATAAGTAATTTAACTCACAGTGATAATGGCGAAGAGGATATGAATCGGGAAAACAGAATGAAAAATACGGATGAATTGAAATGAAATTTATTCAATCGGAAATACCTGATTTGAAGAAGATAATGGCGGATAGGAAGCTCACTAGCAATGGCGGTCGGAAGCTCAACATTAATGGCGATTGACGAGCTGAAGCTGAGCTAAAGACGAGTTGAAGAGAGAGAGAGAGAGAGAGAGAGAGAGAGAGAGAGAGAGAGAGAGAGAGAGAGAGAGAGAGAGAGAGAGAGAGAGAGAGAGAGAGAGAGAGAGAGAGAGAGTAGGCTGAAATGCGCATACCGTAGGCTCAATACTTGGTGCAAAATTTACCATCTATGGCCTCATCAAATGCAAGATTTCCAACTTCTTTGTTAGGAAGTTGAAACACATTGCAAATGGCTTCTCAGAAACTATAGGTACAAAGATCTGCAATTGTATAATATTTGTTCTTAAAAAATGTCTATATCAAAAAACCATACGAGAAAGTTAGCAAATGTAAATGCTTACCAAAGCTGCCCCCCTAAAATTGTCATCAATTTGAGAACTTACTTCAGTAGATAGTGGGAGATACAACCTAGAAGGTGAAGTATGTTCTCTAATTGTTTCACATTTATTCAACACGCAACACCAGGCATGTATCACTTGTTTAGGCACTATATCACCTGATACTAGCATCTTCAAATTTGCTCGAGTAACTGAAATGTCTGTACCAATTTTGAATAGGATCTCACTACATACATAGTAGTTCAGTCAAAATGAAATGAGAAAATAAATTAAGAAAAGTAATGACTGTATCTACCTAACTATAAATATGAATTGAAGAATTGTTTGGAATGTATCTAGCAACAAATTTGAAGTACCGTACAAACCTGTCATCAGAAAATTCTGAAAATACATAGTCCAGTGCTTCTCTCTCATTTTTATTCACCTTGCCGTCAATTTTGATACTTCTTTGAAGAAAAGGAGATCGAAAAGCTCATGTCTGAACTCTAACCCTCTTAGCACTTGTGGGTTCATCTGGGGGCAAAGAAAAAAGTGGTACAACTTCAAGTGGCTCCACATTTACATTTATATTTAAAGCATCATCAACGATCTTTTGCAAAACATCGTCTTGTGATTCTGAGCTAAGAAGTAGTGGGAATTCAGGTGGGTTCAAAGGATCAGGTGATGGACACACAGGAGGAGTAAACACTGGTGGGGAGTCGTGTCTAAGCCTTGGCGATCGACGAAATGAGGTTGAAGCTTGTGCTGTTTTCTCAACATTCAACGGTTCAAACTCCTCCTTTTGTGACTCAGATTCCACAAGAATAGGAGAAGTTGACTTTGACAATTTTTCGGACGGAACAGATTCTGCTTTCTTCAGACGCACCATGATGGAATCCACAAGGTTAGCAGATTTTGCTTTCTTTACAACATTACTCCCAAAATTTTCATCTCCAATGTGTAAACCATCATCATGTCCTTTTTTAACAACATCTTCTTCTGATTCTGAGCTTAGTAGTTTGAATGAAGGTGGTGTAAAAGCTGATGGGGAGTGGTGTGTAAACCTTGGTGATCGACGGATTGAGGTTGAAGCTTCTGCTCTTTTCTCAAAATTCAGCGGTTCAAACAACTCTTTTTGTGACTGAGTGTCCAGAAGGATAAGAGAAGTTGACTTTGGCAAGTCTGGAGCTGGAGTCTTGGAATCCAAAAGGTTAACTGATTTTTCTTTCTTCAGAACATTACTCTCCATATGTTCATCTCCAATGTGTAAACCATCCTCGTGTAACTTTTTCTCAACAGCTTGTTATGGTTCTGAACTTTGAAGTTTGCATGAAGGGGACTGGTGTGTAAACCTTCGTGATCGACGTAACGAAGTTGAAGCTTTAGCTGTTTTATCAATATTCAACGGTTCACACAACTCCTCTTGTGACTGGCATAAACCGATAGGGGATTTCCCTTTCTTTGTAACATTACTTTGAACATTAACCGGCCGTTTTCCCAAGGCAGTTTCTAATTTAACAACAGCTGCCCACAACTCATCTTCAGATTCAAATGACTGGCCATATAGCTTAGACCATGGATTTGATTTCTGACTGTCATGTTCATCCGTATTAGAAATAACTTCCTTCTCTTTATCTTTTTCAGTGTCATCTGTTGGTTGTGATGAAGGGCAGCATACACCAAAAGCTTCATCCATTAAAGCTAGATGTTGTAAAAGTTTAGAGTCAGGGTGAACAACTTTGGCTGCTTCCAAAGAATTTGTGAACATTGCATAAGAATCTGCCAGAATAGTTGCAGATTCTGCTAGAACCTTGATAACATTTATCTGCTTACTATCAGTCTCACCCGCCTTTGAGGAATCCTTCATTTCATCACCAGACTTCTGTTTTTGCTAATTAGAAGACTCATGCACTGCTGATGGAACAATGAAATTTATTTCCTTAACTACACCTTTGACAATCCGAGGAAGAACAACTCCTGTTCCAAACCTATCTTGCATCTCATTCTTAAGCCTCTCTGAAATTTTGACTTTTGTCTAGTTGGCTAGGGTGGGGAAGACGCGAGGAACTGAGAAAAACTTGTAGCACACTCTATCTAAATAACAAAAGACAAAAACCATGATGGGACCTCCAAATCAATCATTCTTCGAAATTCTCCACGAGCAACACTTTCAATAAACTGTTTTTTGGTAAACCCACTCCAGTTTAATGTTTGAATAGATGAAACATCCTTAAGACATTTCAGGACTCGAAGGCTTGCAAGGGTCCCCTTAACACCCATAACAAAAGTAGAAACAACAAATACAATGAAGTTCCTTTTAAACTACTCCCCGCTCTCCTTTTGCGTGATAAGCAGACTAAGGATGTCTTTAGTCTCCACTGTGCCCGGTTTTTTATCAAATCGTTTCATCCAACTACTCTTCAACTCAAGAAAATCCTTACTCTTGTCATTTAAGGAAGCTATTTGGACTTCATTTCCACTGATTGGAATACCGGTCGTCAAATGAATATCTTCGTCTGTGATATGAAACTGACCTCTCATGTAAGAGTAAGACACAGAATTAAAACGGGTAACAAGCCAATGAACAAGAGCACCCGGCGCCATATCTATCTTGAGAGTGAGAAGGCCTCCGAATCCCATGTCTTTAATATCAGATACTTCTTTCTCACTTAAACCACTGTTGATAAATGACATCAGCATTTTAGGAGACATACGAGTCCGTAGAAAAAATTGTCCACCACCATCATCATCATTTCTCTTCCTTTTAGTAGTTCTCTTAGGTAGTTTTGTCTCAGTAATAACTTGTTCTTTGCTTGTACTCGCACCATGATTGCTGATCGTTAAATCCATCATTTCTGTATATATAAAATAATGATTAGTGTTATAGGTAAATTTGCTTTTCCACAAAAAAACAGGTTGAGAGGGGAAATAAAGAAACAGGTCTAACAATAAGTCTATGTAGCTGCCCAAAGACGTGCATCGAGTAAGTGGCTAAAGTGTAACTAAGTTGTGTATGTGAATGCCCAAAGTCGTGTATCTCGCAACTAATTTCTTTATCTTGTATGTAGCTGTCCGAAGATGTGTAACTAGCAGCTCAAAACAGTGTATATATCTTAAAACAGATCAACAGAGTAAAGGCTATCTAGCTAAGTTTATCTTCTATCTCCATATTATATTGCTTTATCTTGTAGTTGTGTATCTAGCACATCAAAACAGTGTATGTAGTTGATCAAATATGTGTGTCTAGCAGTTTAGAAAAGTGTATGTGACTACCAAAAGTCGTGTATCTCAGAACTAAGTTAAGTCTATCTAGCCAGCAGAACAGTGTATGTAGCTGCCCGAAGATGTGTAACTAGTGACTCCACAAAGTGTATGTATCTTAAAACAGATCAACAGAGTAAAGGCTATCTAGCCAACTTTATCCTGTAGTTGTGTATCTATCAGATCAAAACAGTGTATATAGCTGATCAAAGATGCGTGTCTAGTAATTATCTAAAGGGGAACTCGCTAGTAATGGGGAGGGGAGAAAGTGTATCTAGCTAGCTGAAGGTGTGTGTCTAGCAACATCAAAAAGTGTATCAAGTTAAGGGGGCAGAATAAAAAATTAAAATATAACAAAATAAAATTGTAACAAGAGACGGAAGTATAACAAATATAAAATTAAATGAAAACTCATAAGTAAAGAACATTGTATTTGCTAATACAGAACAAGTTCATAGAAAAAGTGACCCATTCCATATTGAAAATAAAGTACAGGATTACATGAAATTTTATATTATCCAAAATGTTAAACTAAGAAGGTTGACAGTACATCGGATTATAAATAATAAACAAGTAGACGGCTACCTAAAGGACAACGTTAAAACCTTAACATACAAAACCCTAATTACAACAGTGGGAACACATGAGCTATATATACATCAAAGGTAAATCAAGAAAAGATATATTTTGACGAGTGACTAGTAAGTCCGCAGCAATGCCAATGGCTCTATCTCGTTCCTCACTAGAAGCAGCTAAAGCATGCAATAACTCATTCACTTGGCCGCATGCAACATCATCAAGAACATTAAGATGAGTACTCTGAGATAGGATTTTTGCTTGCTGAAAATGCACTAAGAAATTGGCAATCATATCCTCCGTCAGGAAACATTTTCATGTTTGAAAGACTATTCTAGGACCCCTACGAATAATCTGAACACCATTAACATCATTTATGTCTAGAGTAAGCCAATATGCCATGCTAACACCAGGTGCACTTGGGTGTATGAGATTTTGTTGAGCCCAATTTCGACATACGAGCGCCACATGTGCTTTATCTTCATGAAGATCAATTTTAGAGAACATTTTATGCATAAGATCTTGATTATTAAACACAGAATGATATGTTTGATAGTGACGGCCAGTCACTATAACCCCCTTTAACGGAGAAAAAGAGAAACCCATAGCAGATTGTTTTTCATTGACATAAAGGGCACGAAAGGACAGTTGATCCTCATCAAGAAGATTGACAACACAACCATTACACCAAGTTATCATACTTGAATATGAAACAACTGAAATAGAACTATTAGTGACACAAAAAATTATGAAAATGTCTATGTAAGCGATGAATATCAATAAATGGACTAAAAGTGTATATAGCCAGCTAAAAGTGTGTTTCTAGAAGCATGTAAAACTGTATCTAGCTACCCCAACAAAGGTAACAGGGCGTATCTAGCTTGAGAATTGAGTGTATATAACTATGTAAAGGATTGTATCTAGCTTGAGAAAATAAATTCCGGGTTTTGTATATAGACGACGCTTTTGGTTTTGGTTCATTCAGTCAAAGGTAAATTACAATGTCCATGTTGGCCAATATTTTCTCACAACATACAGGAATACAAAAAACAAATGCAAAAACAAAAGTAAGGCAAAAATCGACATTGTAAGCGATGTCTATTAATGACTGAGTAAGTGTATATAGCCAGCTGAAGGTGTGTTTCTAAAAGCATTTTAAAACTGTATCTAGGTACCCCAAGACACAATAGAGAGAATGGGATAAAATCTGAGGAATTATACAACTTAACAGGGTGTATCTAGCATAACGAAAGAGTGTATATCACAACATAAAGGATTGTATCTAGATTGACAAAATAAATTCCGGGTTTCACAACCTAGGTTCAAATCAATCAGATTTTGAAAAATACTCGGAAGTAAAATTGTATCAACAATGCACAGCAATAAAGGATTGAATCTGGCTTGACAAAATAAACGGATCTACATAGACACTTTTGTTTGGTTTCGTTCAGTCAAGTTAATACAAAAAAAGAAATGGAAAAAATTAAATTAAATCACAGCTGCAGTTAGAATCGTATGACGAAGAGAGAACAGTTGTACCAACTATTTAGAGATGCTCTAACTTAACTAATAGCTTGTGAAAATTAGAATTTAACATGTATTAGAGTAATGAAAAAGGGAAAATAAATCACAACTGCAGCGCAACAATGAAAATCGGGAAATTAGGGTTGCAAAAGGGGGAAACATACATTAAGGATCGAAGAAAGATATGTCGTCATCGTCGCAGAGCAGACGTAGAGCCGTCACCGTCGAATGTCAGTCGAAGATCCGTCGCCGTCGTCGTTAGTTATGAGAGAGAGTGAGAGTGTGTTTTAGTGGGAGAAAGGAAAGTAACGGGAGTGTGTAAAGCTGATAGAGTAAGGGGTTGGGATTTTTAGTTCTCACAGTTCGCACCGAACTTTAGGTTCACACAGGATCCTATTTCTATATATATGAATCTAGCTAATCTTCTTCCCTAATCATTCCTAATCTCCTCCTTATTCTAATCTCATTCTTATCATTCATTCACTCATGTCTCTTTCATTCATTCCAAAAACAAAACCACATCTCTCATCCTCTCATCACCAAAAAAAAAAAAAAAAAAAAAAAACCAATAACAAATCCAGTAAACCCAAAAATAAAACCAAAAAAATCCCTCCTTACTCCCTCCGTCCTTCCTACCGCCCCTCATTACCACCATCGACCTCCACCACCGCCTCTGCCACCATCTGCAAGAGAGGAAGATGATGATGATGATACGATGGGTGAAAATTAGCAAACTTTGGAGGCTCCTACATTCTTACACCTCCCTTATGGTTTGTCTACTTCTCTTGTTTTTATTTTATTTTGATCATTTATTTTGTGGAGTCCTAGCAACATTGGAGGACTAACTCCTTGGCTTCATTAAGGTGTTCTTTATCTTTGTTCCCAACTTGTAAAATCCAAAATGACAATCTTTAGTTTCATGCATTGCATTTCATGTGCATAAACTCCCCCAAAATTCATGACATTAGAAATAATGTCTATTTTGGTTTGGGTAAGTCCATGCATATGCATTGGGAGCTAATTTAAATTATGCTCTCCGCCATAACAAAAACACATGCATCATGTAGTGTACCCTAGTATAGTTTGCATTTAGTTTAGAAATCATGCATTTTCATTGCATAATTTCCTATCGTATTGGCCATTGAGGACAATGCCTATACTAGTGTGGGGATAGGAAATTCTAACTTGACTTTTATTCAAAATCCAAAAAAAATAAAAATTTCGAAAAATCCAAAAAAATTGAAAAATTGAAAATATCAAAAGCATGTTCATTCCTTTTTAGTGTAGACTTGTATATATTGTTTTGTATATATTGTGTTTGTTAATCCTTGTTCACATCGATTGACTACGCCACATCCGAGACATAAGAATATTGAAGACCGCATGGTATGATCTTTCCAATCTCCTTTTTCCTCTTTACGTTAATGACTATGTGGCTTTATTTTGATTGACGCGGTAAAAATAATGTGAATTTAGGATTGCATTTAGCTTATATGGCATACTAGTTGGTAGAAGCATATGCATTATGATGTATTTATGTTAGTTTCATCATGGCATATAGTTGCATTTAGGAAAAATTTTGTGAAACCATCTATTTGGGAAGCTTGACAAGTGTATATAAGGCCCTAGTAGATGCTTTTTCTTCTGAAGACTTTGCTTGTTAGAATACTTGTAAAACACCCTAGGATGTGTCATGCTAGTATCCTTTGACCCATGGATTAAGGCCTAGTCAAGAGTATCTTATGGTGTGATAACTCCTTGGCTACCGTTTATTCCAAGGTGACCCTTGAAACCATGCAACCATCATTCATCTATGTTCTACCATATATTTTTGTTATCAAAGGGAATGGGCACAAAAATTATTCAAATTTGAGTTCAAGAAGTGAAATGAAATGTCAAAAAGTTTGCAAATTGCATCAAGAAAAGAGGAGTAAAAAAAATAAAAACTCCTATGTTTTAAATATAAGGCACCCTCGTTACTAATTGGGGTGACTTTGAAAATGTTCAAAAGAAAATGCAAAAATTGAAAAGTTGTCAAGTATTAAAATGCCAAAAATCAAAAGAAATGGCAAAAAGAAAGTGTTCTCAAATGTCAAATGCCACAAGAAATTGGGAGGAAAAACAACAACAAGAGCAAACTCCCAAATGAAACTCAATTACTATTGATCCCTTTATCCATCGTATCCATTTTTGTGCATGGTAGAGAGGGGACGACCCTTCTTATTGTCTAGGCAAGAAGGGGAATTCCGCGATCCTCCACTATTTCTAACACCATAGAGAGTCTATTCTTGATAAAAGCATTTAACGATTGAGGACAAAGGTACCCTAGCTTGACACAACTTGGAGGTGATTTATTGGTATCCTTCTAGGCTTAGTAGTTTGAAGAAACCATATCTATGAAGGAGTGTGTACCCTTGAATTGCTTCCCCTTTAGATAATTTCCACCACTTAGATGAGGAAAGTGGTTATTCTTTTGTAGATGCATCCATTACTTGATTTTGTGTGCTTTAATGATTGGATGTGTCGCCATTTTGGCAAGACCCACCCTGCCATGCAAGAAGGCATCCTACCTCATGGTTGTCTTGTTGGGAGTTGAAGGGGCAGAGTGAGACCAGCTAATTGTCTCATGTCGGCTATATTAGTAGGATAGTTTAAATAAGGGTCCTAGTTTTGTCACCTCTTTACTCGGGATGAGCAAAGGTTCGGTTTGGGGATATTTGATGTGATCAATATTTGAGCATATTTAGTCCCCGAATTAGCCTTGTTCCTATCCTTTTTAGTGCATATTTGGGTCATTTACTATCTTTAGTCCTTTGTTTTGCATATTCTTTGAGGTTTTGTTTCCTTGGTAGGAGAGGAGTGCAAACCTTGCATTTTCATGGCAAAATAGTGCTAAATTGATCGAATCTAATGACCAAGCATCAAAGAGAAGATAAGACTAGAAGGCCTTTGTACATAATGTAGTAGATGGGCAAAGATGAAGAAGATCCTTGCATCCCCGACAAAATCCCGGAGGATTGTTGGAAGAAGAGAGGAAGAAAAGAAAAAATGGAAGCTGAAAAAGAATCCGCTCGTCCCAACCATCGGGACGCCCGTCCAGCAGCTTCCCAGGACGCTCGTCCAAGCCACCCAGCCGCTCGGCCAGCAGCTCCCCAATCCGCCCATCCCAACCCTTGGACGCTCGGATTCTACTCCAGAGGGACACGTCCTCTTCTTCCCTCCATTGAAGATGCGCATATTTTTGGAAGACTAGCTAAAAGGAGACCCGCATCTTTTCTTGAGAGGAGCGATTCCTCAAGGACTTAATCGTCATTTAAGCCCTTAGTAACCCTAATTTGTGAACCTAATCCCCACTATAAATACCCCATTAGTATAATTAGGTTATCATGTTCTTCTTATCAATCTCTAGTGTAGTTTATATTATTTTAATCTCTCTTTAATCTTGTAATCAACTTCTAATCAAATATTAATACAAATCTCATTTCTTTTATTTCTCTTTTATTCATCTTTTATTTTGGGTAATTGAAGATTATTTGGGTTTATTGGGAGATTGACAACCTTCCATCAATCATCAAGTACTTCTTTTATTCTTTGCATTATTATTTTGGAATCATCATTAGGTATAACTCTCTTAATCCCTTTTTAATTATTGTTAATCATCTTTATTTAAACATTATGTTTTGCTTTGTTAATATGATTGACAACCTTGTTAACATGTTAAACTTGATAACGAGTGAGTAGTTTCCTTAACTAGGGTTAATGGGTAATTAGGGGAAACCAACATGGGGGATTATTCATGCTTAATTTAATATGTTTTCATAATTTATTTGCTTGCTTGTTGTGATCTCAACTTATGCACATGTTATGTTTGATGAAATGCGAGCCTATGAATCCTTGCATTTTTTACCCATCACTTACCTTTTCAATGAGACTTGTAAGACATAAACCAACTCGAGTCTCATTAGACCATGCATATAGTTGAGTAGGAAGGATTAAGTCGACTTGTAGGTGTTGTATAATCTAATCGATTCGGCTCCGGGACCCAAACCTTCCTTGGATTGTAAGATATAAACCAACTCGATCTTATCGCAACAATAATTGCTTGTTTATAATTTGAGAATATGTTTGTGTGATCAATTCCCATGAATCCCCTATGACCCCATGACACCCTAGTGCTTTTAATCAATTGTTTACATCTCATTTTACTCATCTTGCTTGCTTACTTTTATTGTTATATAGTTTAGTGATCTTCTCATCTCAACCCAAATTGTGACACCCCTAGACACCACTACTTCCAATCGAAAATCCTACATCAATACCCATCCCTTGGGATCCGACCTTTACTTGCCTCTTTACTAATAGTAGAGTTGTTTGTGAAGTTATAAATATTGTTTTGGTCTAGGTGCTCCTAACGACAAGTAACCGAAATCTAAGCTCAAAGCGGACCGACCAATGCTCATCTCTTCGAAATACTTGCATTTACCTACTTAGAACTTAGAATTGTTAATTACTAATTTAGCCTTATTTAACCTAATGATGCACTACTATATATACCCCATTTGATGATAATCAAAAGGGGGATCTCTTAGGAGGAAATTCTCTTAGATTAGATTAGAAATAGATTAGAATATATTACTCCTTAATCTTTCCAAAAATCACACATTAATCTTTCCTTAATTATTGTTCAAGTTTCTTACTTTTGTGTAATTGATGATTATTGGGTTATTATTAGAGGATTGACAACCCTTCATCAATCAATCAAGTTCTCTTGTTTTATTCTTTGCTTTATTATTTGGATCATCTCAAGTTTGGTATAATTCCTTTACTCTTCACTCTTTATTATTGTTTCCTTAAGCTCTTATCATGTTTATATTTGTTGTAATGATTGACACCATTAATGACATGTTTTCCATGATAATGAGTGAGTAGTTTGCTTAACTAGGATTAGTGGGTAACTAGGGAAAGTAAACATTGGGATTGATTCATGCTTAATCTAATATGTTTCCATAATTAATTTGCTTGCTTGTTGTGATGTCAACCTATGCACATGTTATGTTTGATGAAATGCCAAGCCTATGAATCCTTGCATTTACAACCATCTCTTATCTACTCAACTTGACTTGTAATACATAAACCAACTCGAGTCTAGTTAGACCTTGCATAGAAGTGATTAGGGGGAAAGTAAGTCGACTTGTAGGTGTTGTACAATCTAATCGATTCGGCTCCGAGACCCAACTCTTCCTAAGAACCGTAAGACATACACCAACTCGGTTCCTTTACAATATTAATTGCTTGCAACTTTGTGAACACGTTTGTATTGTCAAGTTCCATGAATCCCCTATGAACCCATGATATCCTAGTACTTTTAATTATTTGTTTACATCCTTCCTTTTATTGCTCGTTTTACTTTATTGCTTGCATTAGTTTAGAACACAACTATTAACCCCAACAATTGTGACACTAGCATAAATTGAGATAGATAGACTTAGAACCCAAAGCACACCGTCCCATGGATCGACCTCGACTTACCACTAACTAGTTGTTTGTTGAGAATATAAATGTGTTTGATTGGACGTGTGACGACCAACTCTTGTCGTTAATACACCCATTAAATCTTTAAAATCAAATGTGTCTATTAATCTATGTGATATCTCTCCTTCTTCACCGAAACATCATTTGTGTCACAAAAGCTATCTTTTGAATATTTAATGTATATATTCTAATGATAGAGTGGGAGTAATATTAAGACACAAAGACTGATTTGTATGATTTGTATACCTTTAGTAGATGAGATCTATATAAGAGAAAATAATTTGTATACATTACTAATTATGTATAGATGGATCCATGTGAAGAAACCAAGAGAAGATGTTCTTAGGGTAACTACGTGAGGAGACCAAAAGAAGATGTTCTTAAGGAAACTACGTGAGGAGACCAAAAGAAAGTACTTAATGGAACATGACTAATGAAAAGACTTAACATAAAGATTCTTGTTTGATTATGATCAAACTAAACAATAAGATTCAACGTTAACGTTTACTTAAGAGCCTAATGAAACGAAATGCATCCTTGAATATAAATGAGATTTATGATTAAGAGTTGCATAGAAAGACATATCGATGTCGATAATAGCTAAGTTAATGGTTAACCATGCTAGAGTCATTGCTAAACTTCATAAAAATGGACAAGTTATACCTCTTTCCGAAATGAGTATTTTGAAAGGGACGTATGAACTCCATGTTGTATTTTACTTTTAGAAATGACATTGCTTCGCTTGAATAAGTTAGAGATTAAAATCTCTTTCCATTGTTAGAGATCGAAACGTCTTTCCAAATAAGTATTTTGAAAGGATATGTTGATAACATATGTGGTTTTATCATAACAACTGATACCGTCGTTTCGTACCAAAAATAAAATACCTAGATACTACTAACAGAAGTCAGCGGTAAGTAGGGTTGATCTCCACAGGGAGGCGGTTTACTATCTACTTGTCAACTCGGTCTGTCTAATGTCACAATTGGGGGTTTTGATTGTTTTAACTAGACTAAAGAGACTAAGGAAAGAGGGAAATGAATAATGAAGAAATGCAAGGGTAAATCAGATAAAAGAGAGAAATATGCTAGGAATCGGTCTACCGTGGCAGCTACACTATCGGGTCAACTGAGTCGATTAAATTATTGATAAGAAGAGCGAGGTCGTCACCTTTCGGTCCTTAAACCTACGATTATACCCTTTCTATCTCTAATCGCCCTAGGGTCTCCCTAATTTAGCTTTCGCCCTAGTTAGGTATCACCTATTGTAATTAAGCAAGCCTTCCCTTCCAATCTTTCGATCCAGGTCGGGGGTAACTAAATAAATCGGTCTCCTGCATGCATTCATTCAATCTAATGACAATTATATTGCTTAAAACAATTCTTATCGCAAAACTAATTTAATCATGACGATCCTAACATATTGCTACCACGGTTTCCCTAATCCTAACATATTAAAGGAATTAGCTACGCATGGCTCGGGATACTACACTAGAAATTGATAATCTAATAACATAAGACATGGCAACCAAAAAGAGAAATAATAAAAGCAATAAAGAAACAAGGAAGAATAAGAGGGAGATTAAATAACTGAAATAATGATCCGGGAATAAGGAAGAACAAAAGTAACGGGGACAGTGTATTCGAGAAATCAGAGAGGAGAAGCCCCCTTTTAACTGACGTCCTAACTCCTATTTATAAGAAAATAGGATTTATTTGACCTAATTGACGGAAATAAACTAAAAAGCCCAGCCCGTAAGAGACCACTCGATCGAGTGGTTTTAAACTACTCGATCGAGTAAACCAGAGCTGAAACGGTTCGATCGACCAAAATAAGCACTCGATCGACTAAACACTAATATGGAACTGTTCGATCGACCAACTAGAGTACTCGATCGACTAATTACTCAACCTAAAACCACTCGATCGACCAGTTAAGTACTCGATCGAGTGAATCTTGACTTTAGCAGCTGCAAAATCTCGTTAGTTTGACTTTGACTTGTCCTTTTAGCTCCCCAAACAGCTTCACGCATCCCAAGATAGCTATAATTCCGCTCCAAATCCACTCTTCCTCCAAATGCATTCAAAATGGACGATAAATGGCTTGATTTCACTACTTTCTGGTTCATTCCTATAAATAAGACAAAATAACCCAAAGTAGCATATTCGGGGCATTTCATAGCATAAAACTACGATAATTGCATAGAAATACGTGCATAAAGTAGGCTAAAAAGTCTATTTAAAAGGCACGTATCAAATCTCCCCAAACCAAACCTTTACTCGTCCTCGAGTAAACTAAATGCAAACTAATGGAACGGAAAAAGATAACTCAGAGCTAGCTACAAATGCCCGCTTAAACTAATTTAATGCAAGCAAACTAACACTTATAGCAAACAGTCAAATGCAAACGAGTTGTAAGATGTTTATAATAAAGCTGAACCGTCGACCTTGCAAGACCTTTAATAATGGACTCTCACGGGTCACTCTTCTCTCATGAAGCAAAGGGTGATATGTAAGAGAGAAAGAAAGATAGACACTCACCTAGACTACGACCCACATAAACATGCATGCAACTAATATGATAGACAATTCTAGCTACCGTACATACATTCCAACCAAACAAGGTCCTGTCACAGCCGAGGGCTTACAAAAATATGGTAAAGTGAGGTAATGGGTAAGAAAAGGCAAAACATTTATGGGAATGTGGAGGTATAGGTGATCAAGATAGTACCTAAACAAAACCATATAACAACATCCATTCTCACTCAATTATGAATTAAGCGCATATGCCCTTCAATTGGCACAAAACTCACCAAACCGAACTGAAAATACTCTTGAATAAATGTAGATAAAGCATAGGAGTAGAGACCACCTCATCAAACAACATCTTTTTTTTTTCTTTTTCTTTCTATTTCTTTTTCGGTTTCTTCTTTTCTTTTCTTCACGTTTTTTCTGTTTTTTTTTTCATTTTCATTTCTTTTTTTTTCTTTCTTTTTCACGTCTTTTTTTGATCATCCTCCCTTTCTTCTTAGATTACCAACTCCGAATCAACAGAATACGAACCAAACTTGGCACAATGAAATATATACCGCAAAACATACACTAAACTAGCTTGACGAGGCAGGCTAAATTTGGGATGTAGTTAAGGATCAACAAGCAAATTTGGCTAATGTGGAGTTAAATGGGTAAAAATGAAAGAAAGGGAAATTGTAAGCACCTCCCTGCATGTGACACCAACCACTAACCCAAATGTACGCAGGCAAAAAGCAATTGAATTTCATATATGTGCAAATTGATGAACATGTTATGCAAGGAGTAACTACTCACAATCCTACATGAAACCGGTCACAAATGACACCAGTTTATAAGGCTCTAATCCTTAGAATTTATAAGTAGGTTGCCAAAATTTCAGGTCAAGTCTATTCGTTCAGCTAAATTTAAACATTAATTCGTAGACATGCAAAAGACAAAGCTAAAAAGATAATAGTTCAATGCAAGGCTTAAGCAAAAAGACAATTTATAGTGCAATTTCATCATTGAAATCCACCGTTCCGACTCAACCTACATGCTAAAATAAACGTGAAATTTTTTGAATTTTTTCTAATTTTTTAATTTTTATGAGATTTTTGAATTTTTATATGAAAAATAAACAACAATGCATACGGAAATTAAACGTGATAACGAAAATGCAAATAAAAACAAGATGCAACCGTACAATGCCCTCATTCTACCAAAACATGGAAAGGAAATGCAAACTAAAGGAGAAAGAGGGTAAATACGGAAAGCTTACAAGATTGCACGAATAAGGGACCTCCCCAAACCAGCCAGCAACGTGGGAGGTTGCTAAATAGCCCGAATATCGTCACAGGAAGCGAATCCAAGCAATGGGCGTCCAAAACAGCTCGATTGAGAGGAATAGTGGTCGATCGAGTTGTTCTGTCTTTGCACGTGCTCGATCGAGTAGATTAAGAGTGCTCGATCGAGTGGATTTAGCAGCAAAAGTGCTCGATCGAGTACAAAAAGTACTCGATCGAGTGATCCTCAGTGTGTTCCTGCAAAACGCAATGAAAGCAGCCCGCAAACTAACAAAAACAAGCCTAACTGATATAGTCTATGGTACGAAGACCATTTATTACAACTGAAAACTGGAATAAAATGCAAAAAAATTAAAAATAAATCTCCGGATTGCCTTCCGGGTAGCGCTAGTTCAGACAGGTCCCAGCTCGACCTTCTTTTCTTCGAGGCTCTCTAATTAGTTACAATCAAAACAGCTCAAAGCGCGCAGCATGAGATCATACATCTGCGCATGTGCTACACAAAAGAATAAGTAGCACCATAGTGGATTAAAGAAATAGGAAATAAAAATATGTAAACATTTAAGTCTAACAAATTTCCTATGAGAGCTTCTAAATTTATCCACAAAATAGAGGAGCGCCGGAGCAATTGATGATAATCTAGGGCTCCATTTCAGATTAACGAAATTAAAATGATAAGGACGGTGAAAAATCGCTAAATTATACGACCTACTGGGAAGGGGCAAAGCATTGGAATGCGCTTCATAGGTTAAACGAGGCAATTTACTATTTAAACAAACAATAAATAAATTATCGCTTACTACCTCGGGTTGGTCGCTCTCAATGACGGAATCATTGACAAAGGAAGATATTACCTCCTCCGTGCTAGGAGCAATTACCGACTCAGCTGCCTCTTCGTCACCCTCCTCAGTGGATTTCATCCCGTAAATCGCAGCCTCAAGTGCATCCAACTCGGATTTGAATAGGGGAGATTCACCGTAACCATTATCGTCATCAAAATCGTCATCTAGAAGGAACCCAAGTGACGAATCAAAGATCCCACTGGCCAACTCACTCGATCGAGCAGAATTATTACTCGATCGAGTACTTTCCTCCTGTATTTCACTCGATCGAGTGATTTGAACTACTCGATCGACTGGTTTTTCTGAAAATTCACTCGATCGACTAATATAAGTCACTCGATCGAGTGATTCTTCCTATACAGTGCTGAAATCCTCGTGTAAACTATTGAAATATGATAGAAATTCGTCATCCGAGTCATAAAAATCATCCTCAGCATTGGGCAACACGATTTCTTCAGGGGAGAAACCGCTCTCAGTAAGGTATACCTCTTCTGGTTGCCAACTATCCGACTCAGCTACTAACTGAGCAATTTCAGACTCGAGCTTATCAAATCGCGCACAAGGGCGTCTATCATCATCTTGCACTTGGAATGCAAGCGTCTCCAACAAAGATTTCAGCTCCGCAATTTCTTCTTTCTGTATAACAGGAGAGTCTTGTTGCGGTGGCCATTGATAGGGTGGATGTGGCGGCACAACTACAGGGGAATGGCTAACACGTCCCCAAAGCTTGAACTCGTAGACCGCGTCATTTTCTGCCATACAAAGAACTGCATTGTGCTAAGCAACACCACATCTCCCGCAGTAAATCACCTGTTGTGCCATATTATGGGACATAGGTGATGGGTCAAAGGTACTCAAGCCTTCCCTTTGACAATCTTTCACCTAGAACTGTCTAGGTAGAACCTGTAAGGCCTATCAAAACAGCACTAAAGAAAAAGATTAGAACGGCCTCATGGGAAAAATCCCTTGAGGCTAAAAACAGACAGAATTAAACAAATAAATAAATAGTTGCCTCCCGGCAACGGCGCCAAAATTTGATACTGTCGTTTCGTACCAAAAATAAAATACCTAGATCCTACTAACAGAAGTCAACGGTAAGTAGGGTCGATCTCCACAGGGAGGCGGTTTACTATCTACTTGTCAACTCGGTCTGTCTAATGTCACAATTGGGGGTTTTGATTGTTTTAACTAGACTAAAGAGACTAAGGCAAGAGGGAAATGAATAATGAAGAAATGCAAGGGTAAATCAGATAAAAGAGAGAAATATGCTAGGAATCGGTCTACCGTGGCAGCTACACTATCAGGTCAACTGAGTCGATTAAATTATTGATAAGAAGAGCGAGGTCGTCACCTTTCGGTCCTTAAACCTACGATTATACCCTTTCGATCTCTAATCGCCCTAGGGTCTCCCTAATTTAGCTTTCGCCCTAGTTAGGTATCACCTATTGTAATTAAGCAAGCCTTCCCTTCCAATCTTTCGATCCAGGTCGGGGGTAACTAAATAAATCGGTCTCCTGCATGCATTCATTCAACCTAATGACAATTATATTGCTTAAAACAATTCTTATCGCAAAACTAATCTAATCATGTCGATCCTAACATATTGCTACCACGGTTTCCCTAATCCTAACATATTAAAGGAATTAGCTACGCATGGCTCGGGATACTACACTAGCAATTGCTAATCTAATAACATAAGACATGGCAACCAAAAAGAGAAACAATAAAAGCAATAAAGAAACAAGGAAGAATAAGAGGGAAGATTAAATTACTGAAATAATGATCCGGGAATAAGGAAGAACAAAAGTAACGGGGACAGTGTATTCGAGAAATCAGAGAGGAGAAGCCCCCTTTTAACTGACGTCCTAACTCCTATTTATAAGAAAATAGGATTTATTTGACCTAATTGACGAAAATAAACAAAAAAGCCCAGCCCGTAAGATAATCCACTCGATCGAGTGGTTTAAACTACTCGATCGAGTAAACCAGAGCTGAAACGGTTCGATCGACCAAAATAAGCACTCGATCGACTAAACACTAATATGGAACTGTTCGATCGACCAACTAATGTACTCGATCGACTAATTACTCAACCTAAACCCACTCGATCGACCAGTTAAGTACTCGATCGAGTGAATCTTGACTTCAGCAGCTGCAAAATCTCGTTAGTTTGACTTTGACTTGTCCTTTTAGCTCCCGAAATAGCTTCACGCATCCCAAGATAGCTATAATTCCACTCCAAATCCACTCTTCCTCCAAATGCATGCAAAATGGACGATAAATGGCTTGATTTTACTACTTTCTGGTTCATTCCTGCAAATAAGACAAAATAACCCAAAGTAGCATATTCGGGGTATTTCGTAGCATAAAACTACGATAATAGCATAGAAATACGTGCATAAAGTAGGCTAAAAAGACTATTTAAAATGCACGTATCAACAACCTAGCAAAGCAAAAATGATTTCAATTCATGAAATGTTTCGATTGAGTGGTCAAACACGAAACATGTGGAATTGAGTGGGAGTTTGAAATTGTCATGTGTAGACATGAGATTTAGTGGGATTAATCATCCTCCATGAATTTTACAACTTATTACTCATTGAGAATGACGAGCATATACTATCTTTGATAAAGAAAGCACTTAAGTTTTCAATTCTAGATGAATGTGGACTAAGATGAATCCAATTGAAACATGGGATGTTGGATTAGCATTAAGATGCGCACATCAAATCAACAAGATACGTAGGTTATTCATATTGATGAAGATGGAATTACCATGAGATGGTCATGGTCATTCATTGAACCTAAGAACTGTTGACTACATGATTGAGGTCACTATTGTTTCCGCCATTAGAATAATCATGCACATGTCCTAAATAAATCATATGCTTAGAGCATGATGAGTCATTGGTAAGCCATATAAGAATTGTCATGAATTCTCGAGAAGAACTAATGAGCTATTCTAGAGTTTGGAAGAACACTCAGTTGTGTGATAAGAAGTTACACATGCTGGAGTTTCCAAACACATAAGGATTTACGAAGATCCTAAGCCAATTACGCTAAGAGAGAAATAAAAATTTGGAAGGATACTTTGTTGTGGTAAGAAGTTACACAAAACTAGTATTTTCTAAAATGCAAGGATTTGTGAGAAGTCCTAGACCAATCATCTTGACAATTATTGCCGGAGCCTACAAAACATATACCTAGTGCATTGTGAGTTGGTAGAACACTTGACTAGTGTAAGTTGTACCATCCACCATAATCCAAATTGTTGGTTATGTGATAACAACAAAAGGGTTTCTTACAAGATTAAAGAACCAAAGTCTAGTTTGAAGACTAGACATGTGCTTGGTAGAGTTCATGCTATGAGAGATGACATGAAAATAAGGGAAATCGCAATTCGAATGTTTGAGCACGTGGACACATGGTGTGTTGAACTTTTATTGCATCAACAAGGGTTAACACACTTGTAAGACATATGGTAGTATTATGGTATTGACTACTCAAATAAAATGTCTACTTTTATCGTTTGAGTTATCATTAACTCATCTTGTACTTTGTTACATCCAAACGAGTTGTAGAGACAATATTGAACCCCGTTTGTAATACCCCGTAGTTTGGTGAAGTTTATATAACTACTTTACGTAATTCGAATGATTGATTATGACGGTTATAATTAATAATAGTGAATAAGACGGAATGATATAATAAAATAAGAGAATAATAGAGTAATTGGGTAATAATGATATACGATAATTTATATGGTAATAGTGAATGATTATTATGTTATGATAATAATAGTAATACGATAATAATAATAACAATAGTAGTAATAATAATAATAATAATAATAATAATAATAATAATAATAATAATAATAATAATAATAATAATAATAATAATAATAATAATAATAATAATAATAATAATAATAATAATAATAATAATAATAATAATAATAATAATAATAATAATAATAATAATAATAATAATAATAATAATAATAATAGAAATAGTTGCCTTAAAGACGGATTTCCTAAATTGAGAAGGGATTAGCTTAACTTGTCTTATAAAAGTGAAAATATTACATCTAAATTGTCATAATAAAATCTGGAATTTGAAGAGAGAATTGGGGATCTAGGGAAGCGTGACAAGAGACTCAAAATCAACAATTAACTCGAGGTAAGACCGTCTCATGTATACACCTTCGCTTTGTTATAACTCGTAAAGTAGGCCACCTTTTGACAAAATAAGAACGTGACCGTGACCGTGGACCACCAGGGATTTAACAGGACCTACCTTTGACCACCAGGGGCCTCGGGAAAGGGGCGTTTCAGGCGGGTTTTGGGTGGTTGTTTGGGTTGTTGTTAGGGTACGTCGAAAGGGGGTCTATGGGAATTCGACCCATGAAACGTGACCAAATGAACCCGGGCTAGGATGGGTTAGGACTAGGGGTGGTAGTCGACCACCATGGTGGTGTCTTGGTGAACGGAGGTGGCGGTTTAGGTGGTTAGTTGTCGAAAAACCGGAAAAACAGAGGAGTGTTGTTGTCCGGTTGATTGTTGCTGGTTGTTGTTGTTGAGACAATTGTAGGTGGTTGTGGGTCGTCGGTGTGGTGGCTAGGGAGTCAGGGCGGGTTGCAGATGGTGGTCAGTAGTGGCGTGAGGTGGTGTTACACGGGTTATGTGGGTTGTTTTCGTGGATTGGTTGTATTGTTAGTGTCGGTTGTCTCGCTGCTAGGGCAGGGTTGTGGTGGTCGTTTGTGGTGGTTTTCAGGGGTTCTGACCACCGTGGATGGGTAGGGTGATGTAGGAGGTCCACGGTGGTGCGTAGGGGTGGAGGTTGTCGTGGTATAGCATGGTGTTTGGACTCTGTTTGGTAGTGTCGGGTTTTCGGTAATGGTAGGTTGTGTACGGTAGTTAGGGTAGCGTGGGGAGGACGTAAATGAAGGCTGGTAGTGGTGGCGGTAGTGCGGTAGTATAGGTGGCAGACGCAGCTCACGGTGGGAGTGTTTGGTGGTGGTGTCGGTGTCGGTTTGATGGTGGTTTAAGGGTGTGTCAGGTGGTTGGTAAACACGGGTGATTGTAGTATGGGGTGGGGTTGTGTCACGTGTTTTTGGGGTTGGGTGATTGGGTAATTTGTGACATTTTTAATTGGTTAAATTTGGGTGACTCGGGTTTGCTTTTGAATCGGGTTTTAATATCGTAACCTTTAATAATGAATAATAAATAATTATAATTGAATAAATTAATATGATAAGTTTAATAACAAATTAAAAATTAGTGGAATTTATAATATTTATGTTAGCGGACGATTTGTGAAGAAATTATATTCGGGTTCGGATTGTGTAATTGGATGTTGCTTGCCAGGTAGGATAACTACTCAACTTGTCTTGCTATTTATTTGGTAAGAGGAATTGTGAAACTATGTGGATAATTGCCATTGGATGAATTGTCAGATGTGAATTATATGTCATGGAATTATATTTTGGTTATTGGTTTATTTATATTGTTTATTGGATACCTCAGATTCGGTCTGAGACGAGTTATGGTTATTGTTAGTATTATATATCTTTGACTGAATACCTCAGCCTCGTGTTGAGATGGGTTATTGTTATTTTATTGTTATTGCTATATATCTTTGTGTTGGATACCTCAACTTCGGTTGGGATGGTGGATACCTCAACTTCGGTTGGGATGGTGGATATGTAACACCCCCATACTCCAAGTGCCTTACCAGGACCACTCAAGGCATGAAAATGCTACCATCTCGGTTACCCGAGGCAATGATAATTATAAGACAATAAAGAAACGTACTTTAAAAGTAAATATAATTTTAGTGATTACATGTCTCAAACCAAAACTGTCAAACTGAAATACAAGGTTCTCAGACGATCTACTGATAAAACTATCAAAGCTATAAAACATCGTCTGACACAGCGGAAGACTTTCTAGCGCCACGTGATGACTCATCCCAGCTATCCCATACGCGTCATCTCATACCTGCTCAATAACTGCTCACCACCCCCGAATGGATCACCACAGTTTTCAAAACAATAAACGGGGTCAGTACTAATCACACAATTTATATAACCCAACAACACAACAAACAACACAACTCAATCGTCACAGATATACTCCGAACTCCATCACCAACTCCACAATACTGACTACACACTAAAGGGTGTAGCCTTGCCAGAGTGCCCATCGCAACAGGTCACTCCACCCCGCCAGTGGGGGACCGCAACCGTTCCCACCTAATCCCCGCTCATCTCCGTCGAGCGATAAACCCAAATCCATTGATGTGCACATCCCTTCTGTGGCGGGTTCCACAGAAGGCGAATAATGGGCGTGAAGCCACTCCCGCAAGTGACTCCACTCAGCCAGGGACGCGCCCCGAAGAACACAGACAGATACAATCAATCACAACTACTATCAACAACCAAATCCAACAATCGTCACAATACGAGTATGATAATATTCAACAATCACAAAACACCAACAACACATTATGGGCCTAATACTGAGTAGGGAAACCCTACCTGGAAAGCAATACAGTCAGACGATCTCAACAGCTGTTATCAAAAGGCCTCTTCTACGAATCCTCCTCCTAACATATGATCATACAATTACTACCAATCAAGAAAGACAACAAAACCCCCAAATCCCCAAATTAGGGTTTAACCAACTTAACCAAAATACTATAAAAACAGTACGTAGATCTTACGCTCGACGCAAGGATCACAAAGATGTAAAGAAAGATGAATTCCGACCTTCCAAGCACCGGGATTTGTCAATAATGCGATGAATGCGAAGTACATAGATTGATTTCTCTTTTGAAAGTGATTAGGTTTGTAAAAGCGTCTTATAAAAGTGACGGAAGTGTTTATATATTATTTCGCATTATTAACAAAACCCGTCAAATCATCCCCCCGTAAACCGGCTACTCGATCGAGTACCCAACAGGTCAGAAACTATTCTAAAACGCAAAACGCACTTATTCGACAGAGTAAGGCCCACTCGATAGAGTATCCAGAGACTCATAAAATCGTAGTATTACAGTCTTCCCTCCTTAAAAAGAACTTCGTCCCCGAAGTTCAACCCATATATAAAAACAAACCTACCAACTCGACCAAGACACAACAGCGTAACTAAGAACTCAAAACAAAACCTCATCCTATGAAACATGAACTCTTAACACCAACTCCACCCACCACGCCTACCTCCACAACATGTCTCACGATATCGTATCAACTACATTATATCTCTCTCAACACTAACTCCATACACTACCAACACAAACGCTGCTAGCTCCGTAACATATCATCCACTAGATAATCCAATATCAAGATACTCATAACATCAAACGGAATGTTACATTCTACCACCCTTAAAAGGAACTCCGTCCTCCAAGTTTATTCACACTCATAACATCATCATCCAACTGTCATGACCTTTAATAAAATCAATCAAAACAAATATCCGTCCTTTATGCTACACCAACACTCTACTTCCAAATATACTACCATATGTACAACCATCAAAATCTCTTTTATTGTATCCTACTCCTCTTAAGATAAATGTTACGTCCTCGTAACTCACTAATACTAAATCCTAGCTATATCGTCTCATTATCCTCATCACCACCGCATGTCAAAGATAACCACCTATAATCTAAACACTCGCCATGCATATATCCAAGGCTCTCTTACTTAAACATTTCTCATACCTCAACTCATTCGGCACACCACCTAACCTATACCATAAAACTCGTAGCAAAATCACCATACTAACTCTCCATTATTACTGCAAAACAACATATCTCTCTATGTAAAGCACCTATCTCCCAAAAGCATAACTCACGATCCACACTCGTTACGTACACTCACACTAGATCCTCAAGTTCTTTACTTCATTACCGCAAAACTCATACACAACTTAACATGACACTAATTCCCCCAACACCCTACACTTACTGTCTCAACAAAGGATTATGAACCACCTGCATCTTTCAGGTCATTACCACACCTGTTTTACGAATCACTTGCCATTACCATGTCCACTAAAGCCTTATCTAGAACAAGATCAAAATTACTGTAATAATCTTATGAATTGTCACAAATCGTTCCGCGTACCAAACATGCGGCCCAATCATCACCGGGTGGTTTGCGAGAGGTGCAGAAATGAGGTATCTACAGAGCCCCCACTTTGACTGAGGCTTGAACAAGGCGAAATGTCAAAGCATAGCCATCAGGTCAATCGAAGATTACAACCTGACGACTATGGCGACGCGAGGCGGCTCAAGGGGTCTGAACCAAGGACCTGTCGTCGGGAACATTTTAGAGTCTATCGACTATCGGGGAGGGTTGTTTAAAGTCCATTAGACTACGTAAGGAGGCTCGCCAGCCATAAGGAGAGATCATACCTGAGACTTCTTCTCGAGATGCTTCCGGGGGTGCATAGGAGCTAAGGTTAAGCATGGGAGCTAAGGTTAAGACCTAAAGGATATATAAGGATTGTGCTAGGGTATGGGGCCCTAAAGGAAAGCATCGACGGGAAGGAGGCCAAATATAAATTCAACTTAAGGGTAACTAAAGCTTGGGTATAGGAACTCTATTGGTTTGGGAACTTCTGGAGAACGACCCCTTTGTCGAACTCCTCGGGGAAACACGAAATATTGTGAGTAGCAGGACACAAAGCGGGGCGCGAGAGAAAATCGCTTGGGTAGTCTTCGAGAAACAATTGCGAGTAGCAGGACACGGAACCGCCGAGGGAAATCGCTTAGGTAGATGTCAATCCTCATGTCTTGAGAGGGACAATACGTCCGCTTACTCTCGTTGGAGACATGATTGGGAATTATTCTTCTTGTTATGAGAGGGAAAGTGTATCCGCTTACACTCGCTGGAGACATAATGAAGGTGTGTCGAATTCTGTGAAGGAATAAATGCTCGTTGTGACAGGCAAAAGGTCTTGGAAGGAATAAATAACGTGCGACAGTCTGCTGCTGGCTTGGAAATGCGGGCCGGAATGAAAGAAAATTTTCAAACGGACCAAAAGAATAAAATAGCATCGGGGAAGAGGCGCACCAAAGATGGGCCCACAAATAACAAATTCATAACGAATTTTTGAAAATACGTATGGAGGGAACACAAGGATGAGGCGCAGCAATAGTTGCGTCTCTTGGAAGAGGCGCAGCGCCTGCTGCGTCTATTCCCCAAAGTGTTATTTCTGCGTAAAAACGCGATAATCAGAGGTTTATGTTCATTATTTCGAAACACAAATCACACAATTTCTCTCTCAAAACTTCACCATTTCCGCCAAGGTTTGATCCAAAAGCTTGCATTAATCATGACTAATCGAGGTATGTGTCTCATTCTTGCATTAACCATCTACATTTACTCAATTTTGAGCCGAAAAAATTAGGGTTTATGACCCATTTGATCGAAATTTTGGGGCTTTTCCCCCAAACGCATTTGCCTTGTCAAATTGACATTAGAAATGGATAATAGGTAATATTAGGAACATAACCATGTATTTGTCTCAAATTTTCGTTGAGTTTTGAGCCTTTGAGTGAAATTTGAGACGGTTTTACAGCTAAACCGTAAATTGCTTCGAAAATAGCCTTAGGATTGCCCATTTGCGATGAAACTTGATATTTGGGATCCTTGAATAATGAGTAAACTTTCTACCATCTAGGAATTTTGGTTTGTGACAGCTTTTTTAGGACACTTTTCTAGGGCATAATCGCCGTTATAACGAAATGCTGCCGAAATTTCGCCTCGAACCCGGAACTATGCTTTAAATTAGGCTTGACTTGACCCAAATTACCACATGAGTGATCGGTTAGGTGGGAATACGGCCAAGGATGGCAAGAAAAGAGCGATTTCAGGGCTTCCAAAGGCTCGAGAATCCCTTAAACAAGGCTTGTCGTCACGTGACGCGGCCTAAATTTGCTTTAATGTTGCAGGTGATGAGGCTTCTACTTCGGGAGAGCTCCCATGGAGATAGATGCTGCTACTGTCGAGGAGGCTTTAGAGCAGGCCTTCACCACTGCGGTGATGGCTGCTTGGGACGAGGTCCATGAGGAGGAGGCTGTCGAGGAGGAGGAGGCCCCGAGACGGGCCAACGTTGGGCGAGGAGGTCGTCAGTTGAGAGGAGCTCCTGCGTGGGCTGAGACTTGGGAGAGCAGGCACCTGCTATGGCCTGCAGAGGGTCACCTGTCTTACAGGATGGTGAAGAGCTTGGTAAATAGGAATTCACTACTCATTACTCATCCTCTTTCATTCGTTTGTTCAAATTCCTTTCAAATTTCATTCAAAACTAAAGATAGCCTTTGTTTCAAATCACAATAGGAGGCCGGGAACATCAGGTCGTTCTCGGGTTACATGACAGCGATGGAGCACTACGAGCGGCTGTCGGCGGAGGAGCGGGACATGATCGAGCGTGGAGCGTTCGGTCCTTTGGTGCAGGTTTGGAGGGACATCGCGAAGAGGAAGCTGCGGGCTAACCTTAGCCTGGTCCGCGCTTTCTTGGACCGATTCTGGGATACGACTTCCACGTTCCACATGCCTTTCGGTGAGGTGGGAGTCACTCTGGAGGACTACGGCATGATTTCTGGTCTGCCGTGCGGGACCGAGGAGGTGGAGTGGCCGGAGACTGCCATGAGGGTGGACTCGGCCGAGGCGAGGAGATTAATCGGCTGGAATTTGTCGCCGAAGGCTGTTACAGTGCCGGGTTTGATACCCAATTCCTACGTTCGAGACTACTTTGCGGGAAAGATCCCGGCGCTGGTGACGATTGACGGGAGGGAGACGGCTCCTCCTCCCTGTACAGCTGAGCAGAGGGCTCGTTTGTGGCTCTGGTGGTTTCTATCTTCGATTTATCTCGGAGACAAGGGCGAGAGGCTGTCAACGAAGCTTCTTCCCTTTCTCTCTGACCTGAGTTCCCTAGGGCGTTGGGACTGGGTCACTGCTGGTTTTGCGGTCCTCATCCGCTTCATGAGGGCCATGGTTCGTCCGGAGTTGATGGAGAAGGGGACATCTCCTGGTGCTGTCGGGCCTGGACTACTGCTGGAGGTATGAACCTTCCTTCAGACCAAAGTAAAATCCCTTCTTTATCAAATCACGAAAGATCGTCATTGATTATTCTGCTTTACAGGCGTGGGTGTACTCCTACTTCCCGGGCCTCGCGCCCAAGAGGACGGAGCCGTTGGAGAGGGCCTATCCCGTGGTGAGGGATTGGGTGATGTGCCGGACGAAGATCAAGTGTTCTTCTCACAACGTCTACCGGCGGGACGTGAACGCTCTTCAGCTGGACAGCGTGAGTATCTCACTTATATTCACTTGCTTCTTATATTTTCTTTTAATTGATCATGGGAATGATCCTTTTTTATCTTGTCACAGTGGGTGCCCAGACCTTGGGCGGAGTACGCTAGAGCGCCTCCTTTCGTGGCTGAGGTCCTTTGACCTAGGAGTCCGAGCCGACTGCTGTTGAGGACGTCGATGGGTCCTGTGTGGTACTTGGGCGAGCGCTTGGCTCGTCAGTGCTCTCGGGACGTGTTGACGGTTCCCGTCGATCCTCCCTGGATGATGTTTAGGGAGCCTTCTGAGGCTGAGAGGGTGGCGGACTTGGCTGGTGCCAGTGGTGACGCCCTTCTTCTTCCTGGCGAGGACTACTCGGCGTTCCTTTACGGGAGGTTGGCGTACTGGCCGGTAGTGATGAGCATCTTTTATTTTTCCTCTTGATTTGATTTTGAGAATTATGATGAAAGATCATCGATTAATGAGAACCATTTGACTTTGCAGGAGGTCAAGGCGGCGGGCATCGAGCCCCCAGAGTACCCCGAGACCCTCGAGTACACGGACGCGACCGGGAGGACGACGATCTCCGAGCTGCGTGACTTTGACGTAGCTGTGACGGATGCTGGCCTGGACGATCAAGATCATCGATTCGGAGGGTGAGCCTCTAACTTGTATAACTTTTGTGTAAGAACACATTTGATTGAGTTTGTTCAATTGTTGAGAATTTGTTTTTGAAAATGCAGGTTGCGCCGTCTCGGTTTGTGGCGTTGTGGAGGGTGGCCAATCGGCTGCGAGCTACTGCCGTCGTGGCACTTGTCGGCGGTCGAGGTCGTCAGGTATGAACCTTGTGCCTATTTCATTTTTGATTTTTGATTTTGCTTGAATCGATTGACATGAGCCAATTTATTGTTTACAGGGTGACCGCGAGCTGGAGCGAGAGTTGACCCAGTCTCGAGAGGAGACAGCTCGCTTGTTGAGGGAGCTCGAGGTTCGGGACGCCGAGATCGCCGTTCTTGCGGCTAGAGTTGCAGAGTTGGAGGGCGCCCAGCAGTAGTTTTGTGTAGCTTTTTGTTTGTTGGCCGTATTTTGTACATTTGTACATTTGGACATTGATTTTGAAAATTTTTGGACTTTGTTTGGGGCTCGAGCCCGCAGTTTGTTGTACATTTCCTTCGTTTGGTGTATATACGACGGCGTGAGTGCCTTTGCTGCTGGGTTGTGTTGCTTGTATCTGCAGGTTAGTTTTGAACAGGTTTGGTAGATGACGGTTTACGCTGTCATGCTACCGAAATTTACATAGAAAACACGCAAAGCATACATTTATATATACATATGACCTTAATTAGCGCAAAGCGAGTGACTCGAAAGAATGCAAAAAATGCAAAAATTTTGCCGGAAATGACCGGACGGTAGGGAGGGTTACCCCCTAAAAAAAGAAAAAAATAGAAATTAATAAGTTAGAAATGTAGAAATGAAATTAAGAAATTAAAATTAGTATATAAATGTTGAGATTCGGTAAGATAAATGAATTAAATGAGAAATCTAAAACTAAAATAAATTAAAACGAAAATTATTCTCTAAAATGATGAATTAAAATGAAAATTACTTCCTAAAATGAAAATATACAAGTGTGATAAAATGGCAAAAATGTTGATGTCGCCTCGAAATGCGTGCCCGCGAAATTTGGAAACGTGAAACATGGTAATCTTCTCGTATTTACCAAAATAATAACCCGTAGGAATAGGACATTATTCGTCATGGAATAAGGAAAGATCCAACGCGGAAAATCACAGAAGTGAAGCTGAGGAAGAGACGCAGCATGAGCTGCGTTCCTTTGAAGAGGCGCAGCAGGTGCTGCGCCTGTTCCCAAGGTGTCTTGTTCTGACGGATTTTTGGAAACAGAAATTAGTATAAATAGAGACGTCGATGGAGCTTTTATTCACATAATTCTTCCGTCTCTTCTTCGTCTACTTACATAAAATTCTCAAAATAAATTTTTCATCATGAATACTTTGGAGATTCGCTTGAAGGAATGGACCAACGAATTTTCGAACATGGAGAAACATGATATGGGTGCTTATAATTTTGGGTCACTGTTGAGTTTAAAACTCATCAAGGTTGTTAAACCGTTCTTGGATGCTTGCCTTGACTATTGGGACCCGAATTATCATGTTTTTGCGTTCCTTGGAGGTGATATTTGCCCATTTCCTGAAGAAATTGCTGCTATTGGTGGGTGGGATCCCGAACACTTGCCTGCCATTCCTTCTACTTCACAAGGGTACAAGAGTAAATTTAGAGACTTGCTTGGATTGACTAGACTTGAGGTGGACCGTCTAGTTACCTCGAAAGGCGTGAGAATGCTGGACTTCATAGATCGATTCATCAACAGAGCCGACCCCACCGTTTCTCATGTTGCTAGGCGGAGGGCATTTGGCTTTTGCTTGTTGCACGTGTATGTCTTCCAAGGGCATGTTGATGAAGACTTGAGAGGTGATCCCCGTCTTCTGGGCCTTGTTGAGCAGATGGAGCTGCGCAGGAGCCCAGCTTGCTTATGCTTAGGAGAGATTATTTTGGGCTTGGATAGTAGGAAATCCAACCGCGATCTACCGTATTTGGGAAGCCCCGTCCTTCTGCAGGTAAAAGACGTTTTTTTTTTGTTTCTTTTTTCGTTTTTGTTTGTTTTTTTTTTTTTTTTTTTTTTGTTTGTTTTTTTTTTTTGTCTAATACCTGCTTTTGGTAGGTTTGGCTTATGGAACGGCTCCGATTGATCGAGGACCCAGTTCATGTGCTTTCCTATCATGCCCGCTCGATTGCGATGAGGATGAGGTTGTACATGGTGGACTTCACTCGGGTCTGTGATTACTGGAAGAACAAGCTGAAGAGCGACGATGGCCCATTGATTAGGTGGGTCGTACCGTGGTGGCACCTCAAGTCCTTCACTGGAGTGTCTTCTTTGGATCCCACTAGGTCCGTGCGCATTCCTGGATTGGAGTTTATGGTGTGCATCTTCCCGGAAAGGCTGATGAGACAAGTTGGGCTGAAACAGACGATCCCGAGGCTTGATATCGTCCCGCAGACTGCTATGGCGCTTACTACAGAGAGCCGAAGAGAGTGGGCCATTAAATGGGCCTAAAGAAACATGTGGTTCTTGAATTTCTCTGCCAATGCCTTGTGGGTGTCAGATTCTTATCTGAGATGGAGAAAGGCTACTACCCCGGAAGAGCGCGAAAGATTGAGGAAGCGCGAGCCCGTTGACTACAAGGTGCGCGAGGTAGAGAAAGAGAAGGAGAAGCATTTGACGGAGGGAGAAGAAGAAGCCGGGTTTCAAGTTGTTCATCCTTCGAAGATACCAAAGACTACTCCTGTCGCGGAAATGGTGATTGGCAAGAATGGAAAAGCTAGGCCTCGAGAAAGACTGTTGGTGATTAGGTCTGAAGTGGCGCAAGAGCGTCCGGCTCGAGGCCGTGACAAGAAATATGATCTGAATGACAAGGGCAAGGGGAAGATGGAGGAATAGCCCGAGTCTTTATTTATTATTTGATTATTATTATTATTATTTTGTTGTTGTAATAAAAAGGTGGGGTTTTTAGAATCCTAGCCTATTCTATTTTTATTATGTAGCTTACTATTTATTATTAGAAAATGAATGAAATAAAAAAGGTTAAATGGTTATGAAACCGTTGTGATTTTCTATTTATTATTCTTGTCGAATTTCAAATGCAATGCAAATGTCCTTCTATTTACATTTTAGGTATAATGGGTTGAATCCTGTGAAGGATTGCCTACGTATTCACTTAAAAAAATGAAATCAAACCCTTGCGCGTAGTTCGAGTAAATGTAAAAGAATAATTGTTCTAAGCAAGAGCTTGTAATGAACTTAGAAAATAAGCATGAGCCTTTGCTTACTCTGAAGGTGCGAATTTAGTTTATTTGATGATACGAGGATGACAAATTTGTCAAAATGCAAGAGCACAGTGACATTAGCTTATTTCAGCTTGGCCAGGGGCCGTTTATTTAGTGCCACAAGAGCGACACGTGGGGTTACGCGAGGTGCGTTTTCGTTCCTATTCTAGGCATAGTACCGTTTTAGTTGGTCAAGGTTTGTTGGGTTTGAAAACTCATTCCCATCTAGGTCTATGATTCTAACCGCACCCCCTGGGAGTATGGATTTGACTAGAAATGGTCCGGCCCAATTAGGTTTGAATTTTCCCCGTGGGTCAACAGGTAGAAGAGCTCTAACCGATTTAAGTACTAAGTCTCCCTCTTTGTTGTTTCTTGGCCTAATCCTTTTGTTGAAAGCTTGTTTGATATGTGCTTGATATGTTTGGACATTATGCAAGGCGCGTAGCCTACGTTCATCCAGGAGGATGAGTTCTTCATATCTATCCCTCTTCCAATCGGCTTCCGGGATTTGACTTTCGAGTAAAATACGCAAGGATGGTATTTCTAGCTCGACTGGTTGTACAGCTTCCATGCCGTATGTCAAATAGAATGAAGTAGCCCCGGTGGGCATCCTAACAGATGTACGATACCCCCACAAAGCAAAGGGTATCTTGCTTCGCCAATCTCTATAGTTGTCAATCATTTTCTTGAGAATCGTGACAACATTCTTGTTTGCCGCCTCTACCGCGCCGTTAGTCTGTGGTCTATAGGGCGAAGAGTGGTGGCGCTTAATCTTGTATTTGGCTAGCAATTGCTCGGTCTCAGCTTGGAAATGTGATCCGTTATCTCTAATGATCTCATGTGGACAACCATATCGACAGATGATGTTGTTTTGTATGAACTTTGCCACATTTTTAGCTGTAAGACTAGTGTAGGAAGCCGCTTCTACCCATTTGGTGAAATAGTCAATTGCTACTAGGATGAAACAGTGACCTCCTGTTCCGGCCGGGGTTATCTTCCCAATTATGTCAATTCCCCATGCAGAAAATGGCCAAGGGGATGTCATTGTATAGAGCAATGAAGGAGGGACATGTTGTACATTCCCGAAGATTTGGCAATTGTGGCAATGTCTTACGTATTTGATGCAATCGGATTCCATTGTGGTCCAATAATATCCCAAACGTGTGATTTTCTTCGCCATCATGGGCCCACTCATGTGAGGACCGCATTCTCCGTCGTGGACTTCTTCCATCACCTTTCGTGCCTGTGAATGATCAAGGCAACGTAGGACTACACCAAGAGGTGTTCTTTTGTATAATTCTCCTTGCATGAGAACGTATTGGGAAGCAAGTAGGCGTATAGCACGTTGTCCCCTCTTGTCCATATCCGGTGGATAGGTACCATTAAGCTTAAAATTCAGGATTGCTTGGAACCAGGGTTCCTCCGCGATCTCTTCTTCATCGGTGATTTGGTGGACATAAGCCGGCTCTGACCGTCGTTCGATGCACAAAGGCATTTCCACCATGTGATCCGACATATTAATCAAAGATGCAAGTTTCGCAAGAGTGTCTGCAAATTGATTTTCTTCCCGAGGTAGGTGTAGGTAGGTTACGTGATCAAAGAATTGAGAGACTTGGTCTATTCTAGCCTGATAAGGTGCGAGGCGTTCGCTTCAGATTTTCCAAGATCCTGTAACTTGGTTGATGATCAGTGATGAATCCCCATGTACTCGAAGGTTTTTAATGCCTAAGCTCACTGCCGCTTGTAGTCCAATGAGACAAGCTTCGTATTCTGCAGCATTGTTTGTCACCTCGAAGTCGAGTTTGACAGCAATTGGTGTATGCTCGCCTTCAGGAGAAATGAGCAACACTCCTATTCCGAATCCTCTTAAGTTCGATGCTCCATCAAAGTACAGGTCCCAGGAGTCTACATCAGTTTGGAGTATATCCTCGTCTGGAAATGATCAAGTATCTATTGTTTGTGCGTCATTGAAGGATTTTCTGCGAAAAATTCGGCGACGGCGCGACCTTTTATAACATTCAGTGGCATGTATTTGAGGTCGAATTCTGAGAGCATCAGGGTCCATCTTGCTAGACGTCCGTTGAGGACGGGTTTCTCGAAGAGGTATTTGACTGGATCCATTTTGGAGTATATTTTGACGGAGTAGCTAAGCATGTAATGGCGTAGCTTCTTCGTTGCCCACACAAGAGCGAGGCATGTCTTTTCGAGTTGTGAGTATTTGCACTCGTACTCCAAGAACTTCTTACTAAGATAGTAGATAGCTCTTTCTTCACTTCCCACAGTTTGAGCCAGCATGGCACCCATGGCCGTTTCGGTTACTGTGAGATATAAACCAAGAGGTTGATCTCGTTGTGGTGGCATGAGCACTGGTGGTTTAGCCAATATCTCTTTGATTCGGTCGAACGCTTTCTGACAATCATCATCCCACATGGTGTGGTATGTTTTCTTGAGTTTCTTGAAGATAGGCTCACAAATCATCGTGAGTTTCGATATGAATCGACTTATATATTGCACTTTTCCCAAGAATCCTCTGACTTCTTTTTCTGTTTGAGGTTATGGCATTTCGATCAGAGCTTTGATTTTAGAAGGATCTATTTCTATACCTCGTTGGCTAACAACGTATCCCAGGAGTTTGCCAGATGTTACCCCGAATGTGCATTTCTGAGGATTTAGTCTCATGTTGTATTTTCGTAGCCTTGCGAAGAACTTGCGAAGGTTCGCAATATGTCCCTCTCTTTCCTTGGATTTGACAATCTTGTCATCTATGTATACCTCAACTTCTTTGTGCATCATGTCATGTAGGAGTGTAGTTGCGGTGCATTGATATGTAGCTCCGGCGTTTGATCAATCCAAACGGCATTACCGTATAGCAATAGGTTCCCCATTGAGTGACGAATGCGGTCTTATGCATATCTTCCATGGCCATCTTGATTTGGTTATAACCCGCTACCAATCCATGAAGGATAGTAACGCGTGGTCAGCGGTATTGTCCACCAATATGTCGATGTGAGGTAGAGGGAAGTCATCGTTTGGACTTGCTTTGTTTAAGTCCCTAAAGTCAACACAAACACGGATTCTCCCATCCTTTTTGGGTACGGGTACTATGTTAGCTACCCAGTCAGAATACTCGGAAACTTTGATGAACCCGGCTTTGAATTGTTTGTCAACTTCTTCCTTAATCTTTAGAGCCCATTCTGTTCTCATTCGTCGAAGCTTCTATTTTACAAGTTTGAAACCTGGCTTAATCGGAATCCTATGTTCGGCGATATCCCTGTCGATCCCTGGCATGTCTTTGTAGGACCAAGCGAAAACGTCTTTGAATTAATTTAGGAGGTCTATGAAATCGGCCCTTTCGGTAGAGCTCAAGGTAGTCCCTATCCTAAGTTCTTGGGGTTCTAGTTCGATTCCTACATTGATGGTTTCGGTGTCCTCTATTACTGGTCCTCCTTCCCCTTCTTGTAGTATTTCTTTGGCTACGTAGGGAGGTATTTCGATCGAGTCTGGGTCTTGGTCATCCTCAGTATCATCGTAAACAGAATTGCACTCAAGATAACACAAAGAGTAAGCAGAACCTGATTTATTCATATTAAAATTTGATTAAAGTTGAAACAAAGAAGCCAACTGATCCATGGTCAGTGGCGGCAAAGGGACAGTGGTTGGGGCATTTCCTGAACTACTGTGACTACTCGAGGCTAAGCTAGGAGAAACAAAGGGAGTGGGGATGACGACAGGAGTAGACTCTCTAATGACTTCTCTAGACTCCGACTCTGACTCCGACTCCGAATCGAACTCATCGTCTTCAGGTTCTCCTTTGAACATCTCTCCTTCTCCAGTGGTGAGCTTGAAGGGTCTTCCTTGATTGTTGGTCCACTTGATTGATTTTCTCCATCCTTTCTGCTATCTTGCGTTGGTTTCTGTGATTAACGCGGTGGGGTTGAAGCGATCGTCTTGAAGTATCATGGTAATGATCTCATCATGCGCGGCCCTGACGAATCGATCTTCTCCGAACAATAGGCTAATGGCTTGTTCGTCTAAGCAAGGTGCTTGACAGGTTTGACGGTAGGAACCGTTTCTGGAGTGATAAAGTAGCAATCGCGAAAGATCTCGATTCCGGCTAGCTTTCTCTCGAGATAATGCCAAGGCTCGGGAAATCCATGAAAGAGTTCTAGACTTCCTTCTTGAACAAAGTACCCATTTAAAGTAGGGAGATAGGGTTGCATTTGGACTCCTGCGTGCTTATGGTTTTGGACTTGGGCAAGCATTTCGAGAACCTCCTCTTTTGTGGGTTTGTACCCTAGTCCAAGTGGTATCCTCTTTGAGTTGCCTTCCTTGTATGGTGCGAAGGTGTTTCTTCGAGTAGGGTTTAAAGGCATTCCAGGGAAGTATCCCTGGGTTTTGAGCATGTGGTTGACCACCAAGTTGGAGTAGGGATCATAGTATAAGGGTGCCAATTCGCTTTCTATGACGCTCACGCTTTGGAAGCCCCCAAGTTCATATACGGGATCCGCAAGGACTTGATTGTTCGACTGTTTTTCGATTATTGCCTTGATGGGTGACGAAGTGATCGTCACTACTTTGCCATTTAGTGGGATCTTGATCTTTTGATGAAGGGTGGATGTTACCGCTTTGGAAGCGTGAATCCACGGCCTTCCCAGAAGTATGTTGAAGGAAGCTTCGATGTCCATTATTTGGAAGTTAACCTTTCGTTCAATTGGCCCTGTGGCTACGGTTAGGTTAACAAGTCCTACCACCTTTCGTCGTGTACCGTCATACGCACGCACACCTTGATTGGTAGGGGTCCAATCCGACTGTTTTATGCCTAGCTTGTATGCCGTTTTGAGGGGTATGACGTTGACTGCAGAGCCATCATCCACCAAGGTCATTGGCACATTCTTCTTTAGACAAATGACAGTGATGTATAGAGCAAGGTTTTGACTAGCGCCAAAAGGTGGCAAATTTTCGTCCGAGAAAGTAATAGGATTACTTAGCTTCGGTGATTCTTGGAAGACCAAGTTGACTACATCTTCAGGAGTGGATTTATGTACTACATTTAGTTTGGCCAAAGCTTGCAGTAAAGCTTGGCGATGTGGGAATGAGCATGCTACTAATTGCTAGACTGAAAGATCAGCCTTTGTCTTCTGTAATTTCTTGAGCAAATGATCGGTGGAGTCATCTTCGTTGTCACTTGGTGTGATGACGTTGGTTGGACCATTTTGAGTAGTGCTTTGATATGGACGACCCGAATGAGTTAGGTGGTCCACATCTTGGTCTTCACCATTTTGGACTATTTCTTTGACTAGGGAGTTTTCAATGAGATACTCGTCCTCATCATCGTCGGCCAAAACCCCATTGATTGCAGTTAGTTCCCTCATTCTCATGATGTCACCTTCTAGTCGTATGATTTGGTCGACTAGTTTATCAACTACGGCGACTACTTCTTGCATAGTAGCGTTTTGAGAGAAGATTAGTGGCACATGTTCTTTAGGTGTTGCGTTGGGATCATGTAGAGTTGTCACCATGTTTTCTAATTCCCAAACTTGTCTATCCACACTCCTTGCCCATGTGATGAAGTCGGATATGGTAGGGGAGATAGTAGAGTAGAGCCCTTCATTCTTGATTGCATAAATTTCATTTTCGCATGGAGAAATGAGGTGTGAGCAATCTAAGGTAGATTCATCACTTGTGATCACTAGAACTCCAAGAGGATTCTGAGTGTTGTTGGGTTTACCTCCCGGTGGTATTGGTAGTCGACCATCTTCAATCATGTCTTGAAGCACGTTTTTCAACTTGTAGCATTTTTCTGTGTCGTGCCCCTTGCCCCTATGGTATTCACAGTACGAATTCTCGTCCCAGAATTTGGACTTCCTTTCGGGTTCGGGAGTAGGTCCGATGGGTTGGAGTTTACCTTGCTTCATTAACCTTTTTAGAGCGTTGGAGTAAGTGTCCCCAAGATTTGTGAATTTCCTTGGCGGGGTACTTTTCTTGGATGGCTCGAGAAGGTTAACTTCATCGGTCTTGCTAGTAGAGCCGTATGAACGACTTGTGGAACCTTGATATCCTCGACCTACCGTTTTGGACAAGAGTCCTTTACGAATGTCATCTTCAATCCTTGTCCCTAGTACGGTTAAGTCCTTGAAAGTTTTGATGTTTTGGTATCTCAAATGATTGGCATAGATGGGTTTGAGATTATCCACAAACTTCTCCACAAGAGTAGCCTCATCCGGGCGTTCAACTAGTTGGGTGCTAGTCTTCCTCCACCTACTTAGGAAGTCGGTGAATCCTTCTTTGTCATTTTGGGTAAGAACCTCTAGAGTACGCATGTTTACTTGGATCTCGGCATTATCCGCATATTGTTTAGAGAACTCGATTGCGGCATCTTCCCAAGTAGCGACCTTTTTGTGATCTAAGGAGTAGAACCATTGCTTCGGGATGGTGTCAAGAGATGAAGGAAAGATCCTTAAGAACATCTCGGGTTTGATGCCTTTGATAGACATGTAATCCTTGAAGGCACGGATGTGGTTCAAAGGGTTCTCGTGTCCCTTGAACTTAGGGATATCCGTCATATTGAAGTTAGTTGGCAATTTGGAATTGACGGCCTCATACTTACGATTGTTCTCCCTATAAATGTCATCCCCCTTAAGGTACATCAATTGCTCCTCTAAGCATTGGAGTCTTTTCTCAGCTACAGTCATCCCCATGAGAGGATTTTCATCCTTGGATTCATTATCAGAGTCACCTATTACTTCACTTTCATGAGGAGGCAACCTTCCCTCGACGGCATAGATACGGCCCTCGATGAGCTCAAGGCGGTCATAGACTTGGTCTTGGGTAACTTGCATTTGGGCTAGCGCGGCTAGGATTCGATCATTACCATCTTGAAGTTGGTGGAGGTTTGTTTCGCTGGATCCAGGCATCTTGAAAACTGGATAAGAGATCGGCGACGAATTAAAACACGATCGACCATTCTAACACACTTGCTAAAAAAAGAAATGTTTTGACTCGTGAAGTGGGTGTGTGCCACTTGTGTTGAGTGAGCTTTGAAGAAAGACAAGGTTTTTGAAAATGTGTGTCCTAGTCAACTATAGTGTAGTTGTAGGAGTGGACTCGAAGTGAGGTTTTGAAATGGGCTTGTGGCCCGAATTTTGACACGACAAACGGACAGAGTTTTGACCGGATTTTGCGCTAATTGAAGGCCTATTTCGAAATTTTGTTTGAAAATGGGTCTTGATTTTTGAAAAAAAAACGTCATGGTTTTGTTTAGAAATGGTGATCACGTAAGGTACACACATTTATACACGCATTATAACGGGATGCTGAGTGCATTTAAAAGGGTTTTGGCTTAAAGGGTGGGTTGCCATACCGAACCATCAAACCCGAAGTCTGTGGAGAGGCTCGTACCAAACAAGAGTAAGGCCGATTCCTAGTCCATTTCCTCAAGTAGTGAAGGCCCTTGATACAAACAAGAGTAAGCATCATGGTATGGATGACGTCAATTGCTATCCATCCTTAGGCCCAAATAAGAATTAGGACCGTTTAGACGGGACGATTGGTCGAATGGGTTGGGTTGGGCCTAGGAAGGCCGAGTAAAACGATCTAGGAAGACCGAGTTATGAAAACCGACAATTGCCTTATACAAACTATTCCCTAACCTTGTTCAAGTTTCACCCTTGCTACACGTAAGTGTATTATCCCCAATGAGTCGCCAAAGCGTGGACAGCGGGGGCCCACGGGGGCGCTTGGGAGGAAAAGAGAAACAAGCGTTTGCATTTTTGTATGGAGTCGCCACCAATTTTTATGGGAAATTGGAACCGTTCGAATACCTCGTGTCATGTCAAGACACAAAGTATAGACATGAACACGAAGCAATCGTTACCCTTAGCATTCTATGTCTAGAATGACTCTCGTGGATGCCAATGAACACGGGTGTTCACAGATATCTGGAGTAAGGGGTGAGGGTACGTATTAGGAAGCTCTTTTGATCGAACACCTAATCCCGCCCGCCTCGATAGCGGCCTCTACTAATGATTAGGGAAGTTATTCGTACTTTATATATCGTCGGCTATATGCATGCAATACAACATCCAAGTTTTAGTCCTAACATGTGAAAATTAACTAAGTCGGTTGACAATTAATTTAGCAAACAATTGGGTCGAAGTTGAATTTAATGTTGATTTACATGTGAAAACATACAAATGCGATAAGAAATAATGATAAATACAATAAAGAAAATTACAACAAAAATTGCAATAATTACAAAGGATTAGGCGATTTATGTCGAAAATACCTTTAAAACGGATAATTTGAGAAAAAGAAATGAAGAAAGAATTACGACAAAACAGAAAGCGATAATACGAATAATAGTCAATTAAACGTAGACTAATTAAACTAGGTCAAGGCAAAAACGGAGTTCATAGACAGAATTCAACCCGGAACAGGCGCAGCAGAGCTGCGTCCTTTGGAATAGCGCAGCAGACGCTGCGTCATTCTCGGCCCGAATTCGGGCCGTGAAGTTTTAATTGCGTGTTGTTAATATTCATTGATGAATTTAATGACCGATTAAAATTATTTACTCGGATGGAAGTGATTAATAGGGTTATTTACATATGAATGGGTCATAGAAATAGCAAAACATGGATAAGACGGAATTAAACGAATTAATATGGATTAATTACAGGAGTGAAAGATATTAACAAATGAAACAAATTAAATCAATTAATTAGGTTAAACACAATGGATTAATGACGAATATGACAATAGACAGATGAAAACTATATCAAAGACGAATTCCAGAAACCCAATATTGATGAATTGAATCTCTATAACCCGGAATTGAATTTAATGACGAAAACCCGCAAATATTGGATTATTTGAGATTTAAGTCGGATTTGTGATGATTAAAACATATTAATGATGATGATTATAATATACATGTGAATTATATGCTATCACGATGAAGAATTAACAAACAAACGAAACAAATAGACACGACGAATTACAGAGGACGAACGAAGAAGAAAGGAAGCAGGAACTGCGGCAGCCTCACGAAGAGGCGCAGCAGGTACTGCGCTCCTTCGAAGAGGCACAGCAGTTTCTGCGTACTTTCTTGACAGTTTGTGTGGGTTAATATCCGTATACTACCCTTAAATTGCAGGACTATAACGTAAATTTAAACATGCGAATATCGTCATAAAACATAAAAACAATAGAAACGATAAGGAACAAGAAATAACCTCGGGTCCTTTAAATTGCGGCGTAAAGAACAGAAATCAAAGCAGATTTCCTCCTAATCGTTACACCCAAGACTTTGTCCGAGATATGCCCTTGTGCTAGAACAGTGTTCTCCGATTGCCTTGCAATATAGGGAGAACTGATGTGAGTTTTGTCGAGATGAGAGATCTCAGGTTTTTTCAGAGGAGAATACTCTTCAAAACCCTAATTTTTAACAGAATCAATTAGGTTAGACAAGAGGAGAGAACTCCCCTTTTGTCTATGTGATTCTCGGCCAAACCGAGTGAGAGGAGCCCGTATGGGCTTTTCATTTTCTCTTCACTTAAACTCGCGGTCCGGTCCATCACTCGCTAAGTGTATATGACGTGGTCTGATTATAAACTGTTATCGGTTATCGGAAATTAAGGCATCAGCTAATAATACGGGTTAGCTGAATTATTAATACGTGTCCGACAAAACAGTATTGTATAATTATATTCAATATACATTTAATTAAATATGAATCACGTATATTTAATTTTACGAATTAACTGGTTAATTCGCCTTAGCCCATGATATTTAATCCGTATTAAATATAATATCTCAACATCACATATTTGACTAATTACTAGTCAAATAACTCGGACTAACTGGTTAGTCAATTTTTGGCATCTACATGACAGTATTTTCATACCGTCACATCTCTCGAACGTATCCTATAGGTGTGACTTTTAGGGACCAGTTGATCACCGCCATCTGTATGACAATAACGTCAAACTTATCTAGCAAGCCAACCGTTATTGATAAACGTGGATCAACTGATAATAATACCAAAGTATGCCCTTTGATCCTTTTAGAGGTTTATAAGTCCTTGCACTAACTATTAAGGACACCAACCCCAACAAGCTCCCACTTGTCCGTACAAGTGTATGTGCAATGACGTTATCCGCACTAACTGGAGGACACAAGCTCCAACAAACTCCCACTTGTCCGTACAAGTGTATGTGCGATAACCGATTCTCATATTCATTTAAAAATTTCTCCCACTCAATGTAAAACAATTTGCAGATCTGGATCCACAAAGGTCGTATTTTACAATCGATCTGTATCTAGAGTGGTTTCCCCGACTAGAGAGTAACTTAACTGATAAAACGAATCCGTATCCGAGCATGGCCATGCATTTCGATTCTGACTCCTCGAGTGGCCCCGAGAAATATCGAGTACCGATAAAGGCTGAATATTTCCTTCAACTCGACTCCTTCCGATCTAAGCACAGCATGAAATGACCCAGAAAAAATCTACTTGGCCCCCTGTTACGGATGACCGTGAGAAAGAAACCAAAGTCACCCAAAATCTGCCGTAGTCTCAAGAGACAGTCGATAGTCAAGAGATTCGACTCTAAGGATCACCATGGAAGTCCTATCCACGACCGGGCAGCGAATGTTATAAAACATTTAGGACTCCACGTCGATGTCACAATTGTGTCCTACGAAATATCCGTATAAATCGCCTCCGTGATTGGTGGTCAACCGGTTGACTTATGGCTCGTTGAACCCACCATCAACCAACGTCACAAAATAATTGCCAGAGTTATCAGCTCATGTGGGCAATTAAGGACTAAAAAGATATGATGTTTGTTCAGTTCACTTTGTGGTGTTCAAAATTGTCGTACAATTCCACATGAAAAACAAAATATATATATAAAATATCAAAACGATGATGTCGTATAGAGTACAAAGGAGAATGAATCTAATTCATAAAAGAGTACTACAACTCAGGAACACGTTTGATTCCCATGGAATTAACGTGCCCTTCATGCTTATCTTGTCGTAATGCTTTAGTGAGAGGATCTGCTATGTTATCATCAGTAGCAATCTTTTCTATCACTACTTCCTTTTGCTCCACGTAATCCCGGATTAGATGAGCTTTCCGTTGTACATGTCTAGATTTGTTGCTAGACTTTGGCTCTTTAGCTTGGAAGATGGCACCACTATTGTCGCAATAGATGGTGATCGGGTCATTCGAACTAGGCACTACAGAGAGCCCATGTAAGAATTGACGCATCCATATCGCTTCCTTTGTAGGTTCAGACGCGGCATAGTACTCGGACTCAGTCGTAGAATCTGCTGTAACAGTTTGTTTCGAACTCTTCCGGTGATATGCAGCGCCATTAAGAGTAAAAACGAATCCAGATCGAGATTTCGAGTCATCTCGATCCGTTTGGAAGCTAGCATCTGCGTAACCGGTTGCGCATAGCTTTTGAGAGCCTCCATAAGTCAATGCCCAATCTTTAGTCCTCCGGAGGTACTTAAGAATGTTCTTGACAACCAACCAATGTGGTTCACCTGGTTGCTGTTGGAATCGACTTGTCATACTCAATGCATATGCCACGTCTGGACGTGTGCATATCATGGCATACATGATTGATCCTATTGCCGAAGCATAAGGAATCCGTGTCATGCGCTCTTTCTCTTCCGGTGTCTCTGGTGCCTGAGACTTGCTCAAATGCACCCCTGGAGCCATGGGAAGGAACCCCTTCTTGGAGTTAGTCATGCTGAATCTCTCTAGGACTTTGTCTATGTAAGACTCCTGACTGAGAGATAACATCCGTCGTGATCTATCTCGATAGATACGGATGCCTAGAATTCTCTGTGCCTCTCCCAGATCTTTCATCTGGAAATGGTTTTTCAACCATACTTTCACCGAAGTTAAGAGAGGTATGTCATTCCCAATCAGGAGTATGTCGTCAACATACAATATTAGGAAGACAATCTTGCTCCCACTCGACTTGATATATAGACATGGTTCCTCGACCGATCGAGTAAATCCATTGTCTTTTATCACTTGGTCGAAGCGATGATTCCAACTCCTTGATGCTTGCTTAAGTCCATAAATGGAACGCTTAAGCTTGCATACTTTCTTAGGATGTTCAGGATCGATGAAACCTTCGGGTTGTACCATGTACAACTCTTCCTCCAAAAAGCCGTTTAAGAAGGCGGTTTTCACATCCATTTGCCAAATTTCATAGTCATGAAAAGCGGCGATCGCTAAGATAATCCGAATGGAACGCAGCATAACTACGGGTGCAAAAATCTCATCGTAGTGCAAACCTGGCACTTGGGTGAAACCTTTAGCAACTAGTCGTGCTTTGTAGATATCTTGCTGACCTTCCACAGAATGCTTTATCTTGTAAAGCCATTTGCATTAAAGGGGACGAACCTTAGCAGGTAAGTCAACAAGATCCCACACGTTGTTCTCATACATGGAGTCCATCTCGGATTGCATGGCCTCAAGCCATAGCTTTGAGTCAGAACTTGTCATGACACCTTTATAGGTTGCGGGTTCACTACTCGTTAAGAGTAGAATGTCATCTATGTCATGTTCCTCGACCATACCAATGTATCTGTCCGGAGGAATAGAGACTCTTCCCGACCTCCTAGGTTCCTCAGGAATATTCACCGCAGCCGGGATTGAAGGAACAGGTTCCTCCAATGGTTGCTCGGTGTTTGGTTCTGGAATCTCCGACAGGTCGAAGGTTCTATCACTCTTTGCATTCTCGAGAAATTCCTTCTCTAAGAATGTCGCACTAGCCGCAACAAAAACGCGTTGTTCGGTTGGCGAATAGAAGTAATGACCAAGTGTTCCTTTAGGATAACCTATAAAGTATGTCTTGACCGATCGCGGGCCGAGCTTATCCTCGTGTCTCCACTTGACATAAGCCTCGCAGCCCCAAACCCGTATAAAGGACAAGTTAGGGACCGTTCCCTTCCATAGTTCATATGGAGTCTTGTCAACAGCTTTAGACGGACTTCGGTTAATTATTAGAGCGGCTGACATAAGAGCATAACCCCATAACGAATCAGGTAAAACCGTGTGACTCATCATGGATCGAACCATATCAAGTAGTGTTCGATTTCTCCGTTCGGACACACCATTCAACCGAGGTGTTCCGGTGGAGTTAAGCGTAGGGCAATCCCACAGTCCTTTGGTGTTGATCAAACTCGTGAGAAAGATACTCGCCACCACGATCTGAACGCAGTGTTTTAATCTTTCTACCTAATAGGTTCTGTACCCTATTTTGGTATTCCTTGAATTTCTCAAAGGATTCACTTTTGTGCTTCATTAAGTAGACATAGCCATATCTACTCAAATCGTCCGTGAAAGTGATGAAATACCTATAGCCTTCTCGTGCGGTGATTGACATAGGGCCACATACATCCGTGTGTATGAGTCCTAATAGGTCAGCAGCGCGCATTCCAACACCTTTGAAGGAAATCCGAGTCATCTTACCGATGAGACATGATTCACACGTGCCAAATGATTGAAAATCAAAGGCCGAGATTGCTCCATGTTTGATGAGCTGTTTTACGCGTTTCTCATTAATGTGTCCCATACGGCAGTGCCATAGATACGTTTGATCTTTGTCACCAACCTTTAACTTTTTATTCATTACGTGTAATATTTCCGTGGTCGGATCTAAAACATAAATTCCGTTCATGGAAAGCGCCTTGCCGTCAGTAAATCATATCGTGTAATGAGAAAATGCAAGCATTGTTTTCTATTACAAATGAAAAACCAAGTTTATCAAGCGCTTAAACCGAAATAATGTTTTTGGAAAGACTAGGTACATAATAGCAGTCATATAATGACAACTCAAATCCGCTTGGAAGCTGGATCACATATGTCCCCTTGGAGATGGCAGCTACTCTTACTCCATTCCCAACACGCATGTCCACCTCACCCTTTACGAGGGGTTCGATGTTTCGGAGCCCCTGCACATGATTACACAGATGAGAACCACAACCAGTATCAAGTACCCAAGTTCCGTAACTTGCGTGGTTAATCTCAATCATATGAATAAAAGTAGAAGAGAGAGAAGACATACCAACAGGTTTAACACGACCTGCCTTTAAGTCCTCATGATAAACAGGACATGTGCGTCTCCAATGCCCAGTCTTGTGGCAATGATGGCATTCCATGTTTTCACTCTTGCTCTTTGTCATGCCTGATGAGTTGCTCGCCTCACCAGGACCACTCTTACCTGAACCCGACTTCTTGAACTTCGCCTTACCTACTGTTAGGTTTGCCGGAGCTTTGCCCTTACCTTTCCCTTTGTTTGACACAACGAGAACATCTTGTTTCGAACTCCCACTGAACTTCATGTCCTTCTCGGTCTGTACGAGGAGGGAGTGCAATTCATGGGGAGTTTTCTTCAAATCATTCATATAGTAATTCGCTCTGAATTGCGAATAACCATCGTGGAGTGAGTGAAGAATACGGTCGATAACAATATTCTCGCTGATGTTACAGTTAAAGGTCCCAGTTTCTCGACATTCTCAATCATCCGAGAATGTGTGGGCTAACCGGTTGGCCCTTCTGGAGTCTCGCATCAAAGAAGCGAGTGGTATGCTCACAGGTCACGATTCTCGGTGCTATTGAGAATTCCTTAGTGAGCGTGGTGAAAATCTTGTTTGCACCATGGGCTATGAAGCGTTTCTGCAAATTGGGTTCCATTGCAAAAATGAGTACGTTTTTAATCGCACCCGCCTCCATACAGAAATCATTAAACTTGGTGACTTCTGCAGCTCTAGCCGTGGGACCTGGGTTTGCCGGGATGGGCTCCAAGAGATATTTGAGCTTCCCGTCAGCAGCAGCAGCATTCCGTAATGCCGCCTCCCAGTCCGCGAAATTGGATCCATCATTCTTCAGTCTAGTAGACTGATTCATCTGATTCATGAAGATCCTAAGCCAGGACTCACGGTCCAATGTGGCACTTGGCATTGGGTTATCACTTGAACCAGCCATTTGATGTTTAGCAGTTTAAAATCGTGATCTACACTGAAAAAGAAAGAAAAACAAAACGAAATAAGCAACTCATCGAGGTGATTTAAGTCTATTAAAATTCATTTTAAACATGTAGACTCTCGCACTTGCATAATTGATCTCCCTCAAGAAAGATACAAGTGATCCCAAGACTCAATTTCTGTAAATTGATAAGCCAACTGTTTAGCTAATTCTTCCGGAAGAACTCTTGGTCGATAGATTTCCGTAAATCCTATCTATAGTCCACCATGATCACAGGATCGTACGAGTGACCACAGTGTTGAGATAAAATAGGTCAATCGGTTCCAACTTACCCGACGTAGAAGGGGTCATAGTATGCCTACCGACGAAGAAGGGACTCATTGGAGTTTGACCTATAAAGACCGTTCTCAATTTTTGTTTATACGAGGAAGATCCCATCAACAAAATTATAATTCATTTTAAGTGAACGAATAACTAGCGTCTGTCGTGAATGAATTTATTTGGATGATGGCTTAAAACGTGTGACATGAGAATGTCAATGAAAACTAACTCGTGACTCTATATGTGTCGGTTTTCATGCAATAAATTATAGGTGGTTTGGTTTTTAGGCGGAATATGATGCATATTATCGTTGCATAAAAATAAATAAAGGAATGCGATACGTAAATAAAAATTCCTAGTGTGGCCTATCCTAGTATAAGAACAAGATACAACTTTGGAATCCACCGTTGGACCCGAAAAGCTTGTCTTGATGTTCCATCTTGATCCAAGTAGCGGGAGTGAGCATCCGGTCTCCATCTTTGGTCTTCTCAAAAATTACAATTTAAAATTACAAAATATAAACCTATTTACATTCTAATTAAAACTGTAATTACAAGTGAAAAATCCAAAACGGAGATGCAAGATCTCAAAATACAACCAAGACCGTGTTCCATCATTACGGTAACACGTTCTACTAAGGCCACACTAAGTTACAATTGATTGTAAAAATTAAATACGTAATTAAAATGGCATTCACGGCATTCAACAAAACGATAAATAAAAATGCATCAACTAAAAACAAATTCATTCGTGACATAATTCCGTAATTATGTTAAATTTATCCAAACCACCTTTTAATGATTAAAATTCGTGTGATAAAACCGCTTCTATCATTTAATTTTAATCTATTATAATCCGTTACTTTAAATATAATTTAAAATAACTTAATGGTACGTGTGTGAACCGTTTCACAATCATAGCGAGTGTACTATATCCGGATAAAGTACATATTGAAGCCAAAAGAAAATTTAAATCAAAAGAAACAAATTTTCAAAGCTGTTAAAGACAAAATCCCTCGATCCAGGGACATAAGTGCTCGATCGAGGGACAGGAGGGCTCGATCGACTGAACTGCAAGTCGATCGAGAGGTATGCTAATCAGGAGGTGCTCGATCGACTAAACTGGTGGTCGATCGAGTACCTATATCAGCAAAACTACTCGATCGAGTACGAGGACAACTCGATCGAGCAGCCGGGTTTAGAAAGGGGTCGATCGAGTACAACAGGGACTCGATCGAGAAAAAGGTTTTTGACACGGGGTCGATCGAGTACAACAGGGACTCGATCGAGCAAAAACAAGCAGAAAAGAACACTCGATCGATGGAAAATTTGTTCGATCGAGTACAAAAATTTCTGAAAAATTCCAAACCCTCGTGAAACAAGTTTTATGATACAAAACCAAAACAATTTTGATCAAAAACGCATAAAATCAATTTTAACAATTGACAAAAACATGACATATTGTTATAATTTCTGTATAGAACAACAATATGCAAAAACAAGATGATGAAATTACCGTGTAATACATGACACGGTTTTTAAAAAAAATTTCTGCCGTGTATACAAGGCACGGTTTTCGAAGCAGAAAATCATCGTTTCACAAACGTTTTATGAAAAACACATGAAAAATTCACGTGGCCTCGCTCTGATACCACTTGTGGGTTAATATCCGTATACTACCCTTAAATTGCAGGACTATAACGTAAATTTAAACATGCGAATATCGTCATAAAACATAAAAACAATAGAAACGATAAGGAACAAGAAATAACCTCGGGTCCTTTAAATTGCGGCGTAAAGAACAGAAATCAAAGCAGATTTCCTCCTAATCGTTACACCCAAGACTTTGTCCGAGATATGCCCTTGTGCTAGAACAGTGTTCTCCGATTGCCTTGCAATATAGGGAGAACTGATGTGAGTTTTGTCGAGATGAGAGATCTCAGGTTTTTTCAGAGGAGAATACTCTTCAAAACCCTAATTTTTAACAGAATCAATTAGGTTAGACAAGAGGAGAGAACTCCCCTTTTGTCTATGTGATTCTCGGCCAAACCGAGTGAGAGGAGCCCGTATGGGCTTTTCATTTTCTCTTCACTTAAACTCGCGGTCCGGTCCATCACTCGCTAAGTGTATATGACGTGGTCCGATTATAAATCGTTATCGGTTATCGGAAATTAAGGCATCGCTAATAATACGGGTTAGCTGAATTATTAATACGTGTCCGACAAAACAGTATTGTATAATTATATTCAATATACATTTAATTAAATATGAATCACGTATATTTAATTTTACGAATTAACTGGTTAATTCGCCTTAGCCCGTGATATTTAATCCGTATTAAATATAATATCTCAACATCACATATTTGACTAATTACTAGTCAAATAACTCGGACTAACTGGTTAGTCAATTTTTGGCATCTACATGACAGTATTTTCATACCGTCACATCTCTCGAACGTATCCTATAGGTGTGATTTTAGGGACCAGTTGATCACCGCCATCTGTATGACAATAACGTCAAACTTATCTAGCAAGCCAACCGTTATTGATAAACGTGGATCAACTGATAATAATACCAAAGTATGCCCTTTGATCCTTTTAGAGGTTTATAAGTCCTTGCACTAACTGTTAAGGACACCAACCCCAACAGTTTGTCTACTGGAAATCCGTAAAAAGAGATTTTAAAGCACGGTTTAGAAATCGGTTTTAATTGGTATTTTCGACATAAACCTTACAATTGATGATACAATAATTAAAATACAATAAATAAAAGAGAGATTATACACCCTCAGACTGACATGTTGACGAAACGAGAAGGACTAAGATATCGATTAGTGATGCTCGACGCGAATGCAAAGAAAGTGCCCTCGTAAGAGGAAAACGATTAGATTAATTAAGTTGATTGATTGTGGAGTTGGTCAAATTGGTCGGTCATGCAAACGAGGCTGGTACTCAGAAGGATCCGAGCTTACGTGGTCGAATGTTCAAGCACGTAGACGCCAAAAAGTAAGAACAAAGGTCTAGAATGCAAAGGGAGAAGAGAAGGGCGGATACTCGCGTGAGAAATATGAGGAGTGAAGGCTCCTATTTATACTAATCACGTGGAGGAATTAGGGTTTCGGAGACTCTTTGGAAGTGAATCTCGGAAAGATATGAAAAAGATACGAGAAATACGCAGAAAAGGGCACGGGAAGAGGCGCGGCAGCCCATGCGTCTCTTGGAAAGAGGCGCAAAGACTGCTGCGTCTGTTCCCAAGGGGTTTCCTCCTGTGGAAGAAAGATTTCCGTGTTTGAGTTATGATAGGACGAAAATAATTCGGTTTTCCTTAATATCTTATGTGAATATTACGGGAAATTTTTTACCAAAAGATAAAAAATTATGAAATATGGAATAGAAATATCCGGAACATTCCAGAACATTCTGACTCGGGATTTAACGGTTATCAGAAAATGGAGACGGTTTTAGGCCCGGACTCCAAATGTACTCTAATTACTGTCAAAACGACCGTATCGGCACGTAGATGACAACTAAGAGGTAGATATTAATATTTGAGCAATCACTTGACGATAATCTTACGAATTGTCACAAATCGTTCCGCGTACCAAACATGCGGCCCAATAATCACCGGGTGGTTTGCGAGAGGTGCAGAAATGAGGTATCTACACTCGTATAGAGGGAAAAAAGTAAGAGTTATCTCCCGCTCCATACGAGCCTGTCTGCTAAGAAGCTCAAGCAACAAACTGTCACGGCGCCCTTGGCTAAGGACCGCGGACGCCTCAAAGGGTGGTGGAGGTACAAAATTAGCCGGGTAAACCGGCTGTGTCTGGTCGGGTGCAGGAGTAGGGATCGGGGTAGGAATGACCGTAGAAAACTGGCCACCCGTAGAAAGTGTGGATCCCTCTCCGGTCTCAGGTCTCCTCCTCTTCCTAGAAGCAGACATGGTACGAGGTGGTTGAAGTGGGAGGTGGTACATGGGCAATGGTGGAGGTAACCTTCCCCTAACAGTGGGCAGGGGAATGAGACGGGGTAAAGTGGTGCAAAGAAGGGTCTCAGACAAGGAACCAGAAATCTTCCAAGTCTGGTGGTCGAAAACAAGCCAAAATATGGACAGCATAGCAGGAATGCCGAGGTACCTATCAGTGTCTAGGTACGTTAAGTCACGAGGGAAGACGGGGAAGAGAGAACGGGCCAGAAAAGTGGCTATGCCACCGCAGAGAATGGTGCCCGTGGTCTTCTCCCCCACAGTGTGAAAGTATTGGGCGGTCAGGTAATCAATGTCGAGGACAAAGGTCCCTCACTGTCAATGTTCAGGTACCCGCCCAGAATAGAAAGCTCAATGTTGTTGACATTATTTGCTTCATTATGGCCAAAAATAGTACTACCCATCAGACGCAGGAAGTATCGGGCAGGGGGAAGGTGGACCTGAGCGAGCTTTCGCTCCTCGTAAGTAGTTTGTGCCAAGGTCCTCCACAACATGCGGATGACCTTCCTAGGAGAAGCAGTAGGACCCGTAAAAGAAAGTCCTAGCCTAGTACTAAACTCCTCTAAAGTCCAGGAAAAAGTCCGGTTAAATAACCGGAAAGACACGGAAGCACAAGTGGGGTCAGTGTCGTGTGCCCCAGAAGAGAAGGCAAAGGAGCTGAAAAACTCAATGGTCAGCTCCTTGAAGGTCAAGGCACTCATGGTGACTATTCCAGACATCCCCGTACCCCGCAAAATCTCAACAACTGGCTCGTAAATACCAAGCCTATCAAGTGACTGACGGCATAAAAACTTGGTAGACAGAAAATCACAGCTAGCGAAAGTAAAGAATCGAGTGCGATGCATATTATTAAGAAAGATTACCTCAGGATAGTCGGGGTGCGAGTCTAGTGAGTCGTCCACTTGGATGCTGACATGGCCAGCAGTAGGCGTAGCTCGTGCGCGACCCCGCCCTCTTGTACCTGAAGAAGAAGCTCGTCCAGTAGCGGGACGAGATACTAGAGCGGCTCTGTAGGCAGCTGTGATAGTTGGTGATCACGCAGCAGGGGTGGTCACCGTACCTGAGGTGCTAGCTGTGGCTGCAGCAGTAGAGGCAGCAGAAACCGACACAGAAGAAAAACTGGCAGCAATGCTAGCTAAAACAGAGGCTGCGACTAACATAGAAGAGGAAGCGGAACTAGCAGCAGTAACAACAGTACCAGTAGTAGTAACAAGTAACACGGGGGTAGTAGCAGCAGTACTAACAGGCGTGGTGACGGTGGTGGCAGCAGGGACCACCGTCTCAGTAGAGGATGGAACTACAGTCGAACTAGACGAAGGCATAGAACTACTGTTCATCCTAATCAAGTAAGCAATGGGGGAAACAATTAATTAAACCAAATAAACACAAAATCCCCCAATTTCAGTAGAAATTTTCGACTTTATCATAAAACCTAAACCCCTAATTGCTCAAATATAATCTAAACAATCAATAAATTAACAAAGGAGTAAAAAGGGAACTTACTTGATCAATAAACCCACAAGATATGCAAGAAAAATCGACTAAATACGATGCAAAATGGCGAACTTTCGATCGAAAACCGCAAACCCTAATTACCCAAATTGACCACGAAAGAGAACAAATTTGAAGGGCAAATTAGAGGGCAAATGTCGATTTAAAAGTAAGGAACAAATTGTGGGTGGTGGATTTGGTAAGAGAAAATGGAGAAATTGGGGTGTTATGTCGCGAAATGGGAGGGTAAAATGAAGAACAAAATAAAATGAAAGAAGAAAACAGAAGTTAAAGGGACACTTCCTGCGTATGATTTGCAATTTCACTCGATCGAGTGATTTTAAATCACTCGATCGATAAGTCTAACCTACATAAAAATCTACTCGATCGAGTAACTGGAAATTGCTCGATCAAACCCTTTCCTGTGCATTCCTCTCGATCGAGTACAGAAAGTACTCGATCGAGTTCTTTTCTTCGTGTAATTCATCCAAGTGCGTCATTATCTCCCCAAACCTGCATAAAAGCACTCGCAAACATATCCCGAACATACCAAGTCATAAAATAACAGTCTATAGTCTTTCTAACTACGCTAAAAATAGTCTAAAAACTAACAATTCTAAAAAACGCAATAAGGAAATTCAACGGAAATTCAAAATTAATTTTTACAATTTGTTACACAGGGCATTCCCCGCTCAATTCCCAAAACAATTCAGTAGCCTAAGGGAGGGCTTCTGACTGGAGGAGGTCCCTTCATCATCCTTGACCGTCCACTTCGTTCTCCACGAGCTTGAATTTGAACCAGTGGGGGGAGCACGTATGCACGAACTTTTCTCGTCCCTTTATCTTTCCCTTCAGCTTTGACATTAGAATCCCCTTTTTGATTGACTTTAATTGCACTATGACCTTTGACAGCCCCTGCATCTATTCCATCTGTACCTGCAGCAAGGAAAACAGACGAACATTCCTCCTTTTCGCTCTCAATCTGAGGTGGAGGGATCACAATTGGAGCACAAAATTCCAAATTTTCATCTGGAGTGTCAATATGGGAGTCAGTAGAGGAAAGGGCATTGCAAGGTTGAGCTTGAATGAGAGCCATACGAGGCTTAGATTGATGGAAAATCAATTCCTCATCTCCTACCTGAAACGTTAGTGTCTTGCCTCCAACATCGATCACTGCGCGAGCAGTGAATAAAAATGGTCTCCCTAAAATAATAAGAGTGTGAGTGTCCTCGGGAATATCAAGCACTACAAAATAAATGGGAATAAAGAATCTCCCGATTTTGACAGGTATGTCCTCTATTACTCCTAACGGCCGTGATATACTACGATCGGCCATCTGTACGTTCATGTTTGTGCAATTAAATTTGGTCAAACCAAGTCTGTTTGCGAGAGACAAAGGTAAGTGATGTGAATATTATTTACGCACATTTAGTCCCCTAATTGAGCCTATTTTGCATAGTATTATAACATTCCATAGCCATTTTATCCGTCAAAAGCTTTCTATTTTGGTTTCCTAGTGCATTTCGTATGTTTTGTAGGAAGGAAGATAAATAGGCGGAAATTCCCATCTCTCGTGCATATTTGGATGCTTTTTAATGATATTGGATGGACTAGTATGAAGAGTAAGGCAAGAATGATGACCAAGGATGTAGGAAAAAAGAGTATATAGAAGGATCATAGGCTTAAGAGCAAGGATGACGAGAAGGAAGTCATTGCAAGAAGAAATTACTCGGAACCAAACCAAGGGCTACTCCTATGGCTCTGAAAGTATTCTAGATGAAACGGCGTCGAAAAATCAAGTGTTCTAGGCTTTTGAATCACTCCAATAGGAGTCCGGTTGAGAAAATGACGTCCGTTTTACAATCCGAGCTTAAGACGCTCGTCCCCTGAGACAAGACGCTCGTCCCCCCCTCCAGGACGCTCGACTTGAAGCCTTGTGATCCAAGCGTCCCGTGCTCACAACGCTCGTCTTGAGGCCTTATGATCCGAGTGTTCCGAAACCAATCCGCTCGGATTCCTCTCCAGTGCCAACCGTCCCTCGGCCTAGACGCTCGGGATGAGCATATTTTCTGGAGACCACCAAAAAGGAGACTAGCATCTCCCTTCGAGAGGAGCATTTCCTCAACTCAACAATTAGAATTGTTATTTACTAATCTACCCTTGCTTAACCTAATGATGCACTACTATATATACTCCATTTGTAATAACCAAACCATCAAGCTTTCTTAGATTAAATCAACTTTCCTTAGATTAGATTAGAAGTAGATTAGAATAGATTATCCTTTAATCTTTCCACAAAATTACACATTAATCTTTCCTTAGTTATTGTTCAAGATTATTATTCAAGTTTATTATAGGGTAATTGAAGATTATTGGGTTATTATTGGAGAGTTGACAACTCTTCATCAATCAATCAAGTTCTCTTCTTTTATTCTTTGCTTTATATTTGGATCATTCCTAAGTTGGTATAATTCCTTTACTCTTTACTCTTTATTGTTCATTTCTTCATTCTATTATCATGTTTATATTTGTTGTGATGATTGACACCATTAATAACATATTTCCCATGATAATGAGTGAGTAGTTCATTGGCTAGGATTAATGGGTAATTAGGGGAAACCAACATGGGGATTGATTTATGCTTAATCTAATGTGTTCACATAATTAATTTGCTTGCTTATTGTGATGTCAACCTATGCACATGTTATGTTTGATGAAATGCTAAGCCGATGAATCCTTGCATTTTACCCACCTCTTACCTTTTCAACAAGACTTGTAAGACATAAACCAACTAGAGTCTTGTTAGACCATGCATAGAAGTTGAATAGGAGGAAAGTAACTCGACTTGTAGGTGTTGTACAATCTAACCGATTTGGCTCCAGGACCCAACTCTTCCTATGAACAGTAAGACATAAACCAAGTCGGTTCCTCCACAACAATAAGTGCTTGCATCTAGTAGAGAACATGTTTGTATGATCAACTCCCATGAATCCCCTATGAACTTATGATATCCTAGCACTTTTAATAATTTGTTTACATCCTTCCTTTTATTGCTTGTTTTAATTTATTGCTTGCATTAGTCTAGACACTACTACAAACCCAAACAAATTGTGACACTAGTATAAATTGAGATAGATAGGCTTAGAACCCAAATCACACCGTCCCATGGATCGACCTCGACTTACCACTAACTAGTTGTTTGTTGAGAATATAAATGTGTTTGATTGAATGTGTGACGACCAACTCTTGTCCGTCAAAATGGCGCCGTTGTCGGGGACGGTGTTATGTGATTAAGTTCTTACTTTTTTGTCTATTTTGATTTTGCTTTCACCTTGAGGAACTTGTTCCTCAAGGATTGTTCTTACCATTTTTTGTGTAGTTTCCATGCTTGTAGTTGTTTCCTTGTCTTAGCTATGATGGCTCAAGACTTGACATATAGAGTATATGTTGGATCTTTTGAGTATGACTATGGGTATGGGGAGTTTGAGGAGCAAGTCAACACAAACCTACCTTACAACTCATACAATGAAAATCCTAACTACTACCCCAAATTTTCCCACCAAAATCACCACATCCAATATCCACAACAACCACCCACCCACCCAATACCCACTTTATAATGAATTTCAATTACCACAATCATACTCTACCCTCATTCCCAAACTTAACCTGGTAAATAAAACATCAATAAACAAGACAACTGTCTATCTGCACAAACTGAAACTCGTAGGGAGCAACATCAAACAAAACAACAATCTATGTATAACTGGTATGTACTTTCGAAACTCGAATAATAATCATCCCGCCTACTCCACCACAACCGGTGACGGCATCGCAACACCGCCACCAACAGCCGCACCGCAGTGCGAAAATACCCGCATCACAACATGAAGTACCATGCCCGGCTCACCACTCGAGGCACAACAACCACATAGATAAACATCACAATCACATATAATTCCCATAAACACTGACTCAGTATGACATTTCGAACAAAAAAACTCACTCAAGCCCGTTTTACTAGATTATAACACAACATATTATACGGAATAAACTGACAAGAATCTCATGAACATCATCCTTACCATTTCACAGAATAAACATGTATCATCAATACACATACAATTTTAACTATCCATGCCAGATCAATCAAATTATTACCTTTTGAACCTCATTCCATTAGTATACCGTACCCCACATAAATTACAAAACAATCATATAACAACTTTATAATTATCACATCATACCACTTCTTGTGAGGTTAGAACCTCACTTAAACATTTACACATATCATAGACCCGTAATCACATCCACCTAGTCAATCCTGATCACGTAAGTTACCACCAGATAAAAGTTACCTCTCACCCGAGCTTAACTCGTATACCCCTCATAACATATTCTCCCATTCGCATATCCATCACCCCCGCCAATTGTAACCATACCATTAATACTCAACTACTAACAACCGCCTCATATAACCACATCTTATACTCTCTCACAACCATACATATCAATCTGGTCTCTACAAAATCAACCTCTTTAGAATTGTTACCTTTCTAATATACCATCACCCTTAACCACTAGTCACAAACCATAACACTACCACTGTCCGGACATCAAACCTCTTACACTCATCTCTAAACATCACGATTTCTTTCCTGTCTTTGGTTAACATCCCAAACAACGAACATCGAATCCATCAACAAAATTACCTCAACATTCTTCCCAATATTATCCTTAATTGTATCATCGTCTAACTCTCCACCAAAAATTTCGTATCGTGCAAATACTCCACCAAATTCATACTCCCTTAATTCCTCGAAACTCATGATTAATCATGTTGTCCTGAAACTTCTGTATAACCATTAACTTACTTACTCTTGATAGTATCATACATCTCGACGATTCCTTACTTTTATGTCACATAACTCCGGTGAATATTTTTCTCAGCTTACTTTTATCCTTCTTTTCTCTTTATACTCAATAATACCATTTAATAGCTCAACTTCTTATTACTTCTACCTAACTCTTTAGTGCTCCAATTACCTTCTCATCGCTCCAAAACTCAAATCCCATTATTTTATATCGATATCATCTCACTCTTTCTTACCATGTATCTTCTCTTATTATGCTATCACACACACTTGCCACTAATCTATCCATAAAATCAACGTTCACTCTTCAAACAATTGCATCTCCTTTGTACCTCTCTATAAATCAGAATTCATTTCATACCGTTAATTGCCCAAGGAAATGACACAGTTGTTTCATCTCTTAATAAACCAAATCTCCCAAACTCACTCACTGTATACAAATCTACCTCGCGACATGTCTCCATAAAGTTCACTATATACCACTCTTCTCAACCCCTTTAAAACGAACTTTCACTACATATATCCTTAACCCACACGACTCCTATCCATCTCCCTCCATAATTCTTTACACATCTCAAGCTGCCACTATCCACATCCTTACTTTCAATCTTTTTATTCTCACGTTCCTTAGACTCATATCATCCCTTGCCCATATTCACTTGCTTTTACGTTACTCAACACACAATCATATCACTCATCTCATCTCAAAAAACATGCTCTATGTCTCAATTAAGCCATAACGATCTACCTTTTCTTTTTCCACTATCTATCACAACCACATATAACTCATGTCCTCCCACCAAACTCATACTCACCACAGGTGCCACTCCTTACATCATAAGATTGGGTAACTTACGCATCAGGATCAACATACATATAAAACAATGCATAAAGAAGCAAAATAACACCTTTGAATTAAACATAATATGCAACGAAGTCAAAAGATAAGCATATGACCCAAAACAGGGGTCACTAGATCGAGTACAGGCCACTCGGTCGAGTAAGTGACTTACTCAATCGAGTAGGTGAAAGTCAGGGACACGTATATAAAAATTACTAGGGCTACTCGATCGAGTAAAGGGTACTCGATCGAGTACCAAGGTGCACTCGATCGAGTACCCTATGCATTTCTCAGCACTGTCCAGTTTTCATAAAACGGACATAACTCACTCATTTCTTTGTCGTTTTGGGCGTGTTACCTATCGTTAGAATCGTAAAAGAACAAGCTATCACCTCCAATTAGAATCACATCAAAATCATTTATACATCTCAAGTTATAACAGTTTAAAGACAACCTTTTTATAATCGAAAAACACAACTACTTGATTTTACTTCCAAACAACTTAAACGACAACAAGGTAAACAAAAACATCCCAATACTCATAAAACCAGTAGTCCCAATCACATGTTACTATTTTCGAAAGCAAAGCAACAACATTCATCATGCACATAATTTATTTAACTTGCCAATCATTACTTATCCCATGCTTTTATTCTATCACTTTTCGTAAACAAAATCACAAATACATGACATCAAGTCCCCTATTCACATGTTACTAGCATAACAACATTATAAAGTAACTTCCATTATATAACATGCTTAATCATAAATTATATTACCATACAACAATTATTCATCTTTTTCTACTAATTCATCCATCATGCCACATATTTATCCATCATATTCGTTCAACATATTCACCCAACACATGTTCAATTCACACTCCCAACTTTCTGTACTCTTACTCAAAACGACAACAACAACATATATACTTACGCATCGCTTTATATATATAAACAAAACACTTTTCCTTACATAATTATAACATGCCAAATTACATGTATCAATCATTATAATTTCATGCTTTACAATCAACCAACATACAATTCACGTCATCATCATCTTTCAATTCAGATCCCCCATCCTCCACATACATGCATCCATCAATTCATACAACATACTACTACATAGATACACAAAGCACACAATAAGCACATAACGATCCCGACACATATCCCATGGTGACCGGTTCAAAATTGTAGGGCGACTTCGCGACTTTAGGACGTCTCCCAAGTCTTTGCATTAGCTCCTACAATTTCTAACTCGGGTTCGTTTTATTTGACTCCCTATGTTCATTGGATTCATTGGTTACAGGTTTCAGGATCATTGCCTCGGGTAACCGAGATGGTAGCATTTCCATGCCTTGAGTGGTCCTGGTAAGGCACTTGGAGTATGGGGCTGTTACAAAATGATATCAGAGCGACGATAAGCACATAAAGATCCCGACACATATCCTATGGTGACCGGTTCAAAATTGTAGGGCGAGTTCGCGACTTTAGGACGTCTCTCAATTCTTTGCATTAGCTCCTACAATTTCTACCCCGGGTTCGTTTTATTTGACTCCCTATGTTCATTGGATTCATTGGTTACAGGTTTCAGGATCGTCGCTCTGATACCATTTTGTAACACCCCCATACTCCAAGTGTCTTACCAGGACCACTCAAGGCATGGAAATGCTACCATCTCGGTTACCCGAGGCATTGATAATCATAAGACTATAAAGAAACGTACTTTAAAAGTAAATATAATTTTAGTGATTACATGTCTCAAACCAAAACTGTCAAACTGAAATACAAGGTTCTCAGACGATCTACTGATAAAACTATCAAAGCTATAAAACATCGTCTGACACAGCGGAAGACTTCTAACTGCCACGTGATGACTTAACCCAGCTATCCCATACGCGTCATCTCATACCTGCTCAATAACTGCTCACCACCCCCGAATGGATCACCACAGTTTTCAAAACAATAAACGGGGTCAGTACTAATCACACAATTTATATAACCCAACAACACAACAAACAACACAACTCAATCGTCACAGATATACTCCGAACTCCATCACCAACTCCACAATACTGACTACACACTAAAGGGTGTAGCCCTGCCAGAGTGCCCATCGCAACAGGTCACTCCACCCCGCCAGTGGGGGACCGCAACCGTTCCCACCTAATCCCCGCTCAACTCCGTCGAGCGATAAACCCAAATCCATTGATGTGCATATCCCTTCTGTGGCGGGTTCCACAGAAGGTGAATAATGGGCGTGAAGCCACTCCCGCAAGTGACTCCACTCAGCCAGGGACGCGCCCCGAAGAACACAGACAGATACAATCAATCACAACTACTATCAACAACCAAATCCAACAATCGTCACAATACGAGTATGATAATATTCAACAATCACAAAACACCAACAACACATTATGGGCCTAATACTGAGTAGGGAAACCCTACCTGGAAAGCAATACAGTCAGAGGATCTCAACAGCTGTTATCAAAAGGCCTCTTCTACGAATCCTCCTCCTAACATATGATCATACAATTACTACCAATCAAGAAAGACAACAAAACCCCCAAATCCCCAAATTAGGGTTTAACCAACTTAACCAAAATACTATAAAAACAGTACGTAGATCTTACGCTCGACGCAAGGATCACAAAGATGTAAAGAAAGATGAATTCCGACCTTCCAAGCACCGGGATTTGTCAATAATGCGATGAATGCGAAGTACATAGATTGATTTCTCTTTTGAAAGTGATTAGGTTTGTAAAAGCGTCTTATAAAAGTGACGGAAGTGTTTATATATTATTTCGCATTATTAACAAAACCCGTCAAATCATCCCCCCGTAAACCGGCTACTCGATCGAGTACCCAACAGGTCAGAAACTATTCTAAAACGCAAAACGCACTTATTCGACAGAGTAAGGCCCACTCGATAGAGTATCCAGAGACTCATAAAATCGTAGTATTACAGTCTTCCCTCCTTAAAAAGAACTTCGTCCCCGAAGTTCAACTCATATATAAAAACAAACCTACCAACTCGACCAAGACACAACAGCGCAACTAAGAACTCAAAACAAAACCTCATCCTATGAAACATGAACTCTTAACACCAACTCCACCCACCACGCCTACCTCCACAACATGTCTCACGATATCGTATCAACTACATTATATCTCTCTCAACACTAACTCCATACACTACCAACACAAACGCTGCTAGCTCCGTAACATATCATCCACTAGATAATCCAATATCAAGATACTCATAACATCAAACGGAATGTTACATTCTACCACCCTTAAAAGGAACTCCGTCCTCGAAGTTTACTCACACTCATAACATCATCATCCAACTGTCATGACCTTTAATAAAATCAATCAAAACAAATATCCGTCCTTTATGCTACACCAACACTCTACTTCCAAATATACTACCATATGTACAACCATCAAAATCTCTTTTATTGCATCCTACTCCTCTTAAGATAAATGTTACGTCCTCGTAACTCACTAATACTAAATCCTAGCTATATCGTCTCATTATCCTCATCACCACCGCATGTCAAAGATAACAACCTATAATCTAAACACTCGCCATGCATATATCCAAGGCTCTCTTACTTAAACATTTCTCATACCTCAACTCATTCGGCACACCACCTAACCTATACCATAAAACTCGTAGCAAAATCACCATACTAACTCTCCATTATTACTGCAAAACAACATATCTCTCTATGTAAAGCACCTATCTCCCAAAAGCATAACTCACGATCTACACTCGTTACGTACACTCACACTAGATCCTCAAGTTCTTTCCTTCATTACCGCAAAACTCATACACAACTTAACATGACACTAATTCCCCCAACACCCTACACTTACTGTCTCAACAAAGGATTATGAACCACCTGCATCTTTCAGGTCATTACCACACCTGTTTTACGAATCACTTGCCATTACCATGTCCACTAAAGCCTTATCTAGAACAAGATCAAAATTACTGTAACAACCTCTCACAACCGAGTCCCTTCAACAGAATATCACTATACCATGACAACAACGAAAACATATACAACTCTATTCCATATCATACTCTACCCTCATTCCCAAACTTAACCTGGTAAAGAAAACATCAATAAACAAGACAACTGTCTATCTGCACAAACTGAAACTCGTAGAGAGCAACATCAAACAAAACAACAATCTATGTATAACTGGTATGTACTTTCGAAACTCGAATAATAATCATCCCGCCTACTCCACCACAACCGGTGACGGCATCGCAACACCGCCACCAACAGCCGCACCGCAGTGCGAAAATACCCGCATCACAACATGAAGTACCATGCCCGGCTCACCACTTGAGGCACAACAACCACATAGATAAACATCACAATCACATATAATTCCCATAAACACTGACTCAGTATGACATTTCGAACAAGAAAACTCACTCAAACCCGTTTTACTAGATTATAACAAAACATATTATACGGAATAAACTGACAAGAATCTCATGAACATCATCCTTACCATTTCACAGAATAAACATGTATCATCAATACACATATAATTTTAACTATCCATGCCAGATCAATCAAATTATTACCTTTTGAACCTCATTCCATTAGTATATCGTACCCCACATAAATTACAAAACAATCATATAACAACTTTATTATTATCACATCATACCACTTCTTGTGAGGTTAGAACCTCACTTAAACATTTACACATATCATAGACCCGTAATCACATCCACCTAGTCAATCCTGATCACGTAAGTTACCACCAGATAAAAGTTACCTCTCACCCGAGCTTAACTCGTATACCCCTCATAACATATTCTCCCATTCGCATATCCATCACCCCCTGCCAATTGTAACCATACCATTAATACTCAACTACTAACAACCGCCTCATATAACCACATCTTATACTCTCTCACAACCATACATATCAATCTGGTCTCTAGAAAATCAACCTCTTTAGAATTGTTACCTTTCTAATATACCATCACCCTTAACCACTAGTCACAAACCATAACACTACCACTGTCCGGACATCAAACCTCTTACACTCATCTCTAAGCATCACGATTTCTTTCCTGTCTTTGGTTAACATCCCAAACAACGAACATCGAATCCATCAACAAAATTACCTCAACATTCTTCCCAATACTATCCTTAATTGTATCATCGTCTAACTCTCCACCAAAAATTTCGTATCGTGCAAATACTCCACCAAATTCATACTCCCTTAATTCCTCGAAACTCTCGATTAATCATATTGTCCTGAAACTTCTGTATAACCATTAACTTACTTACTCTTGATAGTATCATACATCTCGACGATTCCTTACTTTTATGTCACATAACTCCGGTGAATATTTTTCTCAGCTTACTTTTATCCTTCTTTTCTCTTTATACTCAATAATACCATTTAATAGCTCAACTCCTTATTACTTCTACCTAACTCTTTAGTGCTCCAATTACCTTCTCATCGCTCCAAAACTCAAATCCCATTATTTTATATCGATATCATCTCACTCTTTCTTACCATGTATCTTCTCTTATTATGCTATCACACACACTTGCCACTAATCTATCCATAAAATCAACGTTCACTCTTCAAACAATTGCATCTCCTTTGTACCTCTCTATAAATTAGAATTCATTTCATACCGTTAACTGCCTAAGGAAATCACACAGTTGTTTCATCTCTTAATAAACCAAATCTCCCAAACTCACTCACTGTATACAAATCTACCTCGCGACATGTCTCCATAAAGTTCACTATATACCACTCTTCTCAACCCCTTTAAAACGAACTTTCACTACATATATCCTTAACCCACACGACTCCTATCCATCTCCCTCCATAATTCTTTACACATCTCAAGCTGCCACTATCCACATCCTTACTTTCAATCTTTTTATTCTCACGTTCCTTAGACTCATATCATCCCTTGCCCATATTCACTTGCTTTTACGTTACTCAACACACAATCATATCACTCATCTCATCTCAAAAAACATGCTCTATGTCTCAATTAAGCCATAACGATCTACCTTTTCTTTTTCCACTATCTATCACAACCACATATAACTCATGTCCTCCCACCGAACTCATACTCACCACAGGTGCCACTCCTTACATCATAAGATTGGGTAACTTACGCATCAGGATCAACATACATATAAAACAATGCATAAAGAAGCAAAATAACACCTTTGAATTAAACATAATATGCAACGAAGTCAAAAGATAAGCATATGACCCAAAACAGGGGTCACTAGATCGAGTACAGGCCACTCGATCGAGTAAGTGACTTACTCAATCGAGTAGATGAAAGTCAGGGACACGTATATAAAAATTACTAGGGCTACTCGATCGAGTAAAGGGTACTCGATCGAGTACCAAGGTGCACTCGATCGAGTACCCTATGCATTTCTCAGCACTGTCCAGTTTTCATAAAACGGACATAACTCACTCATTTCTTGGTCGTTTTGGGCGTGTGACCTATCATTAGAATCGTAAAAGAACAAGCTATCACCTCCAATTGCAATCACATCAAAATCATTTATACATCTCAAGTTATAACAGTTTAAAGACAACCTTTTTATAATCGAAAAACACAACTACTTGATTTTACTTCCAAACAACTTAAACGACAACAAGGTAAACAAAAACATCCCAATACTCATAAAACCAGTAGTCCCAATCACATGTTACTATTTTCGAAAGCAAAGCAACAACATTCATCATGCACATAATTTATTTAACTTGCCAATCATGACTTACCCACATGCTTTTATTCTATCACTTTTCGTAAACAAAATCACAAATACATGACATCAAGTCCCCTATTCACATGTTACTAGCATAACAACATTATAACGTAACTTCCATTATATAACATGCTTAATCATAAATTATATTACCATACAACAATTATTCATCTTTTTCTACTAATTCATCCATCATTACTATCAAAACCCGACATATCATGATTAGGTTTGTAAAAGCGTCTTATAAAAGTGACGGAAGTGTTTATATATTATTTCACATTACTAACAAAACCCGACATATCATCCCCCCGTAAACCGGCTACTCGATCGAGTAACTGACGTACTCGATCGAGTGCCGCCTACTCGATCGAGTACCAAGGCTACTCGATCGAGTACCCAACAGGTCAGAAACTATTCTAAAACGCAAAACGCACTTACTCGACAAAGTAAGCCCACTCGATAGAGTACCCAGAGACTCATAAAACCGTAGTATTACAGGATACCTCAACTTCGGTTGGGATGGTGAATACTTCGACTTCGGTTGAAATGATGGATACCCCGGGCCAGGGATTGGCGGGATGAATGGGTGTTTCGGGTGATGAGCTCAGTCGTATTTGTATTATATATCATATCATTTTACTTTGACTTGTTGTTGGTTATTCCTACTTAACCATTGGTTGACGTGTTTGCTTCTGTGTCAAAATAAAATTGATGCCTGCTTTAATTGATGGCATCCTGTGGTGAACCATTTAATATTTCCGGTTAAATGGGGAGCAGATTTAAATAGCAGGTTTTGAGTTAGCTGGATATGGGGAGCTTGGGCGTGTGAGCTTTCGGACCTGCAGGAGTCTAAATCACAAATGTAGTTATATCACTTATTTAATTTCCGCTGCGAGTTGTATTTATTTTTACATTAAGTTCTAGTTGATTAAAAATTGTAAGACATATGTAATCATTAAAGTTTTTATTAAAGTACTTTGGTGAGTTGGACTTTGTTATTCACTACCTCGGGAAACCGAGATGGTATCAGTCCTATTTATTTGGGAATGTCTAGCTAAAGGCTCCTTAATAAATGGGGGTGTTACACCGTTAAAGTGAACCCGGATTAACATGGTATTTGCCCATAGTCACTTGTATGAGGTGACGTCTCGAAGTGACTAGAGTGTGATGCGATTGATGGCATGTTCAAGTGCCATAAAGTCATGTGAGATGACTAGTCGATCACATAGGCAGACTATTAGGAACACTTTGTCGGGCCTAATGACCGCTTATAGAGTTCTGGCAAATTTATATAGCCTGGTCGTGGCAAGAGCTACTATAGTATTTAATGAGTCGATTCTTTTGACTAAAGACTATTCGCCCAAGGTGGCACAGGTTCAGAGTAACTTTGATTAATGATCCTACGACCTTCGTAAATGGGGTTAAAGGGCTTATTTTGGGCTATGATGAGCTGTGGCTAGTCGAAGGGAATAGTGCGATAGGAATTGTCCATCCCTTTGTCAGGGTTAAAACAATATCTCAGGGCCACTCGAGGAGTAATGAACTGGAAATGCGTGGCCACGCTCGGAAGGTATCTATGGTAGATAATTCCGGTCAATCAGTTATTCTCCAGATCGAGGAAACCACTCTCGATATGATCACTTACAAGTACGACCCGAAAGACACCTTGCATTGAGTGGGAGATAGTAATAGGACAAGAGAATTGGTGTTGCACACTTGTCGAGGACAAGTGGGAGATTGTTGGAGTGTCCCCGACAATAATGCGATAACAATTGTCGATCATGATGATCACATGTTTAAATCTCATATTTAAGAATGCATGAGGGAAAGTAATATTTTACAGTCAGCTGGTCCACACATATCGGTACTGATTGGCTGACTATAGTTTGACGTTACTGTCGTGCGACGGTGGTGATCAGTTGATACCCTGAGGTCATACCTATAAGGTAATACTCTTAATTGATTATTTAATTAAACATATGCCGATACGAGTTAATTAAATTGCTTAAAATTGACGGATGATTTTGTGAGTAATATTAACGTGTCTCATTGTAATTCGATTAAATAAGATACGGTCTAAGTAATCGAATTGTTTTATTACTGAGATTGAATTATTGTTTACAAAATAATTAAAACAGATTGAATAATTTATTATAAATACAAGTTGTTGTAATTTATAATTCGATAAACCATTTTGGTATAAGTAATTGAGAATTACTAGTTAATTTTGTATGTGACATATTTTATTAATATGTTGATTTTTAATATGTTAAAAATACATTATATTGTGACATGTCATGTAACATGTGACATATGACAAAATTGACAAATGACAAAATAAAATGGACATTCCACTTTATGTATGTACCGAAATATGGAGGGGGGACAAGGGTTTATATTGTGTTGTTTATTTTAAATGGAAACACAATGATTATACTCTACTCATAGCCATGCATACCTAGTTTGTCTTGGGTAGAATGTGAAGCTCATGCATTGGCCCTCTACCCTTCCCTCTACCCGGTTTTTGCATAAGAAAAGCCAAGAGTTTTTCTCTTATTATTCAACCATTCACTACATAATTTTCTAGTGTAAGAAAAATTAAGAACTCTCTACAATTTGTGAAATATTTTAGAGAAAGAAACACTCATAAAATCCTCTCCTCTCAACCGAAAAAGAAGAGAACAAAAATCCAATTTTTATGTCAAGTTTAAGTAAGATTTTAATTAATATTAGATCATATTAATTATTATTAGTACGGGTGTTACTTTGGGTATAATTCCTTAAGAGAGATTCTCCACTTGAATCTTGTTCTTCCACCTTTGAAAAGCTCAAGAACTAGTAACAAGGTGAACTTACTAGTGCCCATATTCCGAAATCATCAATGTAAGAATTGATTTTCTCCTTATACTTGTAATTGTTTTGCATGTATAAGATTCGATTTAATTTTATGACTAAATTAAACTATCATACTATGAATATGTAAACATTTGAGATTAATGTATCCTAACACTAGATCCACTAGTATATAAATTATAGGTAATTTATAAAATGATTAGATGAGTCTAATAGGGGTAAATGAACCCAACACAAGCCATCTTTCATACAAAATACTAACCGTAATCCACCCTGCAACAAGATCAGTAATTCTATATTCAAGCATTCATCAACTTCTCTTAAATCCCAAAATTCCTCCTTCTAACTACCCCACGCTCTCAAATTTCTCTCAGGGTACCCGATTCAAAACTTAGAGGGCCAAAGAGTACGAATTAAGGCTAACTTCTTCACCGCACTAAGAGGGGCTCCTAACAGTTTCTACCTGGGGTTCATTTTATTTAGACACATCCTAAATTCATTATTATTCAATGGTTAGGCCCGAGGATTGTTTTGCTCTGATACCACTTTGTAACACCCCCACTTATTCAGGACCCATTAGCAAGACATTCCCAAATAAATAGGACCTTTACCATCTCGGTTTCCCGAGGTAGTGAATGCAAATACTTTAGATAAAATTTAGCGAATACATGTTCTTTACAACTTAACAAAACTAAAACTTAATATGAAATTAAATACAACTTGGAGTGGAAATAAATAAAGTGATTGAGTAACTAACTGGTCTAGACATCTAGGTAGACAGGCCGAGTCCTCACGCATTCCCATAAGTTCCCAAGTCAGCTAATCTTTAGTACCTGTCAAATATGCTTCCCAATTATGGTTCATCACAGGTGTTCAACGAATACACGGTCAACCACGAGGTTGAGTAGGAATAAACCAAACAACAATAATAATCCAACCAAAATAGACATCCTTCGAATTCTCACCACTTCATCCGTACAACTCACTTACGTCACTGGCAGTAGCACAACCCCATTAACACCGTGATATGCTCAACTGGCAGTAAGACTTGTGTACCATGCTCACCTGGCAGTAGTATCCTTCTTACTATGCTCAACTATCTGGCAGTAGTAATTACTTGCTATGCACAACTGACAGCAACAATCACTTGTTATGCACAACTGGCAGTAAAACACTCCGTGTTATGCTAAATTGAACAACCATCGCACCACACCATATGTAACCAACAACAATGAACAATAATGATCTAGTTGCACGGCTTCGTCAACAGCTTAGCATACACATTGGTGTGGTTTAAAACTCGTCGTCAAAAGTTACCAACCAAAACAATATTTATAACTTCACAAACTACTCTTAGTAAAGAAGTAAGTAAAGGTCGGATCCCAAGGGACGGGTATTGATGTAGGAGTCTCAATTGTAAATAGCTATGTCTTAGGGTGTCACAATTTGGGTTGAGATGATGTGTAATCTAAACTAATCAACAAAAAGAAAGTAAAGTAATGAAAGCAAAGCAAAGCAATTAAAGGGGTTTGTAAACAAATGATTAAAGGAACTAGGGTGTCATGGGTTCATAGGGGATTCATGGGAGTTGATCACACAAACATGTTCTAAATTAGATGCAAGCACTTATTGTTGTGATGGGATCGAGTTAGTGTATATCTTACAATCCCTAACAAGCTTTAGGTCCCGGAGCCGAGCCGTCTAGACTGTACAACACCTACAAGTTGACTTAATCCTTCTTATTCAATTTTATGCATGGTCTAATGAGGCTCGAGTTGGTTTATGTCTTACAAGCCTCATTGAAGAGATAAGAGATGGGTAAAAAATGCAAGGATTCATAGGCTCGTATTTTATCAAACATAACATGTGCATAAGTTGAAATCACAACAAGCAAGCAAATTAATTATGAAAACATATTAGATTAAGCATAGATCAATCCCCATGTTTGTTTCCCCTAATTCCCCATTAACCCTAGCTAAGGAACTACTCACTTATGATCAAGTTTAGCATGCTAATAAGGTTGTCAATCATACTAACAAAGCAAAACATGATGAATAAATGAAAGTGATTTAAGAATAATTAAGCAAGGGTAAAGAGAAATTATACTTATGAAGATGATTCCAAATAACAAAACAAAGAATAATAGAAGTACTTGATGATTGATGAAAGGTTGTCAATCCTCCAAATAAACCCAAATAATCTTCTACTTACCCAAATAAAAGGAAGAACAATGGAGAAATTGAGGAAAGATTAAGATGTGATTAATATTGAGAAATGTATTACAACTAAATTAAGAGAGTATTAATATTGGATTAAGAATTGATTAAGAGAGCATAAGAGTTCCTCCTAATCTAGGTAGTACCAAGGGGTATTTATACTAAAGATTAGGTACAAGGATTAGGGTTACTAAGGGCTTAAATGACTATTAAGACCCTAAGAAAACTTGAGGAAATGCTACTCCCAAGGGAAATGCACGGATCCTCCTTGCTAGTCCTGCCTCGATCCGCTCGTCCCGTGTTGTGGCACAGGTTGTTCTACCTTGTGACCCGCTCGGATCTTGGAGGAGACACTCGGATCCCTGCTGCATGGTCTGCTCGGCCTAGGGTCAAGCCACTTGGATCCTGGTGTTCTGGGTCTCTTGGATCATGCTCGGGCCGCTCGGATCCCTGGGCAGAGTGCTTCCCATGTTTGGCTCCTCAGTAATCCGCAAGGATCATGTTGGGGATGTAAGGATCCTTTCATCATTGCCCATTTCACTTTATTTATCTACTTAGGGCTCTAGTGTCGCTCTTCTCTTTGATGCTTGGTTATTAGATGCGATCCATTTAGCTCCATTTCGCCTCATAAATGCAAGGTTAGCAATCCTTTTCTACCAAGGAGACAAAACCTCAAAGAATATGCAAAATGGGAAACTAAAGATAGTAAATGACCCAAATAAGTGCTATAAAGTATAGGAACGAGGTTACTTTGGGGACTAAATGTGCTCAAATATGAGTCACATCAAACATCTCCAAACCAAACCTTTGCTCGCCCCGAGTAAAGAAGTGACTAAAACTAGGACCTTTATTTAAACTAACCTACTAATATAGTCGATATGAGACAATTAGCGGGTCTCACTCCGCCCCTTCAACTCACAACAAGACAACCATGAGGTAGGATGCCTTCTTGTAAGGCAAGATGTTGCTTGCCAAAATGACGATACATCCAAGCATTAAGCACACAAAAGCAAGGAATGGATGCATCTACAAAAGAATAGCCATTTTCCTCATCTAAGTGGCGGAAATTATCTACAAGGGAAACGATCTAAGGGTACACACTCCATCATAGATACGGTTTCTCCAAACTACTAAGCCTAGGACGATACCAATAAATCACCTCCAAGTTGTGTCAAGCTAGGGTACCTTTGTCCTCAATCGTTAAATGCTTTCGTCAAGAGTAGACTCCCTATGGTGTTAGAAACACTGGAGGATCACGGAATTCCCCCTCTTGCTTAGAAAAGAAGGGTCGTCCCCTCTCTACCTGATCAGGACAAGAGTTGGTCGTCACACATCCAATCAAACACATTTATAATACTCAACAAACAACTAGTTAGTGGTAAGTCGAGGTCGATCCATGGGACGGTGTGCTTTGGGTTCTAAGTTTATCTATCTCAATTTATGCTAGTGTCACAATTTGTTTGGGTTTGTAGTTGTGTCTAGACTAATGCAAACAATAAGGTAAAACAAACAATAAAAGGAAGGATGTAAATAAGTGATTAAAAGTGCTAGGATATAATGGGTTCATAGGGGATTCATAGGAGTTGATCATACAAACATGTTGACAAAGTTGCAAGCAATTAATGTTGTAAAGGAACCAAGTTGGTTTATATCTTACGGTTCTTAGGAAGATTTGGGTCCCGGTGCCGAATCGATTAGATTGTACAACACCTACAAGTCGACTTACTTCCCTCCTAATCACTTCTATGCATGGTCTAACAAGACTCGAGTTGGTTTATATCTTACAAGTCAAGTTGAGTAGATAAGAGATGGGTAAAAATGCAAGGATTCATAGGCTTAGCATTTCATCAAACATAACATGTGCATAGATTGACATCAGAACAAGCAAGCAATTTAATTATGAAAACATATTGAATTAAGCATGATTAGTCCCATGTTGGTTTCCCCTAATTACCCACTAATCCTAGTTAAGAGACTACTCACTTATTATCATGGTATACATGTCATTAATGGTGTCAATCATCACAACAAGTGTAAACATTATAAGAGAATGAGGAAATAAACAATAAAGAGTAAAGGGTAAAGGGTAAAAGAATTATACCAACTTAAGATGATCCAAATAATAAAGCAAAGAATAATAGAAGAAACTTGATTGACTGATGAAGGGTTGTCAATCCTCCAATAATAACCCAATAATCTTCAATTACTCAATAATAATCTTGAATAATAAACTTGAACAATAATTAAGGAAAGATTAATGTGTAATTTGTGGAAAGATTAAAGAGTAATCTATTCTAATCTACTCCTAATCTAATCTAAGGAAGGATTGATTCAATCTAATGAAAACTTGATGGTTTGATTATTACAAATGGGGTATATATAGTAGAGCATCATTAGGTTAAGCAAGGGTATTTTAGTAAATAGCATTGCTAAGTTTGAGTAGGGAAATGCTCCTCTCGAAAAAAAGATGCGAGTTGCTAGTCTTTAAAAAATATGCGCATCTTGAATGGAGAAAAAAGAAGACGAAAGTTGTTGTAAGGGAATCCGAGCGGCCAAGGGGTCGAGACGCTCGGATTGTTGGAGCAGAGGACGAGCGGATTCAAGCACGGGACGCTCGGATAAAAAGAAGGGAAGACGAGCGGATTTGGAGGGTGGACTAGCGGATTCCTGTAGCAGACGAGCGGATTGGGTCTCGGGAGGAGCGGATTGGCGGACAGCTTCTTTGTTTGACCTCGAATTGTAAAACGGACGTCATTTTCTCATCCGGACTCCTATTGGAATGATTCAAAAGCCTAGATCACTTGTTCTTTCGACGCCGTTCCATCTAGCATATTTTCAGAGCCAAAGGGGCAACTCTTGGTTTGGGTTTCGAGCAATTTCTTCTTGTAATGCCTTCCCTCTCGTCATTCTTACTTTTAACCCTATGATCCTTCTATATACTCTTTATTCCTTCATCCTTGGTCATCATTCTTACCTCCTCTTCATACTAGTCCATCTAATATCGTCAAAAATCTTCTAAATATGCATGAGAGACGGGAATTTCCGTCTAATTGTCTTCTTTTCTACAAAACATACAAAATGCACTAGGAAAGCAAAATAGAAAGCATTTGACGGATAAAATGGCTATGGAATGTTATAATAATATGAAAAATAGGCTCAATTAGGGGACTAAATGTGTGCAAATAATGTTCACATCAAATATCCCCAAACCGAACCTTTACTCGTCCCGAGTAAAGAGGTGACAAAAACTAGACCTTTATTTAAACTAACCTATCTACTAATGTAGCTGATATGAGACAATTAGCGGGTCTCACTCCGCCCCATCAACTCACAACAAGACAACCATGAGGTAGGATGCCTTCTTGCAAGGCAAGGTGGATCTTGCCAAAATGGCGACACATCCAAACATTAAAGCACACAAAATCAAGTAATGGATGCATCTACAAAAGAATAGCCACTTTCCTCATCTAAGTGGCGGAAATTATCTACAAGGGAAGCAATTCAAGGGTACACACTCCTTCATAGATACAATTTCTTCAAACTACTAAGCCTAGAAGGATACCAACAAATCACCTCCAAGTTGTGTCAAGCTAGGGTACCTTTGTCCTCAATCGTTAAATGCTTTTGTCAAGAATAGACTCCCTATGGCGTTAGAAACACTGGAGGATCGCAGAATTCCCCTTCTTGCCTAGACAAGAAGAAGGGTCGTCCCCTCTCTACCATGCACAAAAATGGATACGATGGATAAAGGGATCGATAGTATTTGAGTTTCATTTGGGAGTTTGCTTTTGTTGTTTGTTTTTCCCCCCAATTTCTTGTGGCATATAACATTTGAGAACTCTTTCTTTTGCCATTTCTTTGATTTTTTTGGCATTTTAATACTTGACAACTTTCAACTTTTTGCATTTTCTTTTGAACATTTTCAAAGTCACCCCATATATAGTGAGGGTGCCTTATATTTGAAGCATATGAGTTTTCATTTTTGTTACTCCTCTTTTCTTTTGATGCAATTTGCAAACTTTTTCTTTCCTTTTCATTTCATTTCTTGAACTCAAATTTTTGAACAATTTCTTTTTGTGGCCATTCCCTTTGATGACAAAATATATGGTAGAACATGGATGAATGATGGTTGCATGGTTTCAAGGGTCACCTTGGAATAAACGGTAGCCAAGGAGTTATCACACCACAAGGTACTCTTGACTAGGCCTTAATCCATGGGTCAAAGGATACTAGCATGACACATCCTAGGGTGTTTTACAAGTATTCTAACAAGCAATGTCTTAAGAAGAAAAAGCATCTACTAGGGCCTATGTACACTTGTCAAGCTTCCCAAGTAGACGGTTTCACAAAATTTTTATAACATGCAACTATATGCCATGATGCAACTAACATATATACATCCTAATGCATATGCTTCTACCAACTAGTATGCCAAATAATCTAAATGCAATCCTAAATTCACATTGTTTATACCGCATCAATCAAAATAAAGCCACATAATCATTAACATAAAGAGGAAAAAGGAGATTGGAAAGATCATACCATGCGGTCTTCAATATCCTCTTGTCTCGGATATAGCGTAGTCGATCAATGTGAGAAAGGATGGACAAGCACAATATATACAAAACAATATATACAAGGCTACACTACAAACGAAATGCACATGTTTTTGAATTTTTTAAATTTTTATGGTTTTTATGATTAATGAAATAAAAAGACATGTTTTTGTATTTTTCAAATTTTTTCAATTTTTATCATTTTTTGGAATAGAAATTCCCATCCTCCACTTTATTTTGGACATTGTCCTCAATGTACATGTAGGAGTAGGAATGAAAAAGAAATACATGCTTTTGGATTCTTGTTTTTTTTTTGAAATAAAGTACAAATGCAATGACATTATATGAATGAATGCATGCTCTAACTAAATGCAATTCTATATGACATATATAACAAATGAATGCAATCTAAACTATATTATATGATGCATGATTTCTAGTAAACTATGGTCACCTATGATCAAACCTCCCCAAAACGATTTAAACACTATTTCTAGTGTAGAAAAGAATAGGATTGGTCATTAGTGACTATGCATGAATTCTAGTCTATATGCAACTATCTACATGAATCATATGAAATATATTACAATGCAATTATACTATATGAACTAACTAATGTGAATGCAATATGAAATATAATACAAATGCAAGCTAAATGTATATGTATATAACTAAATGCAAGTGTAAATGTAATACAAAGTCAAAGGAAAGGATATCTTACAAATGGTGGTTTGAGGGAGGTCTCCACCAAACTCATTCCTTGTTGCCATGGTTATTTATGTTGTCCATGTTGCTCAATGCTCTCAATAATCGGTCAAAGGCTTGAGCACAATATTCAAACAAGCATGAATACGGTTTGTTCCAATTTAAAATAAAGCTTGGCAAAGGAAGCTTGTCATCCATTCTCTTCTTCACCTTACCCTTAGAACTTGAGCCTTTGAAATGTTTCAAACTAACAAGCCCATGATTCTTTTCAACATAAGGTATGAAGTATGGTTCATATTCGTCCGGAGACTTCAACTCACCATCTTCTCCTTCAATTTTTGTGGTGATGATAGCATTTGGATTTATCAATCCTTCAAGAGTAGAAGGAGAATTCTCATAACATTGATGACCGGATACCTTAGGAATTGATGTTGTGGATGCCAAATCTCCACAAGCAAGTTCATTTGCAAGTTTGTTCTTGAGCTTCTCCACTAAGTACCCTTTATATGATGTTTTGACTTTTTGGAGAAGGTCCACCATATCATCTCCAACAATCATAGGTTCCATGGTGGGTGCGAAAAGGTCTTCATGGTTAATAGGAAAGAGACATTCATCTTCCTCATGGAAGCATACTTCAAACTTCTCAAGGATAGGCTCCTCAAGCAAGGTGATATCACAAGTCCATTCTTCTTCCCTATTCCAAAGGTCCTTGAAAGACACATATTCCGCATAAGCTCCTTCCTTAGGCTTGTCATCATTGCTATCTTCATACGAATCATAGATAGGGCTTCATTCTTGTTCAATAATTCTTCCTCCAACACCTCAATGTTCACATCAAATGACAAACCCTCATACTCACAAAGGCTAAGAGTACTTGACTTACTCAACCTCATATCTTCTTCATCAAAAACCATACATTCATACTCACAAGAGCTCAAAGGAATTGGTTCTTCCCATTTCTCATCAAGGTAACTCCTTCAAACTCGCATTCATGATCAATGTCTAAGGAATGGTGAGGAGTAGTTACTTGGGCTTCTTTCATTTGGGCAATTTGAATTGCCAACTCCTCACCATGGGTAACAATGCCTTGAAGAACATTGTCCCTCTTTTGGCTCTCCTCTAGCATTTGTTTGAAGAAGTTTTGTTGATCTCCCATCATTTGGAGAATCATATTTTAAATGGGTTCATCTTCTTGTTGTGGGTAGGTGTGAAAGTGGTTGTATTGTGGCAATTGAAATTCATTATGAAGTGGGTATTGGGTGGGTGGTTGTTGTGGATATTGGATGTGGTGATTTTGGTGGGAAAAATTGGGCTAGTGGTTAGGATTTTCATTGTACAAATAGTAAGGTAGGTTTGTGTTGACTTGCTTCTCAAACTCTCCATACCCATAGTCATACTCAAAAGATCCACCACATACTCCATATGTCAAGTCTTGAGTCATCATTATAGCCAATATAAAGAAGCAACTACAAGCATGGAAACTACACAAAAATGGTAAGAACAATCCTTGAGGAACAAGTCCCTCAAGGTGAAAACACAATTAAAATAGACAAACAAGTAAGAACTTAATCACATAGCACCATCCCCGTCAACAGCGCCATTTTGATCAGGACAAGAGTTGGTCGTCACACATCCAATCAAACACATTTATAATACTCAACAAACAACTAGTTAGTGGTAAGTCGGCGTCGATCCATGGGACGGTGTGCTTTGGGTTGTAAGTCTATCTATCTCAATTTATGCTAGTGTCACAATTTGTTTGGGTTTGTAGTTGTGTCTAGACTAATGCAAACAATAAGGTAAAACAAACAATAAAAGGAAGGATGTAAATAAGTGATTAAAAGTGCTAGGATATCATGGGTTCATAGGGGATTCATAGGAGTTGATCCTACAAACATGTTCACAAAGTTGCAAGCAATTAATGTTGTAAAGGAACCGAGTTGGTTTATGTCTTACGGTTCTTAGGAAGATTTGGGTCCCGGAGCCGAATCGATTAGATTGTACAACACCTACAAGTCGACTTACTTCCCTCCTAATCACTTCTATGCATGGTCTAACAAGACTCGTGTTGGTTTATATCTTACAAGTCAAGTTGAGTAGATAAGAGATATGTAAAAATGCAAGGATTCATAGGTTTAGCATTTCATCAAACATAACATGTGCATAGATTGACATCAGAACAAGCAAGCAATTTAATTATGAAAACATATTGAATTAAGCATGATTAGTCCCATGTTGGTTTCCCCTAATTACCCACTAATCCTAGTTAAGAGACTACTCACTTATTATCATGGTAAACATGTCTTTAATGGTGTCAATCATCACAACAAGTGTAAACATGATAAGAGAATGAGGAAATAAACAATAAAGAGTAAAGAGTAAAAAGGGTAAAAGAATTATACCAACTTAAGATGATCCAAATAATAAAGCAAAGAATAATAAAAGAAACTTGATTGATTGATGAAGGGTTGTCAATCCTCCAATAATAACCCAATAATCTTCAATTACCCAATAATAAACTTGAATAATAAACTTGAACAATAATTAAGGAAAGATTAATGTGTAATTTGTGGAAAGATTAAAGAGTAATCTATTTTAATCTACTCCTAATCTAATCTAAGGAGGATTGATTTAATCTAATGAAAGCTTGATGGTTTGATTATTACAAATGGGGTATATATAGTAGAGCATCATTAGGTTAAGCAAGGGTATTTTAGTAAATAGCATTGCTAAGTTTGAGTAGGGAAATGCTGTAACACCTCGACCCAAACCGGGTCGGGAGGGGTTACTTATGATAGCTCACCAGGCTGTGTACATGGCCCACAGATCAACACGTGTACTTTATAGCGCATTTTGTCGTCACTCATGCACATCCCAGAAACCTTCCCAGGAGGTCACCCATCCTAAGACTACTCCCAGTCAAGCACGCTTAACTTTGGAGTTCTTTCGCATGGATGACCATAAAAGAAAGTGCACTTTGTTGATATGAGTAGTATTTCCAATCCCTTTAAGCACTTGTCATTTAAGCCTATCACTGGACCTCTTCAATTACCGTGGGGTGTTACAGTCACCTCCACTTGAAAAACGCAACGTCCTCGTTGCGCCTGGGAGCATAACCGCTAACCCAGAATCCTCCCCTGGTAGGTGTGTGATCACAATGGAGCGTATAAACACTGCCTCCAGGAGCGTATAACAACTGCCTCCGATCACCACACGATCGCAGGGTTCCTCTGATACCACTTGTAACATCCCGACCCAAACCGGGTCGGGAGCGGTTACTTATGATAGCTCACCAGGCTGTGTACATGGCCCACAGATCAACACGTGTCCTTTATAGCGCATTTTGTCCTCATTCATGCGCATCCCAGAAACATTCCCAGGAGGTCACCCATCCTAAGACTACTCCCAGTCAAGCACGCTTAACTTTGGAGTTCTTTCGCATGGATGACCATAAAAGAAAGTGCACTTTGTTGATATGAGTAGTACTTCCAATCCCTTTAAGCACTAGTCATTTAAGCCTATCACTGGACCTCTTCAATTACCGTGAGGTGTTACAAATGCTCCTCTTGAAAAAAAGATGCGAGTCTCCTTTTTGCTAGTCTTTCAAAAATATGCGCATCTTGAATGGAGAAAGAAGAAGACGAAAGTTGCTGTAAGGGAATCTGAGCGGCCAAGGGGTCGGGACGCTCGGATTGTTGTAGCAGAGGACGAGCGGATTCAAGCACGGAACGCTCGGATAAAAAGAACGGAAGACGAGCGGATTTGGAAGGTGGACGAGCGGATTCCTGTAGCAGACGAGCGGATTGGGTCTCGGGACGAGCGGATTGGTGGACAGCTTCATTGTTTGACCTCGGATTGTAAAACGGACGTCATTTTCTCATCCGGCCTCCTATTGGAGTGATTCAAAAGCCTAGATCACTTGTTTTTTCGACGCCGTTCCATCTAGCATATTTTTATAGCCAAAGGAGCAATTCTTGGTTTGGGTTTCGAGCAATTTCTTCTTGTAATGCCTTCCCTCTCGTCATTCTTACTTTTAACCCTATGATCCTTCTATATACTCTTTATTCCTACATCCTTGGTCACCATTCTTGCCTTCTCTTCATACTAGTCCATCTAATATCGTCAAAAAGCTTCTAAATATGCATGAGAGACGGGAATTTCCGTCTAATTGTCTTCTTTCCAACAAAACATACAAAATGCACTAGGAAAGCAAAATAGAAAGTATTTGACGGATAAAATGGCTATGGAATGTTATAATAGTATGCAAAATAGGCTCAATTAGGGGACTAAATATGTGCAAATAATGTTCACATCACTACCATGCACAAAAGTGGTATTAATGGAAAAAGGGATCAATAGGTTTTGAGTTTCATATGGGAGTTTGCTTTTGATGTTGTTATTCCCCCCAATTTCTTGTGGCATTTGACATTTGAGAACAATTTCTTTTTGCCATTTCTTTGATGTTTGGCATTTCAATACTTGACAATTTTTAACTTTTGCATTTTCTTTTGAACTTTTTCAAAGCCACCCCATTTGTAGCGAGGCTGCTTATATTTTAAGTATAGGAGTTCTTATTTTTGTACTCCTCTTTTCTTTGATGCAATTTGCAAACTTTTTTTATTTTAATTTCAATGCTTGAACTCAAATTGATAAATTTTTGTGCCCATTCCCTTTTTGTTGACAGAATGTGATAGATGTGGAAAATGGTTGCATGGTTTCAAGGGTCACCTTGGAATAAACGGTAGCCAAGGAGCTATCACACCACAAGGTACTCTTGACTAGGCCTTAATCCATGGGTCAAAGGATTTTAGCCTGACACATCCTAGGGTGTTTTAGAAGCATTCTAATGAGCAAAGTTTTAAGAAGAAAATGTATCTACAAGGGCCTTATATACACTTGTCAAGTTTCCTAAGTAGATGTTTTCACAAAAATTTTCCTATAATGCAACTACATGCCATAATGCAACTAACATTTATAAAACCTAATGCAAATCCTTCTATCAACTAGTATTCCATATAAACTAAATGAAAATCCTAGAGTCACATTGGTTTGTACCACATCAATCAAAATAAAGCCACATAGTCATTAACATAGAGAGGAAAAAAGGAGATTGGAAAGATTATACCATGCGGTCTTCAAACTCCTCATGCCTCGGATGTGGCGTAGTCGATCCAATGTAATAGAAGGATAGACAAACACAAGTATATACACAATGTATAATTCTACACTACTAAGAAATGAACATGTTTTTTGGTTTTTCAAATTTTCAAATTTTTATGGTTTTTGATTTTATGAAATAAAAGAACATATTTTTGTGTTTTTCAATTTTTATCATTTTTTATTTTAAAAGTCAAGTTAGAATTTTCCACCCCCACACTAGTATGGGCATTGTCCTCAATGACCAATACGATAGGAAATTATGCAAGCTAAATAAGAATGCATGATTTCTACACTTATATGTCATATATATATATGTATATATATATGTATATATATATATATGTATATATATATGTATATATATATATATATATGTATATATATATGTATATATGTATATACATATATGTATATATGTATATACATATACATATATATATATATATATACATATATATATACATATATACATATATACATATATATATATATGTATATATGTATATATATATATAATTGATGCAATCTATTCTACTCTATATGATGCATGATTTTATTGGTTGGAGAGCTAGTTTAGATTAACTCCCAATCCTTGTGTTTGAACTTCCCCAAACCGAGTAAGACACTATTTATAGTGTCAAAAAGAGGGAAGTTCATGCACAAGTATGCAATGAATGAAACTAATTTGTCATTTTGGATTTTCAAAAGTGGGAACAAAATAAGACACCTCAATGGAGCCGAGGTGGGAGTCCTTTAGATGTTGCTAGGACTCAAAACAAATGATCAAGATTAATTTTTTTTTTTTTTTAAAACAAGAGAAATAAACAAAGCTAGAGGAGGAGTAGGAAACTCACAATGGAATATGTGGCATCCTCCAAAAAGCTTGTCAATCCTCAATTGTTGCTCCTGGCGACATCCTCATCACTATCATCATCTTCCTCATCAACTTCCTCACATATTCTTCTTTATCTACCTCCATTTACCCGGAGGCTTCACCACTCTCCTCATCATCATTTGCACTTTGCTCATCTTCCTCTTCTTCTTGGCAAGAGTCATTACCTTCCCCATCCTCAACTACAAAAATCTCCTTCCCCCTAGCGACTCGACTATCCATGTTAGCATCTCTAGAAGCACTTGGGAATAATACTTCCCTATCCGCTCAACTAAGTAAAGGACATGAAGGATCAAGTAGTCCTTGCCTAGCTAGACGTATGAGGAGTGGATATTGAGCACGGTAAGAATTAACCCGATCTTCATGAGCTTCCTTATGCATATGTTGCAATAGTTGGGTCAAGTAGTCGTTGCCTACCATGACATTAGAGTCACTTGGTTTTAATTCATGGTAGGCAAAAGGATATGGTGGAGTCACAATGGAGGAGGAAGAGGGCTTGGCATTTGATTCCCTATGTTGCTTCATAATCTCTTCGGCTTCATCGGAGACGGGTAGTAGGTAGTTTGGGCTATGAACGGCAATGCGGCATATCTTGTTAGGCAAGATGAAGGACTTAGCATCCTTGATGAGCCACTCAAACTTGTTGTCAAAATTATCATTCTTGACCCAATGAAACTTGTTAATCATAGTAGCCAAATCAAGGAGGTTGCTCCCTTTAACCGCTTTGTATGTGTTATCTTTGTTGAAATCTCGGTTAAAATGCTTGGCTAACCTCGTCACTAATCCTCCATTCACAATAAAAGCCGCCCCATCTTTCCCATTGTCAATTTCAAGCCACCAATCAAGTAAAAGTTGAAGGATATTGTATTCTTTGGTGAACTTGCTATTGATGTTCATGGTGGATTCAAGGTAGACAAAATATATCTCGGTAAAGTGGTTGGTGCCTCTTCCTGCAATTAAAGTGTTGCCCACAAACTTGTGCCATACTCTATTGCACTGATGGTGAACATAAAGAACATGGCACTTCCGAAAAGACTCGAATTTTCGCCCGGTTATTGCTTTCCAAAGGGGTGCGGCATCATATTTCAAAGGCTTTTTCTCATAATAATAGTGTTCTAAAAGACCAAACACTTCACCAAACTCTCTCAAAGACATTCGTCTATCCTTGTTCTCAAGGAGGAATTCAACATTTTTTCAAGCCTCTACCTTAGTCACCTTCAAGGAGCTTACAAACTCCATGGTCAATGAAGGGTAGGTCAATTCCTCCATTTCGAAGAGGGTTAGCAATTTCATGGACTCAAAAAATTTCCCAGTTCTTTCAAGCACACCCAACTTTTCTAAGGCATCTTGACATATAAACTTGGTAGCTATAATAGTCTTCCTAGTAAGGGATACAAATGCTTTCCTATGAGAATCGGTTACGAAAGTTACCTCCGAAAATTTTTGCAACTGTTTAATGACCAGAATAGGTGTAGCTTCCTCAATAGGATTTGCAATCTCTTGAATCTCCACCCTTGGATGTACCACTACCATAGCCTTTGAGGCAAGAAGAGCTTGTTGCCTTTTTGATAAATTTGAAGTTTCTGGTGCCTTGTTTCCACCTTTTGTTCTTGCCATGTTGTTCTCCTTGTCAAATTTGTATCAACAAAAACAATGTTGTGCTTGAATGCTCCTTGTTTCCTCAAGCTTCAATCAATTCCCAATCGATTTTGGGATTTTCGAAATTGCCTTCAAACCCTAGAAAATTGATTCAATTTATGAGGATTTTGATGTTTGGATGGTGTTTTGTTGATAAAGGAGTGATTTAATTTTGATTTGAGGAAGTTTTGTTTTGATTTTGGTGAATTTGGTTGAGAAAATTGTGTTTTTGAGTGAGGGGATTGAGGGTTTTGGGGGAGAAAGGATTTGTGTTGTGTTTATAAAAGATAGAAATGAATTGGGGATGAGGAGATTGAATCCCGTGTTATAGCTAAATAGCAGCGAGGGATGCTCGACTTCTACTCGGGACGCGCGGATCCTCAACCAATACCTGCTGAAATTTCCAACCCGTGCTGGGACACGCGGATCCTGCTCAAGACGAGCGGATTCTAGTCTGGGGACGCACAGATTCTTCTGAGGATGCTCGGATTCAAAAACAGCGTGGAATTAAAATTTTGAAGCATGCCAGGACGCGCAGATTGCTCACAAGACGAGCGAATTATGGCCTGGGACGAGCGACCTAAATATGTTCTGCTCAGATTTTGTAACAGTCCCCTTTCTTCAATTCTAGCACTCCCAAGACCTGCGTCCTAGAGCTAGGATGCTCGAATGCTCCTTTGGGACGCCCGGATTATAGCCAGCTAGAGCGGATTCCCTCCTGGGACACTCGGATTCTCCTTTGCACCCACGAGCTCAGTTCTGCCCGTGGGGATCTCCTTTTCCCGTATCATCCTTTTTTTATTTCCTTTGTTCAACATAGTGGGTGCACTACGAAGGCTCGTTTTGCCTAGGCATTTGCTATCCCCACACTAGATCAAACACTACACATCAAAACACGTTAAAACACCTCCCTCACTTTCTCTCATAACAAAAATCTTGATCAAAGCATGGAAATATAAATCCAAAAATGACAAAAAAATGCAATACAAGAAATAAAATGCGAGTTAAGGGGTTAGAATATTTACAAATGGTGGTTTAGGGAGAACTCCACCAAACTCTCATTCTTGAATTAGATGTCAAGGGGCATAGCTAAGGTGTTGTTGATGTTCCTCAACACCTTGTAGAAGTAGTCGAAGGCTTGTTTATTTTCATCATAAAGATCGTGCATAGATCTTTGCACATTGTTTTCTTCATTATGGTGATGACCCATGTCAAGAGGATGACAAGGATCAGCTAAGCCTTGGTCTAAGATCATAGCATTGCCAATATAAGGATTGACTAATCCTTCAAATTCGTCATCCCATAGACCACAAACTTCACTAGCTTGATCCCCTATAGTATCATGTGTTGACAAGAGCAACTCTTCTTCTTTGTTGTCATGGCCAATGAGGCCTTCTTCCTTACTTGTAATGATGGGTGGTGAGCCATTCAGGCTGTCATTGTTGGAATTTTCTTGCTCTCCGGATAAAGCAACTTGAGGGTTATCCACTTTCTTCTTTCATATGGGTGGTGATTCTTTACCCATAACTTGATATTTGCATTGAGATGCTATCTTCTTCCTATCACTTTCTCGGATATAATGGCCGATCTTGAAACATGGCTCATGTAGTCGGGGACCTCTCATCGTTTTATACAGATTAAAAGTGATTGTCTCATCCCCCACTTCAAGTGTGAGCTCTCCATGTTTCACATCAATTACCGCTCCCGCGGTGTGCAAGAAAGGTCTTCTTAAGATGATAGGAATGTTGGAATCCTCCTCCATGTCTACAATGACAAAGTCTACCGGAATGAAGAATTTGCCAATTCTTACGGGCACATCTTCCCACCCCCCTAATGGTATTTTTGTTGATCGATCCGCCATTTGAAGAGTAATGTTAGTGCATTTGATTTCTCCCATTCCTAGCCTCTTGCATACCGAGTATGGCATGACACTTACACTTGCTCAAAGGTCACATAATGCTTTGTTGATTGTAGTGTCGCCAATGGTGCATCGAATAGAGAAACTTCCCGGATCTTTGAGTTTTGGAGGGGAACTTCCTTGAAGAATAGCACTACTCACTTTGGTAAAGGCAATAGTCTCTAGCTTCCATATGGATTTCTTCTTAGTAAGAATGTCTTTCATGTACTTTGCATAGGCCGGAACATGATTGATCAATTCCGTGAATAGGATTGAGACTTCTAAGTTCTTCACAATTTCCATGAACTTTCCAAGTTGTTCATCAAACTTAGGCTTAGCTTGACGACTTGGGAATGGAAGTCTAATCACAATAGGCTCTTTTTCTTTAGCCTTCTCTTCATTCTTCTTCTTTGCAACTTCATATGGTGGTGGGTTCTTCTTCTTCCTTAGAGTTCTCCACAAGTTTTTACTTGTCACTAGAATTCACAACATCTTCATCAATTGGCCTCTTCGGCCCTTCATATCTTGTACCACTTCTCAAATGGATGTCACTCACCGTCTCATATCTTGGGGGATTACCTTGAGGTGGTAATTGCCCTTTTTGTCTTTGAGAGCTAGAAGATGCTACTTGGGTCATTTGAGTTTCCAACATCTTGGTGTGGGCTAGTATGTTGTTGATGGTGATATCTTTGGCTTGGCTATCTTTTTGCATTTGGGTGAAAAATTCTTGTTGGTTCTTTTACATTTGGAGGACCGCTTTTTGAACATCAAAGCCTTGGTGATTGGTTTGATTGTATGAAGGTTGATTTTGATAACTTTGGCTTTGGTTGTAAAAGGGTCTTTGAGCTTGATTTCTCATTGGAGGTGGGATGTATGTTGGTTGAGGGTTTTGAACATTTTAGCTCTTGTATGAAAGATTTGGATGGAATTTAGTATTCTCATTGTAATTGTTGGAATAAGGGGTGCCACTCTTGTATGCTTGGAAAGCATTCACTTATTCATTTGTTCCTCTACATTCACTTTGGTCATGTCCCAAAGTTCCACAACTCTCACATACTCCACTTGGAATTGAGGATGATGCCACCATAGCATTAACATGTTGTTTTGGTGATTTGGAAGCTTCATCAAGCTTAGCCATGGCCTTCTCAAACTTCAAATTGATGGTGAAAATGTGAGCACTTAGTTGGGCACCCAATTGTGTGATGGAATCTACCTCATGCTTTTCTCCTCTAGTGGCCTTTCGAGGCCTACTATATTGTGAATTATGAACCGCCATATCTTCGATTTTGGCCCATGTTTGATTGTCATCAACTTCGGTAAACATCCCATTGGATCCCATATTGAGAATGTTGCGGGAGTCTTAATATAAACCGTTCCAAAATTATTGCACAAGGAACCACTCGCTGAGTCCATGGTGTGGGCAAGAATGACAAGTGTCCTTAAATATCTCCCATGCCTCATATAATGATTCTTCATCCCTTTGCTTGAACCCGGTGATTTGGGCTCTCAATATATTGGTCTTCTCCGAAGGATAAAATTTCTTGTAGAAAGCAAGTGCTAGCTTCTTCCATGAATCAATACCAAGGGTAGCCTTGTCTAGGCTCTTCAACCATTGCTTTGCGGTACCGATCAAAGAAATTGGAAATAATACCCATCGGATTTGGTCTTGAGTAACTCCGGTTTGAGAAATCGCATCACAATAGTCACAAAAAGTCTCCATATGTGAATGAGGGTCTTCGCTAGACATCCCTCCAAATTGAGTTCTCTCAACTAATTGTATGAATGCGGATTTGGCAATGAAATTACCGGTTAAATGTGGTGGTGTAGTAGTACTATTTGGTAGGTTCTCCTCGGTTGGTACGGAATGTGATGAAAATTTAGGCATTGTGGGTTAATTTTGTGGTGGGTTTTGTATTGGGTTATCCTCTCCTTCTCTTGCAAAAGGGTTGGTGAACTCAATGTTATTTGGTTGTATGTCCACAATCTCTCCAATACCTACAACTCTTGAAGTTCCTCTAGCAACTCTTCTATTGTTGATTAAGGTCCTTTCAATTTCAAGATCAATAGGTAATGGATTACCTTGTGATCTCCTAGTCATGCAAAATATCAAACAACTTGAAAACAATTCAAACAACCTTGAGGAGTTTGACTTCCCCATGGTAAAGAAAGACACAATTAAAAACAATTAATGAAAATCAAATCAATTTAACACCGTCCTCGGCAACGGCGCCATTTTTGGTATTGTTTAAAACTCGTCGTCAAAAGCTACCAACCAAAACAATATATATAACTTCACAAACTACTCTTAGTAAAGAGGTAAGTAAAGGTCGGATCCCAAGGGACGGGTATTGATGTAGGATTCTCAATTGTAAATAGCTATGTCTTAGGGTGTCACAATTTGGGTTGAGATGATGTGTAATCTAAACTAATCAACAAAATGAAAGTAAAGTAATGAAAGCAAAGCAAAGCAATTAAAGGGGTTTGTAAACAAATGATTAAAGGCACTAGGGTATCATGGGTTCATAGGGGATTCATGGGAGTTGATCACATAAACATGTTCTCAATTAGATGCAAGCACTTATTGTTGTGATGGGATCGAGTTAGTGTATATCTTACAATCCCTAAGAAGGTTTGCATCCTGGAGCCAAGTCGTCTAGAATGTACAACACCTACAAGTTGACTTAATCCTTCCTATTCAACTTTATGCATGGTCTAATGAGGCTCGAGTTAGTTTATGTCTTACAAGCCTCATTGAAGAGATAAGAGATGGGTAAAAAATGTAAGGATTCATAGGCTCGCATTTCATCAAACATAACATGTGCATAAGTTGAAATCACAACAAGCAAGCAAATTAATTATGAAAACATATTATATTAAGCATAGATCAATCCCCATGTTTGTTTCCCCTAATTCCCCATTAACCCTAGCTAAGGAACTACTCACTCATGATCAAGTTTAGCATTCTAATAAGGTTGTCAATCATACAAACAAAGCAAAACATGATGAATAAATAAAAGTGATTAACAACAATTAAGTAAGGATAAAGAGAAATTATACCTATGAAGATGATTCCAAACAATAAAGCAAAGAATAATAGAAGTACTTGATGATTGATGGAAGGTTGTCAATCTTCCAAATAAACCCAAATAATCTTCTAATTACCCAAATAAAAGGAAGAACAATGGAGAAATTAAGGAAAGATTAAGATGTGATTAATATTGAGAAATGTATTACAACTAAATTAAGAGAGTATTAAGATTGGATTAAGAATTGATTAAGAGAGCATACGAGTTCCTCCTAATCTAGGTAGTACAAAGGGGTATTTATACTAAATATTAGGTACAAGAATTAGGGTTACTAAGGGCTTAAATGACTATTAAGACCCTAAGAAAACTTGAGGAAATGCTACTCCCGAGGGAAATGCGCGGATCCTCCTTGCTAGTCCTGCCTCGATCCGCTCGTCCCATGTTGTGGCACAGGTTGTTCTGCCTTGTGATCCGCTCAGATCCTGGAGGAGACGCTCGATCCCTGCTGCATGGTCCGCTCGTCTTGGGGTCAAGCCGCTCGGATCCTGGTGTTCTGGGACGCTCGGATCGTGCTCGGGCCGCTCGGAACCCCGGGCAGAGTGCTTCCCATGTTTGGCTCCACAATAATCCACAAGGATCATGTCGGGGATGCAAGGATCCTTTCATCATTGCCCATTTTACTTTATTTATCTACTTAGGCCTCTAATGTCGGTCTTCTCTTTGATGCTTGGTCATTAGATGCGATCCATTTAGCTCCATTTCGCCTCATAAATGCAAGGTTAGCAATTCTTTCCTATCAAGGAGACAAAACCTCAAAGAATATGCAAAATGGAAAACTAAAGATAGTAAATGACCCAAATAAGTGCTATAAAGCATAGGAACGAGGTTAATTCGGGGACTAAATGTGCTCAAATATGAGTCACATCACACATATACTCCGTCTCCAATACTCATTCATAATATTAACACTAATCTCGTCATCCATCACAATTCAATATACGTTCACATAATAATAACACCTAACATAAATAATAATCACATACAAAATTACCCACTACTCTTCTTAATAGATTATATAATTATTTAACTAACTAGTATAGATCTCGTGCCACTGCGCGGTATATATATATATAGTATTTATTTTTTAAGGTACTATTTAAATCGACACCTCATTAATATTTAATATTTTACTTCATTGTATTTGAGATGAAACAAAAAAAAAATTTGAAATGAAAAACTAATTAAAGAGAATTGAGTAAACTTATGCATGAAATGTATATTTTTGTGAAGTACTATTTTTTACCATAAAACTACGGATTTCATTTTATAATTCTCTCCAATTTTTTTAATGAACTTTTTTTGTCACGAACCTGATAGTAAGTATGTGTTAAGTTATTTTCTAAAGTAATCATTATTGAATTATGAAAAATTTAGCAACTTATATTTATAGTTTATATCAATTTTATTTTATTATAATAAAAAAAATTATTATTTTGAATTTAATTAAAAGATTAGAGTATAATTATAATAAGATTATATTTTAAGGAAAAAATAATAGTTTATTAAAATTTATTAAAAGAAAGTTTTAGTTGTTTCCTTATTAAGGTAGGTTCATTTTGGAGGGAAATTAAGAGAATTTTTATTATCTTAGTAGTAAGAGGGATTCCGACTCAACGCTATCCAATTACTAATTATATTAATATTAATTATGTAAACATTATGTGATTCAATTAAATAAAAACCCGTCTCAAACCATTGGTGAATTCCCGTCTCAAAAACCCAAGTCAAATCCCAAGCATACCCGTCTTTTATTATTAATTAAACCCAAATTCCCAATTTAACCATGCACCCGTGAGAACAACCACAACACATACCCTATACTACACGTTAAAACCGTGTTCAACACCCCACCAAAACCCATCCTTCACGACTCCCATAACCACCATCATCTCCACCCAAGCCTGCCACCTCCTAGCATGCAACCTGACGCACCCGAACAACCAACAACCACCATCCAAACCGCCACAGCACCCGAAAATCTCACGCCCTAAACACTACCACGACACTGCTAATACCGAAAATGCGACATATACAAACTCAACGTTTAACTACTATTTACGACAACCACCACCATTATAGGTCACCATCATCCTCCACCGTACCCAGAACCACCAGTAACCCAGCCACGGTCAGCCACCATATCCTAACTGAACCCAACAGGAACCCTCATCAACCCATGACAAATTCAACCCGTCACCACCCTCTACACCAAAGCACACCACTTCTGGCCAGCACCAGCCTCACCGCTGCGCCTTGGTGGTTCCGGGGGTGACTCCTCGCCTCGTCGAACCTCCTGCAACAGCCGCGACCACCGTTACAAATCACATCAGCAACAACAACCCCACCTCCCCTGTTTTCGCATGTTTCCAGCCACCACCGCCGCAAACCTCCATCTCCGACAACCACGACACCACCACGGTCTCCTAGCTAGAATTCTCCTTGCTAGAATTCTCCTCTTTCTCCTCCTAGATCTCGTTTCCTCTATTTGATGGGTAATTCTAAGATTTATTTGTGAATAATAATTCGGGTAGAGGTCTATAGTGGGTATTAATAGTAAGATTAGAAGGTATGGTATTTCTATTAGGAAACTAGCTTAATACAAATAAATTACGAAATCCCGACTTCACTCAACCAACTCATGTGTTACACGAGTAGCCCACCACACTCGGCCCAATTCAACACTTCCCAACTCCTTCATTACGTTACTTCATTATTCTGTCCTTTAATTACATTATGTATGTATGTATGTATGTATGTATGTATGTATGTATGTATATATATATATATATATATTGACTGTTGTAATTAATTATTATTATCAATGACGCGTAAATTATTAATATCAAATCTACTAAATTACGGAGTATTAAAAGAAGTTGTTAGGAGCTAATGCGAAGGCTTAAGAGACGTCCTAAAGTCGCGAACTTGCCCTTAAAGCTTTTAACCGGTCATATGGGGTGTCATGGGATCGCTATTTGTTTATTGTTGTTTCATATGCACATGTTGGATGAAGATATGACTGAGTTGAATGGACAGTGTTGGATTGTATGTTGGATAAGTTGGAGGATATACATGACCATGATGAATGTTAATGTTTGGCTTAGTAGTAGTAACATGCGATAGGAGTTGTGATATTTGTATATATATGATTAAGGTAGAATAGAGTGGTATGGGTCATACTTTGGTGTTTCTTGTATGGATTTTGATTAGTTAGTAACTTGTGGAATAAGAGATGTTAGTTAGTAACTTGTGAAACCGAATAGTTATGTTGTTTGATTATAGAGGCGCTGTCTTTAAATTGTTATAACTTGAGATGCATATATGATATTGGTGTGATTCCAATTGGAGGTGATAGCTTGTTCTCTTACGATTCTAACCTTAGGTCACACGCCCAAAACGACCAATAAAAGAGTGAGATACGACAGTTTTACGAAAATTGGACAGTGCTGGGAACTACGTATGGTACTCAATCGAGTACCCCTTACTCTATCGAGTACACCTGTTGTCACTCGATCGATTACCCCATACTCGATCGAGTAACCCTGGTAATTTATTATGCGTGCTTCTGTTCTTCACCTACTCGATCGAGTAGGTTGTACTCGATGTAGTAACCCCTATTTTGGGTCATATGCTTATCTTTTTACCTCGTCGCATATCATATTTATTTCAAAGTTGTTCTTTTGCTTCTTTATACATTGTTTTACATATGTGTTGGTCCTGATGCGTAAGTTACCAGATCTTATGATGTGAGGAGTAGCACTTTATGATGGGTATGAGTTTGGTGGGAAGGTCATGGATTATACGTGATTGTGATTGACAGTGGAAAGAGGAAGGGAAGATTGATGAGTTTATTGATGCAATGAGCACATTTGGTGAGGTATGGTGGGTGATATGGTCGTGGGTTTAAGTAGATTAGTGATAATCGTACATGGTTAGAGGGGTAGGTAAGTCTGAGGAATGTGGGAATGAAAAGATTGAAAGAAAGGATGTGAATAGTGGCAACTTGAGATGTGTAAGGATTTATGGAGGGAGATGGTTAGGATTGTGTTGGTTTAGAATATATGTAATGAAAGGTCGTTGTAGATGGATGGAGAATTGTGGTATATAGTGAACTTAGATGGAGTTATACCGCGACCTGGATTTGTAGATAGTGACTGAGTTTGGGAATTTGGACTATCAAGAGGTGAGTCTAGTGTGTAATTCTTTTGGCAATTAACGGTATGAGGTAAATTTTTTGTTTTCTAGAGACGTAAAAGGGAGATGCAATTAATTGAAGAGTAAACATTGATTGTGTGGAATGATTGGTGGCAAGTGTGAGTGAGTAGCATGATGAAAGAGAATCCATGGTAAGAAAGAGTGAGAAGGTACTGATATAAATTAAGGGAATTTGAGTTTTGGAATAATGAGAAGGTAACCGGAGCACTAAAGAGTTAGGTAATAGCAATAAGGAGTCGAATTGTTAATTGATTATATCGAGTGTAAAGGGAAAAGAATAAGGGGAGTAAACTAAGAGAATGTTAACCGGAGTTATGCGATATGGGAGCAAGGAATCGTTGAGTTATATGATATTAGCATGATAGTGTGAGTTAATGGTTATATAGGAATTTCAGGACGACATGTTAGTCATGAGTTTCGAGGAATTAAGGGGAGTAAAAGGTTGGTAGAGTATTTGCATGATATGAGATTTTGGTGGTGAGTCAGGTGACGATACAATTAAGGATAGAATTGGAATGAATGCTAGGGTAAATTTTGTTGACGGATTTGTTGTTTGTTAATTGGGATGTTGACCAAAATAGAAATTAACTGTTATTTTTAGAGGTGAGTGTAAGAGGTTTGTTATAAGAACAGTAGTGGTGTTGTGGTGTTGTCACTAGTGGTTAAGGGTGATGATTATTAAGGAAAGCTAGTCATTCTAAAGAGGTTGATTTTGTAGAGGCCGGATTGATATGTATGGTTGTGAGGGAGTATAAGATGTGATTATAGGAGGCGGTTTATAGTAGTTGAGTATTAATGATATGGTTACATGTGCCAGGTGGTGGTATTTATACGACGGGAGAATGAGTTATGTAGGGCATATGCGTTTAAGCTTAGGTGAGAGATATCCATTATGAAGTGGTAACTTACGTGATTAGGATTGGCTATTTAGATTCGATTATGGGTCTTTGATGTGTATAAGTGTTTGTGTGAGGTTCTGATCTCACGAGTAGTGGTATAGTGTGATAGTCATATAATTGTTATCTGTTTATTCCATGTAATATGTTGCGTTGTGATCTAGTAAAGCGGTTTTAAGAAAGTTTTCTTGTCAAGGAAGTTATACTGAGTCAGTGTTTATAGGATTTTAAAAGTTGCGATGACTATCGATGTGCTTATTGTGCCTCGGGTGGCGATCCGGGCACGGTACTTCGTGTTGTCATGGGGGGTACTTTCGCGCTGCGGTGCCGCTGTTAGTCGCGGTGTTGCGATGCCGTCATGTGTTATGGTGAAGTAGGCGGGACACTTATGTGATGAACTTTCGGAAGTATATACCAGTTATATAGATTGTTAATTAGTTTACTGATGTTGCCTGTGAGTTTCGATTTGGACATGTAGATCGTTGTTTGTTTATTGATGTTTCTAACTAGTTTCGACTTGGGAGTGAGGGTAGATATTGATATGGAAAAGAGTTGCGCATGTGTTCGTTGTTGTCGTAGTATAGTGATATTCTGTTCATGGGACATAGTTGTGAGAGGTTGTTTGAGTACTTTTGATTTCGTTTTAGAGGAGGCCTTAGTTGACATAGTATAGACAAGTGATTTGTGGAACATGTGTCGTACTGAAGTGGAAAATACTGGTGGTTTATAACTTTTATCGGGACAGTAGGTACGGAGCGTTAGATCTTAGTATCATGTTAAGTTATGGGTGAGTTTTGCGGTAATAAAAGAAAAGAACTTGAAAAGCTAGTGTGAGTGTGTGTAACAATTGTGGATCGTGAGTTATGATTATGGAGATAAGTGCATGTATAGAGGAGTATGTCGCTTTGCGGTAATGTGGAAGAGTTAGAGTGTTGGTTATTCTAAGGATTTTGTGGTATAGATTAGGTGGTGTGCCGAATAATTTGAGGTATGAGAACTGTTAGTGAAACAGAGCCCTGGATATAGGCATGGTTGTAGATGTTAAGGTTATAGCCGGTTATCGTTGACATCCGGTGGTGACGAGGATAATGAGAAGATATAGCTAAGGATCTAGTATTAGTGGGTTACGAGGACGTAACATTTATCTTAAGAGGAGTAGGATGAGACGAATAGAGTTTGATGGTTGTGCATGTTGTAGTATACTTGGAAGTTTGAGTCTCGGTGCAGAATAAAGGATGTAATTGTGTTGTGGTTGATTTTACTAAAAGTAATGGCAGTGTTTGTAGTGGTATGTTGATTATGGGTGTAAGTAAACTTCGATAGTGTTGACAGTTTGGGTGATGATGTTTATGAGTTTGAGTAAACTTCGAGGACGAAGTTCTTTTTTAGGGTGGTAAAATGTAACATTCCGTTTGGGGGTTGATCTCGCTTGGTGGATTGTCTTGATATTGGATTTGCCAGTGGATAATATGTTAGTGAGACGGAGTTAACGACATTTGTGGAGGTAGTATTATGTAGTTAGTGTCGAGAGTTATGCTATAGTTGATATGATATCGGGAGCCGCGTTGTGAAGGTAGGCATAGTTGGCGGAGTTAGTGTTATGTGTACATAAAGTTATTGCGACTATTGCTTTTTACCTTTTAATCTTATTCTCAAACTTTTAGCAAAATAAAACAACGACGCTCTTTCTCTTCAATCATTGGTATCAAATCAAGGCTAGGATTTATCGGATTTCTGAGTTCATCATACCGTTGTGATCGTCATCTTGTGGGTAAGATTCTTATATTATTTTTATGTCGGAAGATTAATATTGCTCTAACCCTAATTGGGTGATTTGGGGGTTTTGGGTAGAAATCGGGTTATGATGTGTAATTGTTGATTATTGTTGTAGGTGACGATGTGCTACTTTTGTACATTTGTCTGATTGGCTGCAGTTATAACAGATTGCGAAGAGGTGGGGTTTCCCTACTCAGTTATTGTATAAATATTATAAGACGGTTGTTTGATTGATTGGCATGTTGATTGTATCGTTAATTGGTATTGACATTGTTTACATTGGTTTTGTGGTTGGTTGTTTTTGCATGTGGTTCGCGATGTGTGACCTTGGCTTAGTGGAGTCACTTGTGGGAGTGGCTTCACGCCCTTGATTAGCCTCTTGTGGTTCCCGTCACAAGGGGATGTGCACATTAATGAATATGGGTTATTCGCTAGATGGAGATGAGAGGGGCTTAGGTGGAAAAAGTTGTGGTCCCCCACTGGCGGTGTGGAATATCTGTTGCGATGGATATTCTGGCAGGGTAACACACTTTAGTGTGTAGTCAGATGTTTAGTGATGTGACGGAGTTGGAGGATTGTGATTGTGTAATTGTCTGTTGTATTGGCTTATTTTGTTTACGCAGTAACTGACCCCGTTTAAATGTTTTGAAAACTGTGGTGTGATCCATTCGGGGGTGGTAAGTAGTTGTTTAGCAGGTATGCTTATGGATATCTCGCGGGTCTCGCCTGGGATGGAGTCTTCACGTAGTTTGATAGCTAGTCTTCCGCTGAGAGTTGTCATAGTTTTGATTTTTTTTTATGACAGTTGTACGTTTGGTTTTGGTTTATAAGTTGTACGCACTATAAACAGTTAAACTTTAAAGTATGTTTCTTTATGGTCACTTTTGATGTATTGTACCTCGGGCAACCGAGATGGTAGCACTTTCATTTGCTAAGGTAGGCTTTGGTAAGACACTTTGGTAGATGGGGGAGTTACATATGGTATAGGAGTGTTTCTTATTTCTCATAAAGGCGATACACCGATTTCTGTCAAACTCGACTTCGAGGTGACTAATAATTGATGTGACTCGTATTTACGCACATTTACTCCTCTGACTAGCTTTGTTCCTACGCTTTATAGCATGCATTAGGGTCATTTCTTATCTTTAGCTTCCTATTATGCATATTCTATAAGGTTTTGTGCCCTTGGTAGAAGAGGAGTGCTAGCCTTGCTTAGACAGTGCAAAACGGAGCTAAATTGATCGCATCTAACAACCAAGCAACAAGGAGGAGACCAATAAAAAATTCCAAAGTCAATAAAACAAGTAAATGGGCAATGATGAAGGACCCCCATGATTCCTAAAGGATCCCTATGAGTTAAGCGGCAGCCAAATGAAAGAAGAAGCAAAACTGCCCTTTAGCACATGCGTCCCAAAGCCAGGACGGGTGTCCCAATACTAAGGACGGGCATCCCCAAGCTCAGCCCGAGCGCCCCCAAGGCAGGGCGGGCATCCCATAGAGTAGGATGAGCGTCCATCCGAAGGAGGTCGAGCGTTCCATGCCAGAACTTGTAAGGCGTTGGACTTCATTTAAGAGGCTTAATCGTCATTTAAGCCCTTAGTTAACCTAATACTTGTACTTAGTATAAATACTCCCTTGTAATATAAGATTAGTTAGTAGAAAATTAGTATATTAAACAAGTGATTTAGCTTAATACACTTTAATCCTTCCTTAATTATTGTTCAAGAATTCTTAGATCTAGTTGGGTAATTGAAGATTATTTGGGTTTTTATTGTTGAATTGACAACTCTTCATCATCAATCAAGTTTTCTTCTATTATTCTTTCCTTTCCATTTGCTCATCTTAAGAATCGTAAAATTTCTTTAATCTTACTTAAATCCTTGTTTATTGCTTTACTCTTCCATCATGTTTATACTTATTAAGATGATTGACACCATTGTTAACATGTTTTCCATGATAATGAGTGAGTAGTTCGCTAACTAGGGTTAGTGGGGGATTTGGGGAGTTAATCATGGGGTATATATATACTTAATAAGTTCATATGAATGCTTAGTTGTTGTAGTTTCAACTTATGCACATGTTATACTTGATGAAATGCTTGATTGACAACCTAGCATAATTCTCTTATCCTTTCAACAAGACTTGTAAGACATAAATTAATTCAAGGCTTGTTAGACCATTCATATAGTTTAATAGGGAGAACCAAGTCGATGTAAGTGTTGTAAAGTTGTGACCAACTCGGGTCCGAGACCTAAGTCTCCCAAGGGATTGTAAGATATAAACTAACTTATTTATGTGATCTCATCATGATTCCCCATGAACCCATGACACCCTAGTGTTTTAATCAATTGTTTACAAACTCTATTTGCTTACTTTGCTTTGATTTCATTTATTTACTCTTCCTTTTGTTAAGTAGTTTAAATTGCAAATCTCAACCTCAACCCAAATTGTGACACTAAGACATAGCTTTTTACAACCGATAAGTCAATACAATACCCGTCCCTTGGGATCCGACCTCTACTTACCACTCTACTAAGAGTAGTTTATTGAGCTTATAAATATTGTTTGAGAGCATAGACGACACCTCTCATCAAAATGACGCCGTTGTCGGGGACGGTGTTCAATTGAGTTGTTATCATTTGATGTTTTTAGTTGTGTCTTTCTTAACCTTCGGGAAGTCAATCTCCTCAAGGTAGTTTTAATTGTTTTCTAGTTGTTTTATTTTTGCATTTCTAGGAGATCATAAGGCGATCTTTTGCCAATTAACCCCGAAATCGAGAGAACTTTGACAAATAATAGAAAAACCATTAGAGGTACTACAACTGTGGGTATTGAAGAACTTTTGGACATTGGTATCATCCAAATGGATAGTGTTGTGTTTATCAACCCTTTTGCAAGACAAGGAGAGGAAAACCCAATTCCAAACCAACCACAAAATAAAACCTACAATGCCTAAATTCTCATCTTAGTCCGTACCGACCGAGGAGAATCTACCCAATGGTACTCCAACACCACCCCACTTGACCGGTAATTTCATTGCTAAATCCGCATTCATACAATTGGTCGAACGAAGTCAATTTGGAGGGATGCCTAGTGAGGATCCTCATCTACACATGGAGACTTTTTGTGACTATTGTGATGCAATTTCCTAAACAGGGGTTGATACCTGTCGTCTAGTACCAAAAAAAAATACCTAAATCAACTAATAGAAGCTAGTGGAAGTAGGGTCGATCTTCACAGGGAGGCTATTATATCTATCCACTAATCTAAGTCCGTCAGGTAACAATTAGGTGTTTTGAATTGATTTCTAAACTGAAAGGAGATTAAAGCAAGAGAAAAGAGCAGTAAGAATAAAGAGAAATAAACAGTGTAATCAAATAAAGAGAAGTATGTTAGGAAGTCGGTTTAACATGGCAATTAATCAACTCAATCATGAATAGTTCAGACGATCTAATGTGAGAAGGGTAAGGGAAAGGTCCTTTCGGTCCGCTATCCGCCCTAGAATACAACTAACTTAACTTTCATCCTCATTAGTGTAGTCTACTGTGCATAACAGGTCTGTTCATTCCAATCTTTCGATCTAGGTCTGAATTTAACCAATTTAACTAGTTTAGAAGCGTGCACTCAACTAAACGATTACAGTTATATTGTCATAAAACAGTTCTCATAAGTCAATCATCTAATCTATTTTAAACTTAATTTATTCACTACCATGGCTCCCCTAATCCTAACATAGAGAGAATTAGCTACTCATACTATTGGTGAAATTAAAAACAATGATATATGAATAAACAAGAGACATAATATGACGAAGATGCAATAACATAAACTAATAAGAACAATAACAATAAGACAGAAATTAAGAGAAAAGATTAAGAGAAGGCAAAGATGAATTAAATTAAGAGTAAGAGTAAAGAGAGATTACAAGCTTGAGATCCGCAATTAGGAACAAAGTAACGTGAAAGGAGAAGATAAATAGTTTCAACAGTAATTAAAAGCCTAAAAACAGAATGATTAAGAGTAATCGAGTGTGTTTAAAACTTAATTATGTCTTCCCTTATATAGGGAAAATATTTATTAAATAAACTAAAATACTAATTAAGATAATCACGGAATAGAAATCCCGTGTTAAGTAACAATCCTCTCGATCGAGGGATTTGAGACTCCTCGATCGAGAACTATCCCAGTAATTCCTCTCGATCGAACAAATATGGCCTTCGATCGAGTAAACTCCAAAAGCATCATTTCGATCGAGTACTATAGGGACTCGATCGAGCTTCTTTGACCACCAGAACCTCTCCATCGAATCAGAAAACCATTCGATCGAGGTGTTAGCCACTGAACCAGCATGACTTCTTCGTTTGCTTAGCTTCCAAATACTCCTTCACGCTTCCCGAGGCATAGCATATCTGCTCAAAACATTCCATCTCCATAAATGCATGCTAAAGGACTGGAAAAAGGTATGATCCACTACTTTCGGGTCTATTCCTGCAATTAGGACAAACCAAACCAAAGTAGCTTATTCGGGGCATTTTGCAATACAAAACTATGAGAATGACATGGGAATGCGTGCAATAAGAGCCCAAAAAGGACTATATAAATTGCACGTATCAAATCTCCCCAAACCGAACCTTTACTCGTCCTCGAGTAAACTAAATGCAAACTAATGGAACGGAAAAGAAAACTCTGAGCTAGCTATAACTTGTACACTTATACCGTTTAATGCAAACAAAACTAACACTTATAGCTGCAAAAGTCAAGTGCAAACGAGTTGTATGATGTTTATAAATAAGCTGAACTGTCGACCTTGCAAGACCTTTAAAAATGGACTCTCACGGGTCACTCTTCTCTCATAAAGCAAAGGGTAAGTATATAAATGTTAGAGAAGAAGAGAAATAGTCACTCACCTAAACTACGACCCACATAAACATGCTTGCAACTAAATTGATAGAAAATTCTAATCACCATACATACATTCCGACCAAACAATGCCTGTCACAGCTGAGGGCTTACAAAAGTTATGGGAAAGTGAGGTTGTGAGTAAGAGTAGGCAAAAAAAAATATGGGATTATAAGGCGATAGTCAAGCTAGCTACCTAACGATACCATATGAACCAACATCCAATTCTCAACCAATTAGAAAATTAATCTCAAGTACCCTTCAATTGGCACAAAAACTCATTAACCGAAACAATAACTCCTCAAAAGATATAAGTAAAGCATAGGAGTGAGACCGTCACAAACACAAACTTTTCTAATTTTTCACACGGTCTGTTTTTTTTCTTTTCTTTCTTCTGCTCACGTTTTTCTCTTTTTTTTTTCAATTTTTTTTAATTTCAACATCCTCCTTCCTTTTCTTTTCTACCAACTTCAAAACGATATAATACAAACCAAACTTAATCAACAAAATATGTACCGCAAAACACACTAAACTAGCTTGACGGGCAGGCTTAATTTGGGTGTAGTTAAGGGTGAAAAAGGCTAAGTTTGGCTAATGTGGAGCTAAATGGGTAAAATGAAAGAAAGGGGGAAAATTGTAAGCACCTCTCAACATGTGACACCGACCACAAACTCGAATGTATGCAAGCAAAAAGAAATTAAATTTCATAAAAGTGCAAATTAGTGAACATGTTATGCAAGGAGTATACTACTCTCAATTCCTACATGAACTGGTCATAAATGACACCAGTTATACGGCTCTAAAACTTAGAAATTTTAAGTAGGTTGCCAATTTTATCAGGTCAAGTCTATATGTTCAGCTGTATTTTTAATATTAACTTGTAGATTATGCACATGACAAAGCTAATAAGTTGACAGTTTGATACAAGGCTTAAGTGAAATGACAAATTATGGAGCAATATCATCACTGAAATCTACCGTTCCGACTCGACCTAAATGCAAAATTAAACGGGAAATATTTTTGAATTTTTTAAATTTTTGAATTTTTGTGATTTTTGATATTTTAAAAATAAAAACAATGCAAGCAGAAAATAAACGTGAAATGCAAAACAAATGCAGACTCAAAGGATGCAATACCCTCCCCAAACCAAAACGGACAGCGCCCTCGTTGTCCTCCAACATACACCAGCAGAATATACAGGGGAACGGGATAAAAACAACCAAGAAATGAATGAAATAAATAAATAAAAGGAGATGAAAAATAAATAAAAGCAGAAATACTTACAATAATAGACAAACTTCCCCAAACTAGCTAGAAAACTGGGGAAGTGAGAAGACCAGTAGCTACCCGTCAGCCTCCTCCTCGTCAACCACCATTTAGTGGGGGTCACGCTCCTGCTCCCTATGGACATGGGCCACAAGCCGGTCTGTGGGCGAGAGCCGCCTACCGGTCCGTAATCACGGGCCACTTGCACGCCAAGCCAAATTGTGGACATGCAGCGGTCTGAAAGCCACACGCTCGGTGGCGTAGAAATGCTTTCGACCGGAACGCTTTAGATCGGTCGGTTTCGTCTCGTCAAAGGTCTGGAAACGATGCAGAGATATTCGGAGTCGCCACCAAGCATTTGTGGGATGCTTGGAACCTGTTCGAATCCACTTTATACCTCGGTCAAACGAAGCACAAAGTAGTGTTTGACATAGGTACTAAAGATAAGGACTCGTCCCCCTTTTAGCATTCTTTGCCTAAAATGACTCTCGTGCGCCCTGGATAAGGCCATCCACTATCCAAAGGTTCTGAGTAAGGGGTGAGGGTACGTATTGGAAAGCCCTTTAATCGGACACCCAATCCCGCCCGCGTCAGCAGCCTCTACTGATTGATCGTGGTTGTTTAAGTGCAAGAGTTGATAAAACGGTTTAAATGCATGAATGCGCATCCAAATGTCTTAATCTAACATGTGAAGATTTCCTAAGTCGGTTTGTTAATCCAAATATAATGTAATTGATGTCGAGTTGGATTTAGATTGATTTTCATGTGAAAACGGAAATTAAACATCCATTTACCAAATTCGGGTTATGATGCTTAACATGATCCATTTATTTGAAAAAGGGTGTCAAATGAAAAAGTGTAAAAACGTAAACTTGTCAATCTGATCCGTCATGTACTCGGATTAACCGTAATATTGATCGTCATAGACAAGTGGTAAAATGAGGCAGAACAGTGTCAGGCAACCCCAATAGGGCGCGAGCCTATTGGCGAGGGAATGGGCTCTGCCCAGGTTTTAAAAGGTGGAAATAGGCAGGCTCTTGGGGCGCGAGCCATGGGGCGAGCCAAGAGGTGCTTCCTGGTTGTTAAAAAGGTTGTTTAAAACCGTATTTGGGATTAAATGATTTGCATGTATGATTTGCATGACTCGGAATAATTACTATTATGTTAGTAATATTCGTTGTCGGATTTGCAAGTTTGAAAAGCATAGTTTAAAATAAAAACGTAAAATATGTGTGCTTAACCATTTTATCACCGTACTCGAGTTAAATCGACATGGTATTTATTTTTAGCAAGGGTGACATATAATATGGTCAAGACAAAGATGAAAATAAAATGAAATAAAAGTGAAAGGAAAATGTTTGATTTGAACTAATTATGTTAAGTTCATTTATTTGTAATTTGTCAAGTTTGTCATCGTACTCAGATTAAACCGACATGGTATAAATAACCAAGGATGATTATGAATTATGACTAATATGTTTAAAAATATAAACAAATGAGAAAAATGCTAAGTAAAATAAAAAGTTGTTAAAGTACCCTTTAATTTGTAATTAACCAATAATATCATCGAGTCACGGAATAAACCGTCATGGTATAAAGAACCAAGGATGATTTTTGTAATGGTAAAAATATGTTTATCATAAAAATGAATTAAAATGGTAAATAAAAGAAAAGGATTTCCTTTAAAATGTAATTAACCAATTAATATCACCGAGTCACGTATTTAACCGTCATGGTATATGGAACCAAGGGTGATTATGATTTATGGTTAAAAAGTTTGTCATAAAAATGAATTAAAGTGGTAAAAACCGTGAACGTGGTACAAACTCAGTATCGACACGACACGGGGGTGACTCTGACAGACTTTGCATATGTGTGTGCAACTCCTTAGCCAAGAAAGGGTGACAACGCATATCAAATCCCTGAGGTAGAAGGTCCGCTCGGCTGGAGAACACGAATTTATTATCTTCTCCAGACATCTTTGCCCCTGTTTGCTCGTTTGAGATCCCTTCTCGAGGTATGATGATTTCGAGAGCGGAACCAAGACCTTGTCATCGTCCGAACCGAGCACTAGACTATGGGCAGTTTATTTTGGACTGTAGTTGAGATTCAAAAGATGTTTGAGGATAAAGGACGGGTGGCGTCATGAAAGAGAAGCCCCCAGAGTGAGAAGGTGGGAATTTGATAAAACAAGGAATGGGCGACGTCTTAAGGAAAAAGCCCCAAATAAAGAGGTATAAGATTAATTTTTGCAGCTGGGTGGGCTGTTTTTGAGGATTGATGTTGATGGTTGAGTTGTAAAGAGTATGCGGTTGTGTCCTTGTTCGGGGACTGCCTACGTATTCGGGTGTTTGCAAAATCAAACCAGATCGTAGTTCTGCGTGTGTGTGCAATGGATTGCAAATTGAAGGTGTGAAAATTGAATGTGTGAAAATTTAATTTGTGTGGGGATGTGGTTGTGTCCTTGTAATAGGACTGCCTACGTATTCACGTGGTGTGAAATCAAACCAGATCGTAGTTCTGAGTGTGTTTTGATAATTGATTTTGAGGTGGATGGTTATGTCCTTGAAGAACTGCCTACGTATTCACGTGATGTGAAATCAAACCAGATCATAGTTCTTAATGTGTGTGTCTAAGCTAGCTGTTAGGACCTTAAAGTGTGTCGGTCACGACGATAAATGCCGTTTGGTGACTCGAAAACTGATTTGAGACAATTCCTCCTTGATAAAGGATCGAAGAGGTCTGATTTGTGAAAATGTTCCTTATCATGTGAGCACACTAAAAAGTGGATCCTAAGGGTAGATTGGGTGTGTCCCGTTCTTGGTAGTAAAGCATTCGAGGACTTCGTATATGGTTCAGGGTGAAAATGGCTTCGACATTATGGAATGTGGAGCCTGGTAATGATAGGTTTGTTTGACAGATAAAAATCTGGAGCTGAGGGTCATGGCGGCAAATTTCGTTTGGTGACTCGAAGGTTGATTGGAGAGAAATCCCTCTTGATCATGAATCGAAGAGGCATATTTTGTGAAAATGTTTCTTGTTACGTGAGCACACTAAAAAGTGGACTCTAAGAATGAAAATGGCTTCGACATTATGGAATGTGGAGCCTGGTAATAATAGGTTTGTTTGTAGATAAAAGTCTGGAGCTTGTATTTGTGGTGTTTGGGCCGATGGGTTACGACTTGTAATGTGGTAAGGAATAGGGTCTCAAGCTTGATGTAGCTCGAGCACACAATGGTTGGTAAATAGTGTGGGATTAGAATCCCATCACTACAACAAATTGTCACTTGCGCCACGAATTATGCCACGGGAATTTATAATTCGTGGCTAATGCTTGCTTAGCCACGGGAAAAACTTATTCATTATTTTGGAAAAAAATTTATGCCACGGGATAATTTTTCCCGTGGCAAAAAGTCACTTTCGCCACGAATTAGGCTACACCCGTGGCAAATAATTATTTTAGCCACGGGCTATGTCACACCCGTGGCGAAAGTTTATTTAGTCACGAATTGTTCCGTGGCAAATATTTTGTTAGCCACGAACTTACAAACACCCGTGGCGAGTATCTTTTCTGACTTAAATCTGAATGAAATTTAATCAAATATAATAATATGAAAATACATTTAAATATAAATTTTGAGAACCACTTTGATTAATTTAATTAATATTTTTATTGTTTTATGTACTTTAATAAGAAATTTTAAAATTTTATAAATTTATATGCAAGCAAAGAATTTTATCGCCTAAATTTTTTGATTTTTTACAAATCACATTTATGTTTGGTAGGTTTTTTAAAACAATAATAATTTAAAAAAATTGTTTTAATATATAATTTTGTTTATTAAAGTCGTGAATTTCTTTTAATTTCTTTTTTTTTTTTAAATTAAACTTTATAATCTTGAATAACAATCTTAAATGATTGTATCACATTTAAAGATATAACATATCAAATTGAATAAAAACCTTATTTCCATCTATGTTCGAGAAATCTAAAATGAATATATTGTTAAACTATTTCATTCAAAATTTGATTTCCAACTTATTTGTAGGATATTTTTAGAAAATTTTGAATTTGATATAAAATTTACGGAAATTTCCCGTGGTACCCTTGAACTTTGCCAGATTAGACATGACACCCCTTATTTTATGTTTCTACATATGGTGTCCTTGTGTTTACCTTTTTCATTACTAGAATACCCTTTAGCGAAAATTCGTCATAACGCCGTTACTCTTATAAGTAATTTGATGAATAATTAAGTATGTAATGTTGTTATTGTTATATTATTTAGGTACTAAATGTTATTTTATTAGACAAAATAAGGAATTAGGTATTTGATGATGAATTGATAGTGCATTAGATAACAAAAAAAGGCGTCACAAGGCATATGGTATCGACGTTATGACGGAAGTTTGTCAACGAGTATTATGGGACTGAAAAAGCTAAATATAGGGGTACTATATGTAAAAACTTAAAAAAAGGGCATCATATTTAATCTGTCAAAATTCGAGGGTACCATGAACAATTAACGTAAAATTTAACATTTGAGAAAAAAAAAATTCCAAATTTTTTCATTGAAAATAAGCGCATTACAGAGAGAAATATAGAAATTATAATAATTTACAGTCACATTTCCAAATAATGTGAAATTTTGAGAAAAGAAACGGTAAACGATAAAAAAGAGAAATCGGTTTAGGAAAATAAGCGATTCTTTTGTACAATAGTCTTTTTCGTGTTTTTTGGGTAAAAAAAGTGACTACTTTTTGGTTAATACTGATCACTTTGGGGAAAAAAGACCTTTAGTTATAAAAAGCGGTCATTACTTTACCAAAAAATGGTCACATCAGGTACGACGGTTATACAATATAATTTGCATAGAAAAATATATGAAAAAATGAGTACATGAGAAATGAAAATAAGAAGGTCGATAAACAAAAGAAATAAAAAAAATGTTAGGAAAACACAATTACGTTTACTTTTTGGAGAAAATGGTTTGCTGACTTCGGCAAAAAAATGACGTCAAAATCATTAGTCAGTAGGTTACTATCGAAAATTTAATTCTTTCGGCCAAAATAATGTTTTTCCCGCAAAATTTTGTAAATCATGTAACATTTATGTAATTAAATAGTACTAAAGGTAAGATTTGAAAAAAAAAAAAAAACTGAAAAGGATTCAAAGTGCTAATTATATCAACAAAGTTAACATTTAATTTCGGTGGCACATCAAAAGAACTCCACAGTTAAGCGTGCTCAGGTGAGATTAGTGTTGGGATGGGTGACCTCCTGGGAAGCCTCTCCGATGCTCACAAATGCATGACCGGCGAAACCAAATAACGTTCAAATGAATCAAGTTAACTAGCGAAACAATTAGCTTGCTTGTCATGGTTCCGTATATGAATAAATACCAATTGTGAAAAATAAATAAATTATTTTACGATTTATTTATTTAATTTTCATATATATTGTTTGCCACGGGAATTATTGTTTCGCCACGGGAAATTTCTTTGGCCACGGGAGTTATTAGCCACGAGAGAATCCGTGGCCAAAAATTCAATAATAGCCACGTTCTTGTTTTTCCCGTGGCTATGTCTTTGCCACGGCCACTTGCGCCACGGAAGGTATTCCCGTGGCAAAATGATATAGCCACGGAAATTTAGCACTTGCTCCACGAATTTAGCCGTGGCCCAAGTGCTAATTTGTAGTAGTGCATGTCTGGACCTTAAAGGTTAAGGTGTGATATAACGAGCTTGAGGAGAATCCTCAGAACCCTAGATAGGTCTCTCTGTGATAGTCTCTAGAAATACTTAAGGGTGAAGCAGTGTTGGTTATGATCTTGAGGGGAATCCCCAAGGATACCTGTAGATACCTCATTTCTGCACCTCCCGCAAACCACCCGGTGATGATTGGGCCGCATGTTTGGTTCGCGGAACGATTTGTGACAATTCGTAAGATTATCGTCAAGTGATTGCTCAAATATTAAATGTCTACCTCTTAAATGTCATCTACGTCCCGATACGGTCGTTTTGGCAGTAATTAGAGTACATTCGGAGTCCGGGTCAAAAACCGTCTCCATTTCCTGATAACTGTTAAATCCCGAGTCAGAATATTCTGGAATGTTCCGGATATTTCTATTCCATATTTTACAAATTTTATCTTTTGGCAAATAATATCCCGTAATATTCATATAAGATATTAAGGATATTCGAATTATTTCCGTCCTACTATAACTCAAACGCGGAAATCTTTCTTGAGCGGAGAGGAAACCTCACGGGAATGGACGCACAAGCGCCGCGCCTCTTCCAAGAGACGCAGTGGGCGCTGCGCCTCTTCCCACCCCTTTTTCGCATGTTTTACGTATCTTTTTCATATCTTTCCGAGATTCACTTCCAAAGAGTCTCCGAAACCCTAATTCCTTCACGTGATTAGTATAAATAGGAGCCTTCGCTCCTCATATTTCTCACGCGAGTGTCCGCCCTTCTCTTCTCCCTTTGCATTCTAGACTTTGTTCTTACTTACTGGCGCCTACGTGCTTGAACTTTCGACCACGTAAGCTCGGATCTTTCCGGGTACCAGCCTCTCCGTTGCATGACCGACCAATTTGACCAACTACACTCAATCAATTTAATTAATCAATCGTTTTTCTCTTACGAGGGCACTTTCTTTGCATTCGCGTCGAGCATCACTAATCGATATCTTAGTCCTTCTCGTTTCGTCAACATGTAAGTCTGAGGGTGTATAATCCTTATTTATTTATTGTATTTACTTTTCGTATCATCAATTGTAAGGATTACGTCGAAAATACCGTTAAAACCGATTTCTAAAACCCTTTGTTAAAACCCGTTTTTGCGGATTTCCAGTAAGTAACCGTCGAGAAAGGACGCAGCAACTGCTGCGCCTCTTCGAAGGAGCGCAGTTCCTGCTGCGCCTCTTCGTGAGGCTGCCGCAGTTCCTGCTTCCTTTCTTCTTCGTTTGTCCTCTGTAATTCGTATTCAATTCTTTCTTTTGCTTATTCGTCTGTTAATTCTTCGTTGTAGCATATAATTCACATGTATATTTATCACCATCATTAGCATGTTTTAATTCCTCATAAATCCAACTTAAATCCTAAATAATCCAATATTTACGGGTTTTCGTCATAAAATTCAAACCCGGATTTTAGAAATTCAATTTGTTCATATTAAGTTTCTGGAGTTCATCTTTGATATAGTTTAATCTGTTTATTCGCATGTTCGTCACATATTCGTTGTATATCCGTTGTATTTAGCCTAATTGACTTATTTCAATAGAGGACTCATTAATATTTTCATCATTATTTCATGTAAATAATTCGTTTCCGATTCATCCCATCCATGTTTATCGCTTTTATGACCATCATTCACATGTAATTAACCTATTAATCACTTCCATCCGAGTAAATATTTTAATCCATCATTAAATTCATCAATTCAAATTAACGATTTGCGATTAAGCTTCACGGCCGAACTCACCCTTGGAACAGACGCAAAGAATCGCCGCGCCTCTTATAGAGGGCGCAGTCCTGCTGCGCCTGTTCCAGGATGATTTCTGTCCCTGAACTCCGTTTCTGCCTTGACCTAGTTTGTTTAGTTTACGTATTAATTGACTATTATTCGTATTATCACTTTCTGTTTCGTTCGTTAATTTATTTGTTTCATTCTTTTATATCTTTTTCTCAAATGATCCGTTTTAAAGGTATTTTCGACATAAATCGCCTAATCCATTGTAATTAATGTAATCATCATTCTTGTAATTTATATTTATCATTGTATTTCTTTCATCATTTGTATGTTCTCACATGTAAATCAACATTAACTCCTACTTCGACCCAATTGTATGCTAATTACGTGTCAACCGAATTAGTCTAATTCTCACATGCTAGGATTAAAACTTGGATGTTGCATTGCATGCATTATAGCCGACGATATATCGAGTATAGACAACTTCCCTAATCATTAGTAGAGGCCGCTATCGAGGCGGGCGGGATTAGGTGTTCGATCAAAAGAGCTTCCTAATACGTACCCTCACCCCTTACTCCAGATCTCCGTGAGCACCCGTGTTCATTGGCATCCACGAGAGTCATTCTAGACATAGAATGCTAAGGGTAACGATTGCTTAGTGTTCATGTCTCTACTTTGTGTCTTGACATGACACGGGGTATTCGAACGGTTCCAATTTCCCATAAAAATTGGTGGCGACTCCATACAAAATGCAAACGCTTGTTTCGTTTCTCACCAAGCGCCCCCGTGGGCGGCCCGCTGTCCACAATACCGGATATGTCTCCCTGTAACAGTCTCTAGAAGGACTTAGGGGTGAAGCTGTGTTGGTTATGATCTTGAGGGGAATCTCCAAGATCCTAGATAGGTCTCCCTGTAACAGTCTCAAGAAGGACTCAGGGGTGAAGCTGTGTTGGGTTATGATCTTAAGGGAAATCCTCATGATCCTAAATAGGTCTCCCTATAACAGTCTTTAGAAGGACTCAGAGGTGAACCTGTGGTCGGTTTGTTGTTAGTTGACAAGTCTTGAGCTATCATTTTAGCTCCTTGACATCAGGTTTTGGTGTTTTTCTGTTTCGGGCTTTGGACATTGGTCCTGGACTTGGCGTTTTGGACTTACTGGTTCGGGATTTTGTGTGTTGGACTCATTTGTCCTAGGTTTTGTGTTTGAAAAGTGACGGTTTTTTTAATTCCGTCGTTTGAGTTTATGTGAAGATAACGAATTTGAATTTCGCTATTTCATTTTTTGTTTGAAAAGGACGGTTTTTAGTTCCGTCGCTTGAAATTTGTGAAAATAGCGAATTTGAATTTCGTTATTTCGTTTTTTGTTTTGGGTTAGACTAACATTTTTGTTAGACGTTTGTTTGTGTTTTTTGGATTTCGGCCTTTCTAGAAGGGTTTCAATCTGGTTTTGTTTTGATTTTGGCTTCGGCCTTGGCTTCGAACTTGGGTGAGTAGCTTTGGTTTGGCTATAGGTTTTGTTTTTGCTTCGGCTGGATGGCTTTTGCATCGGTTGAATGGCTTTTTGTCTTTGATTTTTGCTTTGGCTTTTGCTTTGGCTTTGGTTCTCGCTTTGTGTTTGGAGATTGGGCGAATGACTTTTGGCCTTTTGGTTTTGGTTTTTGATGCTGGCCTTTCGCTTTTTTTTTTGGCTTAGATCTATTAGTCTTCTGCCGTCCTTTGTTCGAGGAAGGTAAAGGTGCAGATGGGGATGTACCCGGTGGTAAGAGGTTGATACTTGGTGATGGGATATTTTTGTGCCAAATGGGCTTGCCTTCCGTCATTGATCATGAACAAGGAGATGTTCTGGTTTGTTATCTAGGTTCGTCGTAGGATCCCTTTGATAGAAGCTCATTCTAAATTGGGTGCTATTGAAAGGTTTATATTACCAGACATGGAATAGGTAAAGAAAATGGACACGGAGTTTCGAGTCCTATGCTTGCTCATTACGGAACGTTACTTGAGCGTACTCACGTTGAATTTGAACACGTTTATTTTAAATCAATTCTCAAATCAATTCTCGTTGTCAACGGGAAATGGTAAAAGGGAGAATAAATGATGGTTGGAAATTGTGCTTTTATTTAGATAAATAAGAGGTTAGCACAGACTCGATGAATACGTGTGACTCATGGGGACAACCCCCAGTTCGTCACTTAGGAATAAAAGGACATACGCTAGGATAGATATGAGAAAGCCTAAGACTCGGATTCGGACTAGGACTCGATCGCAGACTCGGACTCCTAATCATCACTTTCCTCTTCGAAGATCTCCTTAGCAGCGTCCAGCGGCTTGAATGTCTGGTCTTGAGCATTTACCCACTTGAGCATTTCACTCTCATTGTTTGGAATGCCAGAAGGATAAGATCCTAGAAGGTTGTCTTGTTTTTGGGGAGTAAGACGCCCATGGGGAGCATTCTTTTCCATTAAACGATTTAGGGTTGATAAAGACAACTTGCCACAATCGAGCAAGTTTTGGATGATATGTTTGAGCTTCCAGCACATCTCTATGTCATGCCCATTACCCCTATGGAATAGGCAACATTGGGAACCGTCCCAAAAGCGGCCTCTTTTCTTGGGTGCAAGATCTGGAGTGGAGCCAATCAGTTGGATTAGTCTTTCAGAGACAAGCACTCTAAAAGCAATGGCATAAGGCATGCCCAAGTCTGGAAAGGGCCTTTGCGGATGTGTGGCTCTTTCTGGCGAAGGCTCCATAAATTTTACTGCAGTAATGCGGAAGGTTTGCTTTTAGGGAGGGGTCGCAGATGTAGAACCTCCTTTAATGATTTCATCGATGCGAGAAATTTCTGATGATAGGTCCTCGACGCTTTTGATGTTACAAACCTTCAAACGGGATGCATAATTTGGCTGAAGGCAGTTAATGACATGTTTAAATAAAGCCCCATCTCCTGAGTGATAGGATGGTGTTGAGTCTAATTTTCTCCTTTTTAGCAAATGATAGAATACTCATCTTCTCGATCACCCAAATCGATGAACTTCCTATAAGGCCGCCTAGTTTCTTTGTCTGGAGTGGTTAGGAGTAAGGAGGAAAACCTGCCATCCTCAATTCCATCTTGTATTGCGTTCTTGAGCTCGTAGCACGCTTAAGTGTTTTACCCCTTGCCTTTGTGATATCGACAGTATGCGTGGCCATTCCGAAATTGGGTTGTGTTTTCCGGTTCTGGATCCGGAGTGGGACCAATAGGTTGTAGCTTCCCTTCAGTTATAAGCTTTCGAAGAGCTACGGCATAAGTTTTGCCGAGATTAGTGAATATCCTTTGAGGACGTTCCACTTTGTTGTTTGACTTGAGACATCCGAGAGGATTGTCTTGAATGAGAGGTGCAATTTTGATTTTGCCAGCTTCAATCATATCTTGAATTGCATGCTTGAGTTTGAAGCAAGCTTCGGTGTCATAGCCCTTGCCTTGATGGTATTGGCAATAGGCATTTTCATTCCAGAAACGCGTTCTTTTGTGTCCAGGTTTGTCCGGAGTCGGACCAATGGGTTGCAGCATTCCTTCTGAAGCAAGTATCCTCAGAGCAGTGTCATATGTTATTCCCAGATCTGTGAATTCCCTTTGATGTTTTCCTAGGGTTCCAACATTGGTGTTTTTTGGGATGTTTTTGTGAGCTTTGTTCTTATTTACCCCGGGCGGAAACAAGATTTGGTCCTTGCCGATGGAAAGTTTTGGGGATGTTGCTTGATATTTTGAAGTGTATTTTGGTGAGGCAATTTCATATTCTTTGTTGGTGGGTTCTTGGGTGTGGGAACCATAGACGGTTCCTCATTTTCAACATTTGTTTGTTGGGGAATTGGGTGTTGGTCTTCTCCTTGGTGGTCAGGTTCATTTTCGGCATTACCATTCCTTTTCCCCAAATTAGTTACCTGAGTGTTCAAATCATCGATACCCACTCGCAGCTTTGAGAATATGTTGTTGATGGAGACAGAGATCATGGGTATACCACTTTGTAGTCCATCTTCATTAATTGACGAATTTTCTCATCGTCGGGAGGGGTGAGATGAGAGCAATACAAGGAAAGTTCCTGGCTGTGTCCAATAGGGTTTTCTGGAGGGTTGTTTTTGTTGTTGGCAAGTAGTTGGCTTTCAAGGAGCTTAACCCTTTGCTCAATATCAGAAGAGAGAAAATTTCCGGCTATAATTTTGTCCTCAACTTGGGAGAGACGACTGCTCAAGTTTTCCATGGTAGCTAGGAGTCGAAGGACCAAGTTGCTGATTTCGGCAGAAGTCATGGCACGTGCAGATTGATCAGCTTCTTGAGTTCCTGGTTGGCGATTGATGGCACCCAAGGGATTCCTATTTGACGTAACAATAGGCGATATAGCTTGTTTTGGCAAGGGAATGCGCGGACAAAGGCAAGTACGACACATATGTACAAAAGGAAGTTTTGTCGTGAAGACGTGACGGTGTGACTAGGTTATGAGTTCATTAACGATCGTGAATAACCTCTTGTGTTTGAACTGTTGGTGCATGACTTTGAATTTAGACTCGAGTGTCGACTTTGGCATAGTGATGCCTAGACAGACGACTTCTGACGAGATTTGGAGGTTTGTTGCTGGCGTGATGCCGTTGGACAAGACATGTACACAAACTTGACCCGACAGGGTTTGACTCTGCTAACGCCATTGGAGATGTCTCGACAATTAGGCGACACGACCTAGACCAGAAGGTAGGTACTAACTTCTGCAGAGACTCGACGTTATCTAGACGACTGGACTTGAAATCGACTAGACTCTAATCGACTCGAGGCTGAATCGGAAAAGTGGACTGAAATTTTCGAAAATAGAAATTTTCAAAAAGATTCATTTGTCGTTTTATGGACGGCTTCCAAAGAGTAGGGATCTTTAAAAGGTCGGCCAGTTGAAAGGGTTGACTTAGGTTTTTTTTCAAAAGACGGTTTAAGTTGAGATTGTGGCGGCTCTAAAAACAATGCATTGTTTCCGAAGACTGTTTTTGAAATTCAGAACCACGGATTTGAAAATCGAGAATTGAAGAATTTGGAATCGTCATCACAATGGCCATGAAAATGGTTAAATTTGTCTTTTATTTGATTTGAAATTTGGTTGAAAATTTGAAAACGATTAAATTTATTTTCAAAGATTTGATTTTGAATCTGAAATTTGAAAATGGTTAAATTTGTTTTCAAAGATTTGAAATTGGATTTGAAATTTGAAAACGGTTAAATTTGTTTCTAAGTGATTTGAAATTGGGTTTGAAATTTAAAAACGGTTAAATTTGTTTCCAAGTGATTTGAAATTGGATTTAAAATTTGAAGATGGTTAAATTTGTTTTCAAAGATTTGATTTTGAATTGAAATTTGAAAACGGTTAAATTTGTTTCCATGTGATTTGAAATTAGATTTGAAATTTAAAAACGGTTAAATTTGTTTTCAATGATTTGATTTTGAATCGAAATTTGAAAACGGTTAAATTTGTTTTCAAATGGTTTGATTTTGAATTGAATTTTGAAAAGGGTTAAATTCGTTTTCAAAGATTTGATTTTGAATTGAAATTTGAAAACGTTTAAATTTGTTTTTAAATGGTTTGATTTTGAATTGAAATTTGAAAACGGTTAAATTCGTTTTCAAATGATTTGAAATTGGATTGAAATTTGGAAACAGTTTAAATTGTTTTCAATGATTTGAAAATTTGAAATTATGAGGATTGAATTCGTCATTACGACGGGTTAGAAAACCATTTTATCCTGTGAAAGACGATATGCAAATCGAAAAGTGCAAGAATTGAAATCGTCATTAGGACGGCTTAGAAAAGCCAAATTTGATTTCGAAAACGAGATTTGATATTTGGAAAGTTGCATGGGTTGAAATCGTTATTACGACGATTTGAAAAACGTTTTTGTTTGAAAACTAATTTTGAATTCTGAAAATTCGAGGGTAGAATTCGTCATTACGACGGCGTAAAAGGGCGCTTTGAGAATGCAACGTCCGGTGACAGACCGAGGTTTGAAATGGCCATTACGCAGACGTAAAAGCATATTTTGAAATGGTTTGTGAAAACCGAGTTTGAAATCGTCATTACAACGACATGAAAAGGTGCATTTGAAATGGTTATAAAAACCAGGTTTTGAAATGGCCATTATAACGGCAAAAAAAGGTGTATTTGAAATGGTTATGAAAACCGAGTTTGAAAAAATTATGATTACGACGGCCTAGAAAGGCGTGCAATAGTCGGCGAAAGACCGAGGTTTGAAACAGCCATTATAACGGCGTAAAAAGGTGTTTTTGAAATGACACGGAAGGACTTATGATCACATAACATATAAGTACTCGCAGTTTCATTATATTATGCATAATCCTGACACGGGTTTTGGCTTAAAAGGGTGGGTTACACACCAAGCAATCAAACCCCGATTTTCGAGAGGGATACCAATCCAAACAAAATGTTTAAGGAGGGTGCCCTAGCCTCTTGCTCGAAGGTGATGAAAGCTCTTTGACGAAACAGAAATGTGTAACGTCAATGGCATGCTTGACTCAATCGGGATTCGAAATGCGGGGATGAGAAAACTCACGCCGACGGGACGAGCCAATTGGTCGATAAAGGTTAGGTTGTGGAACCGAACAAGGAACCTGACTTATGATCGTAATATCAATTAATGCACTTTAACCACGACCTCGTTCGAGTTTCACCTCTAAGTATCACGAAGACACAATTGTCCTAGTTCTCCCCAGCGGAGTCGCCAATCTGTGGACATAGGCCACAAGCCGGTCTGCCGGCGAGAGCCGCCTACCGGTCCGTAGTCACGGGCCACCTGCACGCCGAGCCAAATTGTGGACATGCAGCGGTCTGAAAGCCACGCTCGGTGGCGTAGAAATGCTTTCGACTGGATCGCTTTAGATCGGTCGGTTTCGTCTCAGCAAAGGTCTCGAAACGATGTAGAGCTGTTCAGAGTCGACACCAAGATGACTCTCGTGCGCCCTGGATAAGGCCCCCTTTTAACATTCTATGCCTAAAATGACTCTCGTGCACCCTGGATAAGGCCATCCACTATCCAAAGGTTCTGAGTAAGGGGTGAGGGTACGTATTGGGAATCCCTTTAATGGGACACCCAATCCCGCCTGCGTTAGCGGCCTCTACTGATCGATCGTGGTTGTTTAAGTGCAAGAGTTGATAAAACAGTTTAAATGCATGAATGCGCATCCAAATGTCTTAACCTAACATGTGAAGATTTCCTAAGTCAGTTTGTTAATCCGAATATCAAGTAATTGATGTCGAGTTGGATTTAGATTGATTTGCATGTGAAAATGGAAATTAAACATCCATTTACCAAATTCGGGTTATGATGCTTAACACGATCCATTTATTTGAAAAAGGGTGTCAGATGACAAAGTGTAACAACGTAAACTTGTCAATCTGATCCGTCATGTTTTTAGATTAACCGTAATCGAGATCGTCCTAGACAAGTGCTAAAATGAGGCGGAACAGTGCCGGGCAATCCCATTAGGGCGCGAGCTTATTGGCGAGGGAAGTGGCTCTGCCCAGGTTTTGAAAGTTGGAAATAGGCAGACTCTTAGGGCGCGAGCCATGGGGCGAGCCAAGAGGCGCTTCCTGGTTGTCAAAAAGGTTGTTTAAAACCGTATTTGTGTTTCAATGATTTGCAAGTATGATTTGCATGACTCGAAATAATTACTATTATGTTAGTAATATTCGTTGTCGGATTTACAAGTTTGAAAAGCATAGTTTACAAATAAAAACGTAAAATATGTGTGCTTAACCATTTTATCACCGTACTCGAGTTAAATCGACGTGGTATTTATTTTTATCAAGGGTGGCATACAATATGGTCAAGACAAAGATGAAAATAAAATGAAATAAAAAAGAAAGGAAAATGTTTGATTTGAACTAATTATCTTAAGTTCATTTATTTGTAATTAGTGAAATTTGTCATCGTATTCGGATTAAACCGACATGGTATAAAGAACCAAGGATGCTTATGAATTATGACTAATATGTTTACAAATGTGATGGGGCATATTCTGCACCCGCTGACCAGTCAACACATTGAGCAAGGTCAAAGATATCCACAGCAAGTCAACAGGATTAGACAGCCTAACCGACGCTACGGGTCGGCCTGTCAGATGGGTCCCGGCCGGGGCAACCAGCCAGCCGGGGCACACATCCGCGAACTCATATCCAAGACCCCTCGGCGGTGAGTCAACAGGGCCCGCCGACCTGCCATGGGTCCCTCGACCGAGGGGTAGATCAGTCTTTCCACCTGCTAGCCACTTGGCCACTTGGCCAATACGGGACAAAAGGTGAAAGTCTATAAATACTCCTCTACTCTCATTGAGTAAAGGATCCACAACTTAACCTAAGAATCACTATTCATCTGGTAATATCTTCCTTATCTCTCTACAATATACACTTCACCAAGTAACAACAACTTATCTTTCTAAGTTTACTGACTTGAGCGTCGGAGTGAGTTCGCTCGGCCCAAAGCCGAGCCCTCAGTTTGCTCATCGTTTCAGGAGACCGCAAGGAGGAGTCAACCAAAGACGTCATTCTACAAGCACGGGTGGTAACGTATAACTGCTCTGGAATTACACCCGGAACAATTGGCGCCGTCTGTGGGGAAGATACTAGAAGCTAGTCACATTCATTCCCAAACAAAAAAAAAACCAAAACAAAAACCCACCCAAAAAGCTAAGAGGATGTCAAAACAACAAGAGGTATTTGTAACTGACGAAACCGAGTTCTGCCAAGATAATACCGTCCACAGTTCTGGAGTTGCGCAGCCCTCCACCGGTCGGGTAATTCAACCGGAGTACGGGATGCCAATAATACCGGATACGCCGCTGCCTGCCAACCAGGTCACCATCATGGGACATGTGGTCGACGCAGCGAAACTAAAGCTACTCCTGGACATAATTGGTAGTACGCCGGCTCACACTGTCACACCAACAAGAGCGGCGGAACCCGTCCAGGAGACCAGGGCCCAGAATGTGACTCCAAGAGACTTGAATGGAGCACTGGAAGAAGCTGGACCTGTCAAGACGCCGGGGGAGCCCAGAGCGCTAGTGGTAGACTTTAGTCCTTCCCGCACTCGCGAGAGGACGGCGTCGCCGCAGCGCCGACGAGGCACCCCCCAGAGGAGTGAAAGAAGTCCGACTCGCCAGAGTCGGAGAAGAAGCCCGACTCACCAGAGTCGAAGAAGAAGCCCGACTCACCAGAGTCGGAGAAGAAGCCCTTCCCGCCACGGGGAGAGGAGCCGGACTAGGAATGCGAGGAGCCGATCGCCGCGTGTCGTTCGACACGTGGTCAGACAGCCCCTCAATGCCTACGTCCTTGAAACCGCCGTGCCAACCAAGCTAAAGTTGCCGACGTTCACATACAAGGGGGATAGCGACCCCACCGATCATGCCGAGGCCTTTGAGTCGTACATGTCGGTGTGGGAGCAACCCGACGAAGTCTGGTGCCGAGTCTTCCCAACAACCTTGCATGGGATGGCTCAGAGTTGGTACAAGGGGTTGCCCGATGGCTCGGTATACTGTTACGCCGACCTAAGGGACGCCTTCTTAGCTCAGTACTCTTGCAATAAAAGGAGGGCCGTGGAGACATCGGACCTCCTGACTATCAAGCAGGAGGGAGGCGAGTCTCTCCGAAGCTATGTAAAGAGATTCGACGCCAAGGTTCAGCAGATTCGTGAGCCGAACAATGAATGGGCACCTTCGCGGCGATGAAAGGCCTCCCAAGGGGAGACTTAAAAACGAGCTCATCAAGTGCGGCGGCTTGGGCTTAGGCGCCGCTAGGAAGATGGCCGACCAGGCCATCAAGGTGGAAGACTATCACAAGACCTGGGTAGGCCACGGCGAGGTGGGCACTCAGAGAAGAAGAGCCACCGGGAGGACAACCCGGATGAAAGACGCCGTGACAATAATAGGTCACGGTCTGATAGATCTGCCAGGAAGCAGAGCTCGGCGGGCGCCGGGGGAAGTTCGGGAACGTACCACCAAAGGCGGTACAGTGATCACACCCCCCTGGTTGTATCCGCCGCCGAGGTCTTCGCCGTGATCAAGGACGAGGGCCAGAAATGGGAAAGGCCCCCCAAGCCGAAGGGAGACGGTGACACGAGCCGATCTTGTGAGTACCACGGCCACACCGGTCACCTTATCGACAAGCGCGGCATCGAAGAATGCCATTGAAGAGCTAATCCGGAAGGGGGGCCTCGGCAAGTATGTTGCCAAAGGCCAAAAGACTGAGGCCGGCGGTTCAAATAAGAAATCCGTCTTTGAACGGATAGGAGTGATCCATGTTGTCATCGGGGGCAACGAGAATGGTGGGTCCGCTCATGGGCACAAACGGCACCTGAACGAGCTGTATCAGGCCATCAACTTTGTGCCCAAAACAGCGGTTCCCGCTTCCAACATCCCCGACATGACTATTGGAAAGAAGGACTACGAGGGAGTCATCGCCCCTCACAGCGACCCACTTGTAGTCCACTTGGACATATCCAACCACCTGGTCAAGAGGTGCCTGATTGACACGGGTGCTACACGAACATCATGTTCAGGGAGTGCTTTCTCAACCTCGGTCTGAAGGTTGTAGACTTGAGCCCCTGCACCAATCCGTTGTACAGTTTCTCCGGGGCCGGCCTGGTACCCCTGGGGTTGATCAGACTGCCGGTGATGTTCGGCGAGGGGAATGCGGCGAAGAACGTCCTATCTGAGTTTGTAGTCATTGACGGCTCATCCGCCTACAACGTCCTCATAGGCCGAGTCACCCTGAGTGAGGCTGATGCAGTGATGTCAATCCGGGCCCTGACACTGATGTATGTCTCGGACCGGGGGGAAGCGCATAAACTCGTCTCCAAAGAAGAGAAAGACGAGGTGGTCAACACCCAGATATCCGCCAGAGGGTGCAACATGCAATCCCTCAAAGTGGCAAAGAAGTCAGGGAAGGGGAAGAGCTCATCCTTGCAGCAGGAGGGCGACCCGATGAACACCGACGTCGGCATGGTTGAAGGAACCCCGACCGACCGAGAAGAGCCGCATCCCGGTGTATGGGAAATAACTATAGACGGGTCCCCCACGGCGAACAGCTCAGAAGCAGCCATTCTTATCACCAGCCCAAACGGGGACGTGCTTGAGCACGCCTTGAAACTTACCCTCTCGACCTCAAACAACGAATCCGAATACGAGGCGGTGATAAATGGAGTTGAGTTAGCTAGGGCTACCGGGGCGGAGCACGTCGTGGTAAAAACATGCTCACTTTTGGTGGCCAACCAAATCAGTGGAGAGTATGAGGCTCGAGATGACGGGATGGTAAGATACCTGGAAAGGGTGAAAGCCGACACCGCCAAATTAAAGTCCTTCCAGATACAGTACATTCCCAGATCCGACGCTCTCTCAAGACACACCGGCTGACAGACGTGGAGGGTGCGCCTTTGATAAGCTATTAGGGGCGGACAATCTTGGGAAAAATTTTGTATAGCGACGGAGGTGCCCGAGACAACTGTGGGCACCCCGACGCATGTTTATTTCTAATGAAGAATGGTCCTAAGTTTTCCATCAAAGTGTTCATTTCCCCCATAGTCATTGTCAAAAGCAGCGCCGTCGCAGATCACCCCAAGAAGTAGACGCTACGGCGATCACCCCAAGAGGTAGACGCTGCAGCGATCACTCCAAGTGGTAGACGCCACGGCGATCACTATCAAGAAGCAGTGCCATCGCAGTCACCCCAAGAAGTAGACGCTACGGCGATCACCCCAAGAGGTAGACGCCGCAGCGATCACTCCAAGTGGTAGACGCCACGGCGATCACTATCAAGAAGCGGCGCCGTCGCAGTCACCCCAAGAAGTAGACGCTACGGCGATCACCCCAAAAGGTAGACGCCGCAGTTAGATCACTCCAAGTGGTAGACGCCACGGCAGTCACCATCAAGAAGCAGGCGCCGTCGCAGTCACCCCAAGTAGTAGACGCTACGGCGGTCACCCCAAGAGGTAGACGCCGCAGCAGTCACTCCAAGTGGTAGATGCCACGGCAGTCACCATCAAGAAGCAGGCGCCGTCGCAGTCACCCCAAGTAGTAGACGCTACGGCAGTCACCCCAAGAGGTAGACGCCGCAGCAGTCACTCCAAGAGGTAGACGCCACGGCAATCACTATAAGGAAGCAGATTTCATGACGATCAGTCACTACCGACGCGGTTGATACTCGCAAAAGCGATCAGCATGCCTCAGGAACGCTAAACACAGTTGAGATACGCATTCTAACTGCCTCGGCCAGACCGAGGTAGAAACAAAAGAAGCGCTCAATTAATAACGTAAGAAGACAACTCAGACGAAGACAAGAAAAGACCTCGGCCAAGCCAGAGGCAAAATAAGCAAAGTCTTATTAAAAATGCTCAGGTTACAAAGTGATGAAGATACAGACGACGGCCGTCCCCATAAGGATAAGCCAAAACACAACCTACCAAAGTTGTACAAAATACAAGGAAAAGAAAGGCAAAAGGTTACAGACATATCATTCAAGCGCCAAAAGATGGCAGGGAGGAAAGGCTTAATAATTGGCCCCCGAACAGCTAAAGCTATCCGAGACGCCGGGTGAGCCTGGTGACGACCGCCCGTCTCCCTATGCCTGCTGCTGCTTGCCATCAGCGACATTAGCAGCATCGTCCTTAATGGGCGACCCAGAAGCCGTCTCAGCTGTCTCAGCTTCCTCAGCAGCCTCAGCTGCCTTCATCCTCTCGGCTTCCTCCCTGGCCGCCTTAGCCTCCTCAGAAAGGGCCGCCTTCTCCGCGGCCGCCTCTTCCTCCTTCTTCACCCTTACCTCCTCCTTGGCCTTTTCCTTCGCGGCTTCCTCCTTAGCTTCGCGCTTGTCGTCAAACAGCTCGTCAAATTTGTCCCATGGAAAGGAGCTATCAAGAGGGAAGAGCTCCTCAATCACTTCCCTGGCAGCTCCTTCGGCCAGGTCCCGATATTGGGCGCACATGTTAGGGAGAAGAACGGTTTGGAGTCTCTCAATGTCCTCCTCCCTTTGGGCGATGATAGCATCCTTGTTCCGGTCCACCTTCCCCTGGCACTGAAACAAGTCCCTAAATTCGTTCCTCTGCGTAAGGTAAAGGTCGGCGTGCTTCTGAACGAGGTCACGCATCTCCCGCAGCTTAGCAGCTTCAGCCGCCGCAGCCTCGGCCTTGGCTCTCTCAGAGAAGGACTTCCTTTTCGGCTCCTCCCCGAGTTTTCTCTCAAAGACGGACGCCTCTTCACCTCGCCTTGGCCCTCTTAGCCTCCTTGTTCGCCGCGTCGAGTTCCAGCCTTAGCCGCACGAGCTGTGGGGCAGCCTCAACCATGGTCCTCTCTTGCTCCATAATGTGGGAGCCGGCTAGCTGAGTCCATTTCGCCAGCCTCTTGCCTATTCTCATCCCCTCTGCCACAAGCTCGGTGGGGGAAACCTTCTGAGGTAGGGGATTGACGGCGACATTTCTATCACCCGCCTTCTCAGGCTGCTTCTCCAATTGCCGCACAGTGAGAACGGCGGCTGCCGACGGTTGATCTACAAAAAGTCAATTAAAACATCCGTGTCAGTATACATGGACGTATCGGAAAGCCTCTCATCAGGAACGCCTAATTAACCGGCTAAGCCTGAGCCACAGGATGTATCTGTACCATGCTTGGCCTTCTTGCTCGGAGGACGCATCTCCTCGCCAGTTAGCGATTTGAGCGATGGCAGAAGTATCAGCAGCAGGGGTGGGCTCTTTCCTTTTACGAATAAGGGGAGATCCCTCCGCATCGGAGTCCCCCCCATCGGTAATGTCAACGATCTCCACCGTCTCCTTCTGGACTAAAGGGATGGAAGGTGGAACGGATGTCGATGCCATCACCGCCGAAGATTTTATTTTCCGCGTTCGGCGCGGCATGTTACTAGCAACCCTCGCCTTGGCCGCCTCCACATTCAGGCCTTTCAGCTGCTGATCCATCAGATCATTCGGCGACGTCCTGCGATCACGGGCCAGAGCCTTAGGGTGCAAATCAGCAACGGTCTTATCCTTGTGCAGCCCCATCCTCCGAAGGATATCCTCAGACAGGTCCGGTCCAAAGTGGTCTGCGAAGAAAACAAAGCAAGTTTTGAGTAGAAGAAATAAGTCAAAATTCAAGAAACAGAAACATTGAGAGCAGAGATGGGCCTCACGCCGACCCCACTCATCCTGCGCCAGGGCCGGTATGAGGCTGACATGGCAGAGCAGCTCATCCTGAAGGATGATCTGCGTCGGGGGGATCCATCTCTTCGACACCCCACTCTTGTCCGTCTCAAAGAGCCTCATCGCCAGCCTCTCATCCTCATTAAGAGGGACCTTGTCGGCGTCCATCTTAAGCTTTTTCCGTTTAACCCATCTGTCACGCTCCGCCTCAGTCTCGCACCGCAAGTTAACTTGGTGCTGGAAGGACCGGGGCAGCGGATAGTCATCCGGCACCTCAACGTACACCCACCGATCTTTCCAGTCCTTGCAGGAGGAAAGCTTATCAACGGAGATGTCACCCGGCTCCACTTGCACGCTGTACCATCCGACACGACCGGGAAACGACGGCCAAAGGTGGTGAAGCCGACGGAATAAATTAACCGTTGGGACCTCCCCCTTGAAGAGACAGAGCCAGACAAAGCCGACTATGGTCCTAATAGCCAACGGGTGCAGTTGGGCCACGGCGACGTTCATGGCTCTAATGATAGCCATGACGTAATCATTCAGCGGAACTCGGAGCCCGTACTCCAAGTGCCGGATGTACACGCCGGTGCAACCCGGTGGAGGACAACAGATGGCCTGACCCTCCTCAGGGATAACAATTTTGTACCCCCTGCCAAAGTAGAAATGGCCCTCGAAAAATGTCTCGCCGGAACAACTGGCGAACTTATGGGTCCATACACGGTCCAGGCGGACCTTACAGGCTTCGCCGTGACCCATAACGTACTGCCTCCCCTCATCAGGATGAGCCCTTTCACCGTCGTCATCATCATCATCATCGTCCTCCCAGTCCTCCAAAACTTGTTGGTCGACCTCGGGGGAAGGAGACCTAGGACCCCCGGACCTTAGCGGGACGGCGGCCAATGCCTCCTCTTCACCCGACGCGACAGGAATCCCCGGCGCACGGTTACTAGGTCGGCCTCGTAGAAGACATGGTAGCAACAATTATTCAACAAAATAAGAGATCGAGAAAAGTTTGTTTGTTTACCTTGAAGAAAAACACTAGCCGAAGTAACGACACTGAAGATTAGAAAAGAGAAAAGCCCTTGGAAATTTGGAGAGAAGAAAATTTTAGAGAGAATGAAATTGGTGGCCAATTTCAGGGACTAAGTACCCTATTTATATAGGAAAGCCCATGAAGAAGGACCAATCAGGGCACAGCCCATGAAACATCAGCCAATCAACAAACAGACACGTGTCGGACATGCAACCACGGAATGTCAATCGTTGCAACAGTTGAATGTCAATCAATGCAACAGTGACCAAGCGTCTTCAACACGCCCCTTCATATCTCTCTGCCTGTTCATCTTCCTCAACAAATTCCTAAGTATCCGTTTCTCCGCCGGCCACATGATCAACCAAGCCAGAAAGCACCGGCCAGGTGGCAATCAGAAACAACCGGCACTCTCCACCATGGTCTTTGCCTTTTCCACATCGGATGTCCATTACACAACCATGTGGAGGGGGGATATGGTACGGCCTAAGCAGAGCCACGCCGAGGTAGAAGAAGCCGGGGCAGAAAATTTTGTCTTGCGCAGAATATACGCTCAACATACATCGGAGCCCATACCACGGCATAGACTACGCTGGGGGCAAATTGATGGGGCATATTCTGCACCCGCTGACAAGTCAACACATTGAGCAAGGTCAAAGATATCCACAGCAAGTCAACAGGCTTAGACAACTTAACCGATGCTACGGGTCGGCCTGTCAGATGGGTCCCGGCCGGGGCAACCAGCCAGCCGGGGCACACATCCGCGAACTCATATCCAAGACCCCTCGGCGGTGAGTCAACAGGGCCCGCCGGCCTGCCATGGGTCCCTCGGCCGAGGGGTAGATCAGTCTTTCCACCTGCTAGCCACTTGGCCACTTGGCCAATACGGGACAAAAGGTGAAAGTCTATAAATACTCCTCTACTCTCATTGAGTAAAGGATCCACAACTTAACCTAAGAATCACTATTCATCTGGTAATATCTTCCTTATCTCTCTACAATATACACTTCACCAAGTAACAACAACTTATCTTTCTAAGTTTACTGACTTGAGCGTCGGAGTGAGTTCGCTCGGCCCAAAGCCGAGCCCTCAGTTTGCTCATCGTTTCAGGAGACCGCAAGGAGGAGTCAACCAAAGACGTCATTCTACAAGCACGGGTGGTAACGTATAACTGCTCTGGAATTACACCCGGAACAAAATGTAAACAAATGAGAAAAATGCTAAGTAAAATAAAAGGGGGTTAATGTACCCTTTAATTTGTAATTAACCAATAATATCATCGAGTCATGGAATAAACCGTCATGGTATAAAGAACCAAGGATGATTTTTGTAATGGTCAAAACATGTTTATCATAAAAATGAATCAAAATGGTAAATAAAAGAAAAGGATTTCCTTTAAAATATAATTAACCAATTAATATCACCGAGTCACGGATTTAACCGTCATGGTATATGGAACCAAGGCTGATTATGATTTATGGTTAAAAAGTTTGTCATAAAAATGAATTAAAATGGTAAAAATCGTAAAAGAAAAGAAGTAAAAATAAAAGAAAGTGTTGGAGGAAAGATGAACTCAAACACATTTGAGTCTGACCTGGACACCCACAAGAGGCGCGAGCTTCCCTGCATAGCAAAGAGCTTCTGTCTCAGGCCAAAACTCGGTTTTGGCTCATCTAACCTATATTTGAATCGTGTTATGCATTGTTCGTGCTCATAAACTCATAAAAACAGTAGAGACATGAAATAAGTGAGATATTTACACCCTCAAATTTACGTGTATTGATGTTTGCAAGGTAGACGACTTTAGAGACGGTTTTCTCGTAGCGACTACTCACGATCAAAGAAGTTTAAAAGAGTGTCTTAAAAAAGGATTTTGTTTTGAAAATGAGCTGAAAATATGTAATTAAAACATGTTGATTTATGAATTAAGTTGGTCAAATGGGTCGGTCGAATGCACGGCGACGGTACCAAACAAAATGTGTAAGGCTTGTGTTTACGATCGGTATGTCGTAAACACGTGTCGATTTTGTGACTTAGGAAGTTGGGTCTAGAATTTTAAGGGAGAAGGAGGGGGAGGACTCTCGCGTGAGTATTGTGGTGTGTGATGGTGGGTATTTATAGAGAAATGTGGGGTGGTAGGTTGGTTGAGTTTGCTTAGAGGCTAAGCAGACACCCCAAGGAGGCGCGAGGCACCTAGTGATCCAAATAGGTGTACTGTCCTTTTCGCAAATTTTGAAATTTTGTTCTAACCAATGTTTTGTTGGTTGTGATTTATGGTCTTTGATGGTTGCTTAGCCGTGTAAGCTTACTCTTGGGTGTTATTTGGGGTAGGTATTTTGTGTGCTTGACTCGGGTTTGACCCGTGTGAGTCGGGATTTGAATTTCGAGTCGGTTTTTGGCCCGGTGTCGGTTTTGACTCTAATTAGGTTCATTTTAATTGAAATGACATGATAAAGACATTCGTGGCATTATTTTTGACATTTGAGATTTGGGTTGACTCAGGTTGACGCGAGTTGCGGGTTTCTGAGTCAGTTTTGGGTCCGAAGACGATTTTAACTCTAAATAGTGTTGTTTTAATGCAAATGAAGTTATAAAACAATTTATGAAATCATTTTTCATATTCGAGTAGTGCATTAAACTGTCTCATGTATAGCCAATCCACGCGCATATCAAAAACACGTTATAGTCCGGATCATCATCGCGTGGTTCTTGGAAGGTGCAGATACTGGGTATCTACACATCCGTCTCCTCCTCTCGTCAGATCTAGCTCTCTCCTCCTGCTCAGCTGTGTCTACCTCGCTCTCCGGCTGTGGGTACCCTTCCGCCGGGTACCGATAGAAAGAAGGGTGTGGCCAGCCATCTAGAACAGGACATCCTCTCCTGATGTGGTACTCGTATAGAGGGAACAAGGCAAGCGCTTGGTCCCGCTCTATACGAGCCACTCGACTGCACATCTCCAAAAGCAGTGTAGGGAAATATCCGTAAAATTCCCTTAAATTTTAGGACTATAACGTAATTTTAACATGTGATTAATGGTCATAAACGAAAAACAAGAGAAAACGATAAAAGAACAAGGATCAACCTCGGGTCCTTTGTGAATTCGGCCTAAGAACAGAAATCAATATAGATTTCCTCTTAATCGTTGCACCCAAGATCGTCTGAGACTATGCCCCTTGTGCTAGAAATTGCTCTCTAATTGCCTTGCAATATTGAGAGAGCCTTTTGTGAAGTTTTGATGAGAGATCTAGGATTTTCAGAGAAAAATGCTCCAAAAACCCTAATTTTCTTTCAAATGAGATGATTAGGTCAAAAGGAGAGAAAGACTCTCCTTTTGTTCTCTTTGGTTCGGCCGTGGGTTCACAAGGGGAGGGAGTGGGCTTTCCACTTTCTCCTTATTTAACTCGTGGTCCGACTCGAATCGCTAAATGTATATGACGGGTTTTAATTATAAATCGTCACTCGTTATCGGATAATAAAACATCGACTAGTAACATGAATTAGTCGATATATTAATACTTGTCCGATAATGACAATATTGTATAATTAATTAAATTCAATATACATTAATTAAATATAATCGTTTATATTCAATTTACGAATTAACTGCTTAATTCACCTTAACCATTATTATTTAATCCGTATTAAATAATTATCTCAACATCGCGTTTGACTAATTATTAGTCAATAACTCCGACTAACTGCTTAGTCATATTAGGCATCAACATGATCTGTATTTTTTCATCTTGTCACATCTCTCAAACGTATCCAATAGGTGTGACTTTTAGAGACCAGTTGATCACCGCCATCTGTATGACAATAACGTCAAACTTATCTAGCAAGCCAACCGTTATTGATAAACGTGGACCAACTGATAATAATTCAAAAGTATACCCTTTGATCATTTTAGAGATTTATATGTCATTGAACTAACTGTAGAGGACACCAGCCCCAACAAGCTCGCACTTGTCCGTACAAGTGTACGTACAATAACGTTATCCGCACTAACTGGAGGACACCAGCTCCAACAAACTCCCACTTGTCCGTAAAAGTGTATGTGCGATAACCGATTCTTATATCCATTTAAAATTTCTCCCACTCAATGTAAAACAATTTGCAGATCCGGATCCGCAAAGATCGTATTTTACAATCGATCTGTATCTAGAGTGGTTTCCCCGACTAGAGAGTAACTTAACTGATAAAACGAATTCGTATTCGAGCATGGCCATGCATTTCGATTCTGACTCCTCGAGTGGCCCGGAGAAATATCGAGTACCTGATAAAGGCTGAATATTTCCTTCAACTCGACTCCTGCCGATCTAAGCACAGCATGAGATGACCCAGAAACAATCTACTTGGCTCCCTGTTACGGATGACCGTGAGAAAGAAACCAAAGTCACCAAAAATCTGCCTTAGTCTCAAGAGACAGTCGATAGTCAAAAGAATCGACTCTTAGGATCACCATGGAGGTCCTATCCACGACCTGGCACCGAATGTTATAAAACATTTAGGACTCCACGTCGTTGTCACAATTGTGTTCTACGAGATATCCGTATAACTCGCCTCTGTGATTGGTCAGTCAATCGTTTGACTTATGGCTCGTTGAACCCACCATCAACCAACGTCACAAAATAATTGCCAGAGTTATCAGCTCACGTGGGCAATTAAGGACCATAATATAATGTTTGTTCAGTTCACTTTGTGGTGTTCAAAAATTGTCGTACAACTCCACATGAAAAACAAAATATATAAATATCAAAACGATGATGTCGTATAGAGTACACAAGAAAAATGAATCTAATCCATAAAAGAGTACTACAACTCAGGAACACGTTTAATTCCCATGGAATTAACATGCCCTTCATGCTTATCTTGTCGTAATGGTTTAGTGAGAGGATCTGCTATATTATCATCTGTAGCAATCTTTTCTTTCACTACCTCCTTTTGCTCCACGTAATCTCGGATTAGATGAGCTTTCCGTTGTACATGTCTAGACTTGTTGCTAGACTTAGGCTCCTTAGCTTGGAAGATGGCACCTCTATTGTCGCAATAGATGGTGATCGGGTCATTCGAACTAGGCACTACAGATAGTCCTTGTAAGAACTGACGCATCCATATCGCTTTCTTTGCATCTTCAGACGCGGCATAGTACTAGGACTCAGTCGTAGAATCTGCTGTAACACTTTGTTTGGAACTCTTCCATTGATCGCAGCGCCATTAAGAGTAAAAACGAATCCGGATCGAGATTTCGAGTCATCTCGATCCGTTTGGAAGCTAGCATCTGCAGAATCGGTTGCGCATAGCTTTTGTTCGCCTCCATAAGTCAATGCCCAATCTTTAGTCCTCCGTAGGTACTTAAGAATGTTCTTGACAGCCATCCAATGTGATTCACCGGATCTTTGTTGGAATCGACTCGTCATACTCAATGCATATGCCACGTCCGGACGTGTGCATATCATGGCATACATGATTGATCCTATAGCCGAGGCATAAGGAATCCGTGTCATGCGCTCTTTCTCTTCCGGTGTCTCTAGTGCCTGAGACTTGCTCAAATGCACCCCTGGAGCCATAGGAAGAAACCCCTTTTTGGAGTTAGTCATGCTGAATCTCTCTAGAATCTTGTCTATATAAGACTCCCGACTGAGAGATAACATCCGACGTGATCTATCTCGATAGATACGGATGCCCAAAATTCTTTGTGCCTCACCCAGATCTTTCATCTGGAAATGGTTCTTCAACCATACTTTTACCGAAGTTAAGAGAGGTATGTCATTCCCAATCAGGAGTATGTCATCAACATACAATATTAGGAAGACAATCTTACTCCCACTCGACTTGATATATAGACATGGTTCCTCGACCGATCGAGTAAATCCATTTTCTTTTATCACTTGGTCGAAACGATGATTCCAACTCCGAGAAGCTTGCTTAAGTCCATAAATGGAACGCTTAAGCTTGCACACTTTCTTAGGATGTTCAGGATCGATGAAACCTTCGGGTTGTACCATGTACAACTCTTCCTCCAAATAACCGTTTAAGAAGGCGGTTTTCACATCCATCTGCCAAATTTCATAGTTATGAAAAGCGGCAATCGCTAAGATAATCCGAATGGAACGCAGCATAACTACGGGTGCAAAAATTTCATCGTAGTGCAAACCTGGCACTTGGGTGAAACCTTTAGCAACTAGTCGTGCTATATAGATATCTTGTTGACCTTCCACATAATGCTTTATCTTGTAAAGCCATTTGCATTGAAGGGGACAAACCTTAGCAGGTAAGTCAACAAGATCCCATACGTTGTTCTCATACATGGAGTCCATCTCGGATTGCATGGCCTCAAGCCATAGCTTTGAGTCGGAACTAGTCATGGCACCTTTATAGGTTGCGGGTTCACTACTCGTTAAGAGCAGAATGTCATCTATGTCATGTTCCTCGACCATACCAATGTATCTGTCCGGAGGAATAGAGACTCTACCCGACCTCCTAGGTTCCTCAGGAATATTAGCCGCAACCGGGATTGAAGGAACTGGTTCCTCCAATGGTTTCTCGGCATTTGGTTCTGGAATCTCCGACAGCTCGAAGGTTCTATTACTCTTCGCGTTCTCGAGAAACTCCTTCTCTAAGAATGTCGCACTAGCCGCAACAAACACACGTTGTTCGGTTGGCGAATAGAAGTAATGACCAAATGTTCCTTTAGGATAACCTATAAAGTATGTCTTGACCGATCGTGGGCCGAGCTTATCCTCGTGTCTCCACTTGACATAAGCCTCGCAGCCCCAAACCCGTATAAAGGACAAGTTAGGAACCGTTCCCTTCCATAGTTCATATGGAGTCTTGTCAACAGCTTTAGACGGACTTCGGTTAAGTATTAGAGCGGTGACGAGGTAAGAGCATAACCTCACAATGAATCAGGCAATACGGTGTGACTCATCATGGATCGAACCATATCAAGTAGTGTTCGATTTCTCCGTTCGGACACACCATTCAACTGAGGTGTTCCAGGTGGAGTTAACTGTAAGGCAATCCCACAATCCTTAAGGTGTTGATCAAACTCGTGTGAAAGATACTCGCCACCACGGTCTGATCGTAGTGTTTTAATCTTTCTACCCAGTTGGTTGTGACCGATTCTCGGTATTCTTTGAATTTCTCAAAGGACTCACTTTTATGCTTCATCAAGTAGACATAGCCATATCTACTTAAATCGTCCGTGAAAGTGATGAAATACCTATAGCCTTCTCGTGCGGTGATTGACATAGGTCGACACACATCCGTATGTATGAGTCCTAATAGGTCAGCAGCGCGCATTCCAACACCTTTGAAGGAAATTCGAGTCATCTTACCAATGAGACATGATTCACACGTGCCAAATGATTGAAAATCAAAGGCCGAGATAGCTCCATTCTGTATGAGCTGTTTAACGCGTTTCTCATTAATGTGTCCTATACGGCAGTGCCATAGATAAGTTTGATCTTTGTCACCAACCTTTAACTTCTTATTCATTACATGCAATATTTCGGTGGTCTGATCTAAAACATAAATTCCATTCATGGAGACTGCCTTGCCATAAATCATATCGTGTAATGAGAAAATGCAGCTATTATTCTCTATTACAAATGAAAAACCAAGTTTGTCAAGTGCAGAAACTGAAATAATTTTTTTGGATAGACTGGGTACATAATAGCAGTTATATAAAAATAACTCAAATCCGCTAGGAAGCTGGATCACATATGTTCCCCTCGAGACGGCAGCCACTCGTGCTCCATTCCTGACACGCAGGTCCACCTCACCCTTTACGAGGGGTTCGATGTTTCGGAGGCCCTGCACATGATTACACAGATGAGAACCACAACCAGTATCTAGTACCCAAGTTCCGTAACTTGCGTGGTTAATCTCAATCATATGAATAAAAGAAGAAGAAGAAGAAGACATACCAACAGGATTAACGCGATCTGCTTTTATGTCCTCATGGTATACAGGACATGTACGCCTCCAATGCCCAGTCTTGTGGCAATGATGGCATTCCATGTTACCGGTCTTGCTCTTTATCGCGCCTGATGAGGTGCTCGACTCACCAGGCCCACTCTTACCTGATCCCGACTTCTTAAACTTCGGTTTACCTACTGCTAGGTCTGCCTGAGCTTTGACCTTAATGTAACAACCCGGCCCAAACCGGGTCGGGTGCGGTTACTTATGATAGCTCACCAGGCTGTGTACATAGCCCACAGATCAACACGGGCCCTTTATAGCGCATTTTGTCCTCACTCATGCACATCCCGGAAACCTTCCCAGGAGGTCACCCATCCTAAGACTACTCCCAGTCAAGCACGCTTAACTTTGGAGTTCTTTCGCATGGATGACCATAAAAGAAAGTGCACTTTGTTGATATGAGTAATACTTCAAATCCCTTTAAGCACTAGTCATTTAAGCTTATCAGTGGACCTCTTCAATTACCGTGGGGTGTTACACTTAACCTTGCCCTTGTTTGACACAACGAGAACATCCTATTTCAGGCTCCCACTAAACTTCATGTCCTTCTCGGTCTGTACGAGAAGGGAGTGTAGTGCATGAGGACTTTTCTTCAAATCATTCATATAGTAATTGGCTCTAAAGAGCGCAAAACCATCGTGAAGTGAATGAAGCATGCGATCAATCACGATGTTCTCACTGATCTTACAAAAAGTGCCTCCAGTTTCTCGACATTCTCAATCATGCTGAGAATGTGTGGGCTAACCGGTTGGCCCTTCTGGAGTTTCGCCTCAAAGAAGCGACAGGTAT